>NC_068364.1:26327725-27075225 GCF_020536995.1 Dreissena polymorpha
CAAAATACTGTAAACTCTATGATATGACAACGTCATTTTCAGTAAATGCTATTGACACAAAATTTCAAACGTTATTAGAAGACATTAAAACCTTTAAATCGGACATTAAAATTAAGGAAATCAACGCTTTACAAGCAATCCCATTACCGAATATACTGGTAGAAAATTCTTATGTACAACAACATATGTTTCAAAATCAAATGCCACTAACCACTTACTGCCGTTATCAACAATTTCAACCGCGAGAACACCAAAATTATAAGATGTTAGTACCGCTAGATTATCAAAGACCGCGAATAATCGATAGATCCGTATCTAACCCACGTTTACAAGTAAACAGACAATATGCACAAAACCAAATTTGTCCCAAATGCGGATACGATTCTTGTAGGGGGGTCGAAACTGTTTCGCATTCAATAAACGATGTAACAATTGCATTGTTCAATCATTTACAATCAATGTGTTTTTGAACTAAAACAATGATGGGTGAGACAGAGCAGTAGGTACTATTTTAATAACACAACTAATTTAAAATTCCAGGTAAAACATGAACATAATAGGAAAAAGAATTGTATCAATAAAAATACGCATACAACTCAAAATAAACAAAAACAAAGTACTAAATCTAAAAGATTAGCCTTAAAGGTAGTATCCGCTTTTTCACACAATTTTTTACCAGGAACAATCGCATATGTCAAAACGAATATAATTCTAGATTCGGGAAGTTCCATCTCAGTAATAAGCAAATCATTTTTCGACTCTACAAACCTTACGCTAAGTGAATGCTAACCATCTAACCTTAATGTCAAGACAGCGATATCTGATAATATGTACACTGTAGAGGGGATCATTAACCTGCCAATACTTATTGGCAACACGTGCTTCAAGCATCCGTTTTACATAGTGCAAAACCTAACGAATAATGCAATCTTAGGAGTAGACTTCTTTTCGCAGTACGAGGCAAAATTAAATGTTCAGACCAACACTCTTGAAATAAATAAAGATAATATTACGTGTAAAACTAATTTTATAACAAAGGAAATTCACTGTATACAAGCAAATAAAAAGATAGGAATTAAAGCTAACTCATTTCAGAAAATACCTGTTCAACTAGGAGAATGTTTTATAGATAAAGATTTACATATTATGGATCAGACAAATATCATGGAACTTGATCTATGTATTGCGGACAAAAAAAATAAAACTATACAATTTCCAATTTACAACAATTCTGATACGGAAAAAATCATAAATAAATATGATATTTTAGCTTCAATACATATTTTGAATGGACACGAAATATATGAAATTAATAATTTTAACAAATATACCGAAACTGAAAATGTTCAGACAACAACCGAAAAAGAACAAATATTACATAATAAAATAGGAAAAGAATTTGCGAATAATAAGCAACTTTTTGATCTCTTAAAGAAATATCAAGATATATTAAGAGATTCAGAAACAGATCTCGGCACTGTTAAAATTTTTGAATGTTCCATTGAATTGGTACCGAATGCAATACCTATACCATATCCGGTAAACCCTAAAACGAGACAAATCTTGGAAGATGAATAACAGAAAATGCTAGATACAAATATAATTGCACCATCAACTTCAATCTGGAGTAGTCCTATTGTATTAGTTAAAAAAACATTCACATTCAGATGATATTTCGCCAGAAGACCAAAAAGAAAATAAACAATTATATAGGTTATGCATTGACTACCGACTGTTAAATAAAAAATCCGAGAAAATGTATTATCAAATGCCTACAATTGTAAATGTTCAGAATATGATCGCATAGAAAAAGCCAATTATATTTACTAAAATAGACATAAAACAAGCATTTCTTAATCTACCCATGGCCGAAAATTCTAAAAGGTATACTGCATTTAATTCTCCAACAGGACGATGTTTTCAATTTAACGTGCTGCCTTATGGGCCATGTAACAGCCACTTTTATTGGTCATTATATCTTTCAAAAATGTTAGGATAATTTAATTTCAAAAAACTTCTTTTTTTGGATGACTGTATACTAATGAGTGACAATATTCAAACCCACATCAAAGAACTTTCTCAAGTTTAAGACAAACTAAACGAAGCTGGTTCAGTAATAAATCTCAAAAAGAGTCATTTTGCACAAAAACGAATTACATTTCTAGGCACAGTGTTTGAAGGAACCACTATTCAAATGGACCCTGACAAATTAAAAATAATAAACGAATTTCTAATTCCGAATAATCAAAAAGCATTAAAACGTTTCTTAGGAATGACACATTTCTTAAAACGATTTTTAAAAGACTACTCACACATTGTCACTCCGTTAAATAGATTGCTTAAGAAAGATACAATATTCAAATTGACCGAAGAACATGACAAAAGTTTCAATCATTTAAAACGGGCGTTTATGGCAAAACAAATTTTACGATTACCAGATTTTAATAAAGAATTCATTATCTATACAGACGCTAGAATTTCCGCAGTAGGATTCATTTTATGTCAGGAAGATTCTCCAAAACGTCCCCATGCTATTTTATATGGAGGACGCGCTTTAAAAGATAAAGAAAAACGTTACAGCAGTTGTGAACTGGAACTATTAGCAATCATTTACGCTTTGAAAGAATGTGAGTCTATATATCAAATATACATGTCAAAATTATAACAGACAATAAAGCTTCGACATTTTTACATACAACAAAACATTCAAATGACAGATTATATAGATGGGCTTTAGAACTAGAAAATAATGATCATGAAATCATTTACAGACATGGTAAAACAAATCCAAGTAATTACCTTAGTAGAATATGTTATAATCCCAAACCGAACATAAACGTAAAATCCCAAGACAAAATTAATACACTTCCAAATGATGAAAATACACCTTTAACACCTTCACAACCTTTGGCACCAATCATGCAAAATAATCAGGTTAACATCATCACACGAAAACAACTAAAAGAAACAATAAACAAAGCACCCATCACCCATCAGCCAATTATTGCTACTGACATTCCATTACATAGCACCACTCGACCTGACAACAGCGTTATCTCAGATAATGATCACATACCTGGTTCACAACTCCAGACAGTCAATGACCGCGAACAATAACACACACAATTGGCAACCAATCAATTAGACATTATGAACTTACAAGCTAACTCAAAAGATTTTGGCGACATTTATGCATTCTTAAAGAATGGTAATTTACCGGACGACAAAGATTTAGCAAAACGAATTCCGTATATTAGCACCCAATACGAAATAGTTGACAATGTTCTGTTTCGTTTTTACGAACCAAGATCTAAGAAATTTCAAACTGAAAAAACTTAAATTAAACAATTAGCTTTACCTGAGTCATTGAAAAGTGAAATACTTTACAGTTTTCATGAATAAAACGGACATTTTGGAGTGGATCGCACGTTTGCGACCATCACAAATTTTTACTTCTTCCCAAAAATGTACCAAGCAGTTAAAGATTATGTTCAATCTTGCCAAAAATGTCAGGTGTCTTAAAGAGATTACAATTATAAACCATATCAATTACAATAACCTTTTATTGCAAGCGAATCATTTGAAATGTTACACATAGATATAGTTACTTTAGCGAAACAGAGCAAAGAATATAAAACTGTTTTAAGCGTAATATGCGCATTTTCAAAATTTGCATTATTTATACCATTAAAAACGCAAAACACTATTGAAATCGCAGAACAACTCTATCATAAAGTGTTTGCAATATTTGGACCACCAAAACATATCACAAGCGATAGAGGACATAACTTCTTAAGTGGTGTAATGGACGTTCTTTATAAATTCTTTCAAATTAAAAGGCATCGAAATTCATCTTATCACCCAATGAGTAATGGAATGGTAGAACGGGTACACTCTACATTACTCTCAATACTACGTACATCGTTAAAAAACGAAAGCGATTGGCCTACAATTCAACAGTATGTCCGAAAACGACACAATACTCTCCGTACTACATTCTTTTTGGCCGACACATGAATAAACCCATTAATTCCGAATTATTTCCACCAATGAATACCAACCCTTCAAAAAACACTTATGTTAAGGAATTGAAACAAACATTTAAAATTATATGGAACTATCACACAAGAAAACATAAATAATTCACGTGACGTTATGCGTAAGTTTCACAATCGCAAAACTGCAATACGTCCATTTAAATTAGGAGATCTTGCTTTTATTAAACAGGAAAAAGTACGTTTAAAAAATCCAGAAAATTGTTCAGAAAATTTTTAGAACAACCTTATTATATAACAAAAATATTACAAAATGGCACATACATTTTGAGAGAACGATATTCAAACAAAGAATTCAAAGTTCCGATTAATATCAACATATAACGTAGATACCATGTTGAGAAAGATTTGCGTGATTTATCTCAAACATTCAAATTACATGAAAAAGAAACTATTGATAATACAGAAAATCAAAATAATCCAAAAACCGTTACCAACAATACACAACCAAATATAACGACAACTGACAAACACAATACCACTAATCAAAATAATATTCCGTCCAAAAATTCAAGCAAGAAATGGTATAGAGCTGACACAATTTTAAAGACCAGAATTAAAGATAATCAAAGACAATATTTATTAAAATGGACAAATAAAAAATATAAGAACAGTTGGACAAACGACGTTGATACATCAGAGGCACTTATTAAACAATTTATTTAAATAAATCTCTGAACAATAATCATAAAAGAAAGTCAGTAAAATGATAAACAATTTTTTTTTCTTTTAGGCAAGATGGTGGTCACACGATTCTTTATACTTTTCCTGTCACTTGTGGGAGCGCAGGGCGAACAATTAATGATGAACCATGGTGTTAAGTTCTCAGATACAAAAACAATTAACTTCGTCAATAATGAATGGACACATACTTTTCAATTTGATATGCCGGACTATCATTTCAACAGTGACATTGGTAGAAATTATTCATTGTGTAGAGACACTTATTTCTCCGACAAAGGATGTCCGATTAGCGTCGAATTCAATTCTCTAAGGATTTTAATGGAACATGATTTACAATCTTTATTACAAAAATGTTGAAGCATGATTCCAACAATCTCAGATAAACGCAAAACACGTGAGTCACAACCCTTACTTCCCTTTATAGGCGAATTGGGGTCAACTCTATTTGGAATTGCGACAACGTCACAACTTTATCGATCGCGCGATCATGCAAACAAATTGGCGCAAAGAGTTAATCTCTTAACAAACACATTCACGCACGAATTTGACGAAACGTCATCATTTGCAACTAATGTACATGAGCATATGAAATTATTCGATGAATTCGTCGCGAATGCTTCAGCAGTTAGGCATAAAATTGTGGAAGCAGTGGGATCTAGGTCACATCAACATACCACCGCTGAAAAGTTAATACTAGATATAAATGATAAAATGATAAAAATAAGGTCACAATTTGAAAGGCTAGCAATAGGAATTGAATCCCCGAGCAATCGTTAATTGTCGATTCATATAATAGACCCTGAATTAATGTCAAAAACGTTAACAGGAATAGATTCGTCGTTAAAAATTCACTATCCGACTCATGAATTGGTCAGCAGTGAATTGGCATTCTATTACAATCACGCTGAATTTATGTATGGACGCAATAATAATTCGATTTACATAATGGTATTGTTTCCACTGACAAACAGATTGGACAACGAAATTTATGAATTAAATTTCTTTCCAATTCCTCTTGACAATGATGTAAAAAACAAAGATGCTAATGAATTTACATCAAAACCGCGGTATTTAATTTATAACGAGAAATACCTATTATTCATATATCTCGATGAATCATTCTTGAGAGACTGTTTCACAGCAGGTTCAACAATTGTATGCAAACAGAATGTAATATTTGAAATCGATTTCAACACAAATTGTTTCGTTGAACTCTTGAAACACGGAAAAACGAACGATACATGAGAATATAAAATAGTAAGGAACGTCTTGAAACCAGAGCTGAAAATTTTAAATAGTTCTAAGGTCCCTTTTAAATCAAATTTAAAATTAGAATGTGTAAATCATTCTAAAACAGTCGATGATTGTAAGTGCTGCATTATCGATGTACCATGTGCATGTAAACTAGTCTCACAAAGTCAACGTAATGATGAGCAGTTCACCAAATGCTTGACAAATGATACTACTGTCGACCAAATATATCCAATTAATTTACCGTTACTCCAACAATTCTTCAATGATACGGTTTTGGATAAATTGATGAAAAACATTTCATATACTGATCCAATAAATGTATTATTACCGGTATTTAAAACTTTCGATCAAAACACACAGGATATATTAACTCGGTCACACAAATTAGAAATTGACACGCAAACCTTTGTGAAAAAAGCAAAGAAAAACCAAATTGTGTACCATAGCCTAACAGAAGCAATTCTCAATGACGAAATTTCAATTGAATCAGGATTATCCACTTTCGATATAATTCAATCAAACATCTCAAATGTGACAATCCCACCACTCGCTCACCACTTCAGGAATTTGCCGACGATCTAAATGAATTTCTGAGATATGAGCATGTTCTTGTCTTTCTGGCCATGATTCACGTTTTCTTGCTTAAAACGATCCTTTGCAAATTGCAAATATTCAAACGACAACGTGGCAACGTGGCACTCTTTTGATTTTACATATATCAAATGGTTTAAATCGTAAGTTCCGCTTCCTGTCGATCAGAATGGATCATTGACTTAACTATTACACTGAACATTAACGCCATACGCTTTGGATTGTTTCCAAAACTGCTCATCAGCACTTCGGAAATTTCGTTTCGGAATAATACAGGAAATATAATTATGGAATACCATCTGCTCTGTCAATTGGCGTTTGTCAATACATCAAATTTCGACAAATGCTTAAAACAAACTGAATTATTCTTAGTACATAACGGAGTTAAGGAACGTACTTAACCAAATTTAAACCCTTACGCCGAGACAAAAATGGAATAGCATGTGTTATCATTTTGTTTTATTTGATTGACAATTATCATCCTGTTTGAATATGATATAACTTTGATGTCAAATTTTGCATGGATTTCAACTTTGATGTCAATATTTTAATGTTAGATTTCATTTTTTCTATTCAACCATTATCAATACTTTGAAGATTATAGAAATGAATTAATCTAATCTTCGTTATTAAATACTACAGTTTACATGTTTTTCTCATCCTAGATATCGATCGTTACAAATTTTCATTTTATTCATTACATACATGCTTCATGTTTATAAAAAAAAGAAAATTATTTTGCTGTTCTCATTTCAGGCGGACGCAACAACAACAACAACAGTAATAATAATAACAATAATAATTTGCAAATATATATATAGAGTGTGCATTTTATATTATAAACTTTGGTTTTTTTAATGAATTTTCTATTGTATATATACAGGGGTTGTAATGGACTTACAACGGCGGGGTCCAAGGGTGGTTCAGGGTGGCGAAGCCGAAGGAAAATAATTTTGAGCCTTTGAGGACTTAAAAAGTGCATCCTTGTTATGTCAAATTGTGTTTTATTGTTAAGGTAAATGTATTGACTGACAGACTAAAACTTGACCTTGCTTTGGACATATTAAATCATTAGAAGCCTTTTTTCCATGTTGGTACTTACAGGGCTCAACATTAACCTAAAGACCAATTTGCCCTTCCGGACAAGTACTTAGAAAATCTACTTGCACTCAACGTAAAGCCACTTGTCCAAACATGAATTATCACATTAGCTGTAAACCTCTTTTTTTATAAAGATCCAAATGATACACCACAAAACCTTTTTTTTATTTTTGCTAATTTAACAAAATGATAACAGCAATTAAAGTCTAATTTAAGTCTAAATGTAGATTTGTGCCAATGTTTGACTTACAGTTACTTGTAAAGCCGAAGCTAAATAAACTAGACATTTCTCGTCTGCTAACAGTACTGTAAACAACACCTAAACCGTAACAAAAATGTGAATTGACGTAAAGCAACTGACTGAAAACACCAACGATGGTACTTGTAACTGAATAGTAAAGAAATAGATAAACACAATTGCATTTGAAAGCCGATGTTTGGAATCCCAAGCCATTTACGGCGTTTCTAAAAATAGGTTTGGAAATCCATGCGCACCATGCGTAGTTAGTTTTGACTTCCGCAAACAACAAACCCCGAGTAAATTCGTGCATTAGGCAAATCGTCCGTGATTATTTGTACTATTTAACCACATAAACACACGATTTTCGTTGTTCTTTTTTGCACTTGATTTAGCAGAATACTTTTAAACAAAAGAAGCTCCGGAAATAACCGGCCAATCAATTTATTGCTTTAAGACATACGGTATCATACGAATAGTAACGCATGCAAACGATTGGCAGCCGGACTTATACGTTTCTGCCGAATTCGACACGGTCGGGATTAATCGCAAGTACCCGGATTTCGCGGTTCGTCACCAAAATACTTTGCACAGACTTTTTTTTTACCCAAACCCCCTCACCCCCCTGAAAAAAAATCCTGGGATTTACGCCGATCTCAAAACTGTTCCGGGAGCCTCCAAATCCGGATTTCCGGATTATTCCGGAATTTTACAACCCCTATATATATATTATTTACATTTGTAATATCATTTTACTTCTACATTTCTTGCTTCCCTATTGTTAATTGTATATTGTATATTTCATTATTTTCACTAAAATGGACATCGTTATCAACTTTCCATTGTTTATTCCGTACTCCTACTTTTTCAAATTATTGTTTAAATATAATAACAACTCTTCTGACAATTTAAACATTTCCCTTCCTTCAGAACACCATCAATTACATCACATAAAATACTTTTTGACGACTTTCCCAAAATTAAGAAAAATCCACAAACACACTAAAAAATTACTATTTAAGCACATGTTAAACAATTCCAACATTTCATTTTCAACTTAAAGTTTACTTTTTGCAATCAACTATTTCCATATACCTTTCCTCTAGTTTCAAATGCTCGACCATTTACTTCATGAAACCCACCCTCTTAACTTTCAAATTTGCCAAGAAATTATTTTAACTTTCGGGTTAGAATCCCAAATTTCCATAATAGCATACGAAAGATTTATTCAATCAAAATTTCTGCCTCCCTTTTTAAATTCCTTGTCTATTAAAGACATTTTAAATGCTGATGTTAAAAAAATAAATAAATTAATGAATCAACATTTTTACTTTTACAAAATATCCCTTAAATGCCAGTAGATCCCTTTGGATTTTTTCAATACCTTTTGTCGAGGTTGCAATGAATCTTTCAAAAATTGCAAAGAAAAATTCATGAAAATTGAAGGTCTTTATCCACACAGCAAAAAACTTCAGAAAAATTGATAGCTTTAATTTCCATGTATTAATGCGAACTAGTTGTTGTAATAGACCATACCACACCTTTTGTGGTTATCAATTTCTTCAAAACGATTTCATAATTTGTAAATTATGTCTTCATTATCACAAACAAATCGACTGGAGCTTTTTGCGTAACTGTTAACTCATGTATGTATATATTTTCAATATATATATATATATATATATATATATATATATATATATATATATATATATATATATATATATATATATATATATATATATATATATATATTGCAGTGTATGTCGGAACACAAACGGATATATTTTATCAAAATAAGTGAATTCTAAAATTGACTTTGTTAAATATTAAATTGTTACTTCCACTATTATAACATATAGAATTTAATACTTCTTTTGTTCCCCAACAAACACTTTCATGTAATCAACTGATTTGTAATGACTGTAATCATTGTACATATACAATTTTGTTGTGTTTGCCGTGCTATTATTATTATTATTAATTCAATTATATAATAATACAAATTGATTCAATTGCATAGCTTGTTTAGGATTTTTTTGTCTCATTCGAATATTTCAACTGTCTAAACTATAATTAGATTTGTTAGATTTATGTATGCATGCTTTCATATTATATACTTATATGTTATGGGATTGTTTTCAAAAGCAAATTTATTCAAACAGCCCAATTATTAGAATAGGAATTCTAATTAAAAGAAGGAGTGGGAGATGTAATCCAATTAAAATCAAATTTTTATGAAATATTTGTAACATCTAAATTTTCATTTTAACTTATTTAATAATTTCAATTAATCCTAATAAATAAAGTTTTAATTAATTTCAATTAACACATTTTAAAATGACTATGGCGTATTGTTTTAAATGACTATTGTATATTGTAAGAAAAACTTAATTTGATGTAAGCCATTGTGCAGTCCTTAAGCCCTGGTTTCTAAAAACACAACATAAAGAATATTTTTGTGCCAGGTGAGCTACAATTTTTAAATATTAAACATTACCTGGATGTACTATAAGAAAATAACTGAGTAAGCTAAGACAGTAAGTCAGCACATTATAATCCAAATAGCTTTCCAAGTTTGGAACTAAGAATGAACGTTGGAAGCTTGGAGAAAGTTCCATGACTAAGGGTTAACAGTCTTTGACCCGAACAAATATAAAAACAAGAGCGCCGCATGACGGAGCAATATACGCCCGATTCGTGTGCCATTGGAGATGATACACTGATGATTGATGTATTTGTTTTGGAAATAAGCAAAAAAAACAACAACAACTTATATAACTGATATATTCATATATATGCATTGATATCAACTTGAACTAGAGCTTTGTCACTGAATGTGACTTATACCCCCATACCACTTTGACGCAGGATAAAAAGTTGTTTAAAAGTTTCGGATGAATACAATTTGAATTAGAGTCCGGACAAAGTGGCGCCGTTGAAAATGCACTAATTGACCCTATGACCTAGTTCTTGACCCGACATGACCCATATTCGAACTTGACCTAGATATCAACTAGATGCAACTACTGACCAAGTTTGGTAAAGATCGGATGAATACAATTTGAATAAGAGTCCGGACAAAGTGGCGCTGTTGAAAATGGACTAATTGACCATATGACCTAGTTTTTTACCTGGCATGACCCATATTCGAACTTGGCCTAGATATCAACTAGATGCAACTACTGACCAAGTTTGGTGAAGATAAGATTTATACAATTTGAATTAGAGTCCGGACAAAGTAAAATGCACTAATTGACCCTTTGACCTAGTTTTTGACCCAGCATGACCCATATTCGGACTTGACCTAGATATCAACTAGATGCAACTACTGACCAAGTTTGGTGAAGATCGGATGAATACAATTTGAATTAGAGTCCGGACAAAGTGGCGCCGTTGAAAATGCACTAATTGACCCTATGACCTAGTTTTTGACCCGGCATGACCCATATTCGAACTTGGCCTATATATCAACTAGATGCAACTGCTGACCAAGTTTGGTGAAGATCGGATGAATACAATTTGAAATAGAGTCCGGACAAAGTGGCCCCTTTGAAAATGCACTTATTGACCCTATGACCTAGTTTTTGACCCGGCATGACCCATATTCGAACTTGGCCTAGATATCAACTAGATGCAACTGCTGACCAAGTTTGGTGAAGATCGGATGAATACAATTTGAATTAGAGTCCGGACAAAGTGATGCCTTCCGCCCGCCGCCCGCCCGCCGCCCGCCCGCCCGCCAAGGGGTTTCACATAATACGTCCCGTATTTTATACGGGCGTATCAAAAATAGGTGAATAAGCATATCACGTGATACCACGTGGGATCACGTGAGATACGTATTTGGAAAAAAAAACTTATCAAATTTTAAAAGTTGCCACTGACAGAGTATATAAGAAAACGCGGTGCGCGGAACAAGCACTGTGTTTTTTTGGATACCTTTCAGGTAAGATTTTACTACTTATTTATTCTTAAACCTAAATTATGGTTTGTCGCAAATAAATACATTCATATTAAAATTATTGTTAGATACTCTAATTTGTTTAAGTTCCATATTTAGGAAATTATTGTTAAGCTGCACAGTATCCGAATAAATATATATTGTGTATTTATGATAATAGTTATTTTTAAAGTATCATATTAGTAAAATTAATAGTACTGTTTTCCCATCAATAAATAATTGCTTTTATTTTAAGATTTGATAAAACAATGTTTATATCTGAAAGCTGTTAGAGAAATTGAATAATATTCTGTATGATTTATTAATATATAATAAGAATTAATATCGTTACATATGTTCGTATATATATCATGAATACTATTTGTGCATGCAAATATTTATCTTGTTTTAAAGGGATCTTTTCACGCTTTGGTAAATTGACAAAATTGAAAAAAGTTGTTTCAGATTCGCACATTTTCGTTTTAGTTATGATATTTTTGAGGAAACAGTAATACTGAACATTTACCATGGTCTAATATAGCCATTAAATGCATCTTTTGACGATTTAAAACCTAAAAATGATAAAGCGTTGCAACGCGAAACGATTGAATAATTTGGAGAGTTCTGTTTTTGTCGTTAAATTTTGTGAAACTACGAAGATTGCTTATATAATGTATAAAATACGTCATGTATGTGTACTCGGCGGAATAGCTCAGTAGGCTAAAGCGTTTTTACTTCAGGACTCTGGCAGGACTCCAGGGGTCACTGGTTCGAAACCTGCTTCGGGCAATGTTCTTTTCCTTTTTTTTATTTTATTCTTGACTTTTTACTGGAGCGTTTACGATCCAATGTTTACATTTATCAATATAAAGCATTTAATGAATAAGTTAAAAAAATGCCAAAATCTGTGAAAAGGCCCCTTTAATAAATAAACACTTTTTGGATACCTTTCAGAATAAAATAGGCTGTTTTTACTATCGACTTCTTTAATTATTTACATCTATTATGGATAAAAGAATATTAGCGCTTAACGCTAATTTTCATAAGACAAAGAATGATAGCATTTAATGCTCATTGAAATTGAAATACGGTAGAAATAGTATTCGTTAAGACCGTAAATCGAAGAATGAACAGAACTGTTGATTATTAAGAACTAAATAAATTAACGTACGTAAATGAAGATCCCGTTACCCATTATATGAAATGGAAATAATGAAAACCACAATGAACATAAATTTATATGAAAAGCACGTACGATATAAAACTGAATGGATTTGAAAAGACATACCAAAGACACTTGAACGTGCATAGATCATGACATATATGAGTATACCGTCAAAAAGTAAAGTACCTTCACTTTGATTAATAAAATGTATTGCCGAAATATGCATACTATAATGATACTTACGTTGTAAGTTGTGTTTCTGAATTTCGCCCCGTATCATCTTGTATTGGAATCAGTGGTATCCTTTCTTCACTAGGTTCACGCCTTGACGGCATTTCCATTCGCGGAATTTTCCATTGTTCTTGCAAAATATAATCGTCATCTGGATTATATGTATAATCACTTTCTTCACTTTCTTCATTTGAGTCGTCCATGGGTACACAAGTTGATTCAATATTCGACGCCATATCTCCGTTTGTTTTTCATAGGAGGCGCATGCGTATCAATGAAAGCCTTTAATCATATTACTGAAACTTTATCATCCACATTTCTCTTCAAACTGAAGTTTATTTTACGAACGCCGTGTTTATATAACTCCCTTATCAAGCTTTAACGCTATTATATTGTGCAAACTATTTATAGGACTGCACTGCAAACGGCCACACTGTTTTTGTAAAATTCTTGGTCATGGATGAATTTAAAAATCACTCGTGACACTTTGATTTAAATGGATAATAAGTTGGTTCCTTTTTCCTAGTTCCTTATTCCTTTTTCGAATAAGGAATAAGGAACAGTTCCTTATTCCTTATTCAGGTTTATCATATTTGATATAGTGTTTTAATGAAAAATAATGCAAACAATACGTGAGTAAATTAAAACAAAATTACTCAAATGCATTTACTTTATGTATTATGATACATATTGATATTTCTTCTTCCCGCTTGCATAGGATTTCTTGTTTTATCCAAACCAGCATTTTCTAATTCCAATACTAACTTCACATCAACAAAATCTAAAGCATATAACAATATTTTACATTTATATGATATAAAAGTGCAACCTTATACATTTCAACATATTTGTTTTTATTTTTAATCCAGTTCAATTTTCTCGGCTAAGCAAGAAAAAAAGAACCAGTACATTATTCAGTATTCAAGCTGAATAAGGAACTTTCAAATTCTTAATTCAAATTAATTAAATGTTATTTTTCTATAAATTATAAATCAAATTAAACCAACGAGAGAAATAAATCAACGAGAATTGTTGTACAGTTCGGGTATAAAAATATTAATTGCAGTACATTTCTACTTTGTTCTATTTAATAATAAAATTGTTCTTTATTCGGTTTGAATAAGGAACTGAGTCCTTATTCATATCGAATAAGGACCTGACATTTTCTTTCTTAACAGATACATTAATTTGAAAAAAAAAGTTATTATGAATAAAGATACGCATATATCAAATATACCATTGTAAATGTCGGTTGAGAATGAAAAAGTGTAGTGCATTTCTTATCTATTATCTATTTTACCGATAACCAAGTGTAATTTTCGCGGCTGAACAAGTCGCCAGTTGCACTATCTAAACATAATACTGATAACCAGAACAGCGCCATGTTGTCGGCTCGCACGATCTTTAATCGTGCCAATGTTGAAGGTCGCCGGATGTAATGTAGGCATCCAATAGCGAGAAAACGGGTTTTCGGAGATGTAAAAGCTATTGAAATAAGCACACCAAACAACAGCAGTGTAAGTTTCGGTTTTTAATGAAAACAAAACAAAAAAGAAAAACAGGGGCATTTCAATGAAATGTTCAAGTCTTCTAGAGACACCATGGCCGCTTCTACCGGTGCAGTCTCGCCTTCATGGTGACGTCGGTGACGTCGAATTAACGACAACGCTGTACGAAATATTGGCATTCGGTACGAATCGAGAAAGGAACTGGCATTTCCTTACTGAAAAGTATTTACATGAACCAAGGAAACCAATAAATCGATGAAAATCATTGTAAATGTAGGTACGGTACCAAAAGAATTACTTGCAGTACATCTCTACAAAGATATATTAAATGATAACCTAGTTCCTATTTCGGTTCGTAACTAGTTCCTTATTATGTTTTCAAATTGAATAAGGAGCTACCATTTTCTCACAAACACCAAAACATAAAATAAACCAAAGAGACAGATAAATCAATGACATTCATTGTAAGTGTAGGCTGGGTATCAAAAATATGTATTGTAATACATTTGTATTTTTTTTTTGTGTAATGATAACCATTTTTTAAGATCGCCAGAGGTGCCGATGACATTCAAGATCGAAAGGACGCGTTTACGAAGATATAACATATATTTTAAATATAAACACTCAATTAAAGCATGTAAACGTATTTGCTTTTTTATTGAAAAACATATTGCAGTGGCATCTCGATGGAATTGCCTAAACTACTAAAGGTGTCTGTGTTGCTGCTTTCGGTGCAGTCTCGTCTTTATGGTGACGTCAGCGATATTGGCATTCGGTACGAATACAGCGCTAAACTATTACACTTAGATCAACGAGGGACTGTTTCCCAATGAGGTCATCGCCGTTTTGTTTATCCCACGGTTAAAAGTCGTATGCCGAGCTTAAAGGTCGCCGGATGAACCTATGACCTGCATGAGCGAGAAAACACGAACTCGCACATGAAAAATCTATGAAGAAAACACACCTTTGAAGCTTAGCTAGTATGCGCGCTGGTGGTTTTAATTATAAAATAAAATAAAATATTAAGGCCTCTCGATACAACGTTCAAGTCTATTAGAGGCACCTGCCTCCAGTGCAGTCTTGCTTTAAATGCTTTCGTGTTGAAATCACTTTGCATCCTGAACAATATCCATTCGTAATTGTTTATATATGAGAACGGAATGTTTAGTTTTCCGCTATCATAATCTTGAAAAAAGGTTAGGGTCAGAAAATACTTCAAGAACTGTGTCAGAGATATAAATAAAAAATCTTACTGTATACACTGCCTAGAAAAACGAATATAGAACCGCTAGCTGTGCTACGTGATAATGATCCGTATTTTAGATCCGAAATTATTGCCTATGAATAAGGAATTTGTAATAAGTTAGTTCCTGTATTTTGAACGATCACTTTCGCCATTATTGGCGAATGTTATTGATAAGATGTTGTTTGTGATATAAACGCTTGGATATGTTATATGGATATATTCTGTCACGTTTCTTTTGTATATTATATTTTACGACATACGCTGAACACAAGTATTATAGAGATGATGATAGGAAATGGTATAGTCTTACTCAGACATAAATTAACATTTATCCAAAAATACTTAATATCTGAAAATCATGGAATATGAAGGTTCCAATCAATAATATGTATTGCAATATATTTCGAATAAGTTTTATTAAACGATAACACAGTTCCTTATTCGGTTTGAATAAGGAACAATAACTAGTTCCTTATTCCTTATTCAAATCGAATGGGAAACTAGAATTGTCTTACTCAAATGCATTGCTGTAACCAGTTTCATTAAGTGTAATTAACGATAATATATTTCCTTATTCGGTTTGAAAAATGAATAAGGAACTGGTTCCGTATTCCTTATTCAAATCGAATAACAAATACCATTTTCTTACACACACACACACACACACACACACACACACACACACACACACACACACACACACAATCACACACGCACACGCGCGCACACGCACGCACACATATATAAATTAAACCAAACTTATTCAAATGTCGATCTTGACACCTTCAACACATTAAACAAACTTCGCCACAAACAATCTTAATTCATTTAAATGACAGATGTGCATTTATCTGACAGCAGTACTAGTTAATAACCACTGCGTTTCAAAATATTTGTTAGCGAAGACACAATTAAATTTTGTCATTCGCACCAGTCCGTCATCGTCAACAGTGGCTTCTACAAATATCGCAAGTGGCCACTAGATTCGCTCAAAATCGATGTTTTTAACCAACACAATATCATACACGTGTATGTTTCGACGTCGTTCATGTCACTTTTGTCTTAGAGCAATTTAAGAAATATATTCGCTTTTCCACCTTGTCTAGAACTGTTCGAGAAGGTATTGCACCCTTCTCCAAAGTTTCTGAAGAGGTCAAAATTATAATGGGGAGGCTCATGCTTATACGATTATGCGATATATATATATATATATATATATATATATATATATATATATATATATATATATATATATATATATATATATATATATATATATTAGTGTGTATATGTATGTATTTCTATCACAAGCTACACCGTGTCTATTAGTTTGAAACTAGATTGCTCATAACATACCGCATTGTACGCGCATTTCCATTTTGAAGCCTGCATTTTGTTCATTGAGAACCTATTCAAGTCTGTGTTTGAAGATGGCTTTTGACGCGGAAACAGGATAAAACGAACGTTGTTCAAATTAAAAGATTACGAATGAGCAATGTAAGGATTGATCAAGTAATGTTAGATAGTGAAATTATGGTATTTTGTAAAAAAAAAAAAACCAACTACTCCGATCACCACTTTGTTAAAAACAAATATGGTTTAAAGTGCGTGGCATATACTGAGGCTTTATGTGTATTTCAACGTATGCTATGTATCGGCTTTGTTGCAAGCCGCATGAATCCATTTATACATGTTTGTTTATTGTGTTTGTAAATCAAATTTTGAGAAAAAGCGAGTAGAAGCATGCCGTTTCGATCGTGAAATTTCATAGAGTAAACATGAAGCTAAACATAACAACAGCATCTTTGTTTGTTACTAAATAACTCATTAAACATTTAGGAAAACTTCATCTAAATTAACAGTTATAATTAGTTAGATTACATGCAATATATTTGAGTATTGTTACACTGCCCCTAATACTTATTATGTGTCTTTAGAAATAGAAAATCGAATTTTTGGTATACATGCGTGGTAGGAGAACAATTGAATTAATGTTCCATGCATTGTTTTGTCGATTATAAAGGCGACATTTTATATATAAAGTTAACATGTAGCATGTATGTTCGCCCAAAAGGCTATGACGAGTAACCGTATTGCCATTTAACTATCCTTATTGAATTATATATACAATTATACATACAGCGTTTTATATACGCAAAGAAGTCCAATATGTATAGCAAAGTAATACAGATTGTACCTAAAAAATAACGTTTAAAAATCTAACACGATTCGCCGATATTCAAAACGTGATACAAATGAAAAAAGTGTTTACAGAGTTTAGATTTATTTCGGTTAATGAATTACAAATTAAAATGTATTAAGTCAAATACGAGGTCAAACTTGTCATCCGTACGTGGTCCATTCCAAACATATTCAACTAGATTTCGACACGCTTGTTTGGCCAGGAAATCCATGTTTCTCGAATCAACAGCCAAATCTAGACATGATTTCTCATTCCAAAAAGGCATGTTCATTTTCAGATGGTCATATGTGGGTTTATCTCCATCCTGGTAGCATTCGTTTAGACAATCTATAGACGTAGTAGTCCACTCGCTTAATGAAAAAATGTATCAAATAAACGTATACATTATGTCTAATTGATATATATTGTTTCACTTATGTCAACAATCAATTTGCGAATACATAAATATGGTCATCGATACCTTTCAACATCAACAAGAGATTAGAAACTTAGGGATATTCAACGCCTATTAAGTATATTATTAATGTATTATGTATACGCAAATCAAGGCAAATCAAATCCGAATACCAACAATCGGGACGTAAAGTATTGTTTGCGGCACCCTAAAGCTTTGCACTTTTTCTTCCATAAATGCTTATGCTTTCGCTAGTTGATCTTAATTCAGTTCACACATTTTAAAGATTGATCTTTTCGTCACCAAACATAAACGAACACAAACAAGAATCCTTTAAAGCTTACAATCTCTCTTTACGGCAACGCTGTCCGATCGTTGACGATATGTTCAACATTGATTTGTTTTATTTCGTTAATATTACTATACATATCAAGCAGAAACTAAAAACAGACTTGAAGTAACTTTATTTACATAAGTTTATAATTGCGACAGGTTATGCACAAGAAGATTTTTAAAGTTTGCACTAAATAGGCCTTATAAAGCAAATTTTCAATTTTTTAACCCCCCGGGGCAGGGTCAAATTTGACCCCAGGGGCATAATTTGAACAAACTTGGTAGAGGACTATTAGATTTCACTACATACCAAATTTGGTAGCCCTACGCCATACGGTTATGGACAAGAAGATTTTTAAAGTTTGCACAAAATAGGCCTTATATAAGCAAATTTTCAATTGTTTTACCCCCGGGGCAGGGTAAAATTTGACCCCAGGGGTATAATTTGAACAAACTAAGTAAAGGACTATCAGATGTCACTACATACCAAGTTTGGTAACCCTAGGCCCAATGGTTCTTGACAGGAAGATTTATAAAGTTTGCACAAAATAGGCCTTAAATTAAGTAAATTTTCAATATTTTACCCCTAGGGGCAAAGTCAAATTTGACCCCAGGAGCATAATTTGAACAAATTTGAAAGAGGTTCACCAAAGGAACATTCCTGAGAAATTTCATCAGAATTGGACCAGTAGTTTAGGAGAAGAAGATGTTTAAAGAAAAAGTTAACGCACGGACGCATGCACGCACACACGACGGACACAGGACCATGACATAAGCCCCGCTGGCATTTGGCCAGTGGAGCTTTAAACAAAGGGTAATAACTTTTAATTTAAAAAGTGGAGGGTTATGGATTTTGTGCATGGCAATTCTTCCTATTTATTTCTACACACCCATTAAGTTACATGTTGAACATTTGTATCGTATCTGAGATAAAATTAGCCCTGAAAAGTTGCATAATACAAAAAAACAGGGCAATAGCTCTTATTAAATAAAGTGTAGGATTATGGTTCTTGTGCATTACCTGTCTTTGCATTGATATCTATATAACTATGAAGATATATTGATATAGTTTCTAAGATTTAGGTAGCCCAAACAGGTTTTGTGACAGTCGGACGGACTGACTGACAGACAGACGGACAACGCCAATTCTATATCCCTATAAACATTTGAATCTAACATGATTTTTTGTTATATAATTGGCACGTTTTCCACAAACAATACATACATGTAATTTCGTGATGTCTACACACCAAAACAATCATAAATTATATTGGGTCCATTTACATTATTTGAGATAATTACATTAAATAAGATATTATTGCTTACTGAATAATGCAAATTCAAAACAAAATAAACACAACGAAAACATGTTTGGGAACTAATATATATAAAGTGACTACTCCTTGAAAAGTTTTACTGTCCTGAAAGCAGAAATTATATGTTTTTTAAATGTTTCCTATATTGCAAATTTAAGGAGGCCCATTTTGCTGAACTGAACCTTTTGGGATTTGTGGAACTACCATCGCAACACAGGGCTTTCTTTCTTACTTTTGTATAGCAGAAGTAAACTGATCAATTAATGAAAAAGTCACAAACATTTCAAACTCCTCAAAATTGTTTTCTTTTTTAAACTAGTCACAAACTTGTAGAAATTATAAAAGTATGTTTTTGTATTCACGAACATAGTAAAATATTATAATATTTTCATTTGCTGGACACTTTTGCTTTCAACAAATAACATCATACATCTTCTATAAATTAAAAAAAACAGACAGGTTAACTATTGTCAATCATATCAAATTTAATTTTAAATATATTTGACAAATATTAAAATTTATGTATATGATTGTGTTGTCTGTTGTTTTGGCTGTACACATAAGTTATACATTAAATTTGTGTTCCTTTGTATGTCATATTATTTACCAAGTTAAAAACCTTTATCAATAACAATTGTGCCATGCCACATAGGATTCCCTACACATAACAAATATTTACACTGTTTGAAATTGTAATGTATTTCATAAAAATGCAGTTTAGTTGATTTGAATAGAAATGAATCGAACTTTAATTAATGTTAACGCATATACATGGATACAAATACAATAATCAACTCCAGATTGCTGCACTTGTCTCGCAATTCGCCATCACTTAATTACTCATGGGTTTTGACTTTTGTCCCATGATCTTTCTTATTCAAGCCATTTCCGTTGTAAAAGTGACTGCTTAAATCTTACTGTGATTTCATTAAAGTGACTATAGACTTGAACGAGCCTGCATCGGCAATCCTATTTTGACTTTTTTTAACAAAGGATCTCAAGGTTTACTATACACTTTACTTATTTTATAATGCAATGGTGTGGTTTATTAGTTCAGGTTACTTTACAAAACTATTTTCACCAGTTGAATACTTTTAATTCCGTAACAACAAGCAAAATCGTATAATTGATATCCACCGCCTTCTCATAATTTATACGTGCATGAAATTTCAGGCTGAGATAAAGCCCTAAAAAGTTTGTGACAAACAGCCGGAGGGATGGACTGATTATAAAGGCGGACTGATACAAAGGTATATCTCTCCGCCTTTGGCGGGGAATAATTATAATCCATTAAAACAAGCATAGCCCGTTTCCAGGGACAATTCTAAGAGACAGGTATGCATTTGCAGAAACAAGTATTGCTTTTAATAGTCAATGATTAACCGCTTGATATATTTAACTCAGATTGTTGTTAATTAATTTAAATGAGCCGTTCTCTGTGAAAAGCGGGTTTAATGCATGTGCGTAAAGTGTTGTTCCATATTAGCCTGTGCAGATTTTTGCTGTAAGATACTCTCTGTAAACGACACATACCATAAAGAAAAAGTTTCATCTCTCGATTAGCCTGTGCAGACTGCACAGGCTTATCTGGGTTACACTTTACGCACATGCATTAAAACCCCTTTTCACAGAGCAAGGTTCATTTAAGTAAATGTGAATAGTTTTATTCTGAGGGAAATTAAAAGTGAATTATTAAATAAAGCTATCGCAATTTAATTTGAAAATATTTATAACAAGACTATTGCCAAGCAATACATGTCCCCTACCGGCTCCACCATTGTCAGAAATATTTGTGTGTTTTTTGTTGCCATAGCAACCATAATTTTTGACGTATGAACACAATGAAATGACGTGCATAATGCCCTTATTACCATCTATCAATGTTTCAAGTTTCATGAAAAAATATTAAGAAATTTTTAAGTTATCGCAGGATCCAGAAAAGTGTGACTGACTGACGGACTGACAGACTCACAGAGCGCAAACCATAAGTCCCCTCCGGTGAAATCGTTAGGGGACAACAAGCAATGTGTTTGTGAAACACATTGTCCCCATATATTTGACCTTTGATCTTGAAGGATGACCTTAACCTTGACCTTTCACCTCTCAAAATGTGCAGCTCCATGAGATACACATGCATGCCAAATATCAAGTTGCTATCTTCTTATGCAGTGGTTAAAGTGTGTGGTTATGACTTGGTATTAAAAACCAGTATTTAGAGGGCGAATATTAAATTATAAGTATTTAATGTGACCATACAAATTGTTCAATTAAATCTTTTAATATCATTTACATTGCATGTGCTTTAAACTTCGAAATGGCGTTATTAAGTCTGAGAAAACATCACACGCTTTATAATGTAGTACAGTGACCACGCATTTATCCATACGCGTCCGTTCCGGTACAAAATTTCGGAATTACCAAATATTCAGGATTATCGAACCAGTGCCGTTTTAAGAGTTTAATATTTACCTTATGACATAAACCTTATGTGTATGTACATTTACATACTTATTTTGCATCAAGAATGATATTTTCTTGTTACTGAAACATTTATTTAGTCAAAAAAAAAATGTGTGTTAAACAATGTAAATACAAAAACGTGTAACCGAATTTTCGAACAATCATGTACATGTGCAGACATGACGTAAAGCTTTGTGAATGTTACAATCACACTGTTAAGCATTGACAGCATAGTATTTAATCGATATTTCGTTGCTGTATACACTTTCCATGAGGATTGCGTGTATCTCGTGTGATACTGCCGCAGTGAAAAGACGTTGCCATGGTTGGAATGCGAGCTGTAAGCTGGTGGTGTCACAGAGTCACAAATCAAAGGTGTTGAAGGCAAATGACAATACAATATAAAACTGCTATACTGTTTTAATATCCTCATTTATAACCCATCTCATACAACAGAATATTGAAATAATTAAAATAGCGACACGTAACGTTTGATGCGTTTTACATGGACTGCTTAAATAATCCTAGCACAACTTTTCACACATGATGACGGTCCGATTGTAATCAGTGTCTTAATTGGTCGCGTGTTCAGCTCATTAAAGACATTGTGCCGTTTAATATGCATTGTGTAATGCCTACATCAGTTAAAGTTTTAAGTCGGAGTCGAACCATGTTTAGTCATGCCTATTAGCTATTCACGATTTCGACATTGTTAAATCACGCGTAACGAGACTGCCGAGATAACGCGAGATCAAGGGTTCGGGGGGGGGGGGGGGTTCTGACAGTATTCGCTCTACAGTAGACACCTTACTTATCCGATATTTTGACTTTATAAATAGAATAAAAGCGATAAATTGCCGATTTATTACTACTAAAAACAAACATTATTTTTATTATAACGTTCAACGACCATCTGCTCATTAATAGTTCAGTATCATTGTAATTAACGGCTCCGTAATTAACTACCGGTACCGGTACTGACAAAAATAACAAGATCATACCTTACTCATGTTACTGTACTGTGTGCTGAAATGTCAGAAATTAAAACAACCCCAGACTATTATAATTTTTGAGTGCAAGTTAATTTCAACCCACCAACTAATTAAAAATAAACATTTTTATTATATTAGCTCATTTTTCTAAATTTTCAGAAATAAAAACCAATTGGTATTTGCACATTTCAGTAAACATAAGACTACTTTATTGTTAAATTTGTAAATTGTATAATAATCTATATATTTTTATTACTTCTGTTGCAAGCCCAACTTGTTGTGCTTTTAAAATACATAAAAATCTATTGTTGACAACTATAATATTATTTAAGATCATAATTAAGCAAAAGTAAGTCCCCAATTCCAAGCTTACCAGTTAAACCGGTAGAGTGCTGATCTCTGACTCACAGGTCTTTTGGCTCTGCTACACCAACAGGAATAAGCGTGTGGTTAATGTTTTCTGTGTTAATCATAGGGATTACTATTTATAATATTTCATCCCAACAACAAAATCTTTACAATGATAGTATTCATTTTACAGTCCGGTTTTACTTCTATTAGGTTAAAAACTAAATAGTGAATCAATTTTTGAGATGAGCTTGTACCAAACACACACACAAGCTCCTGCACATACACACACTTTAATGAGCAAATATTTGAACTGTCACAGTTATTACTTGTTGGAATGTCTCAGACTAACCAGCATATACAAGCAGTCTTCACTTTAGCATTTTTGAACAACTAACTGCAGCCTGAATCTTTATGCTTTAATAGAACAGATTAAAATACCCACTAGCCCGACTATATGAATCTGGAAACTTTAATAGCCCAAATTTAATATATATCACTAGCCCCGGGCTGTCGGGCTAGGGGTTAGCGTCAAGACTGTAAAAGCAATAACAATTCTTCAAACATTGATACTTGTCTTCTTTTGAACAAATCTGCCGTGACTGGTAGTTAATTGGGATAGCTTAACACACAACCAATTAAGGATGACTGTGATGCAGGTGAAAGTTTCACCCATATAGATATTAAGCCAATTGACATTTGACCAGGGACACTTACTTTAATTCAAAGTAAATGTTTTCTTAGCAGTGTTAATAGTCATGTCAACACATCACATGTTATGTAAAATGATTACATGACAACATTGGATGTGTAGCAACTTAAACCACCATCCATTTTATTATATTTCTGAATGTGTAGGATATTTTTTAATGTAAGGGTATGAAGTAGACACACATCTGAAGTATCTTTATTTCATTTTTTCAAAGAACATAGTTATGTTACTGTGGTGATGTATAATATTTATTGCAAGAGTCAATAAAATTCCAGGTGAAGAAATCTTGAGCTTCATGCAGCATTAGATACTCAGTACAGTATCCCAGTTTCTGTTGACACTGTGAAGTGTGATATTCCTGAAAAAAAAGTTTCTAGAAGTTATAACAATAAACCATTCAATAACATTTAAATACAGCAAAGTTATCTGTTTTAAAATAATTGTTCTTTTTAAAGAAAATTATTTTTCCAAATGCCATCAAACTTCTAATTTGCCCAAACTTAACAAATCAGATATTTTTCCATACCCCACCCGCTTTAGCATGTTTCGTTTTTACCTATTTTAAACACAATAAAATCGAAATAAAGCATAAACATGAACGACAATTATATCAAAGATACTAAGCTAATAACAAATTACAAAAAAATATCATACCATATAAGTTATCAGGGCCGTACCCAGGACTTTTTTACTGGGGGGGCCCAACCGGAGAGGGTTTGGGATATAACTTATATCTGCAAATTATTGGGAAATTATAATTGCTTCAACATAGAACTGTATGCAGACGCACTGCAGTAGATTATCGAGTACCCCCCCGACCTCACTAAATCCACTCAGAGTTGTCTGCCTTAAAATAATGTCGAAAAGGTCAATTACGCCAAAACACAATATTTCACGCCACAGTGAAGGCGCTTTTGTTTAAACGACGGGATGGCGATAAAGCCTAACACAACAATACTTCACGCCTCGATGATTGCACTTTTGTTTATACGGCAGGTGGGCGATTAAGCCCCCATGTTGGGAAGCATCCGGATTAACGAGACATAATTACAGCTAAATACACAGATCGGTGTCGTGAAATCTACGTCCGGATCCGGAACGCAAGATTCCGGACTTAACGGGGCAAAATACTGCATAATAAATCCGTTCCCCTTGACTTTCGTCCGCATCGCGAGATTTCCGGACTATCAAGATCCGGATAAACACGGGGTCACTGTATTTATATTAATGCAAATAAGGAAAGTGAAAGTAAAAGCACAACACTGATAATATTTAACAAAATAGATTCATTAAATTGATTCTACAATACTCTTAATTAAGTGTTGCTTACAGTCCTTCTCATATAAGAAAAACAATAATATTAAAGTAAAACAAATCAATGCTCCCCAATAATGCGCTAAGTTAATATATGGGTTAATTTTAAGAATAAGTTCCAGAAAAAGGCAATATATGTGCAAATCAATGAGCCAGAACAATTAGTTATATCTGCATTGAGACAAATTGTAAAGGAAAAACCTTACAGGACACTGTGATCAGTTTCACCATTATAGGGATCATGATCAAGTTTCAGAGATATTTGTGTAGAGTATAACTTCTTTTTAAAAAAACATTATGCACAAATTATACATATCAAAATTATAAACAAGACCTGTCAGATAACAGCGGCTCGACTATTCGAGTGCTTGACAGTATAACGTAAGCCATCATGGGGAAATTGTTCATATTCAATAATTTATAATGGAAGATCTTTCAAAAATAAAAAAGGAAAAAAAAAAATTTTTTTTTTTGGGGGGGGTAGGGGGGTTGAGAGGGGGGTATAATGTGGGATGTGGTCATTTATTAGACGATCTTTCAAAAATAGAAAAAAAGGAAAATTTTTTTTTTGGCGGGGGGGGGGGGTAGGGGGGTTGAGAGGGGGGTTGAGAGGTAGGTATATTGTGGGGTGTGGTCATTTATAAATCTTTCCAAAATAAAAAAATGGGGGGGGAGGTGGGGGAGGGGGGCAGGGATTCTGGGTTGGGGCGTGGGGTATTGTTTGGGTGGAATCCATTGTGGTATTCAGGTAAGTGTTGTTTTGTCAAAGAATTAATAAAATCTGATCATAAATAAAGAAGTTATGGCAATTAATTTAAGCAAAATGTTAAATTATCTAAGTATAAAAGGGGCCATAATTCTGTAAAAATGCTTGATACAGTTGTCTGCTCTTGTTTATAGGTTGGGGTCATGTTGGTAAACATGTATGCAAAATATGAAAGCAATATGTCAAGAGACATAGGAAATATTTGGGGTAGTACGCACACTTTAACATAGATTTATCAATATTATGCATATTCTAAGTATAAAAGGGGCAACAATTCTGTCAAAATGCTTGATACAGTGGTCTGCTCTTGTTTATAGGTTGGAGTCATGTTGGTAAACAAGTATGCAAAATATAAAAGCAATACGTCAAAGGACATAGGTAATATTTGGGGTAGTACGCAAACTTTAACATTATGCATATTCTAAGTATAAAAGGGGCAATAATTCTGTCAAAATGCTTTATTCAGTTGTCTGCTCTTGTTTATAGGTTGGGGTCATGTTGGTAAATAAGTATGCAAAATATGAAAGCAATATGTCAAGGGACAATGACAATATTTGGGGTAGTACGCAAACTTTAACATTTGCATGCAAACGCTAACGCAGACGCCGGGGTGAGTAGGATAGCTCCACTATATATATTTCATATATAATAATCCAGCTAAAAAACAATAACAATACAAAAAAGGGACACGCACAAAAATCAGGTTTACAAAACTAGTTATTGTTTTAAAATGTATTCCAATTATAATTCAGTTGTCTATCACTGTTATAATATATTAAATCATATTAATAATATTTTAATAATCTATCAGATTAATTGAGTGTCTGTATTATTGGCTGATGTTTTAAGCAATTATATTTGTTCATATAATTTATTATAAATATATATGTATATTCAACATGTACAATTTACAAAACTGCACTTTTCGGACCAGCATAACTTTTCATTTGGGAAGCAGTACTGTGTAGCAAGCATACAAGAGCCGGGAATCAGTACTGAGATGTAAGCTGGGAAGCAGTAATGAGTAGTAAGCATGAAAAAGACACATTAGAAAACCATGAGAATTTTGGGAATCAGTACTGAGTAGTAAGCATGAAAGAGCAGAGAATCAGTACTGAGTAGTAAGCATGAACGAACCTCACTGGAAAACCATGAGAATATCGGGTATCAATGCTGAGTAGTAAGAATGAAAGAGCCACTATGAAAAACCATGAGAATATCGGGAATCAGTACTGAGTAGTAAGCTTGAAAGAGCATGGAATCAGAACTGAGAAGTAAACATGGAAGAGCCAGGAAATAGTACAAAGTAGAGAGCAGGGAATTAGTACTGAGTAGTAAGCAGGGAATCAGTACTGAGTACTAAGCTTGAAAGAGCCGGGAATCAGTACTGAGTAGTAAGCATGAAAGAGCCGGGAATCAGTACTGAGTAATAAGCATGAAAGAGCCGGGAATCAGTATTGAGTAGTTAGCAGGGAATCAGTACTGAGTAGTAAGCAGGGAATCAGTACTGAGTACTGAGCATGAAATAACCACAATGGAAAGCAATGAGAATATCGGGAAGCAGTACTGAGTAGTATAGCATGAAAGAGCCGGGAATCAGTACTGAGTAGTAAGCAGGAAAGAGCCAAAATGGAAAACCATGAGAATATTGGTATGATATGGTTGAAGACAAGATATTCAAGGGGTAAATAGGGTAAACATGTTACTTCTAGAATGCTCTTTTTTTTCCTTTTTCATTTGACGTAGCGATCTAGTTTTTGGACCTAGTTTTGTAATAGACATATTTTTTATTTAGACCAATGTTCTGACAAAGTTTCTTGAATATTTGAAATAAATATAATCTCTAGTGTGTTAACAGTGTAATTTTTAATAACGGACAATGCATGTTTAACAATGGGAATAAATGTCATCACAAAATCACCAAAAAAGAGCCTGGCTATGACAATACCTCGGGTTTTCTCCAAAAACAGCCGAGCTAAAAAATCAGATTGTTATTGTAAGTTATAAACAGATTTGAATTAATATACCAATTTTTACATTGAAAATATTTCCACATGACAAATTATCACGGCCTCAAACACTGTGAAAATGTATTTCCAGAACAATAATCAAAGCGCCGTAGGCGCTGAAGGCCTGGTGCTAGATTTAGTGCGCTTTGGAAGAAGTTTAGTTCTTAAAAAAAAGATAGTCAAACTATCTTTTTTAAGAAGACGTTTTGTCGGAAGTTTTTTATTGATTTAGTATGTGTATGCATAATTATAAACAGGTTTATAAAAATCAAGGCTGCAGCTGCATTTTTCAAAAAGTCACAATGGATAGTCGATCAATAAGTCATGGCCATCCTACATAGGCAATGAAGATATGTGGCTGGGAACAAGATTATGACCCATCTGGGTCTGTCACTTTTTGTGTGTCATAAAGTTTGAATGTCCATTTTGGATGAAATGACGTCCTTATTCAACCAGTATCGGTACTTGTTATGCTGATCAGTTTGTGTTGATAATATCTCCATTGATCGCGTATCTGGATGAGCATAATTAATTTCAAAGTACTAAAATTAATCCGTAAATACTCATGGTTGCCATGGGAACAAAAAATGTTCTTTTTTCATATTTATTACTATTTAAAAAAAAAATAAGCAAAAAAAAGTACAGAAAATCAACAGAATATGTTCTGAACAGATATGGAACATCATTAACATGTTTATTATATACATAAATATATGAACATTTTCTGGAAAAAGGTGTGTATTCAGAAATTGAACATTGTGTACAGCTATGAACTTAAAACTAAAACGAATAACTCCTGATGATACAACTTGTGTTGTGTGTCTGTACTGCCAAACATTATTTTGTTTATTTAGCAATTCAATTTTGTTCCATGATTGATAAAATTAAGTAGACAAAATACATTAAGTTAACACTTGCTATGGAAACAGTAATTTGTGGATTGCATATACATGCTGTTTGTGATCAACAATGTATTTGAAGTTAATATATTATTAATCTTTACATAAGTGTCAAACCAAATTCACTAGTGCAGTTCATACGTCGAGATTCAAAAACATGATTTTCAACTAAAACAAAATTAAAGCAATAAGCTCTACATATTTAATGACACACGTCACTAATAAACTCACTATAGATTGAACTTTAAACACCAAAATATTCATTTACATGTAAAAATAAATCAAATACAAACATAACATGAACACATACGTTAACATCACATATCTTGATGTTTAAATGAAGTACAACAGTATTAGTGATATTATTTTAAGACCACAATATTAGCAGGCATACAATACAATGTATTTCTCGTGTACAAAATATTTTATAGTTAGATCACTATGAATGAGTTGTTTATCATTAATTAAACAAATGTGTCCACACGACACGGATGCCCCCAAATGTAAGTTTGTCACTACATAAAAGCATAAGTGTGAAAATGTTTTTTGAGATATACATCGCCTTTATTTTATTTAACTATTAGTTTGCTACATAACAGGTGTTCAATATTTAAATATTGTTCGTAACATATGTCATCTGCTGCAGTTTGTAGATTTTTTTTCTGCCAATTCTTTGCATGCATGTTCGAACTTGGCCTAGAGACCATCTAGATAAAACTTGTGAACAAGTTTGGTGAAGATCAGATGAAAACTAATTGAATTTGAGAGCGGACACCAAGCTGAATGTTTAAAACGCACTAAGTGACCCAGTGAACTTGTGTTTTGCCCGGCATGCCCCATGTTCACACTTGGCGTAGACATTATGTAGATACAACTTCTGACAGAGTTTGGGAAAGATCGGATGAAAACAACTTGAATTAGAGAGCGGACACCATGCTAAATGCTTGAAACACACTAAGTGACCCAAAGACATAGTTTTTGGCCCGGCATGACCCATGTTCGTCTTCACATAGACATTATCCGGATGCAACTTCTGACCAAGTTTGGAGATCAGATTAGAACCACTTGAATAAGAGAGTGAACAAGAAAAGTGTTACGGAGGACTGAGACAGACTGACACAGACAGTGCAAAAACTATATGCCGCCCGTTGGGGGCATAAAATATATTTTCATGTATCTGACATGGTGTGCAGAAACATCAAAAATGTAAATAATAATATTTCCTTCTCATACTTAATATATTACCTATGGATGACAGACTGATTGGAAAAACAACACAAGATACACATTGTTGATATTTTGCACTCAAATTCATGCACATCAATACAAAAGTATTTTATTTATTCTTTGAACAAAAATCACCTGTTAAGTCTGGATTAAAAAATCTTATCTTTTAAAAGATGTCAATCACAACACAACATGAACACAATATATTGTCCATATTATCATTCACACAGAGTCCAAACTGTCAGTAAACTTGGTAAGCTCAGGTTGCATCAGGATTTGCCAAATTCACTTGTAAATATATGCAATAATTAAAATAAAAATGACTGATTAGAAACCTTAAACAAACACATAAACATACATAATCTCCAGTAGATATCATAGGCTTGTCAACAATTTATTGAAATTGAAAACCATGTCATGTTTTAGTTTTGCCTTAATGCTTGTTTAACTTAATCTATGTGAAAAACACAAGAAATATTATTAAAATTATATAATCAAGACGAAAAAAAGATTATTGCTTGGTACATTATACAATCTGAACCCTCAAGTTATGCATAGTGAATAGTATATTGTCAATGTTTAATTTAAATAATAGTATCCATACTTAACACCAGAAAGGTAAACCATCTGTGTTGGGAGAATAAAGCGCACCCCAGTTAACATTTTCACAGATTTCTTTTTAAATATTTCACTAATTTAAATGGGATAAAGTCGAGAGCCGGCTGATTCGTGAGAGTTTTCTATAGGTATCATGATTTTTGTAAACAAATCAGTATTTTTTCAGTAATGTGCAATGACGCGTTTGAACGGTTAGAAAAATGTCGGATCAGTGTTGGGACTTCATATTATATACGCGCGATTGCACTTTACTGAAAATTACTTATTTGTTAAAAAAATCATAATATCTATAGAACACTCTCACGAATGAGCGAGCTCTCGACTTTATCCCATTACAAATGGTGAAATAATTTTAAAAGACATCCTAAAAAATGTTATCTGGATCGCGCAGATAACACATGGTATACATGAAGGTGCAGTATAAACAATGCAAGGTGTAAATCATATTAAACCTGCTATTTAGCAGCACATCATTTAGTGTTCGCACTCCACTTTTGCCCAATCTGTTTTCCATGAGGTGGATTTGGCACATCCATCTTTTAGCCCTATGTCATGAAAGTTCATCATTGAAACTACCAGGTAGTGAGGTTCCGCCCCTGAATAAATAAAATATAGCAAAATGGCCCCCCCATCCAAGCATTTTGTGATGGATGGGGGGCATTATTGGAATTGGCCGGAGTCCGGAAATATACTAGCATGATTCGCTTCAGCGACTATCATAAACACGCTTCTTTAAAGGTCAAAAACTGACCTGTCACCTGACCAACAGACTATATAAATCGATATAACACATGCATTCTCATCTTTTAAAGGAGTTTATGTTGTCTTGTTTTACCAAACCGCACGCAACTCCAGCTCACCAAAAAACGCATCGTTTTTTTTAAGGACATAATCAAAAAGTATGTGGAAAACACATCAGACTTCAGAAAGTAGAAAAAAATGTTTCTGACTGTATGTCATCACACAAGTTCAACAGGGAGGGTAGCAACATAGGGCGGGTGCTAGTATATTTCCGGCCAATTCCAATAATGCCCCCCATCAATCACAAAATGCTTGGATGGGGGGGGGGCATTATTTTCATTAGCCCACGGCCTTCCATATACTAGCATCTTTAAAGAAAAGACAACATAAACTAAAAAATAGCCCCAAAAAACATTGTATTCAAGGAACCAGGCATAAGCCCATCAGTATATATTCAAATCTCAAATATATATTCATTACCATCATGTGACAAAGTCAATACTTCTGAATAATATATACATGTAATACTACTACATGTATAACACTAGACACATAAGATCGTAGTAAAACCAATGTGAATATAACATAAATGAGTGTCTGTAAACTGTCAATATGCCACAAAAGTTTTACTTTATATGACAAAATAAAACTTATTGTCTCAAAACACAATTTTGAAAAGTATGATCTCTATTTCTAGATGAACCTTCTACACTTCTTAAGTAAAACTTTCTGAAATTCTTCACTGATTTCCAATTAGCCGTTTTTAAAATATCTACAATTTTACACCCCTTACTTGCCGCTGTAGAAGAAGCAGCACCACGAAAAGAATGAGCTTTAAACTGGCCAATATTAATACCGGCCATAGACAAAACATTCTTTAACCACCTAGCTAATGTACTTGTAGTAACACCTTTATATGTAACATAAGACACAAACAATTGCGAGTCTTTTCTTAAAGACTTTGTAACTCTTAAATAATGTTTCAATGTCTTAACAGGACATAAACTTGATCTTTCAAAAAGATCCAAGTCAACAACAAAATTTTGTCCTGGATTACAATTCTTTAAACCATCACCACAATTAAAGATAACAGTATTATCTTTGAAACATAACTTTGAAACATCTAAAGCCTTCAGTGTCTGAGCTCGAGCTGCTGTACACAACGCTATTAAAGATACCAGCTTATAAGTTAACAGTTTTAAAGATAAGGTATCAAGAGGCTTCCACTTAGCAATTAAGTCAAGAACATCCTTAACATTCCATGTAAAAACGTATCTAGGCTTTGGAGCTTTTACAACAAAAAGACCTTTCATGAATCTATTAAGACAATTGAATGAAAAAGAATTATATTGAGCAGAACTCAAAATCTTTAAAGTCTCCATAAATACACTTTTATGTAAGCTCATTACACTGTAAGATCTACCAATGTTCTTCAAAAACACTAAAAAACAAATGATGTCTATTTCAAGCGGTCTAAGGGGATCGCAATCCCGCAAAGTACACCACAAAACCCATCTTGTCCATGCACTTGAATATTGTTTACGAGTTCCTGGTTTCCAGCTCTGTAAGACCGCGTCAATAGCCACTTCCGGAATTCCGTTCTTTTGGAGGCTGATCCTGATACAATTGCTCCAACTAGTTGCATCTTTTCCCCATCGGATGATTTTCTTGGTTGTGAACAAGCGTCAGCAACATAAACATATTTACTGAGAACATTTAATCAGTTTTCTTAAGCTGCAACCTCTTGGTCATGTCTGACAATTCATTGAAAATATAAAGTTTCAAAAGCATTACCACATATTTGTGTAGTTAGTCGTGCTTTATGAGAAAGATATTTTTTTTTCTACTTTCTTTATTTGTTGTTATGAATCTTAGATCATCATTGCTTTCATGTTAAACTTGACCATGAACACAACCATTTATATTGACATCCAAAACTATAAATTTTTACAAGAATAGAAACATTTAAATATGTACCAATAAAAATAATTAAATATACATTGTAATTAAACACATTCCTGACATATGCATTAATGCTATCATTTCGCATGGAATTGTCATCGCTAACCTGTCATTGTGAGATTGCACAAAGATTTGCAACATAAATTTGATATTAGTTTTTAATACAACCTTGCTCAGTTCACAGTCTGTTCAATGTAATACAATAATTTTAAGTACATAAAATGAAAGTAGAATACGTCAAATGGAATATATGCCCGTAAATTGTTCAACGAAATGTTAATATTGTCATTATAGAAAAGTTCAACAACAAATGATAAATTGCGAAGTGTTTAAGATTTTGACAACTACCTATGCAAACAGACACATCAACAGCGTCTAAAATCTTCGTTATTACCGCCGAAACGGCTCATACAAACATCATGTATGGTCTAATAGATTCATTAAACATGAAATTCCAACCTTTAAGACCAACTTTGATTTTTCGGCGTAAGCTGTATTATGCCAGCTTTTCACCCTGACTTGACCTTTGTAAGTGTCCAATAATACTCAAATAAAATTTCCCGCGGCTAGGTACGAATGAATACACTTCATTTATTCCATTGGCTGATTTGAGTATAACACCAGAACATTGGAAACATATCCGCGTCTTTGTAACACTGTTTTACTGCATGAAACAATTTTATCTCTAATGAAAAGGCTCAATAGATAGAACAGTTTTACAATCAATTTTCGACATATATACAGTTTGTGCGTTCACCTTTTATTTTCAGAGAATTACCAGCGCAAAAGCGTTTATACTAAAGGCTATGTTGTCATATTTAGTACTTACTTGCATTGCATTTCAACTCGCGAGGTTTCGGGTCAATTCGCGGCCATTTGTGAAAGTCAGAGTTTATATACAGTTCATCACCGGAGTTCGCAGAAGGGGTTGCGATCATTGTGTTACACCGGTCTTAATGACAATAACGTAGTGACTGTAATGCATTGCATTCCAATCCGCAAGGTATCAAGGTCAGTTTGCGGTCAGTTGCAGAAATCTTTATATAAACGCCGTCTCGTAAACTTTGTGCACTTGAAGTCTGTTTTGATAAGAAAGATACTAAATAAAGATATTCGGCGATATTATTGTGGTATGTCAATCATCGATTTTTAATATGGTTTCAACATTTGCATGATAAGGACCAATTTTGATAAAATTAATTAGAAATATTTATCTATTTAGACCAGTTTATTAAGCTTGAGCACAATAATTCACTATACTATAATTATGCAATTAAATAAGATTCGAGTATTGCCGGCTGACCTATATGCACTCGTTTATTTTCATGTTTCTTGTGTTTTTCTATTCTGTAAATATAGATATCTGAGTAATAATATCACATAAAGCAAAATAAGCCACGAAATCTGGCGCAACACCCCGTAATTGATTTGCTTATGATGTAGCTAAGAACTGCGCAGAAAAAAGGCATCCGCTACTTTTTATCTCATAGAGATAACTTTTGATCGTTCATAAACATCGACCACAATCAACGCCGTATATCTTTTTTAAAGATATTTCTTGTTTTAAATGAGAAAAACATATGAAAAACTTATTTTAATTTACCTTTGACAAAAACCAGGAAGTTTATCCGAAAATTGTCACTGTTGACTGTTCCCTACTGTATTCATTGTTATTAAAGCTGAGGTTAATTTAGACCATGTAAAAATCAAGAGAAAAAACGGAAAATTAAAGTTCCACTGACTTATTTTTTTTGGTTTAGATTATAGTTCAAAGTTAATGGCAAACAAATTGTTATTGTTTTGACAAAGTCCGCGAAACGGTAGTAATTAAGAGACCGTCAAGTGAGCAACGTATTCTGGCATGAATATGTATACAATAAAAACAATTCCGTAGCCAATGCTTAACAATTTTGATTCAATAATATTTTTTCGGCGTTAGCTGTATATGCCAGCTTTTCACCTTACCTGACCTTTGTAACTGTCCAATAAAATTCAAATAAAATTTCCCGCGGCTAGTTCAGAATGAATACACTTCAGTTATCCTATAGGCTGATTTGAGCATACCATCAGAACATTGGAAACATGTCCGCGTCTTTGTAACACTGTTTTACTGCGTGTTCAGCATGAAACAATTTTATCTCTAATGAAAAGGCTTAATAGATAGAACAATTTTACACTAAATTTCGACATCAATACAGTTTGTGCGTCCACCTTTTATTTTCAGAGGCAACAGCGTTTTTACTTAAAGGCGATGTTCGCATTTTAGTACTGACTTTCATATTCCTATCAACATGTTTACATGTACAAGTATAAAGAGCAGTGGAAGCGTGGCCTCACTTTAATGCATTGCATTTCAACCAGCGAGGTATCAGGGTTTATTTACAGGTCATCGCTGCGTCTTCGAACACGCTTATGTGCTGACCTGAGTTCGTGGCCAGTTCGTTATATAATATAGACGGTATCCGTGAACTAGGTGAACTGAGATTTTCTTTAGACCATAAAAGATGTTAAATGAAGATATTCAGCGATATAATTATGGTATGTCAATAATAGATTCTTTATGTGTTTTCAACAATACCATGATAAATAATATTTTTAATTAATTTAACAAGAATTATTCCACCATATTGCCTAATGTATTAAGCATGAGCGCAATGATTCTTGATACTGTTAATAATCGAATCAAATAGCAATGCCCGACAAACCATTAAAACAGGTTTGTTCGAAGAACGGGGTATAAATATTTAAAATATGTACCGATACTTAGCGTGTGGCCGGTTGACTCATATGTTTAAATTTCACTTCCATTCTTCTTTTGGTTTTCTGTTTTGTATCTATAGGTATATGACCAGCAATATGTAATTATGTAAAATAAGCCGCGAAAACTCAGCGTAACATCCCATACTGCGTGCGCACCAGAAAAGAAATGCACAGAAAAAGACATTCGCTATCCTTGATCTCATTTTTTGAACTCTTTACCTTTCACAAACTCAAACCACAATCAACGCCGTATATCTTTTTTAAAGATATATCTTGTTTTACATGTACTAAAGTTCAAAGTAAAACTATTATTAATGGCAAACAAGTTGCTCTTGTTTTGACAAACTCCGCGAAACGGTAGTTAGAGACCGTACAGTGAGGAACTTATTATCGCATGAATATGTAAACAATAAAAACTATGCCGTAGCCAATGCTTAACAATTTTAAGTCAATAATATTTTTTTACACTTTGTATGACACTGTCATGTTATATAGTGATGTTCTGTATTTACAAGCCGGGTTATTGAGATCTGCAAAGAACTAATTTTATTGCGCATGCATTATTAATAAGTAGTAAATCGGAGTTATACAAATTTGGTTTTAAAATTGCAGCCTGCCAAGTCAGCTCTTCTCAGAAATCGGTATGAGTACTATGGCCTAGGGGCTTCGCCCCAGGCCAAAAACCATGTTTTGTCAGAAATGAAGCTGTCAGTGAAATTGGCTATACAATCTTGATGTTTTAATGGAATCTAGGAGCCACCTTTTGACATCATGCAAGTTTTTGACAGAGATCTCAACAGGGGTTCAGAGCAGGCATGAGAAAATAGAAAGAACTGGGCTGATTTTGATGTCAGCTGTCACACTGCAGAAAAATGTTTTCTAGAAAAGCGTCAAATACATATTTCTAAACTTTAATGCTGTACTTTGTTTGAAGTGTTTTATAATATATCTGCACGTTTTTACATGGCATGTTGACAGTTACATGTTAGAAACAGCACTAAAAACAAAACATGCATAAGACCTATAAACACACCTCTGAAATATAAAACAGCACTACATGTATTTATTTATTCGCTCTTTTTTTAAAGAATTACATAATGTCAACATGATATTGTACAGAGTGTGATGCAGCCACTCCAACCATAATAATACTGCAATTACAAAAAAGGAAGATTTTATACAAAATTGTATTAAAATTGAGCCGATGACATTTTTGCAATTATGGCGTGCCTGTAATCAAGCGCTCCTTATGGATTAACAGCTTTATGCCACTCGAAGCAAGTTCAAGCCATTAAAACAAAAGAACGTGTGGAAATAATGACAGGGACTGTTAAAACAGTTTAAGCCAGCGGAATATTGCGCCCTCATGAATTTTAGCCATCAGACAGAAATTTATATCAACATGTAGCAAAACAAAATTGGTGCTTTATTAAGAGTTCAAGCCCACCGGAAATTCGAGGCAACCAAGTTCGAGCCATCAGGTTTCCACTGTATAAAAAGTATACCCTAGAAGAAGTAACTGATGCTGCCAACATTAGGCCACTGCTTATTCTGCCCAAAATATCCTATTAGGGTTGAGCTTGGAATGTTTCTAATATAACATAGAAATCAAATGCAAAATACAATTGTTTCAATGTTAGATTATTATAATCGTCTTGTGAGGTAGCCAGACACAACATAGGCAGTTTTAATTCCACCAGAACAGGATTCTCAAATGATGCTCAGTTGAAGCTATCATGAAATATTAATGAGATTTTCTGCGTTTTTGTCATAATTGAGCTACAGATGGTGATAAGGTTTCATAAATAACACTTTTTATTCCAATTCCTCTTGAGTTTAAAATGGATACATCACTTATTGATCTGATAAAGTAGAATCGTGCTTCAGTAAATGATCACATGGCTATTATAGCGCTGCGCATGTTGTCATTGATTGAATCCAAATGAAAACAGTGTGGTGAAGCAGTTCAAAACATTCAAAATAAGTAGTTACTAGATTGGGAACATCATGATATCAAAAGTGTTCCAATGGGTCCAGGTACCATAATGCCATGATAAATCCTCTGGAGGATAATATATGAGCCAACCCTTGAGAAAACTGCGCTTAATGTATATGCGCAGACTGTTGTCCCAGATAAGCCTTGCATTCCACACAGGCAAATCAGAGACAACCCTTTCCCTCCAGACTGGATTTTTGTTTAAAAGTGACTTCCTGTGCACACAAAATTCAATAAAAGGGAAAAGTGTTGTACTGGATTAGCCTGCATGGAATGCACATGCTAATCTGGGATGACACTTTACGCGCATGCATAATGCTATGTTCCCAATTCGAAACTCATAAGAAATTTTAGGTAACAAACTGAAATTAGATACAAAACAGAAGATTGCACATCATTATAGTTCCTTAAAAGTCAGACGATAAAGTAATCCGGTACTTGGGAGGTTGATGTACCCTGCTGGTCTCTAAGCTTAGAATAAGGCCAACATTTTTTAATAAATTGATTTACGGGAGCGCCGACCGTATTTTATGTCAAAATGAAATAAAAATAAAAGTATCTGTCGGCAATTTTATTTTCCTAAATTCCGCCGACAGTGTTTAAGTCCCGCGTGAAAAAATAAAATTGTCGACGACAAAAATACAAATTTATATTCGCAAGTGTTTTATCGGATCCATATTTTTACTATCGGCAAATTCCATTGGCTGTTCAAAATAGAATAAACCAATCGTATTAATGTTAAAGTAAAAGCTTTGTTTGGGCATGCAAAATGGCATGCTCGAAAGTTTGGGTTGACAACAATAATAATGAACAGCGTCCGCGGCATTATTTCAAAATAGAAATTGTCGCAAATTACATGGTCAAACATTAAGAATATTGAATTAAATGTGAATTGCGTATTGGGCATATTATACAGTTTTATTTAGAGATGTACTGCACCTGTTGATTACATCATTTTAACATGATGGTGGACAATACAGAACAAATAAATTGTGACTCTCGGCACAAATGGCAAATAATGATCAAATAAACGATGGAGATAATACATTTAGAAGGGATTACTGAACTGCAAATTAAAACATGTGATAACGAACGATGCTAAAAACGTTTTTAATGCCGACAACATATTTATTAATAATCTACTCAGTGGATATATGTAACGGAAACGAGTGATTGCATTCAGTTTACTCGCAAAGTTAAAACATCTGGCAGGATTATCGTTAAAAAATTGGATAAGGCAAACATGGTTTCATTTATATGTTAGTGGATCTGTTTATAATCAGATTTATATGCATAAATTGCTTTATTATGTTTGTCATGCTCTACAGTTTACTGAAACAGCATGGAACTTTAATGGCAGACATTAAGCAAGATAAACATATTAATATTAAACAAGACTATCGCCAAGCAATACAGTCCCCTACAGGCTCCACCATTGTCAGAAATTCAACCATTGTCAGAATTTTCTTTGTTGTTGCCATAGCAACCATAATTTTTTACGTAGGAATAAAATGAAATGACGTGCGCAATGTCCACATTGCCATCTATCCTTGTTTCAAGTTTCATGAAAAAATATTAAGAACTTTTAAAGTTATCGCAGGATCAAGAAAACCACCATTTTCAGCATATTTCTAGTCAATTTGTTGCCATAGCAACCAGAATTTTTGACGTAGGAACAAAATGAAATGACGTACATTATGTCCATATTGCCATCTATCCATGTTTAAGTTTCATGGAAAAATATTAAGAACTTTTAAAGTTATCGCAGGATCAAGAAAAGTGTGACTGACTGACAGACAGACAGACAGAGCGCAAACCATAAGTCCCCTCCAGTAAAAACCGGTAGGGGACAATAAAGTTAGATCAATACATCAATTACCATTAAATGTGCTTGTTTATATTTTATGTTTTTCGCTTAACTGCCTCTAATGTGATTAAATGTTTCTCTCAAAACCAGGTATCCAGAGAACGTTTTTTTGCCCTTTTTTGCATAAACTGTGCGTTAAAATGCCTTTTTTGAAAGTAATAGTTACACCATGCCCCTTTGCCCTCCTGGGAAACACACTAATATGTTGTTCATACTGTTAAGCGTTCCTCAGATTTAATAACAGTCTAGTCAGAAAGATACATAATTTTAGTGTTCTACTGTTGCGTTTACGTAAATGACATTTTAGGTTCTTTTCAATTTGACAGTTTAAAGTTGTCTTGTGTTGGACTCTTTTTTTTCATGAATGCTACTAGTATTCAACATTGATTTCTACTCAAGAAAGGTTTATTAAGCAGGACATTAAACAATAAAACAAAAAAGAGCCAGATGACATTTTATTTGATAAAAAACAAACACTGAGTGATTTCTTTTAATAATGTTTTAATGTACAATTTTTTATTCAATAGCAGACAATGAAGACATTCCACAAGAATTAAGATTAAAAAGAAATGTTCTTGAAAAATGCATTAATAACACTATTTCTATTGCTTTTAGTAACGTAAAAAGTTGGTTTATAAAATTAAAACAAATTGACAAGTTTAAACTTTTATTTTTATTTTTTTTGTCGACTCTGTGATACTTTTTTTTTTCTTTTATATTTATTTTGATCCCCCGACCCAATTTTTATAAAACAAATCCCGTAAATAAATTTATTAAAAAAATGTTGGCCTAAATGCTAAATGATTATAATTATGCTTTTAACAATGATTTTTACTTGTTTATCATTTCAATATGTAATAAGTTAAAATGATGTCACAAATAATACAATTGAAACACTAGTGTCAAAAGCCCATTTATTAGGATGAATTTGAATTTTCATTTAAACATTAGACAGGGGAGAATTTAGTCATATTTGGAAAGGAGTATTTTTAACTTAAACAATTTAACTTAAATCCTACCAAATACAGTCAATCTTGTGCATGCGACTTCTTGAAATAAATGACCAATGTCAGATACCACAACTTTTACCCTGACCATTTTCACTACCGGTATATTTTGATATTTTATAGCAACTTTTGCCTTGCGCAAATTTATACATTACCTCAGCTTTTACGAGAAAGTTCAAATAGTTTGGATTTGGTTACTTCGTATACATTTCCGAAAATGGCCTTCATCTGTGTTTACAAAATTCTTAAACGCACTTACCATCAATATTGGCAAGAGTTTTATGTTGGATTTTAACATAGTTATACAATTGCAAGATGTTGATATTTTAAACTACTATCTGACTTTTTTTTTAAACTATTTAAACGGTTGTGTCAAAGAATCAGACAAATAATAAGATTAGGGTCGCAATTTTACATTATGTAGACTTTCATTTTCTCAGTTTCATTAAGTTTTTACCTGACTTCTGAAGTGAATATGCAGTGATTCATTTGACTAGAAAAGTTAAAGTCATTCTGGCAAAAAGAAACAATCCTTCATGGATTTTAGCAGTGATTTACTTTGCCCAAAATTACCGCCGATATTCGGCTGCTTCCCAATTGCAAAAAATGACGTTTTTTCCAAAAAATCTGACCAAAATTTCCCCAAAACTGACAAAATTTCCCAATAAAGCCAATAAGATAACAATGTCTTTTTGCGTTAATTTCGTACCACGAGTGCCGATCGAGCTTGACTAGTCCTCGCCGAACGACAACTGAATTACGTATTGATCGCGAATGTAGCCGAATACGATTTTACGTTGCTATCTACACATCTCTCTCTATATTGCGGAGGATACCGACGATAGTCGATGTATCCCGTTTGTTAACGCCTGTTTCTGCACACGTTCAAGATGGCGGCAAGCAGACGAGAAATTTGCAATGAGCAGCTAAAATGATAAATAACATTCAAATTAACTATGGATATCATATGGTTATTAGGGAATAATTTCATGCGTGTGTCATTTAACGCAACATACGACGTTTGAGATAAAAAACAACAAATATTTATTAGAATTTAAGAAATCTTCACAGTAAATGTGCGGATATCAGTGTTGGGAAATTGGAGTTAGTCTACTCACAAAGTTAAAGCATTTAAGATTAGTAGCGTTCGAAAAGGAAAAGAGACAAACATGATTTGTTTGATATGTTATTGGATCTGTGTATAATCAGATTCATATGCATATTCTGCTTTATTATGTTTGTCAAGCTGTACAATTTGCTAAAATAGCATGGAACTGAGGATGTCTAGTGCAAGATATTGAAAGGTTAACACATGAAATATATTATTTTAACTCTATTTAATACATCATTTGCACAGCAAGAACACTAAAGCGTGTTTGTTAATATTTGCAAATGTTTTCACCATTATATGATATATCAACAAAGTCGACCTTTGCTTGGGCGACCAATAGCCTCTCCAAAGTTAGAGAATCATAATGGGAACGTCAATTTATCTTTTAAAAAAATGCTGAATTAAATTCATACTCTTAAAGAGGTTATGATTAAATGGTATATTTAAGAATTCATAGATTATTGCAAGTTTAATATGCATGTGGAAGCATATTAACTAACTTGTATTCATTGTAAGAAAACATTAAAGCAACTTTTTATAATATAAAAATGCTTTCAAACATGAACTTTGCAACTTTAATTCTGTTCTTATAATCATATTTATAATGTTTCCCAATGTCATGGTTTATCGCGCTATTTTTCCCAATTTCATGGTTTATCGCGCTAATTTTCCCAATCCAAATGACACAGGCTGTAACAAAAAAGCAAAAAAAATCACTGTTAAAGTAGAAGGTCCCGTATTGTCTTTTTTAAAAGACCATTTTATTAAGAGACCACTTTTGGCTTCTTTCCTGAGTGGTTCCTTTATACAAGATTGACTACAAAAACAAGACATCCCAGTATGTTATGCATTTCATGTGAACCCTGCATTAGCAGAGTTGTAAATGTGATTTGAAATGGAAAATTATAACCAACAGAAATACCATAGAGAGAGAGTAATATTTTAATATTTACAATTGGAAACATTGGAAAATACCATTCATGGCAATATTTCCACTCAGTGGTCTGGAGTTCTATTGGTGGCGTCACTGTGTCTGCAACTAATTGTACCCTAGAAAGATTGGTTTTCATCAGTGAAATAATTCATCAGTAATTTACAGTTTACATTCCCTGAGAAGCACTTGTTTAGATTGTGCAGTAAATCATTATGAATTATAGTGTAAGAAAACAATAACAAACACTCTTGAAAACATTTAAGGTGTACTTAAAAACAACAGATTGGCAAGCAATATAATGGTTCCCTACCGGTGAAACTCCACCATTGTCAGTAAAATTATTTTTTTTATATATTTGTTGCCATAGCAATCAGAATTTTTGACGTAGGCACAAAATGAAATGACGTGCATAATCTCCATATTGCCATCTATCCATGTTTCAAGTTTCATGAAAAAAATATTCAGAACTTTTAAAGTTATCGCCGGATCAAGAAAAGTGTGACGGACTGACTGACAGACAGATGGATTGCAAACCATAAGTCCCCTCCGGTTTCACCGGTAGGGGACAAAAACACTTGCAATAAAACTAACACGGGCACCGCATAACGGGTGCCACGCTCGGCTATGGGTGCAATTTTGAATAAACGAAAGATTGTCAGATTATTTTTTTTTATAGGTCACAGTGACCTTGACCTTTGACCTAGCGACCCCAAAATGGGTGTGGCATGAAGAACTCATCAAGGTGCATCTACATTATGAAGTTTCAAAGTTGTAGGTGGAAGCACGTTGATATTAGAGCCAATGTTTAGGTTTTAGCACGACACGGACGGCGGACGTCAGACCGTGGACGACGAGCTGGCTTTGACAATACATCGGGTTTTCTCCGAAAACGACGAGCTAAAAATTGAAGTGCCAAAAATATCTGATTGTTTAAATGAAAGCTATAAGCAGATTTGGATTAATATTCTAATTTTTACTTTCAAAATATTTCCAAATGACAAATTAATACAGCAGCTGCTTTCTATATCAATTAAGCACACATTTTCAGCCATAAACTTCAAACACTGTGAAAATGTATCCCAGGAACGATAAGAACCATTTGTAGCTGTCAGTGAAATTGGCTATACAATCTTGATGTTTAATGAAATCTAGGAGCCAGCTTTTGACATAATGCAAGTTTTTTAAACGAGATCTCAACAGGAGTTTGAGAGCAGGCATGTGAAAACCCAAAGAACTCGGCTGATTTTGATGTCAGCTGTCACGCTGCAGAAACATGTTTCCTAGTCTCATGCATGTACCTTTACTTAAACTGTATTATTTTAAATTATTTTGTAACTATCCTTTTCAACAAAAAGTGGTTTTACAGTATCACATTAATATCACAGTAATAATTGTATACAATGTTTACAAAGGATGCTTTTGTATGCATTAGTATGTTTGATATATTATGCATATTATATTGCTAAGAATAATTAACTAGCCCTGGAATAGGCAGGATTATATGGGCAAACTCACTTAAACACCACAGAGTGTGTGACAAATTAAAAATCCTTCTAAAAAATCGTACAGCGTAAAAACTGTTATTATTTGATTGCAACTATTATTGGTGGATGAAATAAGTCGGCTTGTTTAATAAATGAGCAATTATATTGTTGTTTTCTTTCTCCAAAATACTTTTGATTCGTTTTACATCTATCAAACTCAAGAATGGATGAGCTATGTTTCTTATTCTATATATGGAAAATACAAACCTTATAATTATTCGGCTTTCTAAATTGACTGAATGAACATAACTATTCTGTAAAGAAGAACAAGAGGGCCAATATGGCCCTAGTTTGCTCACCTGAGAGGAGTAGGTTCATTAAATCTTTCCAAAACGTCAAACTTGACCTAGATATTGTCCAGACAAACATCCTGGTCAAGTTTCATCATTATTGAGCCAAACCTCTGGCGTATGGAGTGTTTACGAGGTTTTTGTAAGATTTGATCCCTGGTGACCTATATTTTGACCCCTCATGACCAAACATCAAACTTTGCTTTCAAAAATAAATATTATGACCAAGATTTATAAAATCTTAAACAAAATTGTGACCTCTAGAGTGTTTACAAGGATTTCGTATAATATAATGAAAATTTTGACAATCTAATGGCAATAATTATGGCATTTACTATGCGATTTTGCTCATTATCAAACTTGACTGAGATCTTGTTGCCATATAGCTTTTCAGCAACTTTGATAAAGAATGCTTGAGAAATGTGAATGCTAGAGTATTTACAAACCAAATGTGGACAGACGGACGGATGGCGGACAAAGACCAATCCTAAAACCTCACCTGAGCAATCAGGTGAGCTAAAAAGTGTGTTGTTTTTTTCACCAATATGAGCCATTTTCTAACTTGTCCGAGATATCAAAAAACCAATGAATTGACTAAGTTTCACAATGATAAGACAAAAAAATGTGACTTTTTAAGAGCTTGTGCAAGGTTTCTCTAAAGGCGTAGAAGGAAAACTGCCCCTACCCCTCTGGCGGCTATGTTTTTTGACCCATTGCAACAATTTTCGATCTCTTCTGAAATATGAATAAAACCAATCTTTTCACCATGTTTCATGATGATTGAGCTAAAAATGTGACTTTTAGAGTGTTCACAAGCTTTTACTATATAAATATAAGAAAAATGCCCCCTGGCAGTCATGTTTTCAATGCACCGGAACCATTTTCAAACTCAACTCTCGTATCTAAGAAACAAATGTTCTGACTAAATTTCATGAAAATGAATGGGCCAAAAATGTGACTCCTAGAGTGTTCACATGTTTTCACTACATACATTTAGAGAAAACTGCCCTCCCCCCACTGGCAGCCATGTTTTCTCACCGATCTGGACCATTTTCGAACTCATCCGAGATATCAATAAAACAAATGTTTTGATAAAGTTTCATGATGATTGGGCAAAAAATGTAACTTCTTGACTGTTCACAAGCCTTTATAAATTTAAGGAAAACTGCCCCTCCCCCTGGCAGCCATGTTTTTCAACGGACCGGAACCATTTTCGAACTTAACTCGCGTATCTAGGAAACAAATGTTCTGATCAAATTTCAGGAAGATTGGACCAAAAATGTGACTTCTAGAGTGTTCACATGTTTTTACTATATACATATTGTGAAAACTGCCCCGCCCCTTGGTGGCCATGTTTTTACACCGATCTGGACCCTTTTCAAACTCTTCTGATATATCAATAAAAACAATGATTTGACCAAGTTTCATGATGATTGGGCAAAAATTGTGACCTTTAGAGTGTTTACAAGGTTTCTCTATAGCCAAATAAGGAAAACTGCCCCGCCCACTGGTGGCCATGTTTTTCAACGGACCGGAACCACTTTTAAACTCAACCAACATATCATTAAGACAAACATTTTGACAAAGTTACATGAAGATTGGGCATGAAATGTGACTTCTACAGTGCTTAGTGTTTATCTTTTTTTTTAACCTAGTGACCTAGTTTTTGACCCAGCATTACCCAGTTTCGAACTTTATCGAGGTATCATTGGGACAAATCTTCTGACCAAGTCTCATGAAGATCGCACAAAAAATGTGGCCTCTAGAGTGTTTACAACCAAATGTGGATAGACAGACGGACAACGGACGAACGACGGACAAAGACCGATCCCAAAAGCTCACCTGAGCAATCAGGTGAGCTAAAAACCTGCACAATAATTGCTTGAAGCAATCAAAAGATGCCATGAGAACTATTTGAAACATTTATAATAAATGGCAACACTACAAATATGCCTTCAAACTAAAAATATATTCTGAAATTAACAAGCACCAGATTGTGGCATTATCTGAGTAAAAAAGCTGCAGGATTTCAAAAGTGTTGCTGTTGATTTTTTTTTGGATGAAAATGCCAAGATAGTGGCGTCTGTGTACACAAGATATAAACAATATATTTTCACTGTGAGATTTTTGTTTACATAATGATGGCTCCTGGGGGAATATTCAATTATATTTCTGGAACTATGTTTACTTTTTGTGCGTGCAACATTAGAATATCCACACTGCGCGCAATGCTTATCAGCAACAAACTGTAAGACTTATAGCAGATGGTTCAAGAGAAGGCTTATCTGCTGACAAATATGGAACCTAATTCCTATTCCTTATTTTACATCTCACAGTTTGAAGTGAGGCTCATGTCAGACTCAGAACTTCTTCGGCTTTCAGGTTGCCATGTATATTTTAGGTTTTAACAGAAATTAACACATTCCTCCCAAAAGCATTATTAATGTCACAGTTACATGAAATATGAGCATTTCAAACTTTTGGTAAACTGAAAAGTCATTTACGAGTGTGCTATTTGCAATAAGTGATATATTGCAACTGTTATTGCAATGTAGTGATCTAATTTTCTGAGAAATGTAATAGCTGCAGCCTTAGACCGGCTTCATGCGAAAATAGGTTTTATGCTATTTGCCTTCATCTTATATTTTTCACTAAGGTCAAAGTTGATTTGACCAAAATTCTATCTTCCAATCAAAATCCTACAATACAAGGTTTCATTGTGAACCTATAGATAATCTGTTTTAAACCAGTCTATTTTTGGAATCAAGTACAAGAGAACATAAAAGCAGAATTCCTTACCTCTCAAAAATCTAGTATTAAATGGCTGGAAAAATTGGACATTTGAATGATGTCATTAATGTACATATTTGGCATGTCAATATTTGAGTAGTCCAATTTGGTTATTTAATGTTTATGTTGGTGATTTGCAGTCTTGCTTATCTACATACAAAAGTATAAAATAAATGGAATATTTCATGGCTATGGTGTTCCAATCAGTGCTCCAGCTAGGATTTGAAAAGGGCAGGGGGGCTTTTTTGTCAAAAGGGCACTTTCGACGCGCAGTATTTTGTGATAAGGGCACGTACGATCGCACGGGTGTTTCTGGAATGCTTCAAATTGCATGTTAATTTATATGTTATAAATAATTGTTCCCATTATTATTAAACCATTCAAATATAATGTCTACAATGAGGATTAAAATAATAACAATGTAATAAGAGATTTATGAATAATCATATGTAAAAAAAAAAAAAAATTTTTTTTTTGGTTGGGGGGGGCAGGGCGGAGGTTCGGGGGTGGGGGAAGGGCGGAGGTTCGGGAGGGCAGGGTGCGACGCCCTTCGATTTAGGTCTAGCTGGAGCACTGGTTCCAATATTGGCTTGCATTTCAATGAAAAACCTCACACAATCAACTCATCTGATACAAGCCACCGAAACACAGCAGTCGTGGAACATACCCTATTTATCAAACACTGTAATATCACGCTAAAATTACAATAATCAAATCCCTACATGGACTTAACATAATCTATTCACAGGAAAAAGCATGTGCAGATTGAAAAAATGTCCATAAGGTGCCATTGTCATACGAGGTGTCAACGCCAACTAGGGTACTGAATGGACATGTTTGGAGAGACATTGCTAGGCCAATTATTTCCCTATTATTTTGCTTGTATGCACAACTGCTGGACACTAATCAAGCCATTATTGATTGGAGCACAGTGGTAAGTTATCGTATTTGCCATAATTTGAACCGTTTTCACCCATGTTCAAACAGGAGTTTTTATGGAAAAAAGTGTATGAAATTTTACTGTACATGAGTAAATAAAGAAAGTAAAAAAAGTAAATAAACAAGCTTAAATTTCACAAATAACAACAAAACGATGACAGCAAAAAAGCAAAATGAATAAACAGTTTTCAAGAATTCCTTCAGACATTCCAATCTTTTCAAAGGAAAAGAAAGAAATATCCATTTTAAAACAAAGCACAGCAAATCTACAGGAATTAAACAAAATAATTATGAAAATAACAGATCAAATCAAAGCTTATAATCGACCTGACAGATCAAATCAAAGCTCATGATCGACCACAGATCAAATCAAAGCTTATGATCGACCTGACAGATCAAATCAAAGCTTATAATAGACTACAGATCAAATCAAAGCTTATAATACACCACAGATCAAATCAAAGCTTATAATCGACTTAAGATCAAATCAAAGCTTATAATCCACCACAGATCAAATCAAAGCTTATAATCAACTACAGATCAATCAAAGCTTATAATAGACTACAGATCAAATCAAAACGTATAATAGACTACAAATAAAATCAAAGCTTATAATCTAACACAGATCAAATCAAAACTTATAATAGACTACAGATCAAATCAAAGCTTATAATAGAATACAGATCAAATGAAAGCTTATAATCGACCACATATCAAATCAAAGCTTATAATCGACCACAGATCAAATAAAAACTTATAATGGACCACAGACAAAACCAAAACTTATAATGGACCACATATCAAATCGAAGCTTATAATTTACCACAGATAAAATCAAAGCTTATACTTGACCACAGATCAAATCAAAGCTTATACTTGACCACCGATCAAATCAAAGCGTATAATGGATCACAGATCAAATCAAAGCTTATAATCGACCAAATAGTCTCTTGTAAGTACACCTACCCTAGCCAACCACCACCAAACAATTATAATGGACCACAGATCAAATAAAAGCTTATAATCAAATCGACCACAGATCAAATGAAAGCTTATAATCGACCACACATCAAATCAAAGCTTATAATCGACCACAGATCAAATCAAAACTTATAATGGACCACAGACAAAACCAAAACTTATAATGGACCACATATCAAATCGAAGCTTATAATTTACCACAGATAAAATCAAAGCTTATACTTGACCACAGATCAAATCAAAGCTTATACTTGACCACCGATCAAATCAAAGCGTATAATGGATCACAGATCAAATCAAAGCTTATAATCGACCAAATAGTCTCTTGTAATTACACCTACCCTAGCCAACCACCACCAAACAATTATAATGGACCACAGATCAAATAAAAGCTTATAATCAAATCGACCACAGATCAGATGAAAGCTTATAATCGACCGCAGATCAAATCAAAGCTTATAATCAACCACAGATAAAATCAAAGCTTATAATCCACCACAGATCAAATCAAAGCTTATAATCAACCACAGATAAAATCAAAGCTTTTAATCGACCACAGATCAAATCAAAGCTTATAATCGACTAAAGATCAAATCAAAGCTTATAATCGACCACAGATCAAATCAAAGCTTATAATCGACTAAATATTATATCAAAGTTTATAATCGACCACAGATCAAATCAAAGCTTATAATCGACCACAGATCAAATCAAAGCTTATACTTGACCACAGATCAAATCAAAGCGTATAATGGATCACAGATCAAATCAAAGCTTATAATCGACCAAATAGTCTCTTGTAATTACACCTACCCTAGCCAACCACCACCAAACAATTATAATGGACCACAGATCAAATAAAAGCTTATAATCAAATCGACCACAGATCAAATGAAAGCTTATAATCGACCGCAGATCAAATCAAAGCTTATAATCAACCACAGATAAAATCAAAGCTTATAATCCACCACAGATCAAATCAAAGCTTATAATCAACCACAGATAAAATCAAAGCTTTTAATCGACCACAGATCAAATCAAAGCTTATAATCGACTAAAGATAAAATCAAAGCTTATAATCGACCTGACAGATCAAATCAAAGCTTATAATCGACTAAATATTATATCAAAGTTTATAATCGACCACAGATCAAATCAAAGCTTATAATCGACCACATATCAAATCAAAGCTTATAATCCACCACAGATCAAATCAAAGCTTATAATCAACCACAGATCAAATCAAAGATTATACTTGACCACAGATCAAATCAAAGCATATACTTGACCACAGATCAAATCAAAGCTTATACTTGACCACAGATCAAATCAAAGCGTATAATGGATCACAGATCAAATCAAAGCTTATAATCGACCAAATAGTCTCTTGTAATTACACCTACCCGGGCCAACCACCACCAAACAATTATAATGGACCACAGATCAAATAAAAGCTTATACTTGACCACCGATCAAATCAAAGCGTATAATGGATCACAGATCAAATCAAAGCTTATAATCGACCAAATAGTCTCTTGTAATTACACCTACCCGGGCCAACCACCACCAAACAATTTTCAGCAACTTATCAAGCACAATAGAAAATGTGGAAAAACAACATAAATAACCGGGAAAAAATTCAGCTTTTTCAAAATTAAAAAAAAATTAGAAAATTATGGTAAATATGGTAGCTAGAATGTAGTGAGTCCAATGAGAAGTTTATTTGAGGACATGGTTTGGAGATCCATACAGACAGAGTTCAATACAGCAAAATACCCTCATTAGCCTTAAAGCACGGAAGTGTTTCATATTTAGAATGAGCAGCAAAATCATTGTTTATGTGACAAAAATCTTACTTCCAGTATGTTTTTTATTTTAAGTATTGCAAATGTATTCAGATCAGCATGTTGGCCCCTAAGTACATGGATTATATATTGAGAAATAATCGTAAAAAGAAAATACATTGTTTGCTGTCAATTTCCCAACAGCAAATAGGCTTATTGTGCAAATAAATAGCCATTCTTGTGGGAAAAATGCCAGTCATCATGTGTAGATCAATTTCGGAAATTGTCTGGGTTTTGTTGGTTAGTGTATAGATTTTATTTCCTCATTTTGTTGAGCCCAGTTATGACAATTACTTGTATTATACGCTGGCCCTAGTTATTGTACTGTTAAATGCCCAATTAACTGCATGCTCTAGGAGTGGTATTTAGTCTATTAATTGAGTCTATTAAAAGTCTCTATATACACACCATATCAAGAGGATATCGATGGTCCCCATGCAAAATGCCACATTCCCAGAATACGGTGAACCGCCTTACCATTCAGAACACGCCAAACCGGCCATATGATAAAATGCCGAACTGTGATTGTGGAAATAAAAATATGAAAAAATGGGAAGCTGAACACTAAAAAATGCGAAGCCAAATAATTTTTTACTTCGGCATTTTGCATATACAGTCCAACCTGCCCGAGCAACCGCCTGTTAATAGCGACCAACAGTCAATAACGACCACACCGATTTCCTCCCGAACGATTTCACTATATATTGAACCTGCGAATAAAGCCCACCTGTGAACAAAGACCAACGACCACCCTTGATATTCCCAAATCTTCATTTTGATAACTTACAACGACCACTGCAATCATAAAAATTGATTTCGCAACTTTCATAAAACAAAATGGCCACCAGGACGCTGCGTAGTCACGTGATACACATCTTACCAGTGGACTCGTCGGTCGCTATGGAGATATTAGCAAGTGACAGTTTATTGCACTTGATAGCAGTTGTTTGTTTATTTAACATGCATTGCTAATTGGTAGTCGCCTGCTTCTTTTATGCATTTGACAGTTTGTCAAAAGTGTAAAAATTTGCCTTTGTATTAAATTGACTCGCGATTAATGTACTAATTGCAGAAAATATCAAAGACAAATTTGGGGCTTTCATAAATTCATTAACTAAATTAACGGTTTCATATTATTTACGATGTCTATTAAAGACAAACATTTTGATAGTCATTCTCTTCTTAAATTTCTCCCTAATAAGACGTTCATAGATTATAGAAAAGTAAATTGTCAGTTCAAGTTAACCATCATGGCTTCCAAGCGAAAGTTCTTGACGTTGGAAGAACGCGTTAAGGTCATTAGTTTGTTAGGTAAAGGACACAGTTGTAGACGAGTGGCTAGTGATCTTGGTGTAGGAAAACTCAAATTCAGAGCATTTTAAAGCGTAAACATGCGATTATGGACGAATTCGAGGAGAACGTAAACTGTGAAAGTAAACGCCCTAAGCGTGAGTCGGAATTCGCGTCAGTGAATGACTTAGTGCATAAGTGGTTTGTTGACACAAGTGCACGGCTCATGCTGGTGTCTGGACCTATGATCCAGGAGAAAGCCTTGAAGTTGGCGTGTGAGTTAGGATATTTGGACTTTAAGGCTAGCAATGGCTGGCTCGAGTCTTTTGTAAAAAGAAACAGCATTGTATTTAAGATTCAGAGTGGTGAGCGGGGTGAAGTCAAGAGTGAGATTGTAAGATGTACATGTACGTATACATGTATGTCAATAGTTATTTATACAGTATATGATGAATAATATAAATAATAAAAACATAAGGGAATAGAAATACAACATGTAATGAATATACAAATGTAAAACAAAACTGTGTTTTCAATCCTTTATTTCATTATACATGCACAAGAATTCAAACATTTAAACAATAGAGCACATACATAGATAAGGTACCTGTTAAAAAACTACTAGCATATTTTGCAAAGTTTCGATCGACCCTGCGAATAAAGACCACCTGTGAACAAAGACCACAACTACCAAATCCCTTGAGTGGTCTGTATTGATAGGTTGGACTGTAGTTATGAAAATGAAAAAATACCCCTCCTGGAAAGTTGTGTTTTTGTAAGTTTGTCAATTTAAATGGGGACCATCGATATTAGAGATCTTCATAAACATTGGTGGAGCAAAGTCATGTGGAAGTTAATTATGTGACTTTTTCAGCCAATTAATTACCTTCTACAAAAGTTTAACAAAGAAGCAAAGCTTTAAAATTACAAAGTGCAGTTTCCCTGTACAATATTTAACAATTCTTTAAACATTTTATGATGGTATTATTAAGTTACTTCAAATATAAGGTACCTAGTAATGGTTATTACCTCTCTTTCTGGGATTTTGTTACATAATGAATTGATCTTTAACTTCAAATTACCAGCGACATTACACATGTTTGTTTTTTAGAAGATGGTATAGTAATGAAACTCATGAAAAATCCATAAACTAAAGATATCGTTATAACACTGCAGTTAAAGAATTTCAAATGGCATTTCCAGGTGCTTAACTCTTCCAGTGCTGAAACCGAATTTTGAAGGCCTTTACAAACAGTTTGGATCCAGATGAGACGCCACAGTACGTGGCGTCTCATCAGGATCCAAACTGTTTGCTATTCTGATAGTATAATTCTTTGAAAAAAATCAAAGAAAATGCTAACTTTAGAAATTCAGCAGACAATAGTCCGCACAGGCTAATCAGGGAAAACACTTTCTGTTTTAATGCTTTTTTTTATTCAAGAAAGTCTCCTCTTAGCAAAAATCAAGTTTTTGCGGAAAGTGTCAAACCCTGATTAGCCTGTGCGGACTGCATCTGCACAGGCTAATCTGGGGCGTCACTTTCCACACATGCAGTAAACCCCTTTTGCACAGAGCACCGCTCACTCTATTTGATGTGACAAGGACCTTTAAGTATACAAAGAGAGAGCATCATTCAGGAAACATAAATATCAAAAGCTATTGGCCTGAGCTGACCTGTGGTCATTAAATACTTGACATACATGACCAGCGCTGACCTCAATGAACTAGATAGCCATCCTACTTGGGCACAGTGGGATGGCTATTTTCCACTACAGGGATAATCAAGCAAAATTTGCCGGAAAATTAAACTGGAGTCAGCGTAATTACGCTGCTTGAAATGCAGTATCCTATCAAAGAGGGTTATTACAAAGTTATTCTCACTTTAAAGCAATAACTTACTGAATACAAAGGATATTTTAGACCTTCACCACTCAGATAAGCATTTGTTGTCCCTAAGAAAATCCAATTCATTTTAAGACCTTTCTTACACCTGGTTGATTCGAGTTGTATAGCCCTCTTTTCCAACCCTTAGTTACTGATGAGCAGCAAAAGCATAACATCTGAACAGACAGCGAGTAACTTGAGTAAGAGTTAATTGCAGGCTGTTCTGCTTTTATGCTGGTTGAGTACTAAGGACAGGGTTAATTACCTTGAAATGTATGTGTTTTTCATATGCAATTCACATACAAAACTTAAAGTGACAATTTAGGTCATCATGGCATAGTCGATATGGTGTCCTCCTAAGAGACAGGGAGGTCACGGGTTTGATCCCCACTGTGGTGGCGTTCTTTAAATCTGCCCCATAGTCTCTAAGTACTGGTTCTCGTTCCATGAAAACAACTCGAGAGCGTTTCAAATAAGCCTCGAGCAGGCGTTCTTTGCCATCCAGCTCAAATAAATAGTTTTAAATTAAATTAAATTGACAATGTGTAAAAAAAAACACAATATTTATGCCTAAAAATTCAATTGGACATGTTCTTGATTCTGCTTACATTTACACCAAATACAACTGAACAAAGTATTGAGCTACGAATAATGTAATAATGATTGATGAATAGTATCAAATGAAGTCATTCAAATCCAGCAGCCAATGCAGCCTAACAACATGGACATAAAACATGTGGGCATCATTGAATTATTCCTCATTTGGGCAGACAGAGGGTATCACTTAGAGTTTTTTGCCAAACAACTTCTAACACACTGTCCATCTGCCAATTCAATTTGCATCAACCAATAAACCTACATCTAAATCAATTAGGCCTAGCATCTAGGAAAAAGGCCTTGGCAAACAGCGTAGACCCAGACGAGACGCCGCTTGATACGGCATCTCATCAGGGTCTGCGCTGTTTGCTTGAAAGGAATTTCTGTAAGAAATAATTTCTAAATATAGAAATAAAGATAGAGTGAGTAGTAGACATCCCTAATTTTGGAAATAAATTGATTCAATTCAGAAGGATGGGAGAGTTTACTCAAAATCTTCCCAACCTCTAGCTACCCCTCTAATAGGGCAGTGACCAAGCATCCAAAATACCATGATTATGGGCTTATTATCATAATATGCCTTTCAGTCAGTACAGAACATATGTGCTTGATTAACCAATTTTGTCAGATGCCATTCAAAATAATTATCCAGTTAACAATATTTTGTCCTATAAAACAATCAATATCTGATAATAAAAGGCTTTGTGCTGAAAAAATTTGCCACTGGCTTAGCTCATAGTTTTGATGTAAAACAGCAGTTAAATGATTCCCTTAATAAATTGTACTATCAAAATGTTTTGACCATACAAACATAATTGTAAAGCTTGAAGGGAACATAAACATTTCAGAAAATAATCCTTGATAAAAAAAAGATGTTTGTAATACATGTACGTCCCCAACATGAAGCCAAGTCGTTCTTGTGACCTTGACCTTTGATGTCTTATTTTGACATTAATTAAGGCTACCCATCACCAACACTTTCCAGAATACTAATTCATGTGATCCTAAAACAATATTCATGCTAAATTGTGACAAATTCATGTGACTTTGATTTTTGACCTGTTGACCTCTAAAATTTATCTGCATTATATTTTCTTTCCAAGAAACATGCATACCTATTGTTATGATCATAGCTCAAAGGGTTTTCTAGATATTGTGCAGAAACCAATATCATTATACAAGACCCTGTGACCTTCACTTTGGACAAGATGAACTCAAACTTAATAGACGTCTTCCTTTCAAACCAAACAAACCGCTTTACCAATTTGCATGATCTAAGTAAAAGGTTCTGAAAATATTGTGTGGTAACACAATTTTACTACAAGCCTCTGTGGCCTATATATTTAAATTCCTGACCTCAAAATCGAAAGGTGTGATCTATTTTATCCTCCAACAAATCTTTGATCTTTTGTTATGCTCCAGTCACCATCAAAGCAATAAAGATGACTGCAGGTGAGAGCTTCTTCAATTTCTCAATACAAGATCATGAGGCCTTGACCTTTGACCTGGTTACCTCAAAATCAAAATGTATGTTCTTTTCCTCCGAATTGTAACACTCAAAATATTGCAACCTTTGACCTGATTACCTCAAAAGCAATATGTGCCATGTAATTCTCCCAAGTAACCTCTATACAAATTTTCAAGGCCATTTTTGTGAAAGTTTTCATAAGATAATATCAAGATATAAATTCACATGAGACCTTGACATCTGTCCCAACATTAGAAAGTCTCTTCCATTTTTTCACATAAACCATCATACCATGATTGAAATTCCAATTTCATCAAGAATCCAAAGAAACTGCCTCACTCTAAATGATGACGCTTCATTGTGAATGGCCATTCAATCACAGAAGGGAAGGTACCATTTTCATTCTATGAAAACGGCTATAATTACTCCAAATTCTTTCAAGAATATGGGTTAGTTTTTGGGTATAAAAATCCCCATTTATAATGCCATACACAACCATACCATAAATTTCTTTGAATCATCACCCCTGCCATACCAGAAAATCACTTTCTTTATTCAACATGATCCATGCTCTGGGAACACTTAGCTTTATACATGTGTGTAAAGTGTCATCCCAGATAAGCCTGCGCTGTCTGCACAGCATAATAAGGGACAATTATTTCTGCCTAGAATGGATTTTTCGTTTAAAACAAGAATTTGTTTAAATTAAAAACTCAATAAAAGCGAACAGTTTTGTACCTGATTAATCTGGGAAAACACTTTACACACATGCATTGAGTATGGTTTTCCCAGAGCGGAGCTGTTTATTATACCATCAACAATTATATATTTGCTTTGGAGCATCAGCCCCTGTCATACCAGAATATTTCTTTTTTTAAATGGGCCGTGCTCTGTTAAAAGGGAACATGCTATTCAATTAACGCTTGTATGGTACTTTCGGTTACAGACAGTCTCTGCTTAGCAAAAATCTAGTTTAGGCGGAAAGTGTCATCCCTAATTAGCCTGTGCACACTTTACAGGCTAATCTGGGACGACACTTAACGTTCATGCATTAAACACCCTTTTCACAGAGCACAAATCAAATATAACATTCTTTTTAAAAGTAAATAAACACTACTTGTATCACCAGAAACAACAAGACATAATATTAAAATCAGTGCATTTTCTGGATAATGTTAAAACCATTGCCTCCCCCCCCCCCCCCCCCCGCTATGGTAGGACAACCAAACCTGTATTCCAGAGGATATTACCTATATTAGCCTATGGGCTTTGATGTAAGACATGGTAACTGGCATAAGTAAAATAGTATCCCAGAACATCAGTCAATTGTCAATCAATTGATCTACCGTTTCCGGTGTAAACAGTACAGAAATAAAATGTAGACTTTATTTTTTTTAACGTGTGCAATCAGTGTAGTTTGAAAAATTAAAAGTGTTATTATGTGAATAAGGACAGACCTTCAAAAAAATGTATGTATAAATACGTGTGAAAATAAATGAAAGCAAAGTAGTACTTTGATAAACTGTAATCTGTCTATGTGAAATACATTGGGTGGGGTATTTTTTCCTAAATGGCGCTATTGTGAGCTGTTTTTAGCGGGTTTGAGCGGCTTGCGAGTACCGTTCATCCGTCACGCTCTAAATGACAGATCGATCGTCACGCTTGAAGAAGCATAATTGAATAATTTAATAGTGCAAGCAGCTCGATATAGGCTGCAATATTTACCGTTAGTTGTAAACCCAATTTTTCACGCCTAAAAAGGCGCTCAATTCAGTGCAAATGAATAAAGGCAAGCGGTCATTATCGTCTACAGCAAGTGAAGCATCTGTGAATACAAGCTTGCTGGAGACATCAGTTTTTGAGAAAAGCGAGCTCTCGGCCAAAAGTAGTAACAAAACCAAAAGTGCTAAAGGAAAATCAAAACCGGACCCCAAAAAAACAAAAAACCATGTCAACTTTCGTCACCAATACGAAAAACGAAAATCGCCATTCAAGTGAATTAACAATAGAAAAACGTCTTGAAGAAATTAGTAACAAACTATCAAACGTCCTTTCCAAAGATGACTCAACATTTATAAAAGACATTATTAAAGAAACCGTGGAACAGCTTAAAGAGAAACTTCTAGGTAACGTCATCCGACGTATAGAAATTCTAGAAAATGACGTTTTCGAGCAAAAACGAGAAATTGACCAGCTAAAAAAGGAAAGCGAATCAAAAAGCAAACAGATTGAAGATCTAAAATCGCAAAACGCAGCTTTAGGGAACAAACAGCCCTGTGACACACTTAACCACGAAGAATTCGCAATCAACACTGAACAGTATAGCCGGCGGAATAACATCAGAATAGCCGGTGTTCCACAGGACCAGGACCGTCAATCCTCGATGTTTGTGACACAAAAAATCGTCGAGCTAGTAAACTCGCATTTGAGAATTCCAATTAAGCCTTATGACATAGACATAGCGCACAGGCTCGGAAAGTTCAGACCCAACTCAAATCGGCCTGTTATTGTAAGGTTCGTGAGGAGACAGACAAAAATTGATATACTACAAAAGGCAAAATTATTCAAAGGGTCTGGAATTTATGTAAATGAAGACCTTACGAAATTAAATGCAGAGGTGTTGGCATCCGTGCGACTAAAGCAGCCTGACACCGTTGAAAAGTCGTGGTCGTTCGAAGGGAAAATATTTGCGTTGTTTAAAGGAAATCAAAATGCAACGCAAATTAAACACTCAAGAGTTCAAAAACTGGTTGGAAAAGCTTTGGCCAAAAAAAAAACTGTACTCCAACTGTGTTGAAAACCCCGATGGTCAAAGATCCAGGGTACCATCAAACCGTAAATAATTTGTAGAAACTGTGCATCTTGTTTATTTTTAATTTTTTTCTATCACATGCGTGCATCAACCGATTAAACAATGTGTATATATTTCCATGTAAGAAGTATGCTCCCATGATGTCTTTCAGAAATTATTACTAATTAATTGCGTGTAAATTAACAGATGTATTAAGCAAATAATATATCATATACAATAATGTACAATAAAAAATCATAATATACAATAATATACAATAACGTTAAATATTGTAAAATAAACATTAAATACATGGAGTATGCTCCCACGATGTCTTTCAGAAATTAGTACTAATCTATCGGGTAAAACTTAGCATGTAATTTAAATAATATACAATAATGTTTAAATATAATATCGATACATAACATACTGTGTCTTTCATTCCAAGTATAGCTACCTATCATGCTACGCACGTGCTTAAGAGTTTTCCTCTGCTAACACAGTTACGCCCCTTTCTAATAAAAATATCATGTATACATGCAAATAAAGTTTCACTTAAAGGCCTTAATATTTAACGTTTATGACATCTTTGTTGGCAAAATACTATTCACTTACAGAGGTTTGTTTTATCTTGATGTTGACTTATGTTTTTATCTTCGTTATACCAGGCTCTGAGTTGTTGTTTTTTTTTATTCGGATCAGTGGGAATACTACCTGTCTATTTTACTTTTCTCTTGTCAAAGTAGTCAAAACAAAACTTAACCTCAGTCATTTAAATAATAATTATAGTATAGAAATAATATTATAGTTAAAGATGCTGAACCAACATGATCTGATTATCCATATTACTTCTGATATTCCTGTTAACTAATTAAAAATAAAAAGTAAGTTTTATGTTAAGAATGTTCAAATAATTCCCAAAATATGTTCATAGTTGTGGATTATATTGTCACAGAAAATTAAACAAAATAATGTATAAAATAAACTTGATATGTGTTTTTATAAATTGCCTGTTTTTTTTTACATATCATACTGAGTGTTCTTGACAACACTTTGATATCCTAATATTGTCCTTTATGCATATGATATTGTTTTTTGTGTGCTTACTCTCTGTATGTATATATGCTTGTGTTCAAGTTGTTTGTATATAATAAACCTGATGTGTGTTTTTATAAATTTCCTGTTTTGACATATCATGCCGAGTGTTCTTGACAACACTTTGATATCCTAATAATGTCCTGTATGCATGTGTATGTTGTTTTATGTGTGCTAACTCTCTTTTGTGTATATGCTTGTGTTCATGTGTTTTTCATGTCCCCCACTATAGTAGTGGGGGGACATATTGTTTTTGCCCTGTCTGTTGGTTGGTATGTTGGTTGGTTGGTTGATCTGTTGGTTGGTTTGCTCCAACTTTATCATTTTGCAATAACTTTTGCTATATTAAAGATAGCAAATTCATATTTGGCATGCATGTGTATCTCATAGAGCTGCAAATTTCGAGTGGTGAAAGGTCAAGGCCAAGGTCATCCTTCAAGGTCAGAAGTCAAATATATGTGGCCCAAATTGCTTATTTTATGAATACTTTTGCAATATTAAAGATAGCAACTTGATATTTGGCATGCATGTGTATCTCATTTTGAATGGTGAAAGGTCAAGGTCACGGTCATCCTTCAAAGTCAAATATATGGGTCAAAATTGCTCATGTAATGTCACTTCTGCAATATTGAAGGTGGCAATTTTATATTTGAAATGCGTGTGTATCTCAAGGAGCTGCACATTTTGAGTGGTGAAGGGTCAAGGTCAAGGCCATCATTTAAGGTCAAACAACATATAGGGGAACATTGCGTTTCACAAACACATCTTGTTTTTTTCTGAAATTGAATATGCAAACGAATTTGACATTATGATCTTAATTGATATCCTTACAAAATCCTTTATGCATATGATGTATTTTTTAGTGCAAACTTTATGTTTATTTATATGCATGCGTTTGTGTGTCTGTTTGCTGAAACTGAGTATACAAACAAATTTAATGATCTTATTTTCATTGCTTTCCTTACAGAAACCTTTATGCACAATTGTGTTTAGTTTATTGCAAACTCTCTGTTTATGTATACACACTTGCTCATGTAATTATTTGCTCTAAATGAATATGCAAACAAAGTTGATGATCAGATTATCATCAAAGCAGTTACTGTTTGAAGTCAGGATTATATCATTTGTTACTCATGTAATTAGACAATAAGTTTCCCATAATGAAAGTGCTATTTTAAGGTCTTTATGTGTATGTGTGTGTGTAAAATAACAATATTTATTAATATAAAACTGTTTATTGTAAATCCTTATTTCAATACCAAGTCATTCAGTGTCCCCTTTGAAAAATAATGTATGCACTTAGATACCTTCACACACAAAAAGATTTCATTTAAGGGTTTACTATGATAAATACTAAAGTTTGAAGGTATTGGAAGTGGTAAAGCTAAGATCATCTCTTATATTTTCATTTAACACTATTCAACTTCTGTCATCATTTTTCTATACAATTGCTTCATTTTCGCTTTCACATGAAGCTTTTTTAAAGTGTTCTATGAAAGTGAGATGCTAAATTAAATTTCACTGTATGATTCAACATTATTGGCCAGAGTATTCAATCCTTTTTCTAAAGTATACTAGCTACACATCTAGTAAAGAAACGTCTTTTCTTGTGAAATTATTGATTTCCCCTGAAAGTTTATATTAATAAAATTTACATCAAACACCAGAAATAATAAATGGCTTATAAAATTCATATAGGAAATAAAAGTAGCATGGTTGTCACACTTAGGCTTTGTCAGGAGAATGTATATCATTATATTTCTCACAAAAACTAATTCAGGCATTTATAAAAATAAATTTATGCAAAATAATCAATAGTATCTACATTGTTTACTTGCAATTTAACGCTTTCAGTATAAGACCTTAATCCACATGTAAACAACCATCTCTATAAAAAGCAAAAACCTATTTTATTATAAATTTTATGCTTATGATTATGTTTATCCTATGTTTGCCTGATAGTAATTGTTTCTCTAAAAACTATTTACCAGCTTCTTGATAAAAACTGCTGTTGAATATAACTATAATCCTTGATGTCGTATATGTCATTGTCCAATGCATATAACCAACTTGTGTTTAACCAGATTCATTTATCATATTATAAAAATATATTGTTACAACATATGAGTATTACTATGTAATTGTTGTGTGCACATGAAATGTAAAACGACCTCGCTTATAAACTCTTAAATATTATTCAAGTACCCTTTAAAATATAAAATAATTCAAATGTTAACTGATTAACTTTTAACATCTACTTCTAAATATTATAAGAAATTATACAATAGCTAAGCAATAAAACATTAATATTCGAATATGAAATGTCCTATGTTAACTTTACACTGAATCGCATATGTTCTGTTTTATTCTTTATTATTAATTATATCTATTTCATTTTTGTGTATTTCCAGTGTACGGAAGTGCGCTTTTTGTGTCTCTATTTGGGACTAGTTGTTTATTGTTTTTTTCTCTCACTTTTGTCATTATTTTTCATACTTCTTCATTTCTATGGAACATTTATCTTCATGTTTCCATATTTTGTGTTTTCTTTTTCTGCTTGTATGTATGTACATCTTATGTCTTATAATGGAAAGCAACTGGACATATTTAAAAATAGAAACTAACTGGACAATCACACACAAACTATCATTTAGATCACCCTCCACCTCTTTAAATGATTAAAATATGTACTTTGAATGTAAAAGGGCTTAATAACACAAATAAACGAATAAAAATATTCAAATGGTTAGACGAAAAAAAATATAGTGTATGCCTACTACAAGAATGTCACTTGACACATACTCTAGCACAAACCTTAAAAGATGAATGGGACGGAGACATCTATCTCAGTGGACAACATAGTAATAAACAAGGCATTGCCGTTCTAATTAAAAACAATATAGGGATCACAGTCGATAATTTTAACGAAATAATAATTGGCAGACTAGCAAGAATAGATATCAAAATACATGAAACACAATTAACATTAATCAACATCTATGGTCCTAACATAGATGATTCCACATTTTACGAAACATTACAATCCTTTATAATTAATAACCAAGATAAAAACATTATAATCGGTGGTGATTTCAATACTGTCCTGAACCCATTAATAGATAAAAAGAAAGGAAACCTTTCTACCCATCCTAAAAATAGAATCATTTTAAATAACATAATTGAAAACTACAATATGATAGACATCTGGCGCACAGTATATCCAAACGAAAGCAAATTCACCTGGCACTCAAACACAAAACCAACAATATTTTGTAGATTAGACTATTTTTTAATTTCTGAGTCTCTTTGCAACATTATTGACACATGTAACATAAAACCAGGATTTATGACTGACCACTCTCTAGTTGAACTTAAACTGCACAATATACAACCTGAAAGAGGCCCAGGATACTTTAAAATTAACAACAGCATCTTATTAGATACACATTATCAAACACAAATAAAACAGGAAATATTGAATACAGTTCAAAATAATAAAGATGCAAACCCAAACACCTTATGGGAAGTAATTAAAGAAAATATACGTAACACAACAATTAGATACACATCATTTAAACAAAAAGAAACACATAAACTTGAAACTGAAACCATCAAAACCATTGAAACACTTGAAAACAATTGCATCAAACAAACACAAACGATACCACCAACATTGAAAATGAAATAACATTAAAAAAACAAATATTAGATGGAATCTATCATACAAAACTCAATGGAATACTACTAAGAGCGCGTGCACAGCATGTTGAACACAATGAAAAAAACACAAAATACTTCGCAAACATTGAAAAACGTAGAAGTGAACAAAAAACTGTACACAAATTAGTAGTCAATGGCAAAGATATAACAAACAGAACTGAAATACTAGAAGAGCAACGTTTATTTTTCGAAACCCTCTATAAACGAAAAAATGTTGAAAATAACACCCTTTTTAAAAATACACAACACGCTTTAAATCAAGAAGAAAAACTATTGTGTGACGGATTACTAAATGAATATGAATGTGGATTAGCACTAAAAGAAATGCAAAATAACAAAAGTCCAGGTTCTGATGGTATTACCATTGAGTTTTATAAAATATTTTGGAATGATATCAAAACACATTTAATTAATTCACTAAACTATTCATATAATAATGAAAACTTAACTACGCTTCAAAAACAAGGTATAATATCACTCATTCCAAAACATGGAAAAAACTTAGAATCCTTATCGAACTGGCGCCCAATTAGTTTATTAAACAATGATTATAAAATTGCAACTAAAAGTATAGCAAACAGAGTTAAAAAAATATTACCATCAATCATTTCAAAATCTCAATCTGGTTTCATAAAAGGACGTTACATTGGTGAAAACGTTCGTCTTATCCAAGAATGCATAAACTATTTCAACAATTCAAATAATCCTGGTCTAATATTCTTTGCAGACTTTGAAAAGGCATTCGATTCGCTTGATCACTCATTTATGATCTCTTGCTTAGAAAATATGAACTTTGGTGAAAGTCTCATTCAATGGGTCAAACTATTCTATACTGATATTAACAGTATAATCATTAACAATCGCTTCTTTTCAAACAGTTTTAACATCGAACGAGGGGTTCGACAAGGATGTCTACTCTCATCATCGCTATTTATTATTTGCATCGAGTATCTATCACATCACATTCAATCAAATAAACACATAAAAGGCATATCACTAGAACCTGACGAAGAAATCAAACAGTCCCTATTTGCTGACGATGCAACTTATTTTTTAAACGACAATTACGATTCTTTCCATAACCTAAAAGAGTCGCTAACCCTTTACGGAATGACATCAGGTCTTAAACTAAACAAAAGAAAATGTACTGTGCTACGAGTAGGTAAATTAAAACAAAGTAATGTCCAATATAAAAAAGAAATAAAATTTAATTGGACATCCGATGAAGCCACAACGTTAGGAATTATTTTCACAAATAATGAAAAGGATACAGTTCTTAAAAACATACTTCCTAAATTACAGAATTTTAAAAACTGCTTAAAATCATGGCATCACCGTAAACTTACACTAATCGGAAAAAACACAGTATAAAAAACGTTTGCACTTCCTAAATTAATTTATGTATTAACAGTTCTCCCAAATCCACCATATGATGTTATTAACGATATAAAATCAGCAATATTTAATTTCATATGGGACGGTAAGCCTGATAAAATAAAACGAACTCAGTTAATTCAATCCGTAGAAAATGGAGGTATCCAATTAACGAACATTGACTCATTCTTGAAGGCAATCAAATGCAGCTGGGTTAAAAGATACCTAGATAATACCAATACGAGTAAATGGAAATTATTCTACCAGAAAATCCTAAAAAAATATGGTGACTCCTTACTCTTTGAATGTAACATCAGCAATACTATCTTACATGAAATTGCAAACGAAAACATATTTCTGTCTGATGTTCTATCAGCATGGAGTGATGTCACTCATAACCTAGAAACCAAAACCAGCAGTAAAACTATTTTATGGAACAATAAAGACATAACTTCAAACAATATGACGTTTTTCTATAAAGATTGGTTTGAACAAAGCATTAAATATGTCGACCAATTATATGACTTCAGAATTAAGGATTTTTACTCTTTTGATGATATATGCTACATATACGGAATACCTTCAAATAATTTCCTGAAGTATTACACACTAATCAAAAGCATACCCATACATATTAAATCTGAAATCAATACAAATAATACACCATGTACTCAAACAAAATTCATAGAAAACATACTTGGAAGAAAAAACAAAACAAATAAAATATTTTACACACTACAAATTAAAAACCCTACAGAAAACTCCAAAACCCAAAATAAATGGCAAGTCCTTTTCAGAGAACATGAACTTAATTGGAAACACATATTTACCATTAGTGCTGCAACAATACGCCAAAAAGCGTATTGCGATATATTGTCAGTTCAAAAACCCGTATTGCAATATATCGCAATATATTGCTTACTTGTACCAGCATCATAACTCGCCAATTACCCGATAATCCCGTATATTCCAGTTTTAAAGCAAATTCTGGTGAATGTTTACTATAAAAATGCTCAAGAAAAACACAAAACACAAACATTCGCCAATTTTCTTAAATATCAAATACATTTTGCATTTGTTACTATTTAAAGATGTGATGAAATAACTTCCAATGGGGCGTTTTTTTTCCCACTGAACACGCATAAATCGCCTGGCGTGATGTTCCGAATTTATACAACACAAATACACCCACACTTTCCACGCGACGTTCTACATGTCTGTATAATTTTCGCGCGCTTTTTATTGAGAAAAAGAATAAAGCACTTTGTTTATTGTCGCGTTAGCATTACATTTCGGAAGCGTGTTTCCGAAATTCGGATTACAAATTTAATAATGCTCATTTCAGAATCGAACGAAACATTTAGTTGTGCGTAATTAATTCAACGATAATTCGTTTAAAAGCATAGAATGAATGCTCCAATGTAACAACGCTATTCTGTATAATAGACTTTTTAGAATGCCATTTTTACGTAACAATTTATTTTTACAAAATTCCGCTTTGTTTTGTTTACCTTGATATCATTATTTTGGATGGCTTTTCTGAACGAAATGTAGATGCATGTTTGTAAAATTTTCGTACCGGTATGACGAAAATCGTATCGCAATACAATATGCGGATTGCGTATTGCCATATATACCGATATACCGGTATATTGTTGCAGCACTATTTACCATGCCATATAAAAAAGCAACTGTTGAAAGCACACTGAGAAATGTTCAATATAAATACATCCATAGAATTATAGCTACAGATAAATATCTCTTTAAATGCAAATTATCTAATTCAAATCTGTGTGACTTCTGCAGTGAAAACATCAAAACTATAGAACATCTTTTTTGGGAGTGCAAACACATCCAGCCTATTTGGAATCAATTAGCATCTTTTCTTGAACAACAGCAACTAAACTTTAAACTATCTTTCTTAAATGTAAGTTTCGGAATTAACTCATTGAAATCAATAGACTGTAATAATATTGTTAATTTTATTCTTATAATGATGAAATATTTTATCTTTATTATGAAGTACAAAAAACAAGTACCAAATTTTAATTGTTTTGTCCATAGTCTTAAACTAAAAATCCAGATTGAGAAAGAAATAGCCCTCAGTAATGACAGATTACAAATCTTTGAACAACAATGGAATCGGATTAAATTCTCATAATGTTTGTATACTTATATACATTTCACTCTAATGTTAGTTTTATCTTTCTAAAATATATATATCTATATTTTTTCAATCTTATAAGATCATTGTGAATGTACAACAAAACACACAAGTCCAGTATGCTTTCTTCCTACTTTATACAACTCATCATTTTTCATAACTATTCTTCTGTTGTTCTTTTCTTTTCTCTTTAAAAAAAATATATACATATTAGCATATCTTGTATAACATGTCTGAATTTATTGCTTTGTACAATCACTATACTATGTTGTATGATCATATTCATGTATACATTGTATGTATTATATTGAATAAAAAAAAAAATAAAAAAAATGGTCAATCATTTGAGAGAGATAAAGTTGTTGTTTGTTTCCCCCATCAGACATTTGCTACTAGAGAACTTATGCTGGTTGATTGTTAGAAAACACAGCGCTATTGTGAAAGTCTATCAAAAGGTTTTTGTTGTCAGACTCCTACCAAAGCTACCTCTCCAGACTTCAAGTATTTCCAATAACGTCTAAAAAAACATGCATGCTTGATTACAGACTGCAACCCCTGATATGTTAGTCAAACTGCTTTTTTTTCAAACAAAATAGAGTTGTATGCAAGCAATCATAGCTGTATAGCTGAATCTATCATTTAATGCCTAACACATGTCATTTAACTAATTGTATTTTAAGACTGACTCCTAATCTAACCCTTTGCATGCTGGGAAATTTGTCGTCTGCTAAAATGTCGTCTGCTGAATTTCTAAAATTAGCATTTTCTTCGATTTTTTTCAAAGAATACTATCAGAATAGCAAACAGTTTGGATCCTGATGAGATGCCACGTTCTGTGGCGACTCATCTGGATCCAAACTGTTTGCAAAGGCCTTCAAAATTTGGTTCCAGCACTGAAAGAGCTAAACACAATTTAAGACTGAAACAGACTGTGTTGGCACATTTCGGAGGGGGAGGAAGAGTAAGGCTTTATGCAGAAATCACAATTACTCTGGTAAATAACACTTTGTTCTGTTGTAGGCCAGCTTCAATGCCAATATTAAAGCCATTCCAATCAACAAATTAAGCTGTAATATCCCCTTCTAAGTTTACAATTAATGATCTGGACTTCCGCTATTAAAAAAAATGCAGTTAAGATTATCATCTTTTACACGCCTTTTCTCAATATGTTCAACAACGCCCAGGATTTATCTGGTTTTTTGGCCTGGATTAACAAGTTAATGTTTATATTGATGAGACAATCTATGGCATTATGTAACCACAAGTATGGCGTTATGTAACCTCATGTATACTGTCATCCACAGCTGGTTCCCATTGTATTTTAAAGAACAAAAACGAAGGCAAAGATATATGCCTCACACTGTTAAAACCTGGGCTAAATGCATGAGCTTTAAGTGTTGTCCAAGATAAAAATAAGCATTCCGCATTAGGGACAACACTTTCTGTCTACACTCATTTTTGTTTGGAAAAAAACTTCTTTTAGACAAACAATCCAGAAAAGCGGAAAATGTTGTCCCTGATAAGCCTGTGAAGACTGCAATCAGACTCAATGAATAAAAAAGAAGAAAAGAAATAACTGCAACGAATTACAGTATACATGTTCTTAGATTTGCTGGTATTATTTCCAACAAAAATGCATGGAGTAATTAAGACGCCATTAAAAAATCATTTATCGTAAGATGTAAGTATATATTACTGCTTTTAATGCTGAAGCATCAATACATGTATGCATTGTCACTTTATCGATTATTTCAGGTGATTTTAGTTAATGAATGAGAGTGTGTGCTTTTAAAAATAACTAACATACTATTTTATGGAAACAGCTGAGTAAAAAAGAAACTAGGCTATAGAACTTTACAACAATAAAGGCATTGTATGCACTCTACCATTCTATACAAGTTAAACAGATTGTAATGGTTTTACCACGAAAACATATGTGCCTAGCTCATAAGTATCAATTAATCTAAAAAGCATTGTTTATGACAATACATCTATAACCCCTTCATTGTCAGTGAGCAGTTAACCATGAATTCCCAGAACTTTGCAAAGGAGAGATGCCCCAAAGAGTTAAACATCTGCACCAGGCTTCAAACCATGCCCTATAGACTTGCTTCTGGCTTTTCCAATCATGCTGTTGAGCTTGCTTGAGGATTTTAAGTACCAATTCATAAATAAACACTTCAATACTTTTTGATCAGGATTGTTTATCAATTGAATGGTTCTTATAGCCCTCATCAAAAATTTAACTATCCTTCTAAGAATGCTTGAATAGGCTGATAAACCAATCAAAATGGTAAAAACAAAACAAAAACGAATCTCAAATTCGAGATGGCGACTGTTGAATGACGAAAGCTGGCTTGGTTTGGACATGTAACCTGTCGGAGGCATGGCTCTGTGCAAGACTCTTCTTCAAGGCATGCTAGAGGGAGGTTGACGGCATGGCGACCTGACTTGAGAAGGATTTCTTTATGGTCGTCCCTCATTTTCCCCCAACAGCCAAACTGTCATGCTTTATTTGCTATTTGTTTGAGATAATTAGGTTTCATAGCCAGCTTACATAGAAAGTGTAAGTCAACTAATTAATCAAGGTACTTGGCTTCCGCTAACTGTACATAAAATGGTCCCCCATCCAAGCACTTGTGTGATGGATGGGGGACATTATTGGAATAAGGCCGGAGGCCGAAAGTATACAAGCATATTACTCCAGTGACCAGTCTATTTAACCCACGTGATAACCATCTATAAAGACAACGAAATGCACGAGGCGCTCATAGATTTTAAAGTCATTTATGTTGGCGATTAAAACTCTAGGTAAGAAAAACATGGTTATTTTTATTTCCCCAAATCATTAGGGATGGGAGAAACTCTATAATTCATTTTACAAAAGGAAAAGTAAGGGTGAGTGCTTGTATACTTTCGGCCTCCGGCCTTATTCCAATAATGTCCCCCATCCATCACACAAGTGCTTGGATGGGGGACCATTATTTTCACAAGGCCTCCAGCCTACAGTATACAAGCATCTTTAAAGACGCCAACATAAACACCCAAAAGGAAAAAACAAACTATTTGAATGTCTATTTTACAAAATTTGTATTCAACATATCATATAATCCTTAACATACGAAAATTGTATGTTATATTATTATGCAATACGAGCAATTTTCATATCATAACAATGATAATATTGACATAATTTCTAATAAGATTCTAATTTCTTCTATTTAAACCTTTCATCTGTTCATCATAAACATTACAATTTTACAAATATGATCAATAATTGACTGAAGATGTGTCTTTTAGGTTAGGGATTTTTAGCAACATTTTTCGTAACATCATTTAGGCACAATATCTTCATAGTGGAGATTCATAGTCAAAAATAGAGCATTCCTATATGACTATTTATACCTTGTCAAACAAATACAATTGTAACTGATATTTGAAAAACACTAAGGAATATCAATACACTAAACACTAAAGCAATAATGTAAATGCACATCAGAAAAGACAAAAAACAATCTTCATATTACAGCAGATATGAGTTCTACAATGGGTTATCAAATCAAACTGTTACTTGTGTACATTTTCAGAACATTGTGGAAACAACATGTTTCTTTAAGTAATACTATGTTCTTTCTCTAGACTAAACAGCAGTACTAAATGACTGAGCCTGATCACTTTCAGAGTGCTCAATATCCCTAAGATAGAATTTGTTGAAATTTTTAACTGATGACCAATCAGCAGCTTTTAATATGTCAGACACTTTACAACCTTTCATGAACGCGGCAGAAACAGAGGCTCCTCTAAATGAATGAGCCTTATAAATGTTTGTATCAACACCTGCAAGATCTAACACATATTTTAGCCATCTTGCAATGGTACTGGTGGACACAGCCTTAAAATTTGAATAAGAAACAAACAATTGTCTAGATTTTCTTAAATCCTTTGTCTTAGACAGAAAACATTTCAAAGTCCTTACTGGACAGAGTCGAGGATCTTCAAAAGCCCTCAAAATTAAAATATGATCATTACCTGGCTTTGAATGTTTTAACTTATCGCCACAATTAAACAAGACTCTATCAGCTTCCAAAACACAACGATCTACACAAAGAGATTTTAATGTCTGTACCCTTGCGGCAGTCGACAAAGTAACTAAAACTGTTAGTTTACATGTTAAATTTTTTATAGACAACTTATCAAGAGGCATCCATGTAGAAATCAAATTAAGAACTTTACTGACATCCCAAGTAAAATTATATCTTGGTTTTGGTGGAATAGTGTTGTATAATCCCTTCATAAACCTAATAATAATCATACTAGAACCATTGAACTTAGGATTAAGAAGCTTCAATGTTTCCATAATCACAGATTTATGTGTACTTATTACACTGTAGGATTTATTCATGTTCTTCAAATAAAACAAATATTTTAAAATCAGTTCATGAGTTGGACAAATGGGATCTCAATATTGGATGTTACACCACAAAGTCCATTTCTTCCAAGCTGATGAATACTGCTTTCTTGTGCCTGATCGCCAACTGTTGAGGATGCCTTCCGCAATCTGCGGTGAAATGCCTCTATCAGCAAGGGATTTCCGGACACAACTGTTCCAATCAACTGCAACTTCTTTCCCATTGGATGTCGTTGTGTGGAAGCGTCAAAATATCCCTGTGACGTGGTAATCTAACAGGCAAAGAAATCATACACTGTAGTAAGGATAGAAACCAAATTTGATTTGTCCAGAAAGGACATACAATCACTGCCTGTTCGACATTATCTTCTCTGATTTCATTTAAAATAGCTCCCATAAGACAAAAGGGTGGAAAAATGTATGGAGTAAATTTGGTCTAGTTCAATGAAAATGCATTTGTTGCAAAAGCATTTAGATCTGGCATCCATGAAGCATACACCTCTAATTGACAATTAAGCCTTGAGGCAAATAAATCAATATTTGGACGTACAAGTTGTGTGATAAGTCTCATAAAAAATTTCTTTTTAAGCATCCATTCAGTGCTATCTGAAAAATGTCTTGAGAAGAAATCTGCTTCTACATTATTCTTTCCTGGTATATGATATGCCGATATGAAAACATTTCTTGCCAAACACCATTCCCAAATAATTTTTGCCAGATCATCTAAAGAGGTATTTGCCATTCCACCAAAATCATTTATATATGCAATGGCTACCATACAATCTGACTGAATTCCTACATGTATGTCATGTTTATCCGATACCGAAGATTTCAATGCAAAAAATATTGCAAGTAATTCTAAGAAATTAATATGGTTTTTTGATTCCTTAATAGACCATCTTCCATTTGTTGATAGTTTTTTCTCAACACAATAGGACCCAAAACTAGCATTGGAGGCATCAGTTTGAATTCATAGTGTAATCGGATTTTGGCTTATCTTTTTGCCATGTTTGTTTTGAACATTTTTAATCCACCAATTTATCTCCATCAAACATGCAGGATTTAATTGAACTGTTGAATTAAAATCTTGATTCTTATGCAAAGCCTGAACTTTGAACCTTTCTAATGTTCTGTAATGCAACGGTCCTTCAAGGACAGCATCAAATGAATTTATGATCAACCCAATGAAAGATGCCAGCTCTCTTATTGAAATGAATTTTTTACTTGATAAATTCACACCCATTGTCTTGATTTTTCCTATTTTATCATCTGGCAAGAAAATCTTGAACAGCTCTGAGTCAATTACAAACCCAAAATAGGTAATCCTTTTAACAGGCTCTACGACAGATTTCTCGTCATTAATAACAAAACCCAAAGACTCCAATGTTCTAATCATTAGTTCAGCATTTGACTTGCACAATTGACTGTCATTATTCATTCCTATTGAATCATCTATGTAATAAGAACATCTTATTCCCAGTTTCCTAAAAGAAGCATACACTGGCTTCAATGTTTTTGTAAATACAAAAGGTGCAGAGCTTAGGCCGAAAGGCCAAGACACAAATGCATATAACTGATCTTGCCATAGAAATTTTAAAAACTTTATGCAGTCCTGATGAATGGGAATAGACCAATAAGCTGAACGCAAATCCAGGGAAATAAACCAATCATTTGGTTGTATTAGTTCCAAAACAAACGCAAAAGTTTCTTGTTTGAATTTATCATAGTGAACGTATTCATTCAGCTGCTTTAAATTTATAACTGGTCTAAATTTACCATTTGGTTTTGGAACTAAAAATAAATTTCATATAAATTCTCCATTCTCATGAGTAGAATACTCTATAGCACCCTCTTTTAGCATTTTGTTTACTTCTGCCAGTCATGGTCAATGTACCTATGAAGTTTCATGATCCTAGGCGTAAGCATTCTGGAGTTATCATCCGGAACCATTTTACTGTTTCGAGTCACTGTGACCTTGACCTTTGACCTAGTGACCTGAAAATCAATAGGGGTCATCTGCCAGTCATGATCAATGTACCTATGAAGTTTCATGATCCTAGGCCTAAGCGTTCTTGAGTTATCATCCAGAAACCATTTTACTATTTCGAGTCACTGTGACCTTGACCTTTGACCTAGTGACCTGAAAATCAATAGGGGTCATCTGCCAGTCATGATCAATGTACCCATGAAGTTTAATGATCCTAGGCGTAAGCATTTTTGAGTTATCATCCGGAAGCCATATAAATATTTTGAGTCACTGTGACCTTGACCTTTGACCTAGTGACCTGAAAATCAATAGGGGTCATCTGGCAGTCATGATCAATGTACCTATGAAGTTTCATGATCCTAGGCATAAGCATTTTTGAGTAATCATCCGGAAACCATTTTACTATTTTGAGTCACTGTGACCTTTGACCTAGTGACCTGAAAATTAATAGTGGCCATCTGCCAGTCATGATCAATGTACCTATGAAGTTTTATGATCCTAGGCGTAAGCATTCTTGAGTTATCATCCGGAAACCATTTTACTATTTCGAGTCACTGTGACCTTGACCTTTCACCTAGTGACCTGAAAATCAATAGGGGTCATCTGCCAGTCATGATCAATGTACCTATGAAGTTTCATGATCCTAGGCCTAAGTGTTCTTGAGTTATCATCCGGAAACCATCTGGTGGACGGACGGACGGACCGACCGACCGACACGTGCAAAACAATATACCCCCTCTTCTTCGAAGGGGGCATAATAATCATTCAATTTCTTTTCTTAATCTTTCAAAATGTGCATGATCATATCAATTGAAAGCATGTAAATACAGATTCAACACTATGCTAAATTGCTGTCTGCTCAAACACATGTTTCTGTTTTAAAACACTCTAAGAAACCCAGCCCACTAGTTAATGTACATGTAGGTTAACATTTTACAACTGCAAAATCAAGCATGTGAGATCCGGCTTTTAAAATGCTGATGTAAAACTCAAAGGGTGCCCATGTACATGTTGGTCATATTTTACAAAATGCCACAACTCAAATGATATTTGAAAGACCAGCATCAAATAAAATGTCCGTTACATCATGTCTGACATTTAAAAACCACAACATTAGACTTCAATAAGAAAGCTACAACAATTTGAATAGACCAATGTGCAAATATCCAGACAAATAACTAATACAAAATAATTCTTATGATTGTTCTATTCCATTGTTCACAGTATTATGCAATTTATTTTGATGAGATCAAAATACATAACAACAATACTAAATAATTATTGTATATTGCCAATACCTATGCAGCGATTATTTTTGTCCTATTGGGAAAAGTACCCGTACCGGTCCAAAGGGGAAAAAATGAATCGTGAAATCCTCAAAATTGGAAAATATTGAGTCGTGAAAACCTTGAAATTGGTAAAAATGCGTCGTGAAATCTTCAAATTGGGAAATTGGTGTATTTTATTTTTTGCTAGCAAATACCTTAAAATTGAGAATAACTGATGTCAAGTTGTTAATATTATATTTACTAAGGTTCTAGCCATAGAGCTGCATAAGTAAATTAATTAAAGTTCATTTAAAAAAATAAATAAACCTTCATTTGGGAAATATGTAATTTTTCCCAGATTGGGAAAGTGCCGTTTTCCGGTACTTTACAAAGAAGGAAAAAAATGGCTGCTATGTGCTACATGTATCTACCATCGTATTAAAATGAAAGGAAACATTATATAATGTTTTTTGCATTCCTAATGTTTTATATATATGTTTACTATACTTTATCAGGAAATTATTCGGCAGTTCTGAATCATAAAGTAAAATCAAGTGTTATTATCCCAACGCTTTTTGGAGAAAAAGTGGGGATTATGTGGTTATCTCCGCTATCTGTCAGTCCTGGTTACTATCTCCTACACTATTAACAGTAGAACCTTGAAACTTACACACATGGTAGCTATAAGCATATGTGCAACTGTGCACTATTTGGAATTTTGATCTGACCACTGGGTCAAAAGTTATGGGGGTTGGGGTGAGGCCGGGTCAGAGATTTTCACTCATTTTTGGGGTTATTTTACATTAACTTCTTCATTTCTAAACCGATTTACTTCAAATTGATACTGAACATAACTTATGACATTACGGTCAATCTCAACTATGCATGGTCCCATTACCAACCCTAAAGCGCCCCCTGGGTCAAACATGCCGCGTGGGGATACGCGTCAGCCGAGGCCGCGCCATTTCTAGTTTATTATGTATTCTCATTTCAGGAGTATCATCTGATTTCAATGCTATAGTTATACCATAATGAGAACACAGGGAAAAACTTAAAGGTGTTATTTATACATTTCATGTATTAACAAGAATATCAGTGAAACTGATGGATGCTCCCCAATGATGCTTTATCGATAAATGGGCAGGGATGGCGAAATCAAATGTCCGAGTTTCCCGAGTCGTACATTTGTTTGTCTGGGCAACTGATTTTTTTCATTTAAGTTGTCCGAGGGCAACCAGTTTTTTAAAAGTCGGGTCGAGGAATACAAAAAAATACATTGTATTAAAGCCGTAATTAAGTTTAACAAAACCGGATGTTGACGCGCGATTACATTGTCAGTGCTATTTGCGGAGCAATCAAGCTAAAATAAGGGCACTCTCCTGCGCAGTGATCTCGCTTATTCTATGACAGACCGGGAGCATGCCGCATTTTCAACATTCGGTCCAACTGTTAGACAGTGTACAGACTGGTTTCTTTATTTATACAATCAGATGGAAATTAAAGTATTGAATTATGATAATAAAAACACGGTCTACCTTGTTATTTCAGACGACTTTAAAGCTCAAGATAAAACTTTTTTTTTTAATCTTCAACAACGGAACAACGGAGCAGAAACCCGAAGCTTTGAGTAGTCCACCCCCTAAAAAACTAATAAAGATTATGAGAAAAAATGTGATCTTAATAAACGCACCAGAAGCTTTCAAGAAACTTGGCTACAAGATTTTCCATGGTTACGAGTTTATGATAATCAAATTGCTACATGTAAAATATGTAAGCAGTTCCCCCTTTTAGCCGATATTAAGTGTTGACTTTACACTGGAATGACTGTAAATCGTAAGGACACCTTTTCTGCGCATGAAAAAAGTGCCAAACACACGTCTTGTCAACTAAAAAGTGATCAAGAAAAATTGAAATTAAGTAACATCAAGTATGTGGGTGCTCTTGACAAAACAATTCACATGTTCAATGAAGGTCAGACTGACAGGTTTAAAGTTCTGTTTAATACAGCTTTTGCAGGACTTTTAATTGCTTCCGAGTGTTCTGCATTGGTTGAACAGCAGCACAAGTGGAAGGCACCTAGATCACAAGCCAAGGTCTGCTCAGCCTACCAATAGCAATGCAGAGCCTCAGTCTGATGAGGTCCACATATTGGACAAGTTTAATTTGTTTAGATTACGATGTACTTATGTATAACACATGTTTTAATAACACTAGCTTTGCAAGATTAGAAGTTTGAGAAAGTCTTTATATTGTTTATAATACACTGCTATAATGAATGTATCATGGAAATACAACTAAAACTAAAACAAGCAAATAATACTCATTTTGATTTATTCCACATTATTTTACATTAATCAATAAATGCGTTTATAATTTATATAATCATTAACGGACAAGTGTAGTTCAGCAATGGGCAAGTTAAATTTCCTAAATGGTTGTCCGTGGACAAGTACAGTTTTTTTAGATTTTGCCACCCCTGATGGGTTAATGGTGTGGGAAAAAAGTGTGACCTTGAGAAAATCTATCAGGGCTCTCAGAAACACTTAATCAAGCGTATTTGTATGCATAAATTTGAAAAATGACGCCTTTTTGAAACCAATCGAGAGTCCACAGGACACACCTTTTTGAATAACTGGGATCTTCAAGTCAATCCGTTAACAAACAAAGCCTGTAGGGCAACCTCCTATTTAAACTCAATTAGCCAACACAATTTATTTCCTCACACCTGTTTAAAATCGAATAAATCAAGTGCAGTAATGTTTCTAACTTGTTCCATAGTTTTCCCACATCCCATCCTCTAGGGAGCTAAGCCCTGATGCTTTATCTGACAGTAAGAACATGCTTCCAGTAATGTAGAATTGATTAATGCTGTTTGAAATGGCCACTTGATGGTGTGTTATAAATGTACAATTTTAACTTCCTAGAGACTTGCCCCTCAATGACCTTTGATGTCTGCCAACACCATTCACAACTTGCAGTATTTTTCAGGCATAGGTTTAATTAATGTCATCTGCTAACACTGATGTGATTGTCAAAGACTTTTGTAGTTAACTGGTTTTATTGTTGTTTCAATTGGAAAATAAGGGCTGTCAGTTGTAGTGGCAGCCATTGTATGAATACGTTTTTTGTCACTGTGACCTTGACCTTTGACCTAGTCACCAGAAAATTACTAGGGGTCATCTTCCAGTCATGATCAATGTACCTATGAAGTTTCATGATCCTAGGCATAAGCATTCTTGAGTTATCATCTGGAAACCATTTTACTATTTCGAGTCACTGTGACCTTGACCTTTGACCTAGTGACCTGTAAATTGATAGGGGTCATTTGCCAGTCATGATCAATGTACCTATAACGTTTCATGATCCTAGGCATAAGCATTCTTGAGTTATCATCCGGAAACCATTTTACTATTTCCAGTCACTTTGACCTTGACCATTGACCTAGTGACCTGAAAATCAATAGGGGTCATCTGCCAGTCATGGTCAATGTACCTATGAAGTTTCATGATCCTAGGCCTAAGCATTCTTGAGTTATCATCCGGAAACCATTTTACTATTTCGAGTGACTGTGACCTTGACCTCTGACCTAGTGACCTGAAAATCAATAGGGGTCATCTTCCAGTCATGATCAATGTGCCTATGAAGTTTCATGATCCTAGTCCTAAGCATTCTTGAGTTATCATCAGGAAACCATCTGGTGGACGGACCGACCGATCGACATGTGCAAAACAATATACCCCCTCTTCTTCGAAGGGGGGCATAATAAATACGTGTTCTGTTCATTGCTATTTTATATATCCTTAAATTTGATTGTATTAAAATTCGGATTCGATTCATGAAAATATGCGGTAATATGTTGACACTTTTCGAGTATTTATCGAGTATGAACAAGGGCTGTTTGTAAAACATGCATGCCCCCCATATGGGCTGTCAATTGTAGTGGCAGCCATTGTTTGAATACGTTTTTTGGCACTGTGACCTTGACCTTTGACCTAGGGACCTGAAAATCAATAGGGGTCATCTGCGAGTCATGATCAATGTACCTATGAAGTTTCATGATCCTAGTTATAAGCTTTCTTGAGTTATCATTCGGAAACCATTTTACTGTGTCAAGTCACCGTGACCTTGACCTTTGACCTAGTGACCTGAAAGTCAATAGGGGTCATCTGCGAGTCATGATCAATGTACCTATGAAGTTTCATTATCCTAGGCATAAGCGTTCTTGAGTTATCATCCTGAAACCATTTTTCTAAGTTGAGTCACCGTGACCTTGACCTTTGACCTAGTGACCTGAGAATCAATAGGGGTCATCTGCGAGTCATGATCAATGTACCTATGAAGTTTCATGATCCTAGGCATAAGTGTTCTTGAGTTATCCAGAAACCATTTTACTATTTCGGGTAACTGTGACCTTGACCTTTGACCTAGTGACCTGAAAATCAATAGGGGTCATCTGCCAGTCATGATCAATGTACCTATGAAGTTTCATGATCCTAGGCCTAAATGTTCTTGAGTTATCATCCGGAAACCATCTAGTGGACGGACCGACCGACCGACCAACCGACATGTGCAAAACAAATAACCCCCTCTTCTTTGGAGGCATTAATATTAACAATATTTGAAATTAAAATGCATTTCATGAAAATGCATTTTAATCTATTTGAAAGAAATTATTCAAGCTTTAAAGAATATTTACAAATATAAACAGATAAGAATACAAAAATCTACTCCAAATTCTGCCCTTGCCTTGCTCTATGCCAGTACTACACTACTCAAGTGTTTTCACTTTCGTCATATCATCGTTTTGATTCAAGGAATTTCCGTTGCAAAAGTGTATGCTTAAATCATACTGCGATTTCTTTAAAGTGACTTCTCATTCGAACAAATCTGGATCCCCATGCTGACTTTTTAAACAAAGGATATCAAGTTTTACTATACAATTTAATGCACCGGTGTGGTTTATTAGCCGAGCTAACGTTACAACACTGGTTTCACCAGTTTCATACTTGTAATTTCTTAACAACAAGCAAATTCGTTGAATTGATATCCCCCTTCTTCCCATTTATATATAGACACCTATGAAGTTTCATGTCAAAAAACTTAAATAGTATCCGAGATATAGCTCTAAAAACTTTGTGACAGACAGACGGATGAATTGTACTTTTGAATATAAAATGTATGTTAAATGTCAAACAACTTTCAAAGGCTGTTTTTGTAAAATAGTGTGGATATATATGATTTGTGAAATGCTTGCGTCAAAATTGTGAGATGGCTGACCCAGGCCACACGCAAAGAAGGAAAAAAGCCCTACAACATTACAGGTTTTGATTGCAGAATAACTCCATAATGTATGGCAGTATTACCACATGATTTATCGCAAAATAACCGTTAATTTGAAACTCTGTCTACAGAAAATAGGTACATGTAAGGGTGGTGGAAGAATGATAATTAATTAAAGCAAAGTTAACAAGAGCACCGCCTTGCGGGTGCAGACCGCTCATCTATTTTCTTTTTAAAGGTGAAGGGACTCTCATTTTCAATCACAAAGGAGGAAGGGGTGGAGTGAATAGGGGTGTTTAGTGTGGAGGTGTGGACATTTATTACATTATTTTCCAAAAATGCGAAAAAAAAATGCAAAAAAAAAACAAAACAAGATGCGTTTGTGAAACACAATGTCCCCCTATATGATGTTTGACCTTGAAGGATGACCTTGACCTTGTGAAGGATGACCTTGACCTTGACCTTTCACCACCCAAAATGTGCAGCTCCATGAGATACACATGCATGCCAAATATCAAGTTGCTATCTTCAATATTGCAAAAGAATTCATAAAATAAGCGATTTGGGCCACATTTATTTGACCTCTGACCTTGAAGGATGACCTTGACCTTTCACCACTCAAAATGTGCAGCTCCATGAGATACACATGCATGCCAAATATCAAGTTGCTATCTTCAATATTGCAAAAGTATTCATAAAATGAGCGATTTTGGCCACATATATTTGACCTCTGACCTTAAAGGATGACCTTGACCATGACCTTTCACCACTCAAAATGTGCAGCTTCATAAGATACATATGCCTGCCAAATATGAAGTTGCTATCTTCAATATAGCAAAAGTTATTGAAAAATGTTAAAGTTGGCGCAAACAGACCAACAGACAGACAGGGCAAAAACAATATGTCCCCCACTATTATAGTGGGGGACATAAAAAAACATGGGGGTGGGGGGATTCTTGGGTGCGATGGTTGGACGGTATTTCAAACATAAAATAATAAAAATAAATATTTGTGTTTTTTAACCGTTTAAAAAAATGAAATTTGGGGGGGTGGGGTATAGTGTGAGGGTGTGGTGGTCATTTGTGAGATGATCTTAAAAAAAATAAAAATAAAAAATAGGGGGGGGGGGATTCGGGTGGGGGGAGGGGGGGGTTGGAATTCTTGGGTGCGAAGGATGACGGTATTTCAAACATAAAATAATAAAAATAAATTTTTGTGTTTTTAACCGTTTCAAAAAAAATAATTTGGGGGGGTGGGGGGGGTATAGTGTGAGGGTTATATATATGTATAAAAACCTTTGAAAACAAAATATATATGCAGAAATATGCAAGTACTATACTGCCATAGATGATCTAGGAGATAACATAGCACATGTATGTATTCTATATGATGAAACTATACTTGTCAGTCAATTACAAATAATTTGCAAAGTATATTGTGGAGCTTGCTTAAATTGTATAATACAAGTACGAACTGAATCTTCTAAAAACAAACCTCTTTAACCATTTATGGGTTTTCATACTCAAAATACTTTTTCCAAGTATATAGTCACAAGTATGGTATTGTTTAGTTGAGTGTGTCTTTCAGAAATCACTTTAAGTTTCAATTAAACATTTCTCATTATATATAAAATCTTCCTTGTTAAGGAGAACACTCCTAGTTATTAACTAGTGCTTGAAGTATGCATTCATGACTCTGTATTGAACAATGAACCATTCATCCTCCTCCAGTCTGAATGTTAAATTATAAGGTGTCTTTTGGAAGAGAGAATAACAAAATTTTCAACTCAAAGTTATTTTTATAGATTAAACAATGTCTAGCATTAATATTTCATGTACAGTCAATTGTGGCCTTCAAATGTTTGCGTAAAATCTACTTAAGTTTACATGGAAGGCAGATTGTTTGCATGAAATCTACTAATGTTGACATGGGAGGCAGATGCAAATATTAGCATGAACATACAAAACGAGAGCGCCGATGGCGCTGAAAGCATAGTTGCAAGATACAGGGAAGTTGCTGCTGAAGTAAATGTTTAGGTCAAAATATACTAAATAGTTTCCTTATATGTTTCGATGTAAAAGCGACAACTTTGAGCGAAAATAAATACAACATTTTGCACATAGAGACCCCCATAACCATACCTTTTCTTGACGGGCATTCTTAGCTGAATCGATTTAAGCAATAAAAAAGATTTGTCATGTTCAAACCAAAAACAAATTCGACTCAAATCAAAATCGACTGTTTTTGCGCCTTTTTCGGCCGTTTTCTAGTGGATTGTAACCTTTTGCAGTGCCATTTTTTACTTTAATCTCCAACTTTATCCTATTTCAGGGATTAAGTAGTGAACACGTATGCTTACCCTATCAATATCTCCAAACGATAAAACCAGAACAAAGTGTATAACATGCCTTCGAGGAAAATATGATGATTTGTTTAGAAAGTACAGCCCTTCATGACTCGATTATTTAGTATATTGTAGCCTTAACGATTGCTGACATCACGAGTCGCCCCCTTGTTAACAAAATGCTCTATTTTTAGAAACGGGAATTCCAAATAGTGACGAATGTGAATGGTTACAAAATGACATAACTATGAAAATAAATACGTAGAATTACATTATTTCACGCATACCATTATGCAACCATCCGTTTTCTTTTCCGACTTGATACATTTACAGCTTTCCATTTAATATTTTACAGACACAGAACTCGTCCAGAATTCGCGCGAATCCATTAAATCCGATGCCACATTTAAACCGTTAACTCTACTCGTAACGTAAATTTCTGGCTCAAAGTTAATCATTTTAACTTCAATTAACACATCTCTATTACTTTTAAACTCTACTTCATCAAATCCATAGAAAGGCACGTCAGAATCCATGTCATAAATCAGAAAACATTCATCGTACTCCGCCATTTTTTACACATTTTCAAAGAATAAAAGTGCTTTATGCCCCACTTCCTGCTGAGAATATGTTTTAATTTCTATTTATAATTAACCGATGAAATGTTACATATACTTTAACCAGGGCCTTATTAATTCAGTTATGTAAACATTTGACCTCTCACAGAACAGTAAACGAAGGAAATAAAAATTGGGATCCCATATAAATTAGGTGTGAGGTCACTATCAACAAGAACAGAATTGTTTTACGAACAAAATTTGTTTTAGGTTATAAGAAGATTTTTTGACATAAAACGGTCTTAGAAAAATTCACTAAAAACGGTGTCAGCAATATTCTTGGAAGAAAACGTTAGAAAAACGTTTCCCCCAAAAAAATTGTAAGAATTACCATATGCTAAATTAAATAGATATTTCGTCTGATTTTTGATCAGGTAAGGCTTCATAATGGACAACCGATGTATGTGGATTTTCGAAATGTGGTATATACCATAATCATAGGTGCAAGCACCTATGCTAAAAACATGAACATGTGTGCAATTATATCTGCCATCAAGTTTCTCGCTGCATACAAGTATGGAAAGAAATCTAGGTCAAAACCTCTGGATAAGAAAGATACAGTAAAACAAGAGGGTCAACACACATCCTTGTTGACTGTGAGTACTTAAATAGTGGATGGCTGGAAATAGCAGTTAATAACAAGAGATGTGTTCATCCGAAACACAATGCCCCCTATTGCGCCGCTTGAAAAAATATTATTTTTTTTACCTTTGACCTTGAACTTTCACCACTCAAAATGTGCAGCTTCATGAGAACACTGCTTTGAATTATTTATTTTTTGATCTTTGACCTTGAAGGATGACCTTGACCTTGAACTTCCATCACTCAAAATGTGCAGCTTTTTGATAACGCCGCTTTGAAATTTTTTATTTATTTTTTACCTTTGACCTTGAAGGATGACCTTGACCTTGAACTTCCACCACTCAAAATGTGCAGCTTTATGAGAACGCCGCTTTGACATTTTATTTTATTTTTGACCTTTGACCTTGAAGGATGACCTTGACCTTTAACTTCCACCACTCAAAATGTGCAGCTTCATGAGATACACATGCATGCCAAATATCAAATTGCTATCTTCAATATTAAAAAAGTTATGGCCAATGTTAAAGTTTTTTTCGGACAGACTGACTGACATACTGACGGACAGTTCAACTGCTATATGCCACCCTACCGGGGGCATAAAAATTGCATCTGTTTTCTGAATTAGTGGCTCTTGACTGACTTCATAGAAATACATGTTGAATGATATTAAGCACAAATCTTTCCCCATCACTGCCATGTCATGATAAAGATACATAATTATGTATATTGGGCAACTATTATACATATTTCCATGTGAGCTGGTAGGGTGTTGGTAGTGAAATTCTGTCTAAAAAGGACTTTTAAAAACACATGATGAGACAGCATACTTTGCACAAGATACAGATTTTAAGAAACGATGTATAGATCAGTATTGTAAAGTCAGTAATTAGTCACTAGCCTTAAAGGGGCAGTCAACCAGATTGAAGAAAAAATGAAGTTCTAAAATACCGTTCTAACTCTCACCCTGCAAGTAACTCGCAGACTGTTAAGGTTTTTATGCTGTTCGCTGCTAATCAGTATCTAAGGGTTGGAAATGAGGCCTTTACAACTTGCATCTTGTTAAATAGGAATTTAATATTATTTTCTAAGGGACTACAAATGTGTACAAAATATGTATCTAAGTGGTAAAGGGTTAAACAAGAGACCAGACTCTGCATAAGTCTGAGCCAAATGTAGGTCAGCGTCAACAGCAACATGAGGTAAGGTTGATGTGGGTGTGTTGGTAGTGTTCAATGACAACATCCATGCAAGTATGAAAGCTTTGTAGGAAACATAATTGATATTCTATGAAATGTGTCATTTTATGTTAACCATGTAGAGATGGAAGGATGAGTCAATCAATATATACCTCTCAGTCAGTCAATGCCGGGGCATACACAATATTTTCGGATTGGGTCTACTTTTTAATATATTAATGTAAGTACCACATACAATTTGGTGTCACAATCAAGATCAACGGAAATAACCACTTGTGAGGAGCGGCAAGCAGATGTGGTAAACGAAAGGGCATACTTAAATGTTGACTGTGAAGGACCGATAGTTAAGTATTGCTATAGTGTACATCCTAGTTCATAGATACAATAACAACCAAATTAAACACGATAAGAGTTAACAACTTAACAGATATATCAGATAGTCACTAACAAATTGTCCTATGTATATTTCGCTCCGGATTCATACAAACATTGCTAATTTTGACCGGAAAACACTAGTTGGACTTCCACAATCATGCTGACAAGCAAAACTTACAAAGGCAACATACATGTTATAATATTATCTGCAACATAGCACTTTTTTAAATTGCCATACCCTTAAGGATGTTTCTTATTGATTGTTTATATTTGTAAGACACGGACGTTTTGCCTAACTGCTTAAGATGTATGTTTTTGTTGTTAAAAAAACAATACATCAAATAGTAATGTAATGCAATAAATTGTGGGTAAATGACATGTATTAAACTACAACAAGAGGGCCAAGATAGCCCTAGTTCGCTCACCTGAGAGGAGTTGGATCATTCAATCTTGACCTAATGTCAAACTTGACCTAGATATTGACCAGACAAACATCCTGGTCAAGTTTCATCATTATTGAACAAAAACTCTGGCGTAGGGAGTGTTTTTGTTTTTGTAAGATTTGAAATGGTGACCTATATTTTGAGTTGACCCCCCTTACCAAACATCAAACTTTGCTAACAAGGATTTTGTATAATATAATGAAAATTTGGACAATCTAAGGGCAATAACTATGGCATTAATTATGTGATTTTGCTCATCATCAAACTTGACTGAGATCTTTCAGCAACTTTGATAAAGAATGCTTAATTGAGAAATGTGAATGCTAGAGTGTTTACAAACCAAATGTGGACGGACGGACAGCGGACAAAGACCAATCCTAAAACCTCACCTGAGCAATCAGGTGAGCTAAAAATGTGTTTCACTGATCTGAGCCATTTTCCAACTTGTCCAAGAAATCAATAAAACATAAAATGAAATGAAATCTAGGTTAAGTTAGGGAAAGTGGGTCATGTGTGTTCCAAAACTAGGTCACCAGACCAAATCACAGAAACGGTTAGTTAACACTCCAGAGGTCACTTTTCATACCAATCTTCATGAAAATTGGTCAGAACCTTCATCTCAATGAAATATAGGTTGAGTTTGAATGTAGGTGATAGATAGTCAAAAACTAGGTCATAAGGTCAAATTATAGAAAACTTTCGTTAACTCTCTAGATGTCATATTTTCTTCCTGATCTTCATGAAAATGGATCACAATGTCCATCTCTATCAAATCATTACCTGAGTTTGGAAGTTGGTCATGTGCAGGCAAAAGCTAGGTTACAACTAAGTCAAATCATACAAAATGTTTGTTTGCAATCTAGAAGGAGTTTCAGGTGAGCGATACAGGACCCTCTTGTTCATTCACTTTTAGGCCATTTTTCCCCCTTGGCCAGTTTTTCACCCCTACCATTTGGTTTCGTTCCAAAGACCACTTTTACACTTAATTTTATCTTTTGACGATTACTTTGGGGGGCGAGGGGGGAATTGGCCGAGGGGAGAAAAATGGCCAAGAGTCATGTTGCTATTAATTCTTTAAGTAGGGGGAGGGGAAAATTGGCGAAGGGAAGAAAAAAAAATTAAGAGTCATGTTGCTATTAATTCTTAGGAAGGGAGGGGGGAAAGATTGGCCGAGGGGCGAAAAAAGTGCCAAGAGTCATGCTTCAATTAATTCTTTAAGTAGGGGGAAAATTTGGCCAAGGGGGGGAAAGATTGGCCTGGGCCATTTTTTCCCTGGGGGAAAAAACGGCCTAGGCCAATCTTTCCCCGGGGAAAAAATGGCCTAGGCCAATCTTTCCCCGGGGAAAAAATGGCCTAGGCCAATTTTTCCCCGGGGAAAAACTGGCCGGGGGAAAAAATGGACCGCTACACCGGCATGACCCATATTCAAACTTTCCCTAGACATTATCAAGATACAACTTCTGACCAATTTTGGTGAAGATTGGATAAAAACTACTTGAATTAGAAAGCGGACAACATGGTCAGGTTTAAAACACACTAAGTGACCCCGTGATCTATTTTTTGACCTGGCATGACCCATTTTCGAACTTGACCTACACATTATCTAGTTACAACTTCTGACCAAGTGTGGTGAAGATCGGATTTAAACTACTTGAAATAGAGAGCGGACACCATGCTCAATGTGTAAAACGTACTAAGTGACCCTGTGACCTAGTTTTTTATCTGGCATGGCCCATGTTCGAACATGGCCTTCAGATCATCTAGATAAAACTTCTGACCAAGTTTGGTGAAGATCGGATGAAAACTACTTGAATAAGAAAGAGGACACCATGCTGAATGTTAAAAAACGCACTAAGTGACCCCGTGACCTAGTTTTTGACCCGGCAAGGCCCATGTTAGAACTTGGCCTTAAGATCATCTAGATACAACTTCTGACCAAGTTTGGTGAAGATCGGATGAAAACTACTTGAATTAGAGAGCAGACAACATGCTGAATGTTTAAAACGCACTTAGTGACCCCGTGACCTAGTTTTTGACCCAGCAAGGCACTTGTTCAAACTTAGCCTAGACATAATGTAGATACAACTTCTGACCAAGTTTGGTGAAGATCGGATGAAAACTACTTGAATTAGAGAGTGGACACTTAATACAGACCGACAGACAGACTGACCGACCGACAGACAAGTTCACTCCTATATACCCCCCTAAACTTCGTTTGTGGGGGTATAAAAAGATAATGCCGGAGACCATTAGAATTACCACCACACCTCTATATCCATCAGTGGAAGACCTTCAACTTGAGATTATCTTATGAAATTGACCTAATTGGTGGCACCAGCAGTGAACTCCATACCTTGCCAACAGACTCTATACAAGGGAAGGAGCCTATGGGATGGATGTTAGCACAGTGAAAGATCATGACAAACAGCACCAACAACACTTATGCAGATATCACCACAGCTAGAACAGCTAGAAGCTGAAAGAGATGACCACCTTCAAGTGCTTTGCAGGTTGGATCATGGTATGCTGCTGGGACAAAGGTCCTGTAACAAACCTTTGACCACCACTATCTCTAAATAAAAGATAAAGCAGCGTCTATATACGTCAATATTGCAATTATTTCAATTCTTTTAATATTTTAACTTTTTTTTAAGTTACGCAAAAATCGATAATTCTAATTATGGTCTTAACATCCCGGGCATCACTTATATTGTCTTATATTTGCATGAGATCTAATATGTTGACGTGGAAGGCAGATGCAAAAAAACAATACACACAAATATATCTGCAATCAATGTTCTCCCTGCATACAATAATGGTAAGAAATCTAGGTCAAAACCACTGGATAAGACAGCAACAGTAAAACAAGAGGGTCAACACACATCCTTAATGACTGCAAGTATTTAGATAGTGAATTTCTAGGAATAGCAGTTAATTAAGATTTCATCTGTTTTCTAAATTAGTTGCTCTAGATTGACTTCATAGAAACTAACGTAGAATGATATTAAGCACAAATCTTTCCCCATCACTGCCATGTCATGATAAACATACATAATTATGTATACTTGGAACCTATTATAGAAATTTCCATGTGAGCTTGTAGGTGTTGGTAGTGAAATTCAGTCTGAAGCAGGACTTTAAATAGAGAATTAATGAGTTGCTGATAAGCAGGTGGCTGAATGGGTTGAATTGGTGAGATAAGAGTGCATTCCTGGCAAGCCATGCATTCATGATTGGAGGTCAAACACAATTTAAGTTATATACAGTTGTTTCTCCCCTAAGTAATTTTTTGTGAAATCAATATTACTACTTGAAATTTTGAGAATATTTAATAAAGGGTTTTCAGATGGCATAAATGCTTGTTGCACTCAGGCCTCGACACTAACGGTGGTCCGGGGACCCGAGGCCCCCAGATTTTGGCGAGGACCACCAGTTCTTTCAAGCTGGGTGGTCCTCCGGGAACCCTAAATTTATAGAACCACTTTTTCTTGATTGACCATTTGATTTTTTTAAAGTGCCTCCAATTTTTAAAGAGCAGCGTATAAAAAAAATCGGTAAAATCTTATCCGAAAATGTACTGCGAATCGAAAGCACGCGACTGAGCATGAGCGGCCAGCGTCTGTCAGTTGTAAATATTGATTTTCGACGATGTAAGTGACCTAAAGTGCAGAGAGTATATTGAAATCACTGAAGCGTGTAAGTGTTACAAACGGTGTTTTTTAGTGCTGCAACAATATACTGGTATATCGGTATATATATCGCAATACGCAATCAGCATATTGTATTGCGATACGATTTTCATCATACCGGTACGAAAATTTTACTAAAATCCATTCACATTTCGTCCAGAAAAGCCATCCGAAATAATGATATCAAGGTAAACAAAGTAAAGCGGCGTAAATAAATTTTTACGTAAAAATAGCATTCTTAAAAGTGTATTATACATGGGAGCTTTCGTTCCATGCTTTTGAACAGATTATCGTTAAATTAATTGCGCACAACTGTAAATGTTTTGTTCTATTCTGAATTGAGCATTTTTAATTTGTAATCCGAATTTCGAAAACACACTTCCAAATTTTAATGCTTACGCGACAATAAAAAAATAGCGTCAAATAAAAAGTGCTTTATCCTTTGTCTCAATAAAAAGCGCGCGAAAATTATGCAGACATGTAGAACGTCGCATGGAAAGTATGGGTGTATTTTGTGTTGTATAAAAAAGGGAACATCACGTCAGGCGAATTACGCGTGTTCAGTGAAAACTAAAACATCCCAGTTGGACGTTATTTCATCACATCTTTAAACAGTAACAAATGCCATAATGTTTTTGATACTTAAGAAAATTTGCAAATGTTTGTGTTTCTTGTTATTCTTGAGCACATTTATAGTAAATATTTACCAGAATTTGCTTTAAAACTAGAATATACGGGATTATCGGGTAATTGGCGAGTTATAATTCTGGTACAAGTTAGCAATATATTGCGATATATTGCAATACGGGTTTTTGAACTGACAATATATTGCAATACTGTTTTTGGCGTATTGTTGCAGCACTAGTGTTTTTACTGCTATTGTCAAGTTTTATGGGGGTTATTATCGGATTATCGGATTATTAATGGCTCCTTTATGATATTGAGCCCCCAAAAAAGTAAAACTGGGACAAACTGTCACGACAATCAGTAATTATAATAATTATTAGAGCCGCTATTTCTTTAATCAAAACCATAGGCGATCGGGCTGGCAAAAGCATTTAATTTCTCCACAAAAACACATGCCAGTATACACTTTTTTCTACAGGTATTTGTGAGCATTTCTGTTTAATATTTCCATTATTATAATGACCTTGGAAGGATATAATTTTATTAAGATACCAACAATTTCTGAAATAAAAAGTATATCGTTCACTTGGTGTACTATATTTCGGATATGTTAAAATTCGGACATTTAAAGATAGTGACATGCATGTGTTTGTTTGTTGTTGATAGTTTGTAAAAAAAATATGCTTTATGTTATTTCAGGCAACTAGAATAGATGGTGGTAGTTATCTGGGCCTTTCTGTCAGGAAATAGGCGTGAACAATTATAATTTAATTGATCCTGGAAATCATCCACCACTAACAGAAAACGTTTTAACAACAGAAGCTGATGTATGACATGTCCAAATGACCATATATAACTGTTTAACAAATTAAGTGAGATGATTTACTTTCTGATGTTTTATATTTCTTTTTCCCTTTCAAATGATGTAAATTGGTGTGATTCTATGTTTAAATAATTAATTTTGAAACATTTAGGCAGCATACTGTTTAATACATTGAAGTTAACATTGTTATATTATTTTGCTTATCTGTGTTGTTTATCAAGTTGAAAAAAAAGGTATTTATATACAAATAAAGCTTATTAAGACTTATGAAGGTATGTCTTATGAAGGTACTTATTGTTTTTTATGTAATAATATACTTTTTAAAGTGATAATATAGGCAATGACATTAATGTAGTAAGGTTTCTTTAAATGATTGTTCTTATTTATAAGGTTGGAATAATCGACAGTTTTCACGGCGCGAAAAAGTTGCAACAAGTTTTGTTGAGCCAGTGAAACCCCTGAATGCGCGTAATTACCTTTTATTTCTTAAAAGTTTATAATAAGAACTTCCGAAACGCTAAGTTCTGGCGGCAAAGGGCAATGCTGAAGATGATAATGCCGAAGATGATTATGACAAGGATGACGATGCTGATGATATTGATGAAATACATGATATCAAAAGTTTACAAGACAAGGTTATGAGCAGACCCATTGTCTGCTTTAAATGGCAACATAATTTAATATAGGAAATAAAAATGTGTACTAGTATGCTTCTTGTACTTATTTGCCCTTACGCCGAGAGTAGCTGTGTGTTGAAACAAGAGGACTCCCTAGTTTGGGTGAGGGCCACCAAAAGTTGAAAGTAGGGTTCCCTCCGGGTACCCTGTCAAAAAAGTTAGTGTCAAGGCCTGTGCACTTCATCCCCAACCAATCATCATCATAATAATCCTCTTCAGAAAGGAACAAAAATAAATAAATACAAATTTGGCAATTTAACTGTATATCTTATCGGCAGAATTAATATTCAATTGACTGCATGGAGATCATGAATATCATAATATGCATAAATTTCATTCACAGTGTTCATGGGTTATTTCTAAGTAGAGTGTAAACAAGGTTGCACTATAAAGCCATTTAAGGAAAACTACCCCACCCCGTGGCAGACATGTTTTTCAACAGACCGTAACCATAATGATTCTAGACCTAGATATCATAAAAACAAATGTTGTGACTAAGTTTCATGAAGATTTGACTACAAATATGACTTCTAGAGTGTTAACAAGGTTTTACTGTGGCCATAAAAGGAAAACTGCCCCGCCCCTGGCGGTCAATGTCTTTCAACAAACCGGAACCATTTTGGAACTCAGCTGAGATATCATAAGAACAAATGTTCTGAAATTTTTTCATGAATATTGGACTATAAATATGATTTCTAGAGTGTTAACAAGGTTTTACTATAGCCATATAAGGAAAACTGCCCAACCCCCTGGCGGCCATGTTTATCAACAGACCGCAACCATTTTCAAACTGAGCTGAGCTATCATAAGAACCAAGTTTCATGTAGATTGGAATTAAAATGTGACTTCTAGAGTGTTAACAAGGTTTCAATACAGCCATATAAGGAAAACTGCCGCGCCCTCTGGCGGCCATGTTTTTCAACTGACTGACCCAATTTGGAACTCAGCGGAGATAATATTGGGATATAATAATAATAAGGAAAACTGCCCCGTCCCCTGGCGGCCATGTCTTTCAACCAATCAAAACCATTTTTGGAACTCAGCTGAGAAAACATTCAGACAAATGTTATGACCAAGTTTCATGAAGATTGGACAATAAATGTGACTTCTAGAGTGTTAACAAGCGGTTTCTTTAACTTTCCCTAGTGACCTAGTTTTTGTCCTCACATGATCCAGTTTTGAACTCGACCAAGATATCATTGGGACAAATCTTTAGACCTAGTTTCATGAAGATCAGAAAAAAAATGTGACCTCTAAAGAGTTAACAAAGCAAAATGTTGACGACGCACAACGGACGACAAAAACGGACGACGCACAACGTACGACAGACAAAAGGTGATCACAAAAGCTCGCCATGAGCATGTTGTGCTCAGGTGAGCTAAAAACACTGCATAATTTTCAGCAGACCTGAATTGAAACGCAGCAGATATACCTTTAGAAAAAGCGTTCTGAGCAAGTTTCATGAAAATGCAACATGTTCAGCAAAGTTGTGCTCTAATAAGAACTCTTGCTAGGTACATCTGTAAGATATGACAGAGCACTGTGAACAGGGATTTTATTCAACAATTTTGTTTAAAGGCTGGGGTACTTTGCGTTCCAAGTCATTTGACTAAAACTGGTAAATGGAAAATTTTTTTGCTCACAAAATCTATAAAATTGACCTTCACAATGCAAGTGTTTTCATCAGAATAATACAATAATAAGTATACACAATGCATTTTCTGAAAACAAACTTGTTGACCAGACAAGGGTTTTTCATAGAAAAATACTTGTTCAAGTACATAATCACAATGATAGATAGCATTGTTCTGATTTTGTATAATCTTCCAACAGCACTAAGTTTTGATTTAACACTTCCCCCTATCAATTCACCAGCTGTCTATAATCTCTTACAGTTCTCAAGCAGAAATTGAAGTGTGCGTCATGACTTGGTAATATAAACTTCCTTCTGCAATAAGGATGTGATAAATATACGCCCACGAAGCTGACAGAGCTCATTATTCATGCAGTCTGCTCTTAAAAAGTGATGAATCCCTAGATGAGAGAGAAGATTAAGCCTTTCTTAGTCGAGGCTAAAGATGGTGAACATGTAGAGGGTGAATATTACATTATTACCATGCGACCATAAACAAATGCAACTAAAAGTTTGTATCGACATTGTTTGACACTGACTATTCTGAGTAAGATGTCCTTGCTGCAGACATTCCGATCTTGCCAAACGAATAAGTAAACAAAGGGATATTTTTTATAATTCAAAAAGGATTTTAAATGAGTCTGTTAGACTTCCTTGACACAAAGAACAAGGATTCCGAGTCTCTTTTCAAGGAGTCTCGGACTACCGGACTCCCGTAAGTGTCGAAGACTGCTGTGTAGTCCGCACAGGCTAATCAGGGACAACACTTTCCACCCAACTTGATTTTGGTTTAGAAGAGGCTTCCTTCATATAAAACAATCCATAAAAAAGGATTGCGCAGGCTAATCTGAGACAGCACTTTATACACATGTAATAAGACCATTTTTCTCAAAATGAGAGAAAAAGTAGAGAGTTTAAGAAAGAAGCTATGGTCCGTGTTCTGAGAAAACTTGGCACAATTCATGTGCGTAAAGTGTCGTCCCAGATTAGCCTGTGCAGTCCGCACAGGCTAATCAGGGAAGACACTTTTCGCTTTTATGACATTTTTCGTTAAAATGAAGTCTCTTCTAAGCAAAAATCCAATTTAGGCGGAAAGGGTTGTCCCTGATTAGCCTGTGCAGACTGCAAAGTCTAATCTGGGATGACACTTTAAGCACATGCATTATGCCCAGTTTTCTCAAAACGCGACTCTTATAATGCCTCAACTTACCTCTCCCATATTGGGGTATCTCAGCGGTGTGTTGTGTTGCAGTTTACCGTCAGCGTGCTCGTACAGTTGGCTCGCTACAAAGGGTCTCTTAGCATGGTGTGGACGATGCAAACGTTATGCTGAAAATGAGAGGTGAATGAATGTCTTTGGTGGTTTCATTTCTAAATGAAAATCCATTCGATGTGAAAGTGTCATCCCTGATAAGCTTGTGGCACAGGCTTATCTGGAGCAACACTCTACACACATGAATTAAGCCCTATTTTCCCAAATAACGACGCAAGTATTTGAAGAATCAAAAGAGTTTCTTGTTTTTTTTATTGTAATATTCTTCTGATAATAATTATTTTCAAAGTAAAAATCACTGTAAAATATTAAATTCTTACCCTTAACTGTGAATGTAAAACAAGGGACAAAATTGTCACAAAACCAGGTTTTCATTGTGAAAAAAAATCTGATAAAGGGAGACAACTCAAACTGAACTTTTGAAATGAACAAACAAAATTAACCCCCTTTGTAAGTTTGTTTTAAAATAAATCTATTTTTCGTGGCGACCTTGACATTGGAGATATTGACGTGATTCTTTCGTGCAACACACCGTCCCATGATGGTGAACAAATGTGCCAAATGATTTTAAAATCTCATAATGAATGACATAGTTATAGCCCAGACAAGCTCATTTATGGCTATTTTTTACCTTTGAACTCAAAGTGTGACCTTGACCTTGGAGATATTGACGTAATTTTTTCGCGCGACACACCGTCTAATGATGGTTAACAAATGTGCCAAATGATTTTAAAATCTCACAATGAACGACAAAGTTATGGCCTAGACAAGCTTGTTCCACCCGCCCGCCAGCCGCCAGCCGCCGGCCAGCCCGCCAACCAGCCAGCCAGCCCGCCTGCATTCGCCAATCTAATAACCAGTTTTTTCCTTAGGAAAACCTGGTTAATAAAATAATCTGCCAAATAAGGATGAAATTGTAAGACATTTCTATTAGATACGGATTATGGTTTCAATATATTCCTTTTTTTTCATTTTTATCTAAATGAAAATAATACAAAATAAAGTTTTTCCATGAGCATACAGATTATTATGACAGTCAAATAGCCTTCTAAAAAATAATGTTCAGTTTTTTCAACAGCTCTAGCTTTTTTTCCGAACATGTCTTAACCCATTTATGCCTAGCGTCTAGAAAAAAGGCCTTGGCAAACAGCGTAGACCCAGATGAGATGCCGCATGATGCGGCGTCTCATCAGGGTCTGCGCTGTTTGCTTAAAGGAATTTCTGTAAGAAATATTCTAAATATAGAAATAACAAGGGCTGTTTGTAAAATGACATGTTTGTAATGACATTACCCCTACATCACAACCCAAAGAGATTGTGAGAAGAATCACTGAAATCGTTAATGAAATATCTCGAAATGGATGTGATCATGTGTACATCACAGAAATACTGACACGTGGAAATTTCTCGAAATGTCCAGGATTACAGAAAATAGTCTTCGACAGACAGAGAATCAAATCAACAAGTGTGTAGCCAAAAGATTTTAGAACAATTTACTAAAATTTCCTGATATTAAATTCGCTGCCGACTATTCCAAAGATCTGGTGCATTTGGAGAGCCGTACCCCGGGAAACAACGGCATGCGCAAGTATCAGTGCCGACTACAAAGACTCATATGTAGTGTCAAATGCTAAATTCCAATACAATGTGGTTTATGTAATATTGGTGATATATGTATTATTATTATTTTTATTATAACATGTAATAAATCTTGGATCTAACACATTGTCTTATTTTATTTTTTGTTTTTTGAAAACAGTAATAGGAATTTACAACTTATCGTTCTTGTCAGCGACCCTTCTGCATCATAATCCGTTCCTCTGCACAACATTTACACACATAATTCAAATTTCTGTCTGACCAAGATTTATATTCTTCAGTATTTAAATTAGTACACTGGCGACGAAGCCAATTTTTGCAATTACTACACTGAATAGTATCCTCATTGCACTCTAACGTGCATTCAATGCACGGAAATTCTGACATTTTGTAAGCTATCCTGACCGAAAAACACAATTTACAATATCAAGTGGTGAAGACATGTTAAAATATGGGTATATATATACATTGCGTATAAGGGTCTGGCTCCATACTCAGGCGCCGACCAGATGTGAACGCGTTGACATTGTTTTTGCTGCAATAATTGGGGGAACTTGTGTGTTATACGCTGACACTTGGTTCTTCCTGCATTTCTGCGAGAAAAGGGGGCCATAACCCGGCAACCATGTGCGTTTTTGGAGTCCCATATTGACACGTTGTTTTTATTGCATTAATTGGGGGAGGATGGTCATACGAGAAGGTTAGGGAGGGGAAATATACGGGTTTCACGTTGACACGTTGTTTTTTCTGCACTTATAGGGGGAGCTATTGAATTTCAAATGTACATGTTGATTTTTTGTATCTTCAATAATCCATTGTAATTGATTTAACGCACACGCGCCTTTTTAAATTTGTGTTTGAGCTGTAAATTAATAGTCATAATAAAATGCGTGTTAAGTTACCAGCGTACACTCGATACTCGCGCAATGAATGGTTTAATGGAACGATTAAAATCGCTGTTATTAATACAAAGCACATTAACTAAAAGTCATGCTGCAATTTCTATTTAAGAGTTTCACGTCAATTAGAAATACTTAAAACATATACATCAATTTACGTATAAGATGATAAACACCATGAAGTGCTTTTCGGTTGGTACATTGCCGATATATTTATAACTTGCTACCAGTTGTTTATAAAAAATATATATTAAATTCAATATTTAACATGACTGTCTCAGTCCTCTAAACCGAAATGATCCGTAAAATAAAATAGTGTCTTTGTGTCGTATGAACGAATCTGCACTAAAACTAAGATTAGATTCACATCGTACATCGAATAATTAATTGAGCACATGTAATTCAACAAAACTGTACATTAATTCACACGAGCCGCACTGTTCGGACATGAATGAAAGGCGCCGATCATAACACAACTTCTCATCATTATCTGGAATATAATTAATTGAAGGTGCAAAAATCTATTTCCAAACTGCTTTGTGCTGATTAAAGAAGCGTACCGGCCGTTCGTTTACAAGTTGTTAATGATGACTTTAGACCTTAAAATTAAGTTTTAATATGAACAGACATTGACTAAATAAATATGTACATTTTTCAATCCATTAAAATCGGCCCTTATACTTTCATGTATATATAGAGAACTTGAGTGCTTTTCGGTGATTCTCTGCTGTCGCGGGAGTGCTTTTCGGTCTTCACATGAAGTGCTTTTCGGTCGGTATATTGCCGATATTTATCCAATTTTGGGCATTAATACCTCATAATAAACACAAGGTAGTATACATATGCATGAAATATAACCATTTATAACTAATTTAAACCGTTTACACACAATAGGAACGCAAATATTATATATATAGCGAGAAATTGAGTGCTTTTCGGTCTTCACATGAAGTGCTTTTCGGTCGGTATATTGCTGATATTTATCCAATTTTGGGCATTAATACCTCATAATAAACACAAGGTAGTATAAATATGCATGAAATATAACCATTTATAACTAATTTAATCCGTTTACACACAATAGAAACGCAAATATTCATATATAGAGCGAGAAATTGAGTGCTTTTCGGTCTTCACATTAAGTGCTTTTCGGTCGGTAATTGCCGATATTTACCATTTGGGGCACAAAGTAGTATTAACATACAATCATATAACCATTTATTACTAATTAAACTCGTTAACACACACTTGAAACGATATATTGCATATATATGTATAGAGAGAGAGAGAAATTGAGTGCTTTTCGGTGCTATTCGGTGCTTTTCGGTGCTTTTCGGTGATTGTATGGACCGACTCTACCTTTCACAAACTCAAACCACAATCAACGCTGTATATCTTTGTTAAAGATATTTCTTGTTTCACATATCCAGGCATTATTACAAATAACTACTTCAAATATACATTTTCACATTATGCAGACGTTTCACCCCCAAAATGGGGTTGAAACGACTAGGGAGGAAATTTACTTGGCTTTCGTTAACATTTGATTTTTTGAAACCACAGGCAGCAGTATCATAAACAAAAAAAAAATTGCCCCCCCCCTCCCCCCCCATGGACCATACCCCCCTCCCCGCCCCCCCCCCCCCCCGAGCTTACCCCAGGGGTTCCAGATTGTTAAATGTACACCTATTGTGTATGGTTTAACTTTCCAACAACGAATATTGACAAAAAATAACAGGGGGGGGGGGTATGGTCCGGGGGGGGGGGTGGGCAATTTTTTGTTGTTTATGCTGCCTGTGGTTGAAACATCCTGAGCTCCACTTTTTGAAAGTTTCACATGTTTGTGTCTACGTACCAAATATTCCGTGCAGTTGTATTCAACTGGTAAATTGTAAATTTACAAGTCGGTGTGCATTATACGTGGATACAAAGCTATTCCGACTGCTAATTTGCGAAAAATTCATTGTTCTGTTGTCAATAGTAAATATTTGGCACCATGTTGGCTTGTTGTTGTTGTACTCTATTGAAAGGGCTGTTGTCGACATACCGAATAGCGGGTACGATCGAGGGGCATTTGAAGCCAATGATTTTTTAGAAGACCAACGATATAAGCCAAGTTATTTAGTTAGTTGTTATACCGGTATATGTATTTATTCTATGTATATATGATATGTTGATATGTTAATTTGCTAAGTATGTGAGAAAAGTCATGGAATAGTTGTTATTCGGAACTCTCCAGTCTGGGTTTTTCCGATATTTGACCACGCGCGGTAGGTACAAACAAAAGCTGACTAGCATATTTTAAAAGAGAGTGAATCAATCATTTCTCTTATCGCTGAATAGTAAACACCACTTTTTCTGCTCAAACGTTCGTTATAGTTAATAAAAATACCATGATTAATTTTGTTTTCTTTAGATGAACTAATCTCGACCGTGTTTAATTTGTAAGAATACTATGTAACACGATATAATGCTGCATGTACATGTAAACAGCTTCGGTCATGTAACTATGTCATTGCATATACTGTGCGAAGGCCTGGGAATACAGTTTTAATGGAAGTTTGTCAACGAAACTACCAAGACATTGACTTCATAGTATATATATTATACTATTCAGATATATTTAAAATCATACAGACAAGCCCAAACAACAAAAACCTAACTATCCTCAGTCCATTCGTAATACTAGATTTAATATATCGTTCCATATCAGTTGGATATTTATATGTTTATTGATATAGCTTTATTGTAATGTTTTTCTTTAATCTAATCTGAAAAGTAAAGACAATTATTCGCCAAAGACTAAGACCTTAAGATTAGAAGGCACATCACTTACGAGCTTTAGCATACATTACTTTTATTTGCTATATCTATAAAGCATGCCGAAAAAAGACAAGAACATGAAACATGTTTTTCAGAAAAAATATTGCATATATCAAGTCGTTTGTATATGTTCCTTCATTACCATACAGCAGGGACCTATACAAACAATGTTTGTATAGGTCCCTGCATACAGCTGTATGTTTTATGTCTTTCAAGGATGTTAGCTACTGGACCCATTCGTATATGCGGCTGTACATCTGAACGGTGTATTAAGACTTTAATCCTGTGTTAAAAGTCTGACATACATGTATGTCAGTGTAATATTTGTTATGTAATTATTAATAATAATAAAAGTAATAACAACAAAAGACTTGAAATTTGAAATTTCATAAAAGAAACAGTACTATCGTTTAAACACTTATTATCCACCACTAAATGGGAAACAAATCGGATATCCACGTTACTGGTCATTACTGTATTAAAGACAATGTTTGTACTTCGGATCCCGCGCGCTCAGAAATCGGAAAACCCACAGCGCGCGAGTTTCGAATTAAATCTATTGCTGATTGTGCCAGTAAAGTGAAACTGAAAGCATCATACTAAAAGCGATGACAACTAAACAGCAAAAGGAAAGTAGGAGTGGATGTGGAAAGTAGTTCCAAGTTATTGAACGGTGATGATAAGTGCATCAAATAAGTGAATATATGTATACTGCACTACAATGTGGAGTGCTTTGATGTATACATTACTTGCACTTAGAAGGAATTGCGTATGTATGGGACTATGTGAGCATGCGCTACTTGCTGGTTAATTATGCTAATTTTCACATTTTGCAGGGGATTTCCAATGTGTCAGCAAACGCTCTTTCTGACAATAACGTAGTGACGTCACCATCTATGAATAGAATGGGGGATACCGGAAATAGTCGATGCATCACGATTGGCTCATTTATGGTCAACAAACACTAAGATATTTGCTTTATGTGGTGATTGTCGAAAGTAGTGCCTATTTGTAAAGAGTTCTCTTTCTCTTCTGGATGAAAAGCCATTTCGCGATCGCGCCCATTCCATTAGTGGTTATCAACTGTTTCCTAAGTGCGCGCGCGCGTGCGTGCGTGCGTGCCTGCGTTCGTGCGTGTGTGCGTGTGTGCGTGCGTGCGTGCGTGCGTGTGTGTGTGTGTGTGTGTGTGTGTGTGTGTGTGTTTGTGTGTGTATTTCATTTGCAGCGACGTTGACAGATGAGAGTTTATGGTACATTGATTGAAGAACAGGGATTTGTCGAAATCTCACTGCCGAATCCCCGAGGGCGCTTGTATTTAGGTGAATGGGATTTTCTCAGAAGCTGCGTAACATACGTTTTGATAAGATATATCAATCTTTAAAACTGATACTAGCCTTACACACTGATGTAAAGAAAAGGCAGGACAGATTCCATAAACGTCGGCCGTTCTATATTTGTACCCTTTGGGAATTGGATGCAGTGTAACCTAAGTAATAACTGCGTAAAATTGTCATTCCATATAAACTTGACCAGTCAGGCAGCCTCAAATCGTATACTAGTATTGACCGAAGCCGGAGTTTGATCGCCGCATACAGCTAGTTCGAGACTGCCTGGCTGGTCAATATTATGCCGCTGTACCCGACGTGGATTTTCTCATTTTCCCAGAGTGTACCGAACCCGTTGTCCTGTGTATCAATAAGTGTATAATCAACAATTTTAATAGCAATTGTTGTTTTAAATAACACACTGATAATGTCGTCAGAGATTCGTAACTTACGACCGCGTTGTAGAACATAGGGCCAAGATTCACCAATGGAAACCATCCGGCAAACCTATTTTGCTTTCCGAGTTAAAACTCGAAACACCTGCATTACTGATCAGATATGAGTCGCATAATTGGACAAAACCGGGCTTTATGCATGTGCGTAAAGCGTCGTCCCAGATTAGCCTGTGCATTAAGCCATGTTTCATATCATGCGACCCTCGTATATCTATATATCAGCTGTCACGAAATCCTTATCAGTAAGGAATGCATCAGCACAATTCACTAGAAAGACAAAATGAGCCTCGCTCTGGGAAAACAGGGCTACGCATGTGCATGTCCTTTCAGCGCAGTGGTTGGTATACTAGTACACGGTTCTCACCAAGACGATCCGGGTTTAATCCCAGACTAATTTTTGGCATGATGCGAGTGATTTAGTTTCTTAACTATATTGTATACGTTTTATAATGCAGAACTGTTTGACATAATTAAGAACATGCTATTGAAGCGATATATGCGGAATGTGATGTCCGTTATATTTTAAACATAACCTTGTTTGAAAATAAATCACAACTAAATCACCAATTACTAATGGAGGCGTGGTCTGTCATTAAGCCGTGTTGTCAGTCATAATAAGGTGTGATCAGTCATTATGAGGCTGTTGTCAGTCATTATGAAGCGTTGTCGGTCGTTATGAAGCGTTGTCAGTCATCATTAGGCGTTTCCAGTTAAAATTAGGCGATTAGGCGTTGTCAGTCGCTACAATACGCGGTCAGTCGTTTTGAGGCGTTGTCATTCATTATGAGGCGTGGCCAGTCATTATATATATATGTATATATATAAAGCACGCACGCACGTACGCACGCACGCTCGCTTGATCGCACGCACGCACACACGCACGTACGTACGTACGTTCGTAAGTATGTCTAGTTAGCGCAGTGGTTGGTAAACGCGGGCTCATCACAAGGCGGATTCAATCCCAGCTTGGTATGAAATGTGAGCTTGGTTAGTGGTCGCCGTCACGGAAAAGTCCGTTTTCCCCCTGAACCCCCCCTCCCCCCATCTCCGTAACAGAGCGCACCAAAATGGACTACCTTTCAGTTGAAACCAAGTAGCGAATGTGCGAAGATACTTCGAAATTCGTTCAATCTTTCGTGAGTCTAAAACAGTTAATTAGGCAGGAGTGCTGGGACACACACTGGGTCTTTATATAACGCAGCCTCGGGCGCGGAAAGACCCCATTAACTTCGAAATGCATTAGCAATCGCGAAGGCTTGGCTGGATCTACGCTGGTGACATATGACATGAGACCATTTTTGCATGACACGGGTCTTTGTGTTCTTTGTGTCGCCCCACATTAGCATGTGCAGTCCGCATATGGATTAAACCCGTTATTCCCATAACGCGTCTCGGTTAGTAAGAATGTGCACAGGTTGATCAGGGACGACACTTTCCGCTTTTATGGTAATTTTCGGTAAAATAAAAACTCAGCAAAAATCCGTTTGGGCGGAAAGTGTCGTCCCTGATTCGCGGCCGATGCGAACTGCACAGGCTAATCAGGGACGACAATTTACGCACATGAATTAAGCCCCGTTCCCCGTTTAATTCTTAGTAATACAATTTGTACACGCATTGGTAAGATATGTTGTGAAACCAGGTTCAAAATCTATAACGTTCAATAGATAAATGTCTCCAGATGTTTAATTTGTCACATGGCAAAGACGTATTATTTCAGGAATATTTCTTTACGTCGAAGTGGTTGGTATTTGTTCTCTTGACAATTTAGTATGGAGAACGGTTGCAATGCATTGTTTTCTATGTATTTCTGTACTTGGATTAAGATTCGAGTATCTAAAATGCTAAATGCCACATAATTCCGTGACGTGTAATAACGTCCATTGTGTCAATGCATTAAACATCTATGAAGGGAAGTGTTATTTGTCGCATGCGGTTATTTTATAATAGATCAAAGTTTCTTAACGATAAATATACGCTGATTTGGATATAGATTATTATAATCGCTATGCTATTGTCATGGACGCTTTCCTATTGTTTTTGTAATAAGCGCCTTGATTACGTTATAAGCGCTTTTTATGGTCATTAGCGCTTTGTAATTGTCATTAGCACTTTGATATTGTAATTTGCACTGCGTTATTGTCATAAGGGATTTGATATTGTGATGAGTACTGTGTTATTGTCATTGGCGCTTGCTATTGTAATTAGCGCTTTGATATTGTCATTTTGCTTTGATATTGCCATTATATTAGCGCTTTGGTATTGTCATTAGCGCTATGCTATTGTCATGGGCGCTTTCCTATTGCAATCAGCGCTTTGTAATTGTCATAAACGCTTTTATATTTGTCATTAACACATTCATATTGTCATCAGAGCTTTGCTATTGTAATTTGCGCGTTGCTATTGACATAAGCGATGTGTTATTGTCATAAGAGCTTTTATATTGTTATTAGCGCTGTGTTATTGTCATAAGCGCTTTGCTATTGTAATTAGCGCTTTGATATGGTCATAAGCGCCTTAATAATATCGTTAGCACTTTGCTTTTGTAATAAGCTTTTTGAAATTGTTATAAGTTATTTGTTATTGTCATTGGAGCTTTGCTTTTGCCATAAGCTCTTTGCAATTGCCATCGGCAATTTGCTTTTGTCATTGGGGCTATGTTATTGTGATTGGCGCGTTGCTTTTAACATAAGAGCTTTGCTATTGCCATTTTCGTTTTGCTTTTGTCATAAGCGCTTTGATATTGTCATTATTATTTTGCTATTTTTTTTATAGCGCTTTGCTATTGTCATACGTGCTTTGCTATTGTCATTCGGCTTTGCTGTTGTCATAAGCGCTTTGCTATTGTCATTAGCACTTTTCAAATGTCATTTGCACTATGTTATTTTCATAAGCGCTTTGATATTGTCATATAGCGCTGTGTTATTGTTATAAGTGCTTTGTTAATGTTATTAGCACTTTGGTATTGGCATGAGTGCTGAGTTATTGTCATCGGCAGTTTGCTATAGTCATTAGCACTGTTATTGTCATAAGCGCTTTGCTATTGTCGTAAGCGCTTTTCCTATGTCATTTGCACTCTGTTATTGTCATTAGCGCTTTGCTATTGTCGTAAGCGCTTTTCCTATGTCATTTGCACTCTGTTATTGTCATTAGCGCTTTGCTATTGTCGTAAGCGCTTTTCCTATGTCATTTGCACTCTGTTATTGTCATAAGCGCTTTGCTATTGTCGTAAGCGCTTTTCCTATGTCATTTGCACTCTGTTATTGTCATAAGCGCTTTGCTATTGTCGTAAGCGCTTTTCCTATGTCATTTGCACTCTGTTATTGTCATAAGCGCTTTGCTATTGTCGTAAGCGCTTTTCCTATGTCATTTGCACTCTGTTATTGTCATAAGCGCTTTGCTATTGTCGTAAGCGCTTTTCCTATGTCATTTGCGCTCTGTTATTGTCATTAGCGCTTTGCTATAGTCATTAGCACTGTGTTATTGTCATAAGCGCTTTGCTATTGTCGTAAGCGCTTTTCCTATGTCATTTGCGCTCTGTTATTGTCGTTAGCGCTTTGCTATAGTCATTAGCACTGTGTTCTGTCATAAGAGCTTTGATATTGTCATAAGCGCTGTGATAGTGTCATACGGGCTTTGATATTGTGATTAGCGCTTTGCTATAGTCATTGGCACTTTGCTATTGTCATAAGCGATTTGCTATTGTCATAAGCGCTTTGATACTGTCATAAGCGCTTTGATAATGTCATTTACGATTTGCTATTGTCATTTGCACTTTGCTATTTTCATTCGCGGTTTTCATTTGGCCTGAGTGATTTGTGATTGATATTTGCGCTCTGCTATTTTGATTTACCATTCGACATTGTCATAAGCGCTTTCCTATTGTTATAAGCATTTTGCTATTGTCATTAGCGCATCAATATTGACATTAACGCTTTGCCATTGTGACATGCACTTTGCTATTGTTGTAAGCACTATGCAATTGTTTTTTTCGCCTTGGTTTTTGTTTGAACAAATTTTTGAACAAATAGTATTTTAGCGCTTTGATATTGTCATAAGCGCCTTAATAATATCGTTACCGCTTTGCTATTGTCATGGGCGCTTTGCTATTGTCAAAAGCGCCTTATAATGGTCATTAGCGCTGTGTAATTGTCATTTGTGCTTTACAATTCTCATTAGCTACATATATGCTTAAATGGCGAGCATCCTTCCATGACGCTTGGAAAATTAAAGTGAGACTGCACAGGGAAACTTCATAGACACTAGAAACTATCAAGGGTTGCCCCAGGGAAGTGTAATATCACCAATAATATTTTTGATAGCCATGAACACGCTAGATTCAGCAATAAAGGAACATAACTCTAAAAATATCACGACAAATAATACAATTATTACTTTTTGTAGATGACAGCTCAATATGGTTTACATCCAAATCGCCTGCATTAGCCATTGATAAATACAAACTCTTACTGCGATTAAAAACTGGGGCACAACTTTTGGTTTCCAAATGAGGTGTAACGATCTCCATTGCTAGACTTATTTGGAACAACAATTTACGAACATGCATTAAGACCCATTTTCCAAAACAAGGGTCATATGTTAAATCTCCCATATCAAAACGTTTTGTGATTTCTGTAAGGCTTTCTCTTGTGTGTTGAGAGTTCCTGTGTGTGCTTTGCATAACATTTCTTGGATACATTTTCAAAGTCATCAATTGAAGAGGCATAACCTTAAGTGGCATTTTCGAAGCCAATTAATACTTGAAGTGAAATTTTCAAAGTCATCACTTAAAGTAAAATGTTCAAAGTCATCACTTGAAGTGACATTTTTAAAGTCATCACTTGAAGTAACATTTTCGAATTCATCACTTGAAGTGTAATTTTCAGTCATCATTGAAGTGTAATTTTCAGCCATCACTTGAAGTGAAATTTTCAAAATGATCACTTATCTGAATCATTTTGTTCGATGTTCACATCATGCTGTAAAATCATCGTTATTAGTGAGACATACATTTTTGTTGATTTGGTAGGTTCAACCAATCCACAAATTAAATACACGAAGATGCATGTCTAGGGAGTCATTTTTGGGGACCACCCCCCCAAAAAAAATTGAATGCTAACAAAAATAAGTGTTTTTACAGTCTACTAATATGAACTTAAAAAAGAAATTTGCATTCAGTATTAGTGTTCTCACTGAAAATATACAATAATGTATAACTTTCACTTTTTATATCTACTGGATAATGGTATGTTTTGAAAAAACGAAAATCTGTGAACAAGTACCTGTAAGTCTAACCATAAGTGGGTGACTTTGAGAATGCATAGAGCATTGGTCTCGAAAAACTGGGCTAAATACATGCGTTTAAAGTGTTTTCCTAGCTAAGCCTGTGCAGTCCACACAGAATAGTCAGGGATAACATTGTCCGCTTAAATGTTATTTCGTTTAAAGAAAGTCTCTTCAAACTGAAGATCAAGTTTAGTCAGAAAGAATCGTCCCTGATGAGCCTGTGTGGACTGCATAGGCTTATCTTGGACGACACTTAACACACATGCATTAAGTCTTTTTTTCCAATATTAAGACTCATTTCAACAGAAGCAGCTTTGTAGTCAAATGTTATGTATTCATATATATTTGATATTGATGTTTTTTTAATAATGACTGATGTAAGGATTTTTATTTTAAAGAATTTATCAATTTGATGTCTTGTGATTTCACACTTCACAACTCACTTCTAAGGACATGCAATAGATCAAAAGATGTGTGCTGAAGTGAGTCTCGTTTTAGGAAAATTGGCTGAATGTAAGAGCATATCAGGGATGCCACTTTCCTTCTATAGTAAATTTTTATTTTTATCTTTAAAAGAAAATTGCATACAAGCGAAATGTGTTGCCACTGATAAGCCTAGTATGCTGAAACCAAATTTTCCAAGAACAAGGTTAATATATTTATGTGGAGAAGTTTCAACGTGTGCACACACATTTTCTCCCATGTCTGTGATACAAAAATGTGTCATAAAATGGAGAGTTTTTGAAAAGATAAATATATTTTATTCTGTGACAAAACTTGGTTACATATTGCACAAGATGATATACCAGGATATACATAGACCATCATTTATCATTTATACACATACTGTGTAAATCAATCACGTTATACAAGTAGACGTTAACAATAAAGCTACTAAATATTACTTTTACATTGATGTGATACAACAATTTAATTTGCCTAGAATTTAATTGGTACTTTGTTTTGTACTTTATTTTTGTTAATAAAATATCACAGATTTTGTTTACTGAGAAAACAAGGTAATTACTTTAGCCCTTTCCAACTTAGAAGCAAACCGAAAATGGTTATGTGCAAACAGCATAAAACCAGAACAGTAACTCGCAGTCTTTTTTGGTTTTATGTTGTTTGCTGCTCATCTGAGGGTTGGAAATGCATCCTTTAAAATATTGAATCTAGTAAAGAAGATTTTAAATTAAATATAATTTTCTAAGGGACTACAAATGCGTGAAAATAAGTATCTAAGTAGTAAAGAGATAACTTAAATATAATCTAATCTATACACAAAATAGTGTCAGTAAAATAGTGTCAGATAGCCTACCATTAGTGTAACCGGATTTTTCTTTCAATCAATTTCTAAATGTGCTGCGTTCTGGACAAAACTGGTCTTAAGGCATATGCATAAAGTGTCTTCCCCGTCCAGACCGGCTAATCACGGAAGGCACTTTCTGCTTGTATGGTATTTTCGTTTGAAGTTATTCTCTTGTTAGCAAAAATCAATTTGAGAAGGAAAACGTCTTCCCTGATTCGCCTGTGCCAACAAAACAGGCTAATCTGGGATGACGTTGTACGTTCATGCATTAAGCCCAGTTTTCCAAGAATAAGGTTCATATTTGTCAAGAAACAGTCTATTATATCTACTAATTATAATAGTTGCAATAATCCAACTCCCAGCTATTGACCCTCCGGTCCGGAGCTGTACGTATGTTCTTATAAAAGCTCAGAGCATTCAAGAAGAACTACTAATTATAAAAATAGGAACATAATTTTACTGACCATTTAAACATTCATGTAATTCAAGCAATTGTTTTAGTAGAGTAAAAGAAAATGAAAGAAAATATTTATGCTAAAACAGTCTTGTGTCAATATAAACATTTTATAACGATAATTCACATACATTATTCAGGTATTTGTGGAGATTTCTCTGGACAAAGTCTAACAGAATACCAAAATATCGTGAAATTATGGCTTCATTTTGACAAACAAACACACAACAAATTAACAGTCAGATTTAGTCAACAAATGAACAAAAAAAGAACCCATTATGACCTCTATGTAAATAATAACAGAGTATGATACAATTTGTAATCTCGTGTACATAATTACAATATGTATTCAGTAAGAAATCTTATGCTTAGATATTAAACTTGCCCTTCAAAAAACAAGTTATTTTGTTGTTCATTGAATTTCATGTTAATAACACCTTTACCTTTAACATCAAAATGAAAAGTAAATAGGGACTCAATCACACTTCTTCAAAAGGTGCATAATAACAAAAAACATGTATTTCTAACAATCATTTGCATTGCTATTGTTGCATTCTCTAAACACACAATCTTCTTGAAGATTGTGGTATCTTAAAAGATTTAGTATGTAATGCCACGTTAGTATAAAACAGTTTTAAGTTAACAAATCTGAAACACATCGATCTAAACAACAAATCTTTTTATCAATGTTTCAAAGCAATTATAACTCTTAATCACACTTATTTTGTATAAGGCCTGACACTAAATCACACATATTTTGTATAAGGCCTGACACTAAATCACACATACTTTGTATAAGGCCCCACACTTGATCACACATACTTTGTATAAGGCCCCACACTTGATCACACTTACTTTGAATAAGACCTCATACTTTATCACAAATACTTTGTATACATTTAAATAATATATAATATTTGTGATATGAATAAAGAGAAGAACAGCACAGCCGAATTCAACGAGGAACACGGGCATATAAACTATTAACAAAAATTAGTACATAATTGTATAATTAACACTTTTTATTGCCATTTACAATGGCTATGGATATGTAATCAAAATATCAACATATACATATGCATCAACAGAACTATAAACATGTGTTTTGGCAATATTTTTATAGTATATATAGATTTTGGCTGTAAGACAGTAACAAAGTTTACTGCAGCAATGTCATTGAGCAAATTGTTGGTGATTAGCCAGACAAATTGAAATGATAATCAAATTAGGGTTTTTCTATGGGTAACATCAAAACCAATCTAATGCTGGTTAATGCCACAGTAGTAAATACGCCAAAAATATACTACACAAAACCCTTAACAATTCAGAGGCATTGTGCAACTAGTTTTAACTAAATCATTCAGAAAGTAAAATAAAATTAGACAGAATTGGCCAGAATTCTCAATTCACAAAAAGGGGCATATTTCTGCCCAATTATTTGTTGCTAACTGAACTGAAGAAACTATTTGACCACCTTAGGAAATAAACAAGATTTTCACAAGCCGACATTGTAAAAATTATGCACTTTTATAAAACATACACAAAAAGGAGTTACTTTTATTTTCCGCTGAAACAAAACCCAATTTCTCTAATATATCACATGCAGACATAAAGGGGCTATTTTTTAAATGTTAACACTTGATGTTCAAAAATAATAGTAAAAACGCCAAAATCATATTACACAAAACCCCTCACACATTGTGCAATTAGTTTAAACTAAATCATTCAGACATTAAAATACTCTTTTCCGATGCCAATTTTGTAAAAAGCACTTTTCTTCCCAAACCCAAATACTTAAACAACAAGGCCAACCGTCAACAAATTTTCATCTGAGACTTCAGTGAACTGAACTGCTCTCAGCTACTGTTGAGCTTTGTCTGAAACCATTGTCAAACTTTCATTTTCCATCCAGAAGTAGCGAGATTCTCCAAGCACAAAATGGCATAATACTGTAGTGTTTTTCCCAGGAGGTCAAAGGGGCATGGCGCATTACTTTCAAAAAGGGCATTTTAGCGCGCAGTTTAGGCAAAAAAGGGCAAAAACGTTCCATGTTATTTGCTCCACGAAGCAGTTGTGGAAAAAATAACATATAAACAAGCACATTTAATGGTAATAGATGTATTTAACTTACTATGATTTATATTAATATATTTACCTTGCAATGAACATTTAAGTTCCATGCTGTTTCAATAAACTGTACAGCACGACAAACATAATAAAGCAATATATGCATATGAATCTGATTATACACAGATCCACTAACATATAAATGAAACCATGTTTGTCTTATCCCATTTTCTAACAATAATCTCGACAGATGTTTAAAATAACATTGCGAGATAATTGATCTCTAACAATATGCAAACACTCGTTTCCGTGACATACATCCACCTAGTAGATTACAAATAAATAAATTATGCTGTTGCTATCTAAAACATTTTTATGCATCGTTGATTATCACAGACATTTCATTTATTCCTTCTTAATGTATAATCTCCATCGTTAGTTCGATCGTTTACGACGTTATTTGCCATTTTTGCCGAGTCACAATTTAATTCTGTATAGTCCGCCATGTTGATAAAATGTCAAATGATGTAAGCGACAGGTGCGCATAGCAACGTTAAATCGTATACGCGATTAGTATTTTGTTAAATTGGTATACGTCTCGGTAATTATTTCAATAATTAGATCTAATTATCTTAAAGACGAAATAGATAAAGAATAAATTTGTTTGTGAATTTAAAAGTAATTATGCGTAAAAAAATATGTTTTGATATAACTGAATAATGCATGCAAAGCACAATTGCCACAAGAATAACATCGAGTTTTTCATCAAATGTCTCCGAAGTAATGATTATGTCGTGGAGGGTACACATTGCCGAGCGAAAAGTGCGCTTGGTATAACATAGCCTCCGGCATTATCGATTGATACTGACACGGGGTTATTCACGCATGACTAATTCACAGCTTTGGGGCAGCCAGTAAGACCTAATCGCGCACTGTTATAGATTAAATCTGCTCAATTAAATATAGTCGATTAGACGTTGACGCCTCTCGAGTAAATCAAGCACAGTCGGAGCGTCACAGACAATCAAGGAAGCTGATTTTGCGGACCAAGTTAGATCGTAAGGCAAATTTCGTGGCGAAATTTGCCTTTGAAAAAAAGGGCGCGTGGCGAAATTTGCCTTTAAAAAGGGCAGCGTGGCGATCCGGGAGGGCGGCGTGGCTTTTCGCCACGCTAAAATGGCCTGGGAAAAACACTAAATACTGCCCAATGATTTGTTTTTTACCTGAAGTAACTACATGTATATCAACTCCTTGAGAAAAAATAAACAAGGTTTTCATAACCGGACATTGGCAAAATTATGCACTATTATAAAACCAAGCAAAAAAGAAGGTACTATTATGTCCACCTGAACATATTTTTACACAAAACCCAGTGTATGTAATACGTAAAAAGCAGACATGAAGGGACTATCTTTTTTAGCATCTTAACGCTTAAAGTGGACAAATCACAGTTTTAAGAATCTTGCCACAATCAAAAGTGAACAGACTATTTTTTAACCAATTCAACCATCTAGGATTGAGTGGCAAGTTAGTTTACCTTATATAGACATTTTTAAACACACCTGTTTCACATTCAATACAAGACTTGTCACACACTTTTTGGTAACTTGCCAAAAGCAAACTTTAATGGGACTATTTTTTTAAAATATAAATCTGTTGGAGGAGGTCTTAGCGAACTTCGTTTGGCGACTTGATGCCGATGATGATCAGTTTTCCATCACGCAGGCCCGCCAAGATATGACTGTTGCCATTGGTAATAGCCAGGCAGTGAACCGGCACATACAGAGGTAGAGAGGTCAGCTGACGTAATCTAAAAATAGAATTGTACACTAAAGGGACAGAGTCATTGACTGAAAACAACAAAAAAAGGAATTGACGTGTCCAACTCAATTCACTATGGATAACAAAACATCACGTTCTCATTTAAGCCAGTGACACGCCTTGTTGCAACTGGTGTAAAACTGGATTTATGATTGTCAATATCATTTACTTTCTATTGAATTGTTGCTTTTTCCTCTTATATACTGCATGGACAAGTCTTAAGCCTTAAACAGTGTGATGTCTTTTATAAAGGCATGCCATAACAAAAAGTGTTTCCTACCTGAACAGTTCATACACAGTTATGTTTCCTTGGTCGTCCCCAGTAATCAGGTGCTCTCCCTTGCAGATCATGTGACCAATGTTTGAATTGACAGTCCGTGTGCAGAGGAGCTTGCCGTTGAGGGAAAACAAGTGAAGAGTTAACTCGTCCTGAAAATAAGTGAAGAGTTAAGTCCTCCTGAATCAGAAAGATATTTTGTCATGCAGGACACAACATACCATGCTTGCCATAGGCCTGGTAGGTCATGTGATTTTGTGATTTGTTGGGAGTAAATTCTTGGATCATTCAACCCATGAAATCACCAAAAATTAATTGTCCATGAATAACAATTATTCTTCAACATCTGAAAAAACTTCAGCACTCTGACATGACTTGGATAATAAACAGAATCGAGTGTGTCAAAAAGCTGCACGCGTTCGATGCAATCACACTTAAATAAATAAGTTTATACTGACTGAGCTACCCCGGACTTGATAAAGGGTTCACTTCAGTAGACATAAGCCTGATCACTTACTTTAGTATTGACAGGTTGAGATTCTCGCGAGTAGACGATGACTTGCCCCATGTCGTTGACAGCAATCACAGGAATGTCAAGGCTACATCCCACACGGCACTCTGGTCGCAGCGTTCTGATGAAGTTCCCCTTACGGACTGTGTGCATCATCACCGTACCATCCTGTAGGTCAAGAATTTGTCAATCAAGCCAATAAAGTGAACCTCATTGTCAGAAAAATGGGCTAAATAAAAAGTTTTGTCCAAGATTAATCAGGTTTGCCCCTTTAAGCCTCAAATTGATTTATACTAAGATCAGACTTTGATTAAACATAAAATACATCAAAAGCAGAAAGTTTCGTCCCATATTAGTAATGGAAAAACACTGGGCCATTTTGGGACACTTAGATGTCCTATTCCATATTCACATACTGCAGACATGTTGAAAGTGTGTAACCAATGTTGCGGCATATTTTACCGCTGACAAAATGCAACTTGAAGACAAAAGTATTCTATTTTGTTTGCACAATTAATGGTGTAACCGTGCCATTTAAAACACTATCAACCGAGATGTACAGCTTTGTATACATCATTCAATAAGGGTTAAGCAGATCTATATTTTCAATAGACCAGTCTAGTATGGGGTCAAACAGTTGTTTATTATCAATAAACCAGTTTACTGTGGACCCACCTTGCTAGCGGAGACTGCGAGATCGAGTTCAGAGGAGATGTGGACAGCTGAGACTTCGTTGTCATGGCCGTAAAGCGTTTGCAATGGCTTTGGTGATATGTTTACGCACACTCCACCCTGTGAAATATAATTTTAATTTAACCCTTTGAAGTGTTTGTAATCAAATTAAAGGCCATTCTTTCAGGGATGCATTAGTACAGGTAATTCTGACAATTGATACATTCAGAAAACAAATTGTGCACACATGCAATCTCCGCCTATTTACAGTAAATGGTGTATCATATCAGTTTGCAACACAATTTAAATAGACTATGTTTGTGCTTCTAAATCACATGGGGAGTCATAACTAGTGCAGGGGAAGTCACTCTCACCTGCTGCTCTATATGCCAGATTATGCAAGTTGTGTCCCTTGAACCAGAGATAAGATGGCTGCCACAGTAATCAAGGGCGAGGCAGGTCACAATGTCTGAAATACAACATCATGAGCCTCAATCTGTAAAAAACTGGGCTTAATGCATGCGCATAAAGTTTTGTCCCAGATAAGCCTGTGCAGTCCACACAAGATAATCAGGGACGACACCTTCTAAGACAAGTGGATTTGTGTCTACAGATATTTACCAATGTGTCTGTGTATATTCACCAACTAGTATGTGTCTACAGATATTTACCAATGTGTCTGAGGGTACTCACATATGTGTCTAAAGATATTTACCAATGTGTCTGTGGGTACTCACCTATGAGTCAACAGATATTTACCAATGTGTCTGTGGGTACTAACCCATGTGTCTACAGATATTTACCAATGTGTCTGTGGGTACTAACCCATGTGTCTACAGATATTTACCAATGTGTCTGTGGGTACTTATCTATGTGTCTATAGAGATGTACCAATGTGTCTGTGGGTACTCACCTATGTGTCTAAAGATATTTACCAATGTGTCTGTGTATACTCACCTATGTGTCTACAGATATTTACAAATGTGTCTGTGGGTACTCACCTATGTGTGTATAGATATTTAACAATGTGTCTGAAGGTACTAACCTATTTGTCTACAGATATGTACCAATGTGTCTGTGGGTACTCACCTATATGTCTACAGATATTTACCAATGTGTCTGTGTATACTCACCTATGTGTCTACAGATATTTACAAATGTGTCTGTGGGTACTCACCTATGTGTGTACAGATATTTAACAATGTGTCTGTGGGTAATCACCTATGTGTCTACAGATATTTACCAATGTATTTGTGGGTACTCATCTATGTGTCTACAGATATTTACCAATGTGTCTGTGGGAACTCACCCATGTGTCTACAGATATTTACCTCTGTGTCTGTGGGTACTCACCTATGTGTCTACAGATATTTACCAATGTGTCTGTGGGTACTCACCTATGTGTCTACAGATATTTACCAATGTGTCTGTTGGTACTCATCAATGTGTCTACTGATATTTACCAATGTGTATGTGGATACTAACCTATGTGCCTACAGATATTTACCACTGTGTCTGTGGGTACTCACCTATGTGTCTACAGATATGCGCCAGGCGTTTGTTCTTCCCGATATGGTACACCTGCAGACTGTTGTCCCAGTGTCCGCCGCTGATCATCAGTTTACAGTCGTGTGTAACCACAAACATGTTGGGTGTAACCTTCAAACCCGGAGCAAATTGTGTGCTGAAACGCTTCCTGGTTCTGTAATGGTGTGACATCCAAAAATAAGAACTGAAGTGACCAAATGTATTTGTATATCTGTAAACTCATTATTATTCTTTGAACATTCATGTTTAATGATTTTATAGGTTGTCCTATGCAAAAAATTAACAAAAACACATAGGAAAATGACACACTTAAATTCCTCACTTTTATTTCACAAATCGGAAATCTATTAATTTAAAGTCATTTTTTGAAAATCAACACAATTTCATGCCGATATAAAAATTATAATACAGCATTTCTGCATGTCATATCAACAGTAAAAAAATGTACATTGATATTTGCTATTTTATTAAATCCACACAAACAAAACGAGCTTACTTATGGTTTGTTACAGATGGATCTTTATCGAACGTAAAGTAGTTAGAGATGGCCTTCTCATACGGCAGCCACCCGTGAAAGCCTAAGATGCCCTCTGAACTCACTGTGACCTTGAAAATAATAGGTCAAAGGTCAAACATTTCTTAAGTCAGACCTTTTGCACAGTCTAAACCTTAAGGTTATACAATACGGATGTCAGACTTAAGTGCCTAAGTTAAAAGGTCACACACTTCTGAAGTCAGACCTTAGGCACACTGGAGGCAAAATATTAAAATCTACTGAATTCCCACCTTAGTCCACAGCCTAAGGTCAAAGGTCACTGTTGAAGTCATACATTGATGCACTGTCTAAGGCAAAAGACAGCACACTTATTTTAATTCAGCGTATACCTTTTTATTTAAGCTTGATTGCATAGAAAGCTTAAAGCTTATTAAAACAATTTTTTTAAATAAAATTCATTTTAATTATTAAATACTTACCTGTTATCTCATGCTTCTCCTTTTCAAGGGGAATTAAGTCATCCGGAATTTTATCTGGGAATCCGCCACCTCAATACCGTAATACAGGCCAGGTTAAACATAGTGCAATGCAACCTAGCCAAAAATCGGTAACCAACCCTCAATATTCTTTCAATATATATACAAAAATATTAATCAAATAGCGGGGTGGGAGGTGGGACTTACCGATAGCAGGTAAGTATTTAATAATTCAAATGAATTTTATTTTAAAAATTTGTTTTAATGTCATAAATACTGACCTGTTATCTCATGCTGATTTTGCAGCTGCGGTGGGAAGGTTCGTATATATTTTCCCAACACAGTAGAACCAATAAACAGGGTTATCAGCTAATGATAGCAAAACCCTAAACAAGGGTTATCAAGTAATCTTCGTTAAAACGGTATTAATTATGACTTCTCGGACAAAGTAATATGTCTATGTCGTAAAGAAGACACTACCGTAAGTGAAACAACAACAAGCCCAAACATATACAAATTGTAATGTTGGCACTTCAGAAAACGAAGATAAAAAGATGACAAAGGTGGTCGGATTCATCCAGAAAAAAACACCTTAGAACACGTCAAAAAGTGGGGTGTGATTAATATATGCCCACAAAAAAGACAGAGCTCTTAATTCATGCGGTCAGATCCTAAAAAGGAATGAATCCTTAGATAGAGATAAGAGTAACTTTCCTTAGTCGAGGTCTAACCCCGAGAAATAGAAGCCGCAGACACATCTCCCCCCCCCTTTTTAGGGAAATAAAGAGTGTCTTTTGAGAACCTCGAATGGACTTCCGACTAACACTGCTGAGATAGAACTTCAAAGCCCTGATTGCCCATAGAAGTTTATCCTCATCTTCATGACTACCAGTTGAAGAAAAACTTGGAAACTTGAAGGTAGAAGCCATATAGAGGACTTGATATTTAGCAAGGAATCCTGGCTGACACAACAAAGTGAAGACGACATTAGATCCAACTGGAATTGGTCGTATTCAACAGAAAAAGCATGACTTTCACTTCTCTGTATGGTAAAAGCCATAATAAGAAGGAAAACCGTCTTAAAATTATATTGGAACTGTTAATAAGCCTGATGAAAAAGGTTCATAGGAAGCTCATTAAGCATCCCAACATGAAACACAAGTCAAAACCGCTTAAGAAGGTAAAGGAACGAATAACATAGTGCTGACGTTCCATAGTTTGGATCAGTTCCAAAATAGGTAAGACAGCACAGAGTTGCGATGACTTACACAAAACAAGGTATACAAAAACATAATCTCTATCCTTTGATGAAGAAAAGAACACATTTCTTATCATCAATAAAAAGATGAAAAAAACCTCTATGTATCTAGCAGAGTGATGAGGTAATAACTATGCTCTCGAATACCCAGTCAAAAAAGAATTTCCATAGAACCTTCATACAGTTCTAATGGAATTATCCTTGCACAAGTAACAAGGATTGAAACTTTAACAGAAAAACGTTCTTCTGTAGAGATAACTAAAAGTAAATAATGGCCAGACATGTAGTGGCACATGTTTGGATCAGTAAAAATATGTCTCTCTTAGATATGATATTTGACCTGTGAAGAAGTTTCCTGAAAATAATTGTACAGGGGACTTAAAAGGTCGTAGAACCATAACCCCATGGTTCATTAAGTATATTGCATGAAATTATGGCAAAAACTCAGTTATTGCAAAAACTCACCAAGAAGGCAAGATATTCCAGTTTACGTCAATGGACGAATGTATAACAATCGCACACCCTGCTGGATCGATTTCTGTGAACTGCATTATTGACGTTGTTCAGCATACCGGAATATACTGCGATCTACGATCGCATAACGCTAATTACTAGCGTTTGATGATAAACAACATTCTTCGATATACTATGCATCAATTTTTGTACGCCATGCAAATTCACTGCCGCGCATGCGCAATTACATTATTTGAACCCAACGGAAAAATAATTCGACAGAAAGAACTGCAGGACAAAACGTCCAACAGGGCGTTGAGACGACCTGGTATGAGTAAGACGATAGAGAAAATTTGTTTTTCTTGCAAAGAACGAATAAGTTCCTGATTTCCAGATACAAGGAGTGACAAGGGACAAAATTGTCACAAAACCAGGTTTTCATTGTTAAAAAAAAATCTGATAAAGGGAGAAAACTCAAACTGAACTTTTGAAATTACCAAAAAAAATTAACCCCCTTTGTAAGTTTTTTTTTTTTTTTAAATCTATTTTTAGTCGTGGCGACCTTGACATTGGAGATATTGACGTGATTCTTTCGTGGGACACACCGTCCCATGATGGTGAACAAATGTGCCAAATGATTTTAAAATCTCACAATGAATGACATAGTTATGGCCAGGACAAGCTCATTTATGGCCATTTTTGACCTTTGAACTCAAAGTGTGACCTTGACCTTGGAGATATCGACGTAATTATTTCGCGAGACACACCGTCCAATGATGGTGAACAAATGTGCCAAATGATTTTAAAATCTGACAATGAACGACATAGTTATGGCCCGGACAAGCTTATTCCGCCAGCCCGCCAGCCAGCCAGCCAGCCCGCCAGCCAGCCAGCCAGCCAGCCCGCCCGCATTCGCCAATCTAATAACCAGTTTTTTCCTTCGGAAAACCTGGTTAATAATATGATCACCTCGTGTCTGTAAGTAAACCACGACCGATGTGTGATAGTTGAAACCATCACAAAGGAATCTTGAAAATGTGTAGTAAATGAAAAACAGCTAAAAAGAATTTTCGCTTATCAAGATGTAGATGTGCAGGTGATATTCATTAAGATACCACATAATTGAGAAAATCAAGATACGTTGTTCTATGTGATCGTCCCTAACCTTCTCTGCTCACATCTGTGTAAGATGTAAGGAAGGTTGTGGTAGAATAAACTATATTCTTGCCAAGATAATCTTCTAGTCTTGACACCACTGAATAGTGGTAAATAATGACAAAAAGATGGAAATCTGTGTCATTGAATCATCCCGAGATTAATACAATTAACTTAAAAATAAAGCTAAAACGGACGTAAGAAAAGACGTCTCAGCAAGAAGACCGGTGACCGGACCGGTAAATACCGACCGGTGACCGGAACCATTTGTCAAGGATGGGTGGGCAAAGAAATCACGGCAAGCCGAACTTTCCCACTCCAAACACACTTGAACATTGGTAGAATAGGACAGTGTTTAACACTTATAAGTTTATGACCTATCTACAGAATATAGCCTCTTCTTGAACCAATAACAGGCGCATTTAAAATCCTGGATAACACAGGTCGTGAAGTCATCGATTTGCGAAGTACGGAACTATGATTGACAGTGGTACCTCCAGAATCGGAAGTGTGATGGCAGAAAAAGGTGAAAACCCTAGGAGTAACCTTAAGGGGGTCCACGCTTGCCGGTAGAATGCATGGAAGTCTTAAATTCTGACTTGATTAATCCATTAATTCAAAACTCCTAACCGGGACGAATTCCGAAAGGAATACGACTAGATATAGGAAGACGGCCTGTTATGGCCAGAAGTGTAATAGAAGAATAACTTTAAGATGAGGTCCCTCCAGATCCTAGCATCTAAGATCTGAGTTCAATAGCTACCAAGCCATCTACAAGACTGTAGCCGCTATGCGGTCAATCTGATAGGCAATCCTATGTATCAGAACTCTTGTTGATTCCAGTAGCTTGAAAATATGCACTGTCGTAGGAGCAATAGAAAAGCAGAAGTCGATACGAAATGTCGTCTTGCTAATCCTGCTAGCGTCATTAATGTGTCCCAACTGTTCCGTGACACTGACTGCAAAGTCTGTAGCCGACAGGTAAAGGCGGTTAAAACAATTCATCCTTCGGGTCTCGAACATAAATTAATAGAGGTCAAATAGTAATTTTTGACCTCAATGCTAGTCTCCGAGCCCACTTCAGCCGATCTATCTGCAAGACCAGTAGTCTGCATGTAGCCGGTTGAGATAGAAGTAGAAATAACAGATATAGGCATTTCATAATCTTCTAGTATTAGTAGGTCATAACCAGCACCAGAATGGATGGTTAGGAAAATCAACCATAAACCAAGTCAGCGGAGATGATTTGGTAACCATCGTTACCAAATCATCTCCGCTGATGATGAACGACTACTTATTCTGACCGATGACCAGTGATTGGTGATATGACCGATGAATGGTGACCGATTTCCGGTGATCGGGACTGGTATAATATAACTGCGTCAGAATGGAAATATCTGGTGCAGAAGAATGACCATCCACGAAGTCATCTGATAATGTTTACCGGAAAACAACGGTAGATTATCAGTATTACTAGGCATAAAGTGTCCATGTAGTCGTAGTGGAGAAAAGAACACCTAATCCCGAAGCCTGAAAGTTAAACGAACTAGTGTTCGTATACAAATACGGCTCGGTGACTGCAACATGTGTGGATGCCATAAGAATAACCATCACACGTGGAATGGAGACATGATATTCCTAAAGGAATAAAATGGAGAACGTAGATATGACCAGTAGGTTCATTAACGCCTACGTGAGAAGTGGCGACATCCATATAACTGCGATGCCAAAATACTGTTCGGCTACGCTGGAAATATTGTCTTCTACAATATTGTCTCCGAGAACTGCTCAATGAAGGAGAGGTATGTTCGATACCTATCCTGTTGTGCTCAATGAAGTCCGATGATGTCTTCGTGAAGGTTGACGACGTCCTCGTTTCCTGCGATGTCGAGATCTGGATCGGCTTTAAATGTCTCCAGACTTTGCCACTCGACCATCCACGCTCACTTTTTGCGCTGTCGAGATGTGGATCGGCTGCGCTGAGACCGAGATCTTCTAGAATACCGTCTCCGTGAGTGAGGACGTGATCGCTTACGAGAGCCGCGGCGATAAGAACTGCTCGACGAAGAAGAGCGTGTCCGATGCCTACTCCTTGATGAAGACGATGTATTCGACGACGAATAGGAGAATAATCTGATGATGAAGACCCAGTTCTTCTTCTTGACCTGTGACTGGTGTTATCGGTGGCAGGCCTAACTGATGACTGTTGACCGGTGACCGGACCGGTGATCAATGACCGGACCGGTGACATGACCGGACCGGTGACATGACCGGTGACCGGACCGGTGATCAATGACCGGACCGGACCGGTGACATGACCGGTGACCGGACCGGTGACCGGTGATCAATGACCGGACCTGACCGGACCAGTGACATGACCGGTGACCGGACCGAACCGATGACATGGCCGGACCGGTGACCGGACGGTCAGACGTCGATCAAAGGTCTGTGATCAACGTCCCCGGTGACGTACCGGTCATATCATGTCCAGTGTTGTCACCGGATAATGACCGTATGGCGGATGCCAATGGTCCGGCATTGATCGATGTCCTTGACCAATGCCATCGGGCAAAGACCGGCTGACGGGTGTCGCCATATGGTCTGACGTTGACCGACTGTCTAAGAGACTTAGCATAGTACGGTCGCCATCGTGCCCGATACCCGGTGACTGATGCTGCAACTATCATCCATGGTCTGCGTCATGTAGTCGAATATATGAAAAACAAGAGCAAAACATATCCAACCATAAACTGGTCACAGACCAGATTATCATACGGCACATAAAATCATTATTTGACCATAATGAAAATTATAATAATACTGCCGTAGATCATAAATTAAACAAAAGTTTAATTCAAAACAGATGAAAAATAAAATGAAAACAGATGAAAAATAAAATGACGATCAATTAGATTGTCATACGGAACATTAAAATCATTATTGCACACAATGGCAAATGATAAACAATCTGTCAATAGAAGAATACACTTTGCACGATCTCGTAACACATTAGAAGAACATGCTTTGCACGTTCTAGCAATGTATTAGAAGAGCACGTTTTGCACGTGGTCGTTCGCGCCTGAAAACACCCAGCATGGTAGAAATAAACCATTGTTCGATAAAAACAAGCATGGCTTACCTTTTACAAATGAAACAAAATCCATTTAATCCACACAAATTAATCCGAATGATAACTAAAAAGATAAATAACACAATTTATCTATTCAAAACCCCAATCAACCAAGTGAAATAAATCAAAAAACAATATTTTAATTCAGAGCCGTAAAAGACACGTATACACCTGGTCGATCCGGAAAGAATATTGAGGGTTGGTTACCGATTTTTGGCTAGATTGCATTGCACTATGTTTAACCTGGCCTCTATTACGGTATTGAGGTGGCGGATTCCCAGATAAAATTCCGGATGAGTTAATTCCCCTTGGAAAGGAGAAGCATGAGATAACAGGTCAGTATTTATGACATTAAAACGCTCTAGAGTCCTTTTTCAAGGTAGTACTAGTACTTGTTTTCTTTGGGCGAGATCTAAATAACCCTCCCAAAGTTGGGATTGAACACACTTCGGATGTCAAACTTTAGTGCACAGTCTAAGGCCAAAAGTAAAAAATCACGCACAAATATGATCTAAGCACTGGAAAGAAGACAAAATATATATAAAAAAATAAGAATCACTCCTTAGACAAAATGGATTATACAAAATGTATTATTTTTATATTATGGTTAGCAAACATTGGTAACACTGGAAACTTACAACATTTGCAAAAATCATAAACAAATTACAACCATATTGAAGACTAAAAAGCAAGTTATCTAACATATATAAACAAACTATTCTGTTTTAAGGACACTACTACAGTCGATATCCAACATCTCCTGCTAAATATTGGACCTTGGTAAAAACAAATGAGCCACTTTGGGGAAACCAGGGTTTAATGCATTTGCTTAGAGTGTCATCCCATATAAGAATGCGCAGTCAGCACAGACTAATCAGTAACAACACTTCGCTTTTATTGATTTTTTTGTTAAATGAATGTTTCTTTTAAACAAAAATTCAGTTTAGAGTGTCGTAACTGATAAGCCTATGTGGGCTAATCTGACACAGGACTTCATGCACATGCATTAAGCCCAGTTTTCCCAGAGTGCATATCATATCAACTATTTTTCAGTAGAGACAGTTGTGTTACCATGGTGTCCAACATGCCATGTTGAATGATGGACTTGGGCTGGCTACGAGGCACGCACACAAACACCAGCGGGTCAGACTCACCAGAAACCTAGCGGAGAAAAAGGATTAAGGTGGACATAAACACTGTGAGACAGCTGCTAACAGTTGTTTCATCCCTTCAGCAGATTTACTGTTATTTGTGGGACATTACTTTTTGTTGATGTCGTACAGTTTTTCCATGAAGACGTAATAACATGATATAACATAACATATCTTTATTCTGGCAAAAAATAGCACAATGCACACTTATAGCCAATAAGCTATAATAACATAGACCCTGTACACTTTCCATTAAACACAGTGGTGCACTTTTAGAAACACTTTGTTAAAGTGAAATAAAAGAATTATTTCATGGTCAACCAAAACTTTTCACTTTTAAATATATGCATTACAATTCAGAACAACTTATACAGCAGTTTTGGAATTCAGAAAGGTGAAATCATCTCAATAGCAGAGATGTCCACATACCTGTGATAATACATTTCAAACAAGACTTTCAAAACATAAAAACAAAGAAACCATTACATTTTCCAGATCTATCTACCAAAACAACACCAAAATCTAGCTTACCTCAACAAAGTACACTTTCAGGTTTTCCAGGAAATAGAACAGACTAAGATGGCGGTCAGTTTTCATCGCCTTGGCAACGAGGTCATCGAATGTGAGACGTCGAGGGTGAGGGTCCCGCAGTAGCTGACAGGGCGTCTGACCAAAATTGTTGATCATCCCTTCGAGGGCTTTCCTTTCTACGTCGTTCTTGACAGCGTCCAGGTCTACAGCACCTGTGAGTATAAATACAGAGCGCTAAAAAGTGTTTGCAATGAAAGTTACAAATACTGTAAAATCATGATTATTCTCGGGACATTCAGTATTGCGAAGATATTGTGGTTTGACCAACTTGCAAGAAAAAAGAAATTAAATGTTAACAAGTGGCTTAGCATTGTTTTGTTGGTCACATGAACATATAACTTTTTAAGAACGAAAAACAATAGATGTTGGCACAGCTGTCATATTTAACAAGAGATGTGTTTTTCAGAAACACAATGCCCCCTATTGCGCCACTTTGAAATACAATTTCAATATATCATATGGCAGGTTTAGACATTATCTCCCTTTTAAAGCTTATAACTTCCCTTTGATTGTATTTTTTGACTTTTGACCTTGAAGGATGACCTTGACCTTTCACCACTCAAAATTTGCAGCTCAATGAGATACACATGCATGCCAAATATCAAGTTGCTATCTTCAATATTGCAAAAGTTATTGCAAAACTTAAACCAAGGTTTAAGTTTTTGGACACACACATACAATGACTGACTGACTGACAGACAGACAGACAGACCAAAAACAATATACCCCCGATCTTTCGATCGGGGGCATAAAAATGTCTTCCTTCTGAAGATGAATATTTTCTTAACTGCTTAGAAAGATATTTAGCAAAAACCAAAATTCCCAATGAAATTGTCACATAAGAAAATGTCGACAAAAAAGGTTTCAATATGTAGAAACAGTACCGGATAACCCATTAGCAGACTAGGCAACTGTCTATGGGCCCGCCACTTTTAGGGGCCACATGACACTGTGACATATTAATTTTTGTTCTTACTTACTTAGCCTAATTTAATGACTTGCCAAAATTATTTTATAGCAATTTTAAGTTCCGACATTTTCAAATTTTATGTATTACCAACCTTTGCAGTGGTAGGCTAATTTAAACGAGTGAAATCAACTGGGCACTGGTGTTCAAGTTGAGCCCCAAATGTTTCACAGAAAGTACAAACCTTCATAAGTGCAGTAGTAGAAGACGTTCAGAGCCTCCACAGCTGCGGGACCTTTCTGTTTGAATCCGAAAATCAGGTCGATCCAGTTGTGAAGGTTCCGAGAAACATGCTCGCATTCCTGTATTAGAAAACAATTTGCTATATATTATATTGAAGAGACTGAAGACTAAAGAAGCACTTGAAATAAATATTGGTATTAACCCTAAATACAAAACATGATTGGATTATTGGGAAAAAACAGTTCCAGTTTCCAGAAATTCAGGCAAAATTTCACCGACCTTTGATGACCCCGTCTGAACCTTCCACTCAAACAATCTTAAATTGGAAGGAAAATGAATATAAAATAGCCAGAGACTTAATAAATTTTACTTAGTTTTCTTTTGTTAAACCTTTTCAACTCAGAAGCAAAGTGAAAATGGCTATATGTAACCAGCATAAAACCAGAGCAGCCTTCAAGTAACTAAAGTAATTCGCAGTATGCTAAGAATTTATAATGCTCATAAGTACCTCAGGGTTGGAACTTAAACCTTAAAAACTTGAATCTATTAAGAAAGTTTTTGAATTTTATTTTTCTAAGGGACTACAAACACATCATATCTGAGCAATTTATACTGTTCAGGATTTGCAGAACTCTTACAAGAGCCTTTCTATGTTGATGAATAAAGTCTTCTGGAGTCTCCGCCCATGCTGGCAGCAGCACGTCATTCACTCTGTCGTGGCTAATCTGCAGCTGACCAAGGTCAAATCCTGCAAGGTCAAAGGTCAACTCTTGCAGAAAAAATGTTGTATTTATTCATTAAATGAATTTTAATGGGATTATGGCCAATTTTTAAAGTACTTTATTCATATATAGGGGGTCCACTACTCTAAGGTTCTAGCGCTTTTCATGAGATCAGTTGATCTAAGTGGTTAACCGGATTAGGAAAACATACAACAAAAAAATCAATCACATCACAAAATCAGTGACTCGCCATAAATATATTGAACAATCTGTTGTCAGTCCTGCAATATACAAACTGAGCAAGAAAAGGATTTTTAACAAGAGCTGTCTCCATAGGAAGACATATGCCCCCGAAAAACGCTTTTTTAAAACCTAAACGCAGATTTCGAAACCTAAACGCGGACCCTAAGTTCAAGTATAAGGTAAAAGGGGTCAAAATGTGTGTGCGTATGGAAAGCACTTGTCCATATACACATGCATACCAAATATGAAGGTTACATCTGAAGCGACATAGAAGTTATGAGCAATTTTCAAAACCTAAACATAAAAGTGTGACGGACAGACGGACTGACAGACAGACAGACGGAAATGCGATCACTTTATGCCCACCTTTGGGGGCATAAAAAAGCACAAATAAGGTTGAATATATAATATATATATTTAACTCAAATTGATGCATCTTATCCTATCATCAAGCATGATTGATCTCATCTGATCCCATCATCAAGCATGATTGAGCCCATCTGATCCCATCATCAAGCATGGTTGATCCCATCTGATCCCATCATAAAGCATGATTGAGCCGATCTGATCCCATCATCAAGCATGATTGATCCCATCTGATCTCATCATCAAACATGAATGATCCCATCTGATCTCATCATCAAACATGATTGATCCCATCTGATCTCATCATCATGCATGATTGATCCCATATGATCCTTTCATCAAGGATGATTGATCCAATCTGAACACATCATCAAGTATGATTGATCCCATCTGATCCCAGCATGAAGCATGACTGACCACAAATGATCCCATCATCAAACATGATTGATCCCATCTGATCCTTTCATCATGGATGATTGATCCAATCTGATCCCATCATCAAGCATGATTATTCCTATCATCAAACATGATTGATCCCATCATCAGACATGATTGATCCCATTTGATACCATCATCAAGCATGATTGATCCTTTCATCAAACATTACTGATCCCATCATCAATTATGATTGATCCTATCTGAAACCATCATCAAGCATGATTGATCCTATCATCAAACATGATTGATCCCATCTGATCCTATAATCAAACATTGATCCCATCAGATCTTATCATCAAACATGATTGATCCCATCTGATCCTATCATAAAACATGATTGATCCCATCTTCAAACATGATTGATGATGCAACATCATGTTTGAGTGCATTGCAACTCTGGGCAGTATAGCGTATACGTGGAGTCAAAAAAAACTTCTTACACTAATAACAAACAAAGTGAGAGCGTACCATTGCTATTGACAAGGAACTCTGGGAGGTAGAAGAACTCAGGTATGAGCTCCTTCACATCGTTGGGGTTGTTGTACATTGACTTCCATGTTCCGGGTATGGAGTGGAACTGGCGGTCAGACACGTCAAACCTGCAAATAGTGGAACTGGCGGTCAGACATGTCAAATCTGCAAATTTGCTTTTTGACCTCAATATACAATTGTTCCGTTAAGTTACATCAAAGAAATATATTTATTAAAACAAACTTTAAAAAATACTCTAGGAAATATGTTAGGCAAAAGTCAAGGTCATTCTTGGTATGATATTTAGTTTTTTTTAGTAAACATTCCCAGATTAAACAATCTGCCAAATGAGTACCTTCCACTCTGGAGTGCGATGTGCAGCGTGGTGAATGGTTCCATGCGTATCATATAATGCATCACAGTGGCAGCGTTGGAGTAGTGTGTGCCGTAGTGGAACTTCTCTATCACACCGTGAGGGTCCTCAAAGTGGTCAAACCTGGCAAACAGAACACAGGCCACGTCAGTAACCCAACATTCATACAACACAAGCCTTGGAAGATTTTAACACATTTTTTTTTTAGCAGGGAATAACTCCACAAAGAATAAAGTACTTGTCTATGTGTGTGAAGGTCATAAAGTTGTGTGTGTGTGTGAAGGTCATGAAGTTGTGTGTGGATGTGAAGGTCATGAAGTTGAGTGCGGGCGTGAAGGTCATGAAGATGTGTGTGGGTGTGAAGGTCATGAAGTTGTATGTGTGTATGAAGGTAATGAAGTTGTGTATGGGTGTGAAGGTCATGAAGTTGTGTGTGGGAGTGAAGGTCATGAAGTTGTATGTGGGTTTGAAGGTCATGAAGTTGTGTGTAGGTGTGAAGGTCATGAAGTTGTATGTAGGTGGGAATGTCATAAAGTTGTATGTGTGTGTGAAGGTCATGAAGATGTGTGTGGGTGTGAAGGTCATGAAGTTGTGTGTCTTTGTGAAGGTCATGAAGTTGTACATGGGTGTGAAGGTCATGAAGTTGTATGTGGGTGTGAAGGTCATGAAGTTGTGTGTGGGTGTGAAGGTCATGAAGTTGTGTGTGGGTGTGAAGGTCATGAAGTTGTGTGTGTGTGTGAAGGTCATGAAGTTGTGTAAGGGTGTGAAGGTCATGAAGTTGTGTGTGGGTGTGAAGGTCATGAAGTTGTATGTGTGTGTGAAGGTCATGAAGTTGTGTGTGGTTGTGAAGGTCATGAAGTTGTATGTGGGTGTGAAGGTGATGAATTTGTGTGTGGGTGTGAAGGTCATGAAGTTGTGTGTGGGTGTGAAGGTCATGAAGTTGTGTGTGAGTGGATGGTAATGAAGATGTGACTGGGTGTATAAATGAAGGGATTCAAATGATACTTCAGATTACCTACACAGACAATACATTGTGCAGGTCTTGTTCTAATGCAGTACTTTTACAACAGACCAGAACATCAATAACAATCATAAAATGACCAAATCTTGGATCACAGCCTGAAAAGGGTAAATACGGGTTTGAAACTTGGCAACTTTGCAAAAAGAAATACTTATCCCTTTCCCACTCAGAAGCAAAGTGAAAATGGCTAAATGCGAGCAGCATAAAACCAAAACATCCTGAAAGGTTTACTTCTGTTAGCTGCTCATCAGTACCTCCAGGTTTGAAATAAAGACTTTAAAACATGAATATATTAAGACAGGTCATTAATTTAATTTGATTTTATAAGGAACTGCTTAGGGATCAAAATGGGTATCTAAGCAGAAAATTGTTAAAATTTAATACTAGATTCAAGTTATAAGGCTTCATTCTCAAACCTAAGGTACTGATGACCGGCAAACAATAGAAAACCTGAACAGACTGCAAGTAACTTGCCAGTTACTAACAGGCTGTTCTGATTGTATACTGGTTGCATATAACCATTTTCACTTTGCTTCTGAGCGTGAAAGGGTTAAAAACAAAAACTAAAACTGTAAGTGCTTACTTCTCCCTGATGTCTTCCTCATTGCGTGGGTTCAAGACGCCCACAGGCTTGGACAGGTCTCGGAACACCGCCGGGTTGTCAAGGTCAAGTGTAGCAGACGTGTAGTCACACAGTATCCACGGAAACTTAACCGATATGTTAATATGTAAATCTCTATCGCTTGCAAATATTATGTATTAATGTATAATCATATTCAACAGTTAGTAACAGTTTGTACTGGAAACTGAAACAATATGTAAATATGCTACTTCGTATCCCTGACCGAGTTTTTTTTTTACTTGTCGTTGTATTCAACAATTTTTATGAATTTATCGTCGACTTGAACAGTATATCAGTGTAATTTTAAATCTTTGTTTTCAACAGCATATCAGTAAAGTCAGGACTGTCAGTTAAGCTAATCCACATTTCCTGGGAAAGCTGGTTTGACAATTGCTCACACCACATACTTATGACAGTAACTGACAACTTCATCAGTGGTACGGGGTTCATGGCTGTAGGAACACTTTCATGACCAAAAGCTCATGCAAGACTACAGCTAGGCTGTGAATATAAACCACTTTCCTTGGATTTGTAAATCAGAGCTCAACCAACTAAGCAGGCAGGTTACAAAAAAGAGTGACAGGGTAAATCTTGAAATTGTATACGATTCAGGACTTGAATAATCAAACCTGGCAGTAGCTGATATTTCTTCATATTACCATAACTGGAGATGCTTATCTAAGATGAACATTTTTGCACACCCATTAAGCCCAGTTTTCCCAGAGCCAGATTCTTATCATATTAACAACAACATACCACTGGGTATTGACTAAGGTCGTTGTACGTGCGACCTGCAATCGTGTTCAGCTGCATCAGGTACTCAAAGTTGCTGATCTCTCGCTGGACCCATTTCTGAAATGAGATTAAACTCATGTTTGATCCTTTTCCTGAGAAAACGGGGCTTAATACATTTACACAGGCCTTGATAGGATGACACATTCCGTTAAATTTTGTTTTTCTCTAAAAAGAGACCTCTTTTCAATGCAAAAAACTATAACAACCAAGACTATTGCCAAGCAATAGATGTCCCCTACCGGCTCCACCATTGTCAGAAATCCCACCATTGCCAGATTAAAAAAATAATATTTGTTGCCATAGCAACCATAATTTTTGACATAGGAATAAAAATGAAATGACGTGCATAATGTTCATATTGCCATCTATCCATGTTTCAAGTTTCATGAAAAAATATTAAGAACTTTTAAAGTTATCGCAGGATCCAGAAAACCACCATTTTAGCAGTATTTCTTGTCTATTTGTTTCCATAGCAACCATAATTTTTGACGTAGGAACAAAATGAAACAAGATTTCTTTGAGAAATACAATGCCCCCCAGTAAGCCAAATATGACCCCAAGAGCTCTTGAGTTATCATCCGGAAACCACCTGGTGGACGAACCGACCGACCTACCGACCGACCGACATGAGCAAAGCAATATACCCCCTCTTCTTCGAAGGGGGGCAGGTGGTGGTGGAGGAGGAGTAGTAGTAGTAGTAGTAGTAGTAGTAGTAGTAGTAGTAGTAGAAGTAGTAGTAGTAGTAGTAGTAGTAGTAGTAGTAGTAGTAGTAGAAGTAGTAGTAGAAGTAGTAGTAGTAGTAGTAGTAGTAGTAGTAGTAGTAGTAGTAGTAGTAGTAGTAGTAGCAGTAGCAATATCAGCAGCAGTAGCAGCATTACAATACCAATACTTAAGAATGATCAAATGGGATAAGGTAACCTAGCACTGGCAGTAAATATGGGGCTCATTTACAGGTCAGATTTGGAATCTCTGCTGTAAAATGAGATTTTGAATGAATTAAAGGGAGGCAAATCTGTAATAAAAAGAAGATAAATAAACCGTAGTTGTTTCCCTTGTTTGAACCATGCTTAATCCTTATAATGCCTATTTCCAGTAACTGTGACCTTCACCTGTGGCCTTGACCTTTGACCTAGTGACCTCAAAATCAATAGGGGTCATCTGCGAGTCATGATCAATGTACCTATGAAGTTTCATGATCCTAGCCCCAAGCGTTCTTGAGTTATCATCCGGAAACCACCTGGTGGACGGACCGACCGACCTACCGACCGACCGACATGAGCAAAGCAATATACCCCCTCTTCTTCGAAGGGGGGCATAATAACATGCATAATGTCCATATATCCATCTATCCATTTTTCAAGTTTCATGAAAAAATATTAAGAAATTTTAAAGTTATTGCAGGATCCAGAAAAGTGTGACGGACAGACTGACAAACTGACAGACAGAGCGCAAACCATAAGTCCCCTCCGGTGAAACCGGAAGGGGAAAAAAAGTGGAAATTGTTGTCCCTAATTAGCCTGTGCAGACTGCATTTAGCACTGTTTTCCTACAGCATGTCTCATATTCATTAAATGCAAAGGAAAATACATAAAAGAAGAAGGTTCCAAGGGCTAAAGGTTACTCACATGAATTTGTGATACTGAAAAATTTAAAATATTTGTGAAATTTTGCAGTATTTAAAAAAAGACTTGTTCATGAACAATTTAATTTTTGCATTCTGATTTTTGAAACAAATAGAGGAATTTGTGTCGGTCATTTGTTCATGTGTTTGTTAAATTGGTGTATCAATCAACCCACTACATCAACCAAAATCAATCTTCCACGAATAATAATGATTTAACAGTAATTGGAATTATAAATATTGATGACTTTGTAAACAATTAAAAGGAGTCCAGACATGGTTATGTAGTGATGGCACAATAAAAGTGCTTTAGTAAGATTTAAACTTGGCTGAGATATCATAAGGACTAATGTTCTAACCAAGTATCATGAAGACTGGATTATTAAAGAAACCCTCTAAAAGTATTAAGGAGTGTTTTCTTTAATTTGACAAAGTGACCTACTTTTTGACTCCTGACTACCAGATCTCAAAATCAGCTTGAGATATGTTTAAAACATGTTTCAAACTTGGTCAAAATATTTTTTAGATATCATAAGGACAGATGTCATGGAGATATCATAAGGACAAACATTCTGAGGAAGTTTCATGAAGATTGGGCACAGGCTAGGTGCAAATGGGCGATATCAATCCCTATGTTTCAGTAAGTATGTCTTTGTTACATGATGACAAGGTAAATGCTGATAACTTCAGAAAAAAATGCAAGTTAACTGCTTGGGACAAGGTTCAGGTTTTTTTAAACTCAATAAATTTATCTATGCTCAAAACTAACTAAGTATTATAAATGTACCATTAAGAGGTTCAACTAAGCACCACAACACACCTAGTATTATCAATATTCCATTGAGAGGTTCAACTAAGCACCACAACACACCTAGTATTATCAATGTACCATTGGGAGGTTCAACAAAGCACCACAAAACACCAAGTATTATCAATGTAATATGAGAGGTGCATCACAACAAACATAGTATTATCAATGTACCATTGGCAGGTTCAACTAAGCACCACAAAACACCAAGTATTATCCATGTACCTTTGAGAATTGCAACTAAGCATCACAACACACCTAGTATTATCAATGTGTTCCTTTGAGAGGTTAAACAACTAAGCACCACAACACACCTGAGTCAGACCAGAGGCCTTTAACAGCTCAGCTGGGGATCGGGATCCATAGTAGATCAGGTTTGGGGGACGCAGGCTCAGAATTCTACTGTACACCTTGTTCCGCACCTTTAAATAATCACACAAATTTGATTTAAAACGTGTTCAACGAAATCTAAGCATATAGGTACATGGATACATGTTGATTGTCCGATCTTTTTCGATCTCAACTCGATTATTTCCCGGGCCCGACGCCGGGTAAAATTTTAAGTGAGACTTAAAATCAATCATGACGCAGCCTGATGCTACAAAATATCCCAATGTTTGTGCAATCATCGGCCGGACGCCAGCCTGATGAGCAGAAAAATATGTTGTCCCCTAATTGGACGGTGATCAGTCTCTATTTGTGACTGAGGTATTAGTCATTGATTAATTCAAGGGAGAGAAATCTGAGCATATTAGTACATATATACAAACAGAGTAATCTTGTTCAAATTAGAGGCATTGCACGGTTTTCTTCCTTGTTCACTTTTTAAACAGAAAGTTCTTAAAACATTAATTCAGTTCTGGTATCAGCTTAAAAGGCTTCTGACCTTGCAGAAAAAACAACAACAACAGAAATTCCAACCTTTTTCTCAAAGTTAAGGAAGTAGTTGGTCTGGTCCACTAGGAACATCTCCAGGGCAGATCTGCGCAGGTTGTAGCGCCGGAAGTGGATCTCCCGGAGTTGAGGCAGACTCCACTTGAAATCCTCACCACCTGGGGATAGGAACACTTTAGTTTTAACCTCCCTCTCAGAAAATTGCAGCTAATGGAAACTCTATTATTTTGATCCAATACGTGTGTTAGATGAAATACTATAAAATAATTATTATTCATGGGAAATTATTTTTTTGTTAATATCTTGGGTTGACCGATGTAAATTCCTCATTTTAACTTTTTTTAATTTACTTGTCCAAGAAAATGTCATTTAAAAAATACAACAAGAACTTCATTCCAATGAATATAAATGACTAAACAGTATTTTAACTGATTGTATTACCAAGACATCAATGTACAACAGAGACTACATATAGGCCGTGCTCTGTTAAAAGGGGGTTCAATGCATATGCGTAAAGTGTTGTCCCAGATTAGCCTGTGCAGTGCACACAGGCTAATCAGGGACAAAACTTTCTGCCTAAACTGGACTTTTGCTAAGAAGAGACTTTCTTTACATAAAACATATCATAAAGCGGAAAGCGTCGTCCCTGATTAGCCTGTGTGGACTGCACAGGCTAATCTGGGACGACATTTTAAGCACATGCATTAAACCACTTTTTCACAGAGTATGGCTCAAATGTTTGATTTTCAGCACGTGATACATATTTTTGACGTTCCTACCATCTTCCCTAATGGTGCTACAGTCGAAGAAGTACACGTGTGTTGTGGTGACCTCCAGGCGACCTTTGATGACCTCCTGCAAGGTCACGAGTTCACATTCCTCCGTCAGGACCAGTTTCTCCTTATCCCCGTACACTTCTGCTGTTGAACTAAACAGATAGTTGTTATCTTTGGATAAATGATTTTATCTCATCATCTGCAGCCCATTGTTTAAATCTTGATAACTTTAGCCAATACAAAAGATAACCTTTATTTGGATAAAGATATCTGGGGTCAAATACCTTGGCTAAATCTTATCCAAAACGTAACAAAACTTGCATCTGTTTGTTTATAAATTTGTTTATACAATTGCTACCCCCCAAAAATATCGTAAAATTGAAGATAACCAAAGTTATCCGCTGGCTAAGAGTTATTCAGGTTTATACAATTTGCTGCAGATGTGAATTGTCCCAACGACACAAAAAAACATTTCAATAAAAACATAGCTTTTCTCAGCATTACTGAGTTAAAGATGTCACAATCAGAATACTGATTTGAGCCTCCCTCTGTAAAAACAGGGCAAAATCCATGTGCGTAAAGTGTCGTCCCACATAAACCTGTGCAGTTTGCAGTCTAATCAGGGACAAAACTTGCTGCCTAAACCTGATTTTCACTAAGTAGAGACTTCTTTTTAACAAAAAATTCTTAAAAAACAAATATTGTCATCCCTGATTAGCCTGTGCGGACAAATCTGGGATAACACTTTTAGCACATGCATTAAGCCCCATTTTCCAAGAACAAGGCCCGTATTCACCAAACGATTCTTAGACTTAAGTCTATAAATCAAGAAAATTCTTTAAATTAGAATATTCAAGAATTTCTTTAATTTTGAGTCAAACTCTGCAGTTAACATCTCTATCTATATTATTCTTCATATAGAACATTTTGTTAATGACATAATCACCAGTGGAGGCCTGTATATGTTCATTCACTGAACACATGTATTGTGTGCAGTTTTATACACCAAAATTTTAATTTTAAAAGTTGGTGAGCGTTATACATTGATACAACCGATCGTTTAAAAGTAAAATGGTGCCTGATTTTAGAGTTTTGTTATTTCAAAAACTCTTTGTCTCCTTTTTTGGCATTGAACAATCATGTATGCGTTATACATGGTTGGGCGTAATACATTGCGTAATACATACTAGCTAAGTATTCTCAACATGATCTTTCTCTGCCAGGGGATATTTGTTTAAGATAAACTAAAATGGTATGACATTACTTGAAAAGGGAAACTATTAAATTTCACATGCACTTGTGTGAATGTTAATATGTAAATTTGTATTCCTTAAAGGGATTTTTTTTTTAATAGAAAAATACGCACTAGATACAAATAACTGTAGACCAGTTAACATTCAATAAATGCACATTATTGCTACTTTATCAAAGAATCCCATTTTTCTCTAACCTTTGTGCACTGATGACTGTCCAATCCTCGTCGCCTATCCCATCATCCCCCATGTTCTCCTTGGATACAAGAGCTTCCTTGGTTACCGAAAGGTGCCTCAACTCCTCAAGAATGTTGATGCTTTCAACACCTGTAGAATCATTTGAACCTTGTTCTGGGAAAACTGGGCTTAATGCATGTGCGTAAAATGTTGTTCCAGATCAGCCTGTGCAGTCCAGAAGGCTAATCAGGTAGATTTTTGTTAAGAAGAGAGTTCCTTTATCAGGGGTGTCAATTTACCGAAATCTAAAATCCTGAAAATCATCCTAGAATTTGGGGACCAGAGTCAAAAGAGTTTTAATGATTCATTAAATTATGTTTCCTTTGTAAATAATATGCCAAAGGTCAATAATTTGTGTTTAAGAGTGACATTTTGTGACAAGAATGCTTAAAATAACCAAAACAATCCTCTGATTTATATCAATATCAAAAGTTTTCCTTGAGGGCTTAAATCCTGAATTCAGGAATAATCCTGAAAATTGACACCTCTGCTTTATATGTCAAATAGCATAAAGGCTGAAGTTATGTCCCTTATAAGTGTGTGCGCAATGCACAGGCTAATATAGGTCATACATTTTACACACATGCATTAAGCCCAGTTTTCCTGAAATCATGCTTATTTGATAAATTGTTTTTTTTTATGAACTTAATAAAAAAAATAATATTTACATGCAGCAGTCTAAACTTTTTCTTTCTAAAGTACAGCTTCTATGCTAAACAAAAACTAACATCATATATTTAGATTCTGAATATTGCAGACTCAAACATTGGACAAAAATCAGTATTCTGTCAATTTTAGACCTTTCAAATCAAGTACAGTATAAATATATTCTTTATTCTAAGACTTATGTCTAAGAAGGGTTCAGTAAATACGGGGCTGGTATTCATAAAGCTTTTAAGGTAAAGCTTTACATAAGCTGGATTTAAGGGACAATTTTAAAATTCAATTTTCTATTGAAATTCTAATGATTTCAGTTTTGTAATGCCAAAATACTGTTCTTCTATGCAAAATTTACTTAAATAAACCAATTAAATGAGAAAAGACACCAAAATGGAAGGGTAAAAGACTTCAGGAATGTTTAATTATTTAAGGAATTTTCTTAAATTTACCCTTACGAGCTTTATGAATACCAGCCCAGGTCCTGTTTTTCAGCCAACTCACCCGTGTTATCTCTCAACATGGCCGCCTCTCTGTGCATGTCAAAGTGATAGTACTCACTCGTGTTATCTCTCAACATGGCCGCCTCTCTATGCACGTCAAAGTGATAGTTCTCACCTGTGTTATCTCTCAACATGGCCGCCTCTCTGTGCATGTCAAAGTGATAGTACTCACCCGTGTTATCTCTCAACATGGCTGCCTCTCTGTGCATGTCAAAGTGATAGTACTCATCCGTGTTATCTCTCAACATGGCCGCCTCTCTGTGCATGTCAAAGTGATAGTACTCACCAGTGTTATCTCTCAACATGGCCGCCTCTCTGTGCATGTAAAAGTGATAGTACTCACCCGTGTTATCTCTCAACATGGCTGCCTCTCTGTGCATGTCAAAGTGATAATACTCACCAGTGTAATCTCTCAACATGGCTACCTCTCTGTGCATGTCAAAGTGATAGTACGCACCAGTGTTATCTCTCAACATGGCCGCCTCTCTGTGCATGTCAAAGTGATAGTACTCACCCGTGTTATCTCTCAACATGGCTGCCTCTCTGTGCATGTCAAAGTGATAGTACTCACCCGTGTTATCTCTCAACATGGCCGCCTCTCTGTGCATGTAAAAGTGATAGTACTCACCAGTGTTATCTCTCAACATGGCCGCCTCTCTGTGCATGTCAAAGTGATAGTACTCACCAGTGTTATCTCTCAACATGGCTGCCTCTCTGTGCATGTCAAAGTGATAGTACTCACCAGTGTTATCTCTCAACATGGCAGCCTCTCTGTGCATGTCAAAGTGATAGTTCTCACCAGTGTTATCTCTCAACATGGCTGCCTCTCTGTGCATGTCAAAGTGATAGTACTCACCAGTGTTATCTCTCAACATGGCCGCCTCTCTGTGCATGTCAAAGTGATAGTACTCACCAGTGTTATCTCTCAACATGGCCGCCTCTCTGTGCATGTCAAAGTGATAGTACTCACCCGTGTTATCTCTCAACATGGCTGCCTCTCTGTGCATGTCAAAGTGATAGTTCTCACCAGTGTTATCTCTCAACATGGCTGCCTCTCTGTGCATGTCAAAGTGATAGTACTCACCCGTGTTATCTCTCAACATGGCTGCCTCTCTGTTCATGTCAAAGTAATAGTACTCACCAGTGTTATCTCTCAACATGGCCGCCTCTCTGTGCATGTCAAAGTGATAGTACTCACCAGTGTTATCTCTCAACATGGCCGCCTCTCTGTGCATGTCAAAGTGATAGTACTCACCCGTGTTATCTCTCAACATGGCTGCCTCTCTGTGCATGTCAAAGTGATAGTTCTCACCAGTGTTATCTCTCAACATGGCTGCCTCTCTGTGCATGTCAAAGTGATAGTACTCACCCGTGTTATCTCTCAACATGGCTGCCTCTCTGTGCATGTCAAAGTAATAGTACTCACCAGTGTTATCTCTCAACATGGCTGCCTCTCTGTGCATGTCAAAGTGATAGTACTCACCCGTGTTATCTCTCAACATGGCTGCCTCTCTGTGCATGTCAAAGTGATAGTACTCACCCGTGTTATCTCTCAACATTGCCGCCTCTCTGTGCATGTCAAAGTGATAGTACTCACCCCTGTTATCTCTCAACATGGCCGCCTCTCTGTGCATGTCAAAGTGATAGTACTCACCAGTGTTATCTCTCAACATGGCCGCCTCTCTGTGCATGTCAAAGTGATAGTACTCACCCGTGTTATCTCTCATTATGGCCGCCTCTCTGTGCACCTCAAAGTGATAGTACTCACATGTGTTATCTCTCAATATGGCTGCCTCTCTGTGCACGTCAAAGTGATAGTACTCACCCGTGTTATCTCTCAACATGGCTACATCTCTGTGACCGTCAAAGTGATAGTACTCACCCCAGTTATCTCTCAACATGGCTGCCTCTCTGTGCACGTCAAAGTATTAGTACTCACCAGTGTTATCTCTCAACATGGCTGCCTCTCTGTGCATGTCAAAGTGATAGTACTCACCAGTGTTATCTCTCAACATGGCTGCCTCTCTGTGCATGTCAAAGTGATAGTACTCACCAGTGTTATCTCTCAACATGACTGCCTCTCTGTGCATGTCAAAGTGATAGTACTCACCAATGTTATCTCTCAACATGGCCGCCTCTCTGTGCACGTCAAAGTGATAGTACTCACCCGTGTTATCTCTCAACATGGCTGCCTCTTTGTGCATGTCAAAGTGATAGAACTCACCCGTGTTATCTCTCAACATGGCTGCCTCTCTGTGCATGACAAAGTGATAGTACTCACCCGTGTTATCTCTCAACATGGCTGCCTCTCTGTGCACGTCAAAGTGATAGTACTCACCAGTGTTATCTCTCAACATGGCCGCCTCTCTGTTTACGTCAAAGTGATAGTACTCACCAGTGTTATCTCTCAACTTGGCAGCCTCTCTGTGCACGTCAAAGTGATAGTACTCACCCGTGTTGTCTCTCAACATGGCCGCCTCTCTGTGCATGTCAAAGTGATAGTACTCACCAGTGTTATCTCTCAACATGGCTGCCTCTCTGTGCACGTCAAAGTGATTGTACTCACCTGTGTTGTCTCTCAACATGACTGCCTCTCTGTGCACGTCAAAGTGACAGTACTCACCCGTGTTGTCTCTCAACATGGCTGCCTCTCTGTGCACGTTAAAGTGATAGTACTCACCAGTGTTATCTCTCAACATGGCTGCCTCTCTGTGCACGTCAAAGTGATAGTTCTGTATGAGCTTCACCTTTGTACGAGAGAAAAGTAAATAAAATATATTTCGTTAAAACACGTTACTTTTGTTTACTTCAATTTGTTAAATTCTTTAAATGTTACCGCCATATAATTCACCAGTAGTATTTATGTTCTCCATACAAATTTGAGTAGCCATTTATATTACAAAGTAGCAAGCGACTAAAAACTAAAACAGGCGTTCTTTTGTGCTGTTTTAAATAAATATTTTGGGTAAAAGTAGCCGGAGCCAATATTGTAAGTAACCGATGTAATTGCCGGCTGCAGGTGCTTCTGAAGAACACTGGTAGTATTTATATAAACACAAACACAGGCAGTGACGTCAAGGTCATACAGTAACATATGATTGATGTATTTTACCTTCATACGAGAGAAATTCTCTTGGTTGGACAGCTTCCAGTGACACTCCTGCAGGCTCCTATGAAAAATATATTATTAAAGAATCAATGAACCTCGCTGTGGGAAAACCGGGCTTAATGCATGTGCATATAGCATCGTCCAAAATTAGATTGTGCTGTCCGCATAGGCTAATCAGGGACAACACTTTCCCCTTTAATGGAATTTTTCTTTTTAAGGCAGTCTCCTCTTAGCACAAGGGCTGTTTGTAAAACATGCATGCCCCCCATATGGGCTGTCAGTTGTAGTGGCAGCCATTGTGTGAATACGTTTTTTGTCACTGTGACCTTGACCTTTGACCTAGTGACCTGAAAATCAATAGGGGTCATTTGCCAGTCATGATCGATATACCTATAAAGTTTCATGATCTTATGCGTAAGCATTCTTGAGTCATCATACGGAAACCATTTTACTATTTCGAGTCACTGTGACCTTGACCTTTGACCTAAATCAATAGGGGTCATCTGCCAGTCATGATCAATGTTCCTATGAAGTTCCATGATCCTAGGCGTAAGCATTCTTGAGTTATCATCCGGAAACCATTTTACTGTTTCGAGTCACTGTGACCTTGATCTTTGACCTAGTGACCTGAAAATCAATAGGGGTCATCTGCCAGTCATGATCAATGTACCAATGAAGTTTCATGATCCTAGGCGTAAGTATTGTTGAGTTATCATTCGGAAACCATTTTACTATTTCGAGGCACTGTGTCCTTGACCTTTGACCTAGTGACCTGAAAATCAATAGGGGTCATCTGCCAGTCATGATCAATGTACCTATGAAGTTTCATGATCTTAGGCTAAGTGTTCTTGAGTTATCATCCCGAAACCATCTGGTGGACGGACAGACTGATCGACATGTGCAAAACAATATACCCCCTCTTCTTCGAAGGGGGGCATAAAAAATCCAGTATAGGCTGAAAGTGTCATCCTTGATTAGCCTGTGCAGACATGCATAAAGACCACTTTTCCCAGACCACTGCTCATTTGATCAAAATGTGATTGCAATTTGGAGCATAAATACAGCAACGATCACGCAAGCTCTCATAAATATTGGATGTAAGTGTATGTGCAGTGTAACCTATATTGTGTAGACCACAATTGAACTGAAGGATATATATGAGCCATGCTCTGAAAAAAACTGGTCTAAATGCACGTGCATACAGTGTCATGCCAGATAAACCTTTATATTCTGCACAGGCTAACCAGTAACAAAACTTATCGCTTTTATGGTATATTTCATTTAAAGAAAGCCTCTTCTTAGCAAAATTCGAGTTACAGTGGAAAGTGTTGTCCATGATAAGCCTGTGTGTGTGTGTATGTTTATTTACAGGTCATCGCTGAGTCTTCACAACTACCTTATGTGCTGACCTGCAAACTGCGCAGGCTAATATGGGACCACAATTTACTCAGATGCATTAAGTCCAGTTTCCCAGAGGCTCATATGATGTTTTAACTAGATCTTGTCACAGTAAAGACACAAACCATGGGGACATATGTAGTTGCAGGTAGAAGGTTTTAATAAGCATGTAATAGGTATCATTTAAACATTTAGCAATGCAAGTGTCCTTAAATATAAAACCAGTGTGTTTAAAGAATTGCTTCTGACAGGCTTTTAACACCTCAATCAACTTTTCCTGACTGGCCAACTATAGCATAGAATAGTAGTTAGTAACTTACTGTGACCTTGACCAAACTGGCATTAAAATATCCAAATAATGTTTGCATGTAACCTCCCCCCTATACCCCACACAAATTCAGCATAGTACCGTCAGCCCAAACTCAAGTTATCAAGCAGAAATTGTTATTCAATTGTTTAAACTAATACATTGACCATTCTATTTTAAGTAACAAAGACATTGATCATTTTATTTGAGTAACAAAGACACTGACCATTCTTTTTTCAGTAACAAAGACATTCACTATTTTAATTTTAGAAACAAAGACATTGACCATTTTATTTTAAGTAACTAAGACATTGGCCATTCTATTTGTAGTAACAAAAACATTCACCATTCCATTTTTAGAAACACTGACATTGACCCCACCTGTCAGCCCATGCTCCACGCTCCCCAATGAAGAAGGTCTTCTTTGCGCGCCACTGACGCAGTACGGCGCTGTGCTGGTTACGTAGCTGGGTGCTCATGTTCTGGAAACGTTTCCGCTCGAGTGTGATCTTCTTGGCAAACGGGGCAAGAATCTGGTCCTGCAATACACACAACCATTATTTTCCCAATTGCAAACAGTACCAATACACAGCACTATTTTTCCCAATTGCAAACAGTACCAATACACAGCACTATTTTTCCCAATTGCAAACAGTACCAATACACAGCACTATTTTTCCCAATTGCAAACAGTACCAATACACAGCACTATTTTCCCAATTGCAAACAGTACCAATACACAGCACTATTTTTCCCAATTGCAAACAGTACCAATACACAGCACTATTTTTCCCAATTGCAAACAGTACCAAAACACAGCACTATTTTTCCCAATTGCAAACAGTACCAATACTGTGCACATTTGTTCCCAAAAAACTTTGGGAAAATGCGCCTCGTGAAAATTTCAGTTTACAAATATGGGTCTTTAAAATTTATTGTTACTTGGTTGCACAAACCCATCTTCATATTATTTTATATGATTTTTTTCTGAAATGTTCAGATTTAGAACTCATTTTATTTATTTATTTTTTTTAGGGAAAACTTGGCTAAATGCATATGCGTAAAGTGTCAATCCCATTTTATGGAATTTTTCATTTAACTATTTGCCACTTAGATACATGTTTCATTTGCATTACCTTAAAAATTTAAATTTAATCAAAAACCTTTTTCACTAGATTCAAGTTGTAAAGTCTTCATTTTTTAACCCTTATATACTGCATAGTGAGTAACAAACAGCATAAAACCTGAACAGACTGCAAGCTACTCGCAGGCTGTTCTGGTATTATTCTGTTTGCACATAGTCATTTCCACTTTTCCTCTGAGTGGGAAAGGTCTTAACGAAAATACTATTAAAGTGTCGTCCCTGATTAGCCTATGTTTAATGCTTATCTTGGACCACACTTTTGAATAATTTTTCAAGAATGTGGCTACTTTATGATTTGCCATGCCTGAAATTTGAGTTTGCTCTCCCCCCGCTCCCTGTTTAGCCGGTGCAGACCCTGCAGCATATCGCTATGGCAGTCCAACCAGAAGTTGGCAACCTCTCGGGACATGTCCGTGAACACACTGTCGATGAAGTGCTGCTTTTGAGGCTCAATCTACAACAACAACAATGTGATAATGTTGCCATGGTTACCATCTGACAATATGAGTGTGAGCAATTTTTGTAAACTAAAAATTTCCCTAAGGAGGTTTTTGACCAACAGCTCATGTCCCATACTTTACTATGCATAACCCGCGCCCAATTCTTTTAGGCCAAAATAGAGGAAAAAACAATTTCTAATAAAGAAATCTGTCTAATGGCTGTCATTTTACTATTGCACAATGGGTTGTATCAATCTATAACGGGAACCAACTTTTTACAATTAAAAGTTCTGTATTTTAATATTCACGTAAAACATGGTGAAATGTGGTAGTTACACCTAAAAAATGCTCAATCAACTGTTCCCATTCATCAATTTTACAATACCACTTAAAGTCATCAAAGAATGTAGAACTGAGGTTAGTAGACATTATTACACTTACAAAATGCTCAATGAACTGTTCCCATTCTGCTGTTTTACAGTACGACTTGAAGTCATCAAAGAACGTAGGACTAAGGTTAGTAGATGGAAGGCTTGGCAGGTTCACGTCAAGGTTAAGCAGCTGGTGCGACTTTTCTATCAGCGCCTTCAGCACTGGGATTAGGAAACTGTAGTTGTCGGATTCGGCTGTAAAAATGGCATAAAATAAGCCATATCACAATGGTTTTCCTTCTATTTAAAACAGGCTGTAAAATGTACCCAGTCCCAAAGCAAACAGAACCGATCCCAAACCGAAATAAAATTTAAAAAATCCCAATTAAAAAAAACAAACAAAAAACAAGTGTCAAATGATTATTATATCACAATTTAATTTTATTTGTTGATAAACAAATCCCAATTTTATTGATAAAAAAATCCCAAATTTGCCATTTTACCGATTTAAAAAACAAATCCCAATTGACCAGACACCTTTTCCCAAAATGGCTAGAAGCTTACCATGAACATTTCCTGCTCAGGTGAGCTAAACAAAAGTTTATTTTCTTCTTATTCCTATTTTATAATTTTACAAATTGGTTTTCAAGGAAACTCCAGCACCCAACTGTAAAACTGTACAATCAATGGCACCAATGATGACCGTGTTTAGGTGGCCAATCAAAAAGGAGGCCACTAATACGGTAAATTTACCATCAACAGCACCGATAATGACCGTGTTAAGGTGGCCATTCAGAAATGAGGCCAACAAATATAGTATATTTACCATCAACGTAACCAATGATGACCATGTTTAGGTTACCAATCAGCAACTAGGCAAACAAATACGGTATATTTACCATCAACGGCTTCAATGATGACTGTGTTTAAGTTACTAATCAGAAACAAGGCCAACAAATACGGTATATTTACCATTAACACTGTTTAGATGTCCAATCAGAAACGAAGCCAACAAATTCAGTATATTTACCATCAACGGCACCAATGATGACTGTGTTGAGATGACCAATCAGTAACGAGGCCAACAAATTCAGTTTATTTACCATTAACGGCACAAATAATGACCGTGTTTAGGTGACCAATCAGAAACGAGGCCTCGGCTGAACTGGAGATCAGCTTCGTCTGTATCAGAGTGTGCAGACGGGCAGTGGCGATGGCACACAGCTGAAAATGGAGACAGATTTCTTAAAATTGAGCCAATATGAGAATGGCACCGGGTCCCTTTGGATTGGGAAAATTTTCAGCTTTTGACTAATATTGGAAAATTAGTGCGTGTTTTTTTTAAATAACAATGCTTCAAATTTGAGAATTAAAGTGTTTTCAGTATTATATACACTCTGGTTGAACTTATAAAGCTGGATGGAAGATCATATACAAAATCTAAAAAAAAATTATTTTTTTTTTAAATCTTCAATTGATAATTTTTAGGTCCCTTTTGGAAAAAATATATACTTTTTTACATTGGGAATGGGGCCGAATACCAGACCCGATTTTTAACGAAATAAACCCAACATAGCTGGGGAAAGGCCTGAATTCCAAATAATTATTATACATGAATACAAGAATCAAACCTTTTATTACACTACAATAAAGGATGTTGCATAGCAAAGTTAAACTGATGACGATACTTCAGCTTAAAGCTCTTATGAAAGTTCAACAACAAATCAAATCTCTAAAAATGCGTACCTCTAGGTTATGGCGCTGAGTGAAGCTGACTATGACACTGAGGCCAAGATGCACCATATCCTGCCAACCTGCCCCCGTCTGTACGTCCCACACTGCCAACGTATCCAGCAGCGATAGGACGTCCTCCAACAACTACATACCATACTTTACCATGTATTACGAACAGTTTTAAACACGCAAATTTACATTTAACAAGATGGCTTGCGTTATACAATCAAACAATGCTGTTCTCAGTCCTAAGTTATACAATCAAACAATGCTGTTCTCACCATTTAACAAGATCGTTTGCGTTATACAATCAAACAATGCTGTTCTCAGTCCGAAGTTGCAAAAAATTTATTGTGCTATATTTAATTTAGATATTAGACGGGATGTTTGGCATTACAAAAAATGGGTGTGAGGTATACATAATAGTGTGCAATACATGCTTTAGAACGGATTTGAAAAATCATTATTTTTCCTGGCATTAATTTTTAGCGATTCTGTCGGTTGACCCATCCATAAATTTAATGCAAATTCATTTGAAAATTAATGATGCAAATTGAAATCCTCTTTTTTATCCAAAATAAACAAGCAATGAATTTACATGTCCACAAAAAGTTGTTAAATAAAAAAATAATTCAAAATTTTAGTACCAGTCAATATAAATGATTTAACAGTATTTTGCTTTGACCACTGTACATCAGAAGGGCTAAAAAAACACAGGTATATCTCTAGTCGGCAAATTCATGGCACTCTAAAACGAGTCCAATTACAGTATTTATTGGATCATTCAATCTGGATGTAAAGAAATTATTTTTGACCAAAATTGATAATATTGATGAAAAAGTCATAATACCCCTTTGCCATAGACATTGTCAGCAGAGGAATTCTGGGTAAGAAAGAACCACACAAGTTTCATGAGCTGCATTGAGTTCTCCATGTATGTCTGCGTTATGTGACCTGCAAGTGACACAACCAATCAAAATGCTATAAGTTTGGACAATCGACAACGGAAAAACATATGAGACTACAGGAAAACCAGGCTAAATGCATGTGCTTTAAGTGTTGGCCCAGATAAGCCAGTGTAAACAAACGCTTATCAGGGTCAACACTACAATATAAAAAAGTGAAACTCCAGCTGCTGGAGCAGTATTGAATTTTCATTAAAAACAATTAGTTGGTCCTTTATTTAAGGCAAGTGACCGATTGCCCAAACAGTACAAAACAGCACAATACAGCACAATACAAACCAACATAAACACAAGCATTAACTGGATTTTTGTTTAGATGTGACCTCCTTTAAATGAAAAAATTCCTAAAAGTGTCTCCTCTGATTAGCCTGTGCAGATAGCACTGGAATGACAATATACACAAAGGCAATTAAGGCAAGTTTCCCCAGAACAAGATTCATATGAATAAATGTTGACTTGTCAACTGTCAGACATCTTGAACATGGCATAAAGCCAATTTAGCCTTTTCATTGTAAGTGCATTGTAGCCTACGCAGTTAAAAAGTAGTTCACAATATTCCCATTCTAACCAATCTTAACTCATACTTAAAATACAATAATTTAAAGCATCACTTCCACATTTTGGAGCTTGAAAAGCATTTAAATAGAAATTTCACGTTTGCACACACAAACAAAAGACATTGTTATTCAATTTAATGTAACAAATGATAAGCATATGTTTACAGTGTACTTTTTCTTCTTTTTGATGGAAAAACTTGCCTAACATAAATAAGTTTAAACCTATTTATTTAGCTTGATAGCATAGAAAGCCTTAGGTTTATTTGAAACGCTATCGAGATCGTTTCCTGGGACTAGAACCAGTACTTGATGTCTATCGGGGAAATCTAAAGAACGCTATCGCAATGGGGATAGAACCCATGACCTCCCGATGGATAGGCAGACACCATATCCACTACACCACTGCGACTCAAACATAACATAAATAACATCTAACAAAGTATTATTTGATTTTGTTCTTTTAATTTGAATGATTATAAAGAGTTATAGCAAATTTAGTATTACCCTAATCAGTTGACTTTTCATTTGGAATAAAAAGGCTAATGAATTTATTTTCCCAATTTTATAAAAATGCCGATAAAATTCCCAATTCCAAAGCCATGGGCTATCTTCCCAAAAAGTGGGAAAAAAAACCTGGCATCATCCCTGCAGTTGGCACAGGCTTATCTGGGACAACACTTTACTCACATGCATTAAGCCCCGTTTCCCCCGAGCTCATTTATTAACTTTATTTGTTAAAGATAACAAATTGATGATGGGTAAAGTTATTTATGAAGGGTAAACTTATTTCTTAACCTTATATTTAAGGTTTAACTTAAACTTATTTATAAAGGGCAAACTGATTTCTGGACTTATTATGCAATACTCATAATTAGGGGCTGAAATTGGGCCCTTTGGATTGTGAAAAATCACTTTGTTTTTACTTAAACAGGGACATTGTTTTGGTTTATTTTAATAAGACTTACTTCTTTATTGAGATTTAAAATGTTTTAAATATTAAATTTACTGCAGTTCAAATAATACAGCTAAATAAAGAGATGATATTATAAAGTTGAGGTTTATTTTAATTCCGGCAATTTTTTTTCCCTATTGGGCAAATTACTGGTAACAGCCAAATAGTGAAAAATTAGCGCGAACAAATTGAAATAGGGAAAATTCTTGTCATGAAGTGTGTAGATTGGGAAATTGGTGTATTTTAATTCTTGCTAACAAATACTTTAAATTTGATAAATAAGTGTTGTCTACTTGTAAATAGAGAGAAAAAAAGCATTTTATTCTATTACCAGATGAAAATCGAATGTATAACAACGATCGTATAAACTTTACCTTTATACTATCGCTATTTTTAGACCATGGTTTTCCGATCTCTATCTTAAGAATACTATATGTTTCAATGTGACGTCATAGCAAATGATGACGTTGAAGTAAACAAACACTTCGGAGTCAACTTGGAAAACCAGGGCTGTTTCTTTGAATTTTAAAGTATTTTTACTCTTTTTGAACGATAAACGACCACAAAATAATAGGATAAATAGAATATTATGTGAGTTTTGGATAAAGATCAAGTTTATCATGCTCGGCACGGACCATGTTAGCGCTCGGCAAGCCTCGCGCTACATCGGTTCTAAGCCTCGCATGATAAACTTAATCTTTATCCAAAACTCACATAATATTCTCTATTTACCGGAATCTTTCAGTTCTGATGTGCAGGCGTGTAGCATCATCTCCAGCAGACGACGTTTCAACTCCTCCACCCGGCAAAGCAGGTTATTGCCATCGCTTAGCTTGTCAAGCCATCTCAACACCAGGCAGCGTTCCTAGAAATTATGGAGCAAATATTTCACTGACTCTTGACCTTCTCATGCAAGGAATGACTAGAGCTATCAATAGCAAATAATTATATATCTTTAGCCTTCTTTTGCTATGACAAACTAGAGCTATCACAAGCACAAGTGACCTTGGCCTTTTCTGGAAATATGAAGTGAACTTTACCTTTCTTGGAATTATGGAGCAAATAATTAAGTGAACTTGACCTTTTCATGAAAATCTTGAGCACATAGTTAAGTGGCCTAAGTATAGAGAAAAAAATAAAGTGACCTTGGAATGTTCTCGCAAGGAATGGAAATATGGAGCTAACAATTAAGTTGCCTGGGCCTTTTACAGAAATATGGAGGAAATAATTGAGCAATCTTGGTCTTTTGTGGAAAATATAGAGCATGTAATGAGTTGACCTTGACCTAAGTATGGAGCAAATAATTAAGTGAACTTGGACTTTCCCAAAAATATGGAGCAAATAATTAAGTGACCTTGGCACTTTCGTAAAAATATGGAGCAAATAATAAAGTGACCTCGGCCTAAGTATGGAGCAAATAATTAAGTGACCTTGGCATATTCTTTCAATAAATGGAAATACGGAGCTAAGAATTATGTGACCTGGGCCTTTTATAGAAATATGGAGGAAATAATTGAGCAATCTTGGTATTTTGTTAAAAATATGGAGCAAATAATTAATGACCTTAACTTTGCAGGAAATAAGGACCAAATAATATAACTATGAGTACATATGAATTACAATTTATGTCAAGACAATGAAGTACCAAAGCTAACATTTATGCAAATCATATTTATTTCGCCTATCAAATGGAGAGTCACGGGTTCCATCCTCACTGTGGGAGAGTTCTTAGACCTCCCCCAAAGACACAAAGTACAGCAGTGTTCTGTCGTGGATGCGCCCTTGCGTCATTGGCGCAAAAATAAAAGATTTGTCCCCACCCGTTTTCTGTATATGGGTCCCCGGGCGCACAGGAATTAGGAATAAAAACGAATTGATTCAATTTGTAAGTCGGTAAAGTACTCGAGTGAATGTGTAACTAGAACGAATTATTTCATTGGACGTGACGTCATTTTGCAGCCAATGGTTAATTAATTTTAATAACACTTTATTGCAATGGTAAGATTATAACAACCAATCAGCTGATATCAAGGAAATTTTCACACCTATCAAAATGGTGGAAAGTGACCGGCCGAAGAAAACAAAATCCATTTTAGTTTTTTACTCCGGCAAGTAAAATTAGAAAATATGACGATAATAATAACAACACCCCAACAGAGTCTTCCCAAGTCCCAACATAGTTTAGCAATGACAAAAAAGTCTGCCCCTAAACGTACATTCCAAGCAACTTGTCTTCCAAAATTGTCTTGGTCATTGTTTGACAACAACAAAATGACATGCAGTTTGTGCATAAAGCACAAAAAAGAAAACGCCTTTACTTTTGGTAATTCTAATTATCAAACAAGTACTTTGACACGCAATGCTGAGTCCAATGACCATAATTCTGTTCAAAGTTTTGTAAATATAATGACAATTGTTTGACAGTTTAAAAAAGTTTTTAAAATGTTCAAGTTTGAATTAGAATGTTACATCCTGTGGACTGGCTGTAAGAAGAAATCAAGCAAATTTAAGAGTGCAAGTAAAAGGTAATTTGTTTCTAAAAATTTGATTCTGCTACAAATATATTTCTGTGTCCCCAGATTTTTCCTTTTTGTCGCCACTTTTTAACCCTAAAGGGTCCTTGTCCCCAACAGTAAAGATTCACGGCAGAACACTGGTACAGGTTCTACCCAGGGAATGGACTCAAGTGTGTTTCAATAAGCCTAAGGCGTTGAATGCAATCGAGCTTATACACTGACCTTCCAAGCGGCCTGGTCTGAGCCTTCCACGCCTTTCCACATCACGGTAAACAGAACAATGAGCAGATTCTGACACAATTCCTCCGTGTCCTCAACAATCTTCATCATAAAACTGCCCCGCAGTCCAAGACTGTCCAGCATGCGCTCCATGTTCTTAGAATCCCGCTCCGTGTTTGTATTATCTCGCACTGTGGTTGCATTATCTCTCTCTGGGTTTGCTGCTAAACTCAGACGGGGATTCGACCGTGATGGTGTTATTGAAGTTTGTGTATCAGCTTTAAGTTCTGAACGCATCTCGATGCTTTCACCTTCATTTTTGACAGGCTTTCCCTCACTTGACAATGAAGTTGTGCTTTCAGCCTTGGTTAACGGTCTCCCACGAATCCCAGAAGAATTTAAATCCTCCATGCTGGCACTTGAGCTTCGACTTATGTGGTGAAAATCATCTTCGTTCGCTGTCAGGTTCAAGTCAAAGTAATTCTTCTGCTGCAGATACATCGGGGTTGATGGAGTCTCTAAGGCATCTGAAAACTCGATCAAAGATTGAGAGCTCCTGGATCTAAGATTCAGGGAGTCTGGATGTCGCACTGGCGTGGTCCATGCCGCATCTTTGCCGCGCACTTCATCACCTTCCCTACGATAAATCACATGATTATCACAGTCTTTATCACAGTCGGTCATAATATCACGCTGAGAATCACAATGAACACTTTTTGTGGTGGCTTCACTAGAAGTTTCAAAAACTTCACTTTCTTCAGTGTCTAAATCATTTCTGTATAAATGGTCTTCCCCAGTTTTTAAATTGCCCATCTCTTCTTGCACTAACTCAGTTTCCAACATGCTTCTCTCCCCTGATGAATTCTGCACTTGCTCGCTTCCCTTAGAAATGTCAGAATCATTTTCCATCGCTGACACAAAAGTTCCCTCCCCTGACAGCATGCTACATTCATGAGTTCCCTCCCTTGAATCGTTCAAATCAAAAGCCTCAACTTCAAAACCATCTTCAATCCCTGAGATAATCTCCGATTTAACAGTCTGGAAGTTACTATCATCACCAGTCTCATCAAAATCAATCAGATCTGACATTCCTTTAACATTTTCCGCCCCAATGGATTTCTCAGCAGACGCATTTGTCGACTTTGACTCCAAAGGACTGAGGATGAATAGATGGGTGAGTAACTCCTGCCAACCGATCTGCTTGGCAAACTGTCTGGCCGACCCAGCGTTGGAGACAAGAATGGAGAGTAGCTGACGACTGGCCTCCAGTTTGATATCGAAGCCACTTCTGTAGATAAGCTGCAGGATTGCCAGCACGGCACCATACATGTGCGGAGACTCTGAAAGTAACACAGTATTGTTTACACCATTTTTGGGATGAATAAGGCTGGAACCCTTTGAATTGGACAACAATTGCATAATTTCTGTGCAGGCTCTTAAAGTAGCACATTTGCCAATAATATAAGCTTTGTTCTGTGACAACAAGGCTTTATGCATGTGCATATTAGTGGCGTTCCATCAGGGACGACACTTTCCGCCTTAACTGAATTATCCTTAAGAAGTGACCTCCTTTAAACAAAATCCATAAAAGCAGAAAGTGTTGTCCCTTTTTAGCCTGTGCTGTCTCCATCACAACCAACCATCCTCCATCTCTCTCTACCTCCCAGGGTATCCCTTCCTTCTCTCCCTACATCCCACCTTCGAACCATCCCTCCCTCTCTCACCTAAAACCTTCCCTTCTTCAAACCCTCCCTCTCTCCCTACCTCCCATCCTCCCTTCTTCCAACCCTCCCTCTCTCATTACATCCCACTCTCCCTTCTTACAACCCTCCCTCTCTCCCTACCTCCCACCCTCCCTTCTTCCAACCCTCCCTCTCTCCCACCCTCCCTTCTTCCAACCCTCCCTCTCTCCCTACCTCCCTCACACCCTCCTTCCAACCATCCCTCTCTCCCCTCCCTCTCTACCTACCTCCCACCTTTCAACTCTCCCTCCCTCCATATTCACCTGTAAATGTGACCTTCTCCAGGAATTGTTCTCCATATTTCTGACTCCCTCTCTCCCTGCTGTCCTCCCCCTCATTCCCTCCCTCCCTTCTTTCCCTACCTGATTTCCTGCCTCCGTCCCTTGCATCCCTCCCTCGCTCCTTCCCTAGCACCATCCCTCCCTGCCTCCCTCCCTCCCTGCTTCCATTCCTTCATCCATATTAACCTGTAAATGAGACTTGCTCCAGGAATCGTTTGATGGTTGGTCCAGAGATCTCCACACCCTGTACGAGGCTGATCAGACCAAGGTATCCGCAGTCAACCAGACGCAAGCGTGACTTGCTCTTCTCGTAAACCTTGTCAGACCTCAGTAGCATGTACAACACCTGGGAAAAATTTAAAACTTTGAACTTAAATTTAATTGTATGCTGATTGAATTGAAAGCATAAGGATTATTGAAATGCTCTTGATTGTGTTTCCTAATTAACCTGTCATCCCAGATTAGCCTGTACTGATGACTTTGGGTGACCCTAAAGAATTCTCACACAGTGGGGATCGAACCCAGACCTGTGACCACCCTGTCACTCTGCGGACACCTCATTAAGCCACTGTGACCTGAGATTCACATGCAAAACATTTGAGCTACGCTCTTGGAAAATGGCGCTTTAGGCATGTTCATAAAGTGTCGTTCCACTTTTGTGAATTAGGCACAGGCTAACCTGGGTTCACATTTCTGCCTAGACAGGATTTTGGTCTAGAAGAGACTTCCTTCAAACAAACAAAATCCATAAAAAGTGGAAAGTCTTTTTGATTAGCCTGTGCTGACTGCACAGGCTATCTGGGATACCACTTTATGCACATGCATTACGCATGGTTTTCCGATAGTGTAGCTCATTTGTGTTTCTTTGTTTGTTGTTTAACCCAGCCAGAAAAATCCCAGACCACAACAAGGATTGAACCCGGGACCTCCCGGTTCCAAATCAGACACTCTACCACGTCGCTATAAAAGCTAGCTCATATAGCAAGGCAGTATAAGTTCTCCTTACACGGAAATCTACTACAGTTGGTTTATTTGAATTTTTTCCTGCTTTCAACAACATTTAAGTTATATCATGGCTACCAGTTTCCATTGTCACACTCTTCCTGGGAAGTTTATGGTTTACCAGAACTCAGTGTAGCACGATGAAGAACAAAGAGTACTTATACTGCCTTGATATATGAGCTAGATTTTATAGCAACATGCAGGGTAGAGTGTCTGCCTTAATACCAGGAGAGCCCAGGTTCAATCCCCATTGTGATCGGGGATTTTTCTAGCTGGGTGACATAAGTACACACTGAAACCGACAACTACCCTACTTTTATCAGATATTGGGGAATATTGGCACACAATTTATGTTTGCGAGCAAGCAAGTAAACCTAGGATATACATATGTGTTCTACTAACTTAGTTATAAAAGGAAAAAACAACAAAATATCTGGGAATTCCAAGCAGAGTAGTTATTCTGAGAATAACAAGGAAAATATTTTACTGAAAAAAACAAACAAAATATATTTATGTAAATGACAATCTTTATTGAAAAACATGACCCTTTGGGAAATAACCCTTTTGAAATCACAATTATATGCATAACACATAAACAAGTTCCATAAAGGGAATTACTGTTTATTTTTAATTAATCTAGTTATAACAAGAGATGTGTTTGTCAGAAACACAATGCCCCCCCTACTGAGCCGCTTTGCAAAAAGTTTTTTTTTATTATATCCATTAAAAAAATATTACTTGCCTTGTGAAAATAATCTGTACCTGCAAAATGATATAAAATAGAAATTATCTCCTTTAAAGCTTGGATTTTGTTTTTTGACCTTTGACCTTGAAGGATGACCTTGACCTTTCACCACTCAAAATATGCAGCTCCATGAGATACACATGCATGCCAAATATCAAGTTGCTATCTTCAATATTGTAAAAGTTATGGCCAATGTAAAAAATTTCAGACGGAGGCACAGACGGACTGACAGTTCAACTGCTATATGCCACCCTATTGGGGGCATGAAAAGTGATATATAAGAATATGGCAAGCATATCGATCCCCCCTCCCCATATTAAAATTATATCAAGCAAGTTATTACACACAGACTTTATTGTAGAAATGCTCAGTTAAACAAGAGCACGGCATAATGGGTGCCACGCTCGGCTACGGGTGCAGTTTTGAATAAATGAAAGCTTGTCAGAATCAGGGATCATATTTTCCCGCAACATCAATCGGTCCGGATATAAATGGGGAAAAGTATCCGAAAATGTATATCCGAAATCATGAAAAATTACGTTAAAATATATACCATTGATTTTGCCATTCATGAAGGTGGTATAATACAGGTACAAGTAAAATTTCCTTAGGCATTTTTTTAATGGAACTAGTTTTCTCAACTGGTTTTATCATTTGGTAATTAATTGTTGTTTCGTGTGCTGTTTTATCAGACTTTTTTCATCGTTGTCAATATTATTAATCTGTGTTAGTCTATACCGATGTTTAATTGTTGTCGACTCGATAATAGCTTACAAACATGCACTGAACCAAACAAATGTCTGTGCGTAGGTTGGCTACTGACAACAACAACCAAATATTTAATAAATAATTTGTTGTCAAATAACCCACGGCCGATAGTTTATATGCGTAGGGGTTTAATCACAAGAGCGAAGCATTTGAAACCACGCATCTAATTTTCTGGTCGTGAGTTATTCAACAACAAAGTATAAAGTACACGAATTATTTCGATTCTAACACGGTTTTACTAAAGATTTATTCAATGTATATTATTTTTCTTGTGTACTATTTTATGTGAAGTTCCGCCCATAAAAATAACTTTCGGCTGTCGATCAGATCCACGACTTTCATTCATATTATATTACCGGATTATTACGCTGGTGGAAAATGTATCGGCATGTTTTGTTAAGTTACAGCGCGTGCATTCAGACGCGTCTTTTTGGATGCATCTTTAATCCGCTGTTCACAAGTTTTTGATTCTTGGTCTGACGCACAATAAACCGGTCCTGACCGGTTTAGAGACTGCAGCGAATGATTATCACACCTAATCGAGATAAGAATGTCATTAGGGTGTGTTAGCATGTACACTGTGTAATCGATTTCATGACATGGGAATTTTAATAGCAAACAGAATCGGACCGACTGTTTGGGATTTCCAATCGGTCTTTCATGACCCCAATCGGTCTAGGACCGACAAAACCGAAAAAAATATGATCCCTGGTCAGAATAAATATATTTTCTTTTTTAGAGGTCACAGTGACCTTGACCTTTGACCTAGTGACCCCAAAATGAGTGTGGCGTATAGAACTCATCAAGGTGCATCTACATATGAAGTTTTAAAGTTGTAGTTGGAAGCAGTTTGATTTTAGAGCCAATGTTAAGGTTTTAGCACGACGCGGACCGCGGACGTCAGACGGCGGACAACGAGCTGGCTATGACAATACCACGGGTTTTCTCCGAGCTAAAAAGGGGGCATAACTTAAATTTTCAATTTCAATGTAGGATAATAAGATATGCATATGACTCATTCCATATCATTAGATACAAGTATTGCAGGTATGATAAAAGTTAATTAAAAAGTGTAGGAGTATTACATTATTTAGTCATGCAAGTTTGTATCTATGGATGGGCAGAGCATTTAACAGACAGAAAAGTTGAATCCAGATAACCACTTTTCTATTTTCTGAAGGGGTGTTGAAGGAGTGTAAGTTTTATTTTAACTCGTTCTTGGAAAACTGTGCATAGTGCACATGTGTACAGTGCCATTCCAGATTAGTCTGTGCAGTCTGTACAAGTCATGTGTACAGTGTCATTCCAGATTAGCCTGTGCAGTCTGTCCAGATTAGCCTGTGCAGTCTGTACAAGTCCAGATTAGCCTGTGCAGTCTGTACAAGTCCAGATTAGCCTGTGCAGTCTGTACAAGTCCAGATTAGCCTGTGCAGTCTGTACAGTGTCATTCCAGATCAGCCTGTGCAGTCTGTACAGTGTCATTCCAGATTAGCCTGTGCAGTCTGTACAAGTCCAGATTAGCCTGTGCAGTCTGTACAGTGTCATTCCAGATTAGCCTGTGCAGTCTGTACAAGTCCAGATTAGCCTGTGCAGTCTGTACAGTGCCATTCCAGATTAGCCTGTGCAGTCTGTACAGTGTCATTCCAGATCAGCCTGTGCAGTCTGTACAGTGTCATTCCAGATTAGCCTGTGCAGTCTGTACAGTGTCATTCCAGATTAGCCTGTGCAGTCTGTACAGTGCCATTCCAGATTAGCCTGTGCAGTCTGTACAAGTCCAGATTAGCCTGTGCAGTCTGTACAGTGTCATTCCAGATCAGCCTGTGCAGTCTGTACAGTGTCATTCCAGATTAGCCTGTGCAGTCTGTACATGTCCAGATCAGCCTGTGCAGTCTGTACAGTGTCATTCCAGATCAGCCTGTGCAGTCTGTACAGTGTCATTCCAGATTAGCCTGTGCAGTCTGTACAGTGCCATTCCAGATTAGCCTGTGCAGTCTGTACAAGTCCAGATTAGCCTGTGCAGTCTGTACAGTGTCATTCCAGATTAGCCTGTGCAGTCTGTACAGTGCCATTCCAGATTAGCCTGTGCAGTCTGTACAGTGCCATTCCAGATCAGCCTGTGCAGTCTGTACAAGTGTACAGTGCCATTCCAGATCAGCCTGTGCAGTCTGTACAAGTGTACAGTGTCATTCCAGATCAGCCTGTGCAGTCTGTACAAGTGTACAGTGTCATTCCAGATTAGACTGTGCAGTCTGTACAAGTCATGTGTACAGTGTCATTCCAGATTAGTCTGTGCAGTCTGTACAAGTCATGTGTACAGTGCCATTCCAGATTAGTCTGTGCAGTCTGTACAAGTCATGTGTACAGTGTCATTCCAGATTAGCCTGTGAATTCTGTACAAGTTAATCAAGGACAACACTTTCCAATTTTATGATTTTTTTCATTTAAAGGAAGTCTCTAATAAACGAAAATCCAGTTTAGGTGGACAATGTAGTCCCTGATAAGCCTTACGCACTGCACCAGCAAATCATGACACTTTACACACATGCACGCACTGCACCAGCAAATCAAGGATGACACTTTACACACATGCATAAAGCCCAGTTTTCCAAGCACAAATTTAAATTAACAAATGAATGCAAAAACAAAGCTTACTTAACAAATGAACACAATCATGAATTCCCACAACTCTACCTTGACAATTTTCTCGTAGTACACAATGGTGAACCCTCGCAGAGTAAGCAGACCGTAAAGCATCTCACCGATGTCGGGCTCGAACATGAGGAGATACAGCTGATCCTGCTTCCTGCACACCTCCAGCAGATTGATCAGCATGTCAAGTGTCTCAGTGATCTAGAGAAATCAGGAGGAAAACAAGAATATAAGTGAAACTGATGGATGCTCCCTGATGATGCGCTTTGTCAATCTATGTGTTAATAACCACCTTAAAAAAATCTATTATTAGCCTCCGTGACCTTGACCTTGACCCCAGTGACGCCAAACCTCATCAAAAGGTAGAGGTCCACGCAAGATACCTACATGCCAAATATATAAGAGATCGGTAAAATATTGAAGGCACTATGAGAAACTGTAACAAAATTGTGATGGAAATATCTATTATTAGCCTCGGCAACCTTGACCCCAGTGACATCAAACCTCATAAAATGGTAGAGGTCCATGCAAGGTACCTACATGCCAAATATGTAAGAGATCAGTAAAATATTGAAGGCACTATGAAAATTTGTAACAAAATTGTGACGGAAAAATCTATTTTTTTCCTCTGTGACCTTGACCCAAATGACCTCATCAAAAGGTAGAGGTCCATGCAAGGTACCTTCATGCCAAATATATGAGAGAACGGTAAAATATTGAAGGCCCTATGAGAAATTGTAACAAAATTGTGACGGAAAAATCTATTATTAGCCTTGGTGACCTTGACCTTGACCCCAGTAACCTCAAACCTCATCAAAAGGTAGAGGTCCATGCAAGGTACCTACATGCCAAAATGTAAGAGATCAGTAAAATATTGAAGGCGTTATGAGAAACTGTAACAAAAGTGTGAAGGAAGGAAGGAAGGAAGGAAGTAAGGAAGGAAGGAAGGAAAGAACTACAAACTGGCAACTATATGCTCCCCGAAAATTTTCGGGGAGAATAAATATTAAATGCAAAAATTCAAATAATTTAACACAAACACATAGACAAATGACCGACTTAAATTCCTCATTTTTTCCCCAGATCCAAAACTTTCATGCCAACAAATATAAATGACTTAACATTATTTAACCCTTTACCACTTAGATATGTATATGCTGTCCCTTAGAAAGTTACATTTACCACTTAGATATGTATTTGCTGTCCCTTAGAAAGTTACATTTACCACTTAGATATGTATTTGCTGTCCCTTAGAAAGTATCATTTACCACTTAGATATGTATTTGCTGTCCCTTAGAAAGTTACATTTACCACTTAGATATGTATTTGCTGTCCCTTAGACAGTTACATTTACCACTTAGATATGTATTTGCTGTCCCTTAGAAAGTTACATTTACCACTTAGATATGTATTTGCTGTCCCTTAGAAAGTTACATTTACCACTTAGATATGTATTTGCTGTCCCTTAGAAAGTTACATTTTATTAAAGACCTTTCTTACTAGATCCAAGTTTTAAAAGGCTTCATTTCCAACCCTAAGATACTGATGAGCAGCAAACAGCATTAAACCTGAACAGACTGCAAGTTACTCGCAGGCTGTTCGGGTTTTATGCTGTTTGCACATAGCCATTTTCACTTTGCCTCTGAGTGGAAAAGGGTTAAAGGTCGTGGCCTACGTACCATATTCTCCTCCTTGCTGGCCATCATGTAGGCGAATATCGCAGCCAACTCAATTACTGTGACCTTTTTCAGTATGAAGTACTTGACGAGCCCCATCAACGACACACGGATGATCCTCGCATCTTCCTCCGACAGGCCACTAGAAGTGCTGGGGAGATTTTGTGGATGGATTTATTTTATGCTGATTCAGTATGTTGTTTTATTTAGCAGTTATTTTAAATTATGACTCCGTAAGTGTGTTATTAATATCTAAGATTTTCAAGCATTTTGGATAAGTTTTTTAAAACTGAAACCGTGCTCTGGAAAAACTGGGCCTTAATTCATGTGCGCACAATTCAATTGAATATGTTTGAATGACAATTTGTTGAAACTTGCCATGATTGAAAAATGTATGTCCCAGTGTTAGAAAATGAGTACTACCTGTAAAACGTGCGTATCACATCCAAAACATACTGGACACCAAAGATTTTTCTGAAATATCTTTTGTCATCTTTAATGATGGTGGAGAGGTACTGAATATGACCTGAAACAAAACAGCACAGAGTGTTAGTCACTAGAAGCTCAAATCTATGACCTGTAGTTATCCTTTTCCGTCTCAGAGGCAAAGTGAAAATGGCTTTGTGCAAACAGCATAAAACCAGAACAGCCTGCGAGCAACTCGCAGTCTGTTCAGGCTTTATTCTGTTTGCTGCTCATCAGTATCTTAGGGTTGGAAATGAAGCCTTTAAAACTTGAATGTTGTAAGAAAGGTCTTTAATTAATTTAAACTTTCTAAGGGACTACACATGCGTAAAAATGTGTGTCTAAGTGGTAAAGAGTTAAATCCATCACAAAGAGGAGAAGAAAAATTATAGAAGAATGGTTCAGGGCAATAAATACAAAATCCTTTATATTCTTCAGCATGAAATTTTGTTGGTTTTTTAATGACTATTTGGAGGAAATATAAATTTGTTGATTTCTGAATTTGGAAAAAAAAATGAATGCGCTTGAGTTAAATATGAGGATCAGTCAACCCGCACAATAAATTAAAATAATTGTCCCATGAATAAAAATTATTTAACAGTATATAAGACAATAAGAGTGGCAGCAATAAGTTAAAGATCTGGTGTGACACATTAAATGCTAACGTTCTTTTTTTTCAGTCAATTAAATAGAGGATATTTTTTGGTTTCGGTAGACAATCGATTGTAATTCACGAGTGATCAGAGAAAATAATGTTTTCGGGAGTGGCGCAGCTACGAGTGCAAATATGTATTTTCAATGCTCACGAGTGAATTAAAATCGATTAACTACCGCACACAAACAAATTTTCTTTTTTTTTAAAGTCTTTTCTACCGTTAATTTCACTTTTTTTAAGAGTACACTGGAGAATTTTGCTGGAATTATGACGTCATTACGTCACTTAAACAAAGTCATTCCACATAAAAAAACAGCAGAACTTATTGATAATTTTTACTGTTATTTGTCTTTGTTTGAAACAATGAATTATCTCTTTAAAATCACTGATATTTACCTATAAACCATCAAAATGCATTTAATAATAGGTCATCATATAAACATGATTTATGTCCATGTTCATGTGGACCGTGTATGTTTTAATAATTTTACATCAATTTTATAAAACTTATGTTTTAATAATTTAACATCAATTTCATAAAACTTATACTATTAGTCACAAGTGATTCCGTACCAATCCTGACATCAAAGTTGCTAGAGCTCCAGATACGAAAGTCAAACAGGATGTACTGGTATACATGCTGCACGAGCGTCCGGTCTGAGGCAGCCGTTGCCTCTATCAACAGCTGGACCGCCATCAGTACGTTAACATCTATCAGGCTCCTGTCCACCTGCAGAAAAATTCTCAAAGATTTCTAAAATACTCTTCATGGACTTCTAACCCTTTACCAATTAGATACGTATTTTCATGCATGTGTAGTCCCTTACAGAAAGTTATTTTTAATTTATGACCTTTCTAACTAGATTCAAGATGTTAAGGATTCATTTCCAAACCTCAGATACTGATAGCAGCAAACAGCATAAAACCTGAACATACTGCGAGTTACTCGCAGGCTGTTCTGGCTTTATGCTGTTTGCACATATCCATGTTCACTTCGCATCTGAGTGGGAAAGGGTTAAACAAATATTCAATTGTAATAACGTAAAGAATATTCAGTTCCCAGTTCTCATACTAGTACCAAAGCAAGCTTCATATACAATCCTGAAAAGTTCGGCACGCAGGGGAGAGGAGAGTAGAACGAGGCTGTTGACCTTTTCTTTCTGGGAAAACAGGGGTTTAATGCATGTGCGTTAAGTGTCATCCAAGATTAGCCTGTGCAATCCATACAGGCTTATCAGGGACAACATTTTCTCCCAAAATTGTACTTTTGTTAAGAAGATATTTCCTTCAAACAAAAAATTCCATAAAAGCACAAAGTGTCGTCCATTATTAGCCTGCGCAGACTGCCCAGGATAATCTGGGACAACACTTTGTGCAAATTCATTAACAATCCTTACCTTCTGTAGTAGAGCCCCTATCACTGCAGCTCCGTTCGTCTGAACAAACGTCTGCTGATTGACCAGTTTGGTCTGGATCATGTTGCGTAGCAACGTCAGGAAACCTGCCACCTGGTTCTGCTCAAGCTTCATGTCTGTATAGACAAGAAGATTAACATCAAAACTATATGGGCCGGGCTCCTGCATAGTATAAATAGCAAGCAAAACTTCAGCAACAAATCCATATTAGTGACCAATTTTGTTATAAATCTGGTATGGAAATTTATATGGAAAAAACTGAGATAACCGCTTTTCGAAATGGCGGTCCTCTTTGCAAATACGAACACTGGTTTTATCGCGGAAATGAAATCAAAGTATCTTCCGTTTATAAATATTTGGGTATATTGCTAACATCAAGTCTCTCATAGTCATCTGCCCACTCAAAACTAATATCACAAGCTCAAAGAGCTCTATTTTCGATCAAATCATTTCAAAAACCTTTTGGCTCAGGCTTTTTCCGCCCTATGCCACGGGTCCGAAATTCGGCCCCATTCCCAATGCAAATCTGGTTGTTTTTTTCCCAATTGAAAAAAAAAATCCCAATTCCAAAAAAAATTTTTTTTTTTTTTTAAACCTTAAAATATATAAGTTAACCTCATCCGGTGTAGAAAATAGAAATATTGCATAATTAAATTATCTGCTGCCTTGATTTTTTTTTTAAACTGTAAAATATGTTAATGATTATTTAAGACTTTCCTTATTTTCCTCAAAATCCGGCGCTTTGCGCGATTTTTTTCACCTCAAAAAAGGCCAGGCCTTTTCCCCAAATTCAGATTAAAAAACCTGCACTTATCACACATGTTCATAATATTTTGTAAAATTTTAATAATAAGTTATCAAAATAGTCTTTTTTTACCAGTTAACGGCTTCTTTGAAATATAAGAAACACTATTTACATGCGATAATTTTTCCCAATTGAGCCAACTTTGCGATTTTTTTTCCCCCAAAATGGGAGTTTTCATGACGCGAAATTCCCAAAATTCCAGTGTGGTGTTTTCCCAAAATGGAGCGGAAAAAGCCTGTGGCTATTTTTCAACTCCAGACTCATTTAAAAATTTTGACTCTATGGTGAAGACAATTCTTTGTTGTGCGTCCCAAATTTGGGGCTATGAATATGTTGATTCTATTGAAGCTGTTTAAAACAAATATTGCAAAGATATACTGCACGTTGCAAAAACCACAAACACGTGTATGGTTCTAGGGGAATGTGGTAGATTACCGTTATGCACGACATACTTTATCAATTGTATTCGATACTGGTGTACTTTATTAACCATGCCATCACACAGATACCCAAAACAATGTTACAATATGTTAAAATCGCTTGACGATATAGGCAGAACATGTTGGGTAACCAAGGTTAAAACTTTCTTATACAAATATGGCTTTGGGTTCATATGGATAAGTCAAGATGTCAAAAACATAAATAACTTTATTAGACAGCGTGTTTAGACAGCGTGTTATCAATTGCTGTACGCTAGACTGGTACGCTTCTGTTGAAAATTTGAATAGATGTTATCACTATAGCCACTTTAAGTCTTTTAAATATTGAGAAATACTTGAGACATTTATTTCAAATACCGTACAGCCATGTCCAGGTTTAGATTATCAAACCATAAATCAAATATTGAACTCGGTAGACATAGTGGTATATTGAAAGATAACCGTATATGTAGTTATTGTCTACAAAATTTAAACACATTAGTTATTGATTGTGAATTTCGTGCCTTTTTTAAATGTCATAAATATGATGATGTTAGAAATTCATATTTGTTTAACTGGTATACTAATGGTACTGATCCTCAAGATTTCTATGTCCTGACGTCATCTCAAGATGCTGATATTGTTAAGAAAGTCTCTCTTTATGTGTACCACTTGATGTTATTGATATCTCATGAAAATTGAAATTTGACACAACTCTAACTCTTATAACTGTATTAATGACATGTATTTTGGGCCAGAGGCCTGTATTTACAAATAAAGAATTCTGTTCTGTTCTGTTTAAACAACTTTAAAGCCTCGCGCCATGGTTCTAAACTTGATCTTTATCCCAAACTGACATAATATTCTATTTTTCCTATTATTTCCTCCTTTTTTCCATTAATAATTATCAAAATTAAAATCACATTTTTTCATGATTTTGTTTTTCCGTAGTTGACAAAAAAAGTTTCTCTAATTTTTTGAAAAATCCAAATCTGATCTAAAACTACCAATAGTATATAGCTCAAGATTATACGATCATTGTTATTCTATTGATTTTCATCTGGTAATTAGATAAAAGAGTGTAAATTATCGTCCCAGATTTGTCATTGAAAAGCAAAAGAAAATAATGTTTCCTTACAAAATGATCATTTATCAAAGAAATAAGACCTAAACAAAGAAATTAGAACAATAAATGACTCATTCTGGGAAAACAATGCTTAAAGCATGATCATACAGTATTGTTCCATATAAGTTTATGCAGTCTGCACAGGCTTATCAGCAACGTCACTTTCTGCTTTCATGGACTTTTTCGTTTAAATGAAGTATTTTCTAAACGCAAATTCAGTTTAGACAGAACATGTTGTCCCTAATTAGCCTGTGCAGACTGCACAGGCTAATCTGGAACAATATTTTATACCATGCATTGAACCCTAGCTGTTTTCAAATAGAGAGGCACATTATTATATGAGCCGGGCCATGTGAAAACATGCATGAAGCTAATCAGGCACGACACTTTCAACAAAGATTGGGTTCTTGTTTTGAAAAGACTTCTTCAAATGGAAAAATTCCATAAATGTGCAAAGTGTCATCCTTGATTAGCTTGTGTGGTCTGCACAGACTGATATGGGCCAATATATATGCACATGCATTAAGCAAGGTTTTCTTAAATTGCATCTCATACAAGTATACAGCATAACTTCAGCAAACTTGATTTGAAAATGAATAAAAAAAATCAAGACTCCATCCAAATGTATTGGAAAGTTGTATCAATATGACATCATTTCGAAAAAGTTATTTGAAGAAAACTGGAAAGGTAGTGATTAAACTCGGAAACTGTTAATTATTAAATTAAAATCATGCACAAGCAAAACACTATGATGTTTCCTTATAAATTATCACTTATCAAAAGCAGGGGCTAAACAATCATTCCATACACACTAAAAACATTTTGGCAAGATAATGAGGAAACAATCAAATTCGTTGAATTGATATCCCCTGCCAATATGCTTCTGGACACAAAAGTATTATATTTGACACTCAAAAAAGCATTTGTTCAAGATACAAATGGCCATAACTGCGTTATCAACAGATGGTGTACAATGCCATTTGGCGTGCATCATTCTCTTAGCCATATACATGCTCATACCAAGTTTCAATGAAATCCGCCAATTTAAGCACTTCGAAGATATGGCTCCGGACGGACGGAAAGACGGATGGACGGACAACGCCAAAACAATATCCCTCCTCCTATAGCGGGGGATAATAACTCTGAAAATTTATGGTACATGGGAAATAACTCAGTAACCTGCGTAAGAGCTACTTGGCAACACCACCCACTGGTCCGTCTCCACGGGCTGCAACAGGTTGCTCATAGCAACCCCGTCGCTACTCTTCCTCAGGGGAGGTAAGGGAGGTAAGTGGAGTCTGTTCACCTGCTCCAGCAGGGGGAACAACACCTGTATTCCACCGATGCAGTTGATCACGTCCTAAAAGATAGAATATAGATACAATATTAAGCTACTGTAAAATCATTATTGTATGTGAAAAATTACTTTTTGCTGATTTTATGGTCCACCAATCCGCAAATATTACACAAACACATCAGAAATAACCAAAGCAAATTCCCCCTTTTTTTAATAAAATCCACAACATTTCATGCTGAAGAAGAATAATGATTTCACATTAGAATATAAAAGTTCTTGCCTATGTAACTTATTAGACTCACAAGTTTGATTATAAATACAATATTCAGCCACTTAGATTTGAGCCTCAATTTGGCAAATAGGGGCTTAATGCATGAACGTAATGTGGCATACCATATCAGCATGTGCAGTTTGCACAGGCTATTGACCTGTGCAGTTTGCACAGGCTATTCAAGGAGGACACTCTACGCTCAAATGGAAATTAAATCTGTTCTAAACAGAATCCAGTCTTGGCGGAAAGTACACATTCATATTTAGCATGAACACTTCACTCACAAGCATTTAGCCCTGTTTTCCCAGAATGGGGCTTAGTTTTTTATTTTTCTTTGGCGTGATCATATGCTGCAAGTGTGGCTGAGAGGGGTGGGAATCTAATAACCTGAAGGAAATCCCATGGGTCTGGTTGGTATGGTTACCACCAACCAAACATGCATGATCCAAAGTGGGAATTCCATAACTTTGCAACACATAGGTATCAATTTTAAAGTATTTGTGAGCCAAAAAAAATCACCAATTTCCCCAAGGTGAAGATCGCTGTACCACCAGCCAAACATGGACGAGACTAAAGTGGGATTGAACCCAGGTCATTGAGTTGAAAAGCACTGTACAAATCTCTGTGCTAACCAGACAGCTTTATATGTTCACAACCATTTACAACCAACACAGCCTTAACATTGTGAGGAGTAAATACTTAATGTCACATAAATTAGCGAATTCCTGATTTTGTGAAAAAAGGGGGGAAAAATTTGTGTGGGTCATTTTTCAACATGTTTGTGTTAAATTTGTTGATTGGTTAACCAATTAAATCAACAAATCTTAATGTCCCACGAATAATACGGGCAAAAGCCCGCGAAGCGGGCGTTGACCGTTCATATATATGAAAATTTAGACCATAAATTACATAAGAATGCCATATAGGGATTCGTCTCAAAAAAATTTGCCACGCGACGTATATTTTCGCGATGCTATTTATGACCTTGAACAAATCAAAAACACTTTGACATATGCTAAATCACATGTAAATACATACCTCAGGAAAAATTATATCAATGACATCATAATTGTGTAGCGAATTGCACTAAATATTCTCGCATTATTTGTTTTTCTTCGCAACCGTTCCAGAATTAAGTCATTACTCAATTATCTCTCCTGAATGCTCTTCTTCAGTGGGTATAAGCCGAAGACTGGTCCACTACATATAGTGACAGTCTTTACCAAACACAATTTAGGTGAACATAACCCGTCTTTAATATATTGCCGAATCTCAGATTTCTGTCGAATTTATTTGCTTTGATCTTTTCGATATCTTAATGTTATTATTATCCTGACAAGTCACAAACGCTTGTTAAAAAATTATTTGTATTAAACATTATAGTTGGCATCTCTATTCTTCCAGTATTCTCGCGGTATTTCAATAACGACACCCTACTGTTTATTTGTCAGAATTTGTGACGCATTTTCCATTCGCTCTCAGAAAGAAGTTTTACTGAGCAATATTCTGGTAAGTTGTCAATGTTATCCACCAAAAACACATTTATTCACAAAATTTAAAGATATTCCGATCTAACATTTTAGTCTTTTAGCTTTAATTTTTAACGTATTTACACCTCGTCTGCTCGCACTTTACCGATATCCCGAACGGTTACATATCACTATAATTAGTTTAGACCTAAAACAACAAAATCCGATACCGTTGGATTTTCGTACCACAATCTTACGTAAAAAATCTTCCAGATTCGAAATCAACAAAAAACAAGACATTTATAAATTGTCTGCATTATTGATCAAATTTTAAGATATTTGTTGGTTTTCCGTTTTTAGAAGCTGTTCTGCTAAGGCAAGAGCTGGGCATCATACAAGCCATTCTATCCAGCAAAACTGACAGTTTTGGTTTACAGAAATCAGCAGAGGAGGGATTCCTGAACTTTCAAAATTTCCAATATAATACACACAGTTATTATCTGTGGTGATCTTTATTGGTTCTGTTTGTTTACTTGGATGGAACATGTGTGAACTTTTATAGAACTTTGAAAAGTCTATTATGTCTATCTATAAACAAGGGACAAAATTGTCACAAAACCAGGTTTTCATTGTGAAAAAAAAATCTGATAAAGGGAGAAAACTCAAACTGAACTTTTGATATGACCAAAAAAAATTAACCCCCTTTGTAAGTTTTTTTTTTTTTTTAAATCTATTTTTAGTCGTGGCGACCTTGACATTGGAGATATTGACGTGAATCTTTCGTGGGACACACCGTCCCATGATGGTGAACAAATGTGCCAAATGATTTTAAAATCTCACAATGAATGACATAGTTATGGCCAGGACAAGCTCATTTATGGCCATTTTTGACCTTTGAACTCAAAGTGTGACCTTGACCTTGGAGATATCGACGTAATTATTTCGCGCGACACACCGTCCAATGATGGTGAACAAATGTGCCAAATGATTTTAAAATCTGACGATGAACGACATAGTTATGGCTCGGACAAGCTCATTTATGGCCATTTTTGACCTTTGAACTCAAAGTGTGACCTTGACCTTGGAGATATCGACGTAATTATTTCGCGCGACACACCGTCCAATGATGGTGAACAAATGTGCCAAATGATTTTAAAATCTGACAATGAACGACATAGTTATGGCCCGGACAAGCTTATTCCGCCAGCCCGCCAGCCAGCCAGCCAGCCCGCCAGCCAGCCAGCCCGCCAGCCAGCCAGCCCGCCCGCATTCGCCAATCTAATAACCAGTTTTTTCCTTCGGAAAACCTGGTTAACAAAAATCAGCTATGGTATAATAAGGTCAGATGTGCAAACAATGTCAAAGGGTTGTTAAATTAACAATTTGAAGGCCATTATGCAGAAAAAATATGAAAGTTCCCATGCAAATTTTGTCTGTATATCGACAAGTGACTGCCGATAATTGTCAAACTAGTAATACAAAACTTACCACAAGTATGTAAAAGCACTAAGTACCTGTGATCATTTTTAGTAAGATAGTGTAATTCTAAACAGTAGCAAATAGCTTGTTTAGTAAATGCATAATGCAATTAATATGATTTCCGTTCTATTGTGTAATTAGTAAATTGGTTGTTACTTGTTAATCCATGATAAATGTTTTATGGCTAGTACAAAACCAGCAATGTTAATTTTGTAAAAGGTAATACAATAACACCACTTTGTAATTTCATATCCGTAAATATTCTTGAAATGTAGGTTGATGACAGTGTTTTAGTTTTTCTAATTTTGTAACTATTATTTTATGTGCAAATAAATGATGTGAAGTGTTTTGTATCTCCACACGATACCACATACCTTTTTATATATGTACTGTGTTATGTGTTATTTGAATGTTTAAATAAAAAAATATGGATGATATAACATAATGCATTCTAATATTTGCATTCAAATTGTAACTAAAGAGCTAAGTGTATGCAGTTTAGACTGTGATTTTAGAATTGCTACACAATGGCTAGTTTTTTAGTGGCGACAAAATTTAAACTATTCAACAATAGTTTGCGAAAGAAAATTAGAAACCTGCAAGATACCTGTATTTATTAAATATTTTAATTGCGAAACAAGTATGTTGTTATGCTGTTACACATAATTATACATTGATAATAAATAAGAAGACAATTAGTGGTGTTAACGTTTCCCAACAGTAGAAATCATTCTTCTGATGAAGTCAGTGATAAACAAACGAAAGCTCCAGGTATGGCTTTCAATACGTAGTGTGTGTTATTTGATAGTCTAAAACTTATTGGATTAAAAAAAATCCTGTCAAATTTGTCAATCAAAATTGATTTGACACATCACATGATTTTGATTATGTTAAATCAGTGTACTGTATGCTAAATGCAACTGCTTTAGCAAGCTGTCAAGTTGAATTGAGACATTTGATGAAACAAACTGTTTCCTGGGTAGGACCAGTACTTAGTGTCTATATGACGTACCATGACGTCAAAAGTCTACAAGACCTACTAGGTAGAACGAGAAATGTACTTTGACGTACAATTTTCACCGACCCTTGAGTGTTAGCCAATTAGAAGACACATTACGTCTGTTGCTTTAAGAGATATTTGACATTGAACATTACTATTATTATTATTTATACCGAATTATGCAACTATCGACCGCTTACTCATAGATATTGTACTTCGACGTACATTTCTCTTTTTAACTTATAGGTCTTCTTGACTTTCAACCCAAATGGTACGCCATAGTATGTCTTTAGGGTTATCTAAAGAATGCTCCCACTTAAGGGATCAATACAGAGACCTCCCAGTGACTAAGCCAGTTAGCAGACACCCCATCCACTATACCACAGACACCGAACCAGCTATAAATTCCTGTGGCTAGAAAAAAAAAAGATGCTAGATCTTTAAGCTTGGAACATGTAACTCGTTTTAAGATTGATTTTTTGGATGCATTACTTAATTATTGCAACAATTATAATATTTTGAACACAATCATGTTCATATATTTATTAAAAATACATGGTTATCAAAAAAACTTTAAAAGCTTTTGCCCATAAATTAGGTAGCACCTATAATCATATTAATTATTTTAGAGTATTCTTATTGTCAAGAAGTTCCATGTTTTTGCTACAGAAGGTCCTCTACTGCACTTTGTAGCTGCTTATTTTAGAGCTATTTTACAGAAAATTTAAGTCCAAGACCCGTAACTTTGGCAATAATCAATGGACCTGAACAAAACTCAACTAGATCTGTAAGATCTTATTATTGGTAGAATTACTCACCAAAAATAAGGTAAATATATGCAAGCCTTATGAAAAGAAAGCCAGAAAAACTGTTATTCTGGAGAAAATTTCTCGTAACTTCGAAAAAAATCCATTGACCAGAAGGAAACTTACACTTGATATGTAAGACATGCAGGTAGACTGGAACTAAAAAAACTCAGGTAAATAACTGAAAGTGTTTAGGAAAAAGGTCCAGAAAACTGTTATTCTAGAGAAAATTGTTAGTCCAAGGCCTGTAACTTTGCTAAAAATCAATGGACCAGAATGAAACTCGAACTTTATCTGTAAGTCATACAGATAGACTTAGGACAAAACTCCATAAGCAGAATATTTGATGGACAGACAAAGGGTTGGACAGACATTCGCTATATGCCACTATATAAAATGCAATGCCATAGGCAAATATGTGATGTTGAAAATAAAGTTAAACATCCAAAATTTCTTAATAGCATGATTTTTTTTTTCAATTCAGAAAACCAATATTGCAAATAATAATAACATTTCAATAATTTTAAGGAAAAATATCAATTATGTTAAATCACTTAAATATATGAAAAAAGGTCAATTATACATAACAAATTGTGTCAAATATGTTCAATACACATCAACCTTTGTGAAATACAACAATGCAAGGTGTGAAAGCAAACCAGAAACAAATATTTCACCTTTTTATTAGAGTAATTAAATTCATCTGCCCATAGCGATTTCACACCTATACAAAGCCATTATCTGACACTTTCAGGCTTTGGTGTCAACATTCACTTATTATTTGACAGATTTTTTTTAATCAGTATATATACCAAAATATTGAAAACCATGAACAGGATTCTAGAAACAGTTGAGAATAAAAATCAATTGTACTAAAAAATAATTAACAATTCATATATTAAATAGTAATTTGGTAAAAAAGGAAGAAACTAAATATTGATGAACACAGATTAGATACTTGTAGGTATATACTACATACATGTGCTTCTTGCAGCTCTTAACACCAGCCTGTGCCAAGGACAAGGAGCTACATTATACAATACCGAAAGTAAGGATGGACATCAGTGGCTACCTACTTCTTGGTACATACTATGTGCTGATATATTTTTCTACTAGCACTAGCCTGTGTCTGGGACAAGGAGCTACATTCTACTATACATAAACTAAGGATGGACGTCAGTGGCTACCTACTTCTTGGTACATACTATGTGCTGGTGTATTTCTCTACTAGCACTAGCCTGTGCCTGGGACAAGGAGATACATTCTACAAAACATAAACTAAGGATGGACATCAGTGGCTACCCACTTCTTGGTACATACTAAGTGCTGGTGTATTTCTCTACTAGCACTAGCCAGTGCCTAGGACAAGGAGCTACATTATACAATACATAAACTATGGATGGATATCAGTGGCTACCCACTTCTTGGTACATACTAAGTGCTGGTGTATTTCTCTACTAGCACTAGCCTGTGCCTAGGACAAGGAGCTACATTATACAATACCGAAAGTAAGGATGGACATCAGTGGCTACCTACTTCTTGGTACATACTATGTGCTGGTGTATTTCTCTACTAGCACTAGCCTGTGCCAGGGACAAGGATATACATTCTACTATACATAAACTATGGATGGATATCAGTGGCTATCTACTCCTTGGTACATACTATGTGCTGGTGTATTTCTCTACTAGCACTAGCCTGTGCTATGGACAAGGAGCTACATTCTACTATACATAAACTAAGGATGTATATCAGTGGCTACCTACTTCTTGGTACATACTATGTGCTGATATATTTTTCTACTAGCACTAGTCTGTGCCAGGGACAAGGAGATACATTCTACAATACAGAAACTAAGGATGGACATCAGTGGCTACCTACTTCTTGGTACATACTAAGTGCTGGTGTATTTCTCTACTAGCACTAGCCCGTGCCTGGGACAAGAAGCTGCATTCTACAATACAGGAACTATGGATGGATATCAGTGGCTACCTACTTCTTGGTACATACTGTATGCTGGTGTATTTCTCTACTAGCACTAGCCTGTGCCTGGGACAAGATGCTACATTATACAATACAGAAACTATGGATGGATATCAGTGGCTACCTACTTCTTGGTACATACTAAGTGCTGGTGTATTTCTCTACTAGCACTAGCCTGTGCCTGGGACAAAGGCTACATTCTACAATACAGAAACTATGGATGGATATCAGTGGCTATCTACTCCTTGGTACATACTATGTGCTGGTGTATTTCTCTACTAGCACTAGCCTGTGCCTGGGACAAGAGGCTACATTCTACAATACAGAAACTATGGATGGATATCAGTGGCTATCTACTCCTTGGTACATACTATGTGCTGGTGTATTTCTCTACTAGCACTAGCCTGTGCCTGGGACAAGAGGCTACATTCTACAATACATAAACTATGGATGGATATCAGTGGCTATCTACTCCTTGGTACATACTGTATGCTGGTGTATTTCTCTACTAGCACTAGCCTGTGCCTCAGACAAGAAGCTACATTCTACAATACAGAAACTATGGATGGATATCAGTGGCTACCTACTTCTTGGTACATACTAAGTGCTGGTGTATTTCTCTACTAGCACTAGCCTGTGCCTGGGACAAGAGGCTACATTCTACAATACATAAACTATGGATGGATATCAGTGGCTATCTACTCCTTGGTACATATTATGTGCTGGTGAATTTCTCTACTAGCACTAGCCTGTGCCTGGGACAAGAGGCTACATTCTACAATACATAAACTATGGATGGATATCAGTGGCTATCTACTCCTTGGTACATATTATGTGCTGGTGAATTTCTCTACTAACACTAGCCTGTGCCTGGGACAAGGAGCTACATTCTAAAATACAGAAACTACAGATGGATATCAGTGGCTACCTACTTCTTGGTACATACTAAGTGCTGGTGTATTTCTCTACTAGCACTAGCCTGTGCCTGGGACAAGAGGCTACATTCTACAATACAGAAACTATGGATGGATATCAGTGGCTATCTACTCCTTGGTACATACTAAGTGCTGGTGTATTTCTCTACTAGCACTAGCCTGTGCCTGGGACAAGAGGCTACATTCTACAATACAGAAACTATGGATGGATATCAGTGGCTATCTACTCCTTGGTACATACTGTATGCTGGTGTACAAACTAAGTGCTGGTGTATTTCTCTACTAGCACTAGCCCGTGCCTGGGACAAGAGGCTACATTCTACAATACATAAACTATGGATGGATATCAGTGGCTACCCACTTCTTGGTACATACTAAGTGCTCGTGTATTTCTCTACTAGCACTAGCCCGTGCCTGGGACAAGAGGCTACATTCTACAATACATAAACTATGGATGGTTATCAGTGGCTACCCACTTCTTGGTACATACTAAGTGCTCGTGTATTTCTCTACTAGCACTAGCCCGTGCCTGGGACAAGAGGCTACATTCTACAATACATAAACTATGGATGGATATCAGTGGCTATCTACTTCTTGGTACATACTAAGTGCTTTCTATACTAGCACTAGCCTGTGCCTGGGACAAGAGGCTACATTATACAATACAGAAACTATGGATGGATATCAGTGGCTATCTACTCCTTGGTACATACTAAGTGCTGGTGTATTTCTCTACTAGCACTAGCCTGTGCCGGGGACAAGAGGCTACATTCAACAATACAGAAACTATGGATGGATATCAGTGGTTATATACTTATTGGTACATACTAAGTGCTGGTTTATTTCTCTAAAAGCAATAGCCTGTGCCTGGGACAAGAGGCTACATTCTACAATACAGAAACTATGGATGGGTATCAGTGGCTACCTACTCCTTAGTACATACTAAGTGCTGCTTTATTTCTCTACTAGCACTAGCCTGTGCCTGGGACAAGGAGCTACATTCTTCAATACAGAAACTATGGATGGGTATCAGTGGCGACCTACTTCTTGGTACATACTAAGTGCTGGTGTATTTCTCTACTAGCACTAGCCTGTGCCTGGGACAAGAGGCTACATTCTACAACACATAAACTATGGATGGATATCAGTGGCTATCTACTCCTTGGTACATACTACGTGCTGGTGTATTTCTCTACTAGCACTAGCCTGTGCCTGGGACAAGGAGGTACATTCCACAATACAGAAACTATGGATGTATATCAGTGGCTACCTACTCTTTAGTACATACTAAGTGCTGGTGTATTTCTCTAAAAGCAATAGCCTGTGCCTGGGACAAGAGGCTACATTCTACAATACATAAACTATGGATGGATATCAGTGGCTACCCACTAATTGGTATATACAAAGTGCTGGTGTATTTCTCTACTAGCACTAGCCTGTGCCTGGGACAAGGAGCTACATTCTTCAATACAGAAACTATGGATGTGTATCAGTGGCGACCTACTTCTTGGTACATACTAAGTGCTGGTGTATTTCTCTACTAGCACTAGCCTGTGCCTGGGACAAGAGGCTACATTCTACAATACATAAACTATGGATGGATATCAGTGGCTATCTACTCCTTGGTACATACTAAGTGCTGGTGTATTTCTCTACTAGCACTAGCCTGTGCCTGGGACAAGAGGGTACATTCTACAATACAGAAACTATGGATGGATATCAGTGGTTATATACTTATTGGTACAAACTAAGTGCTGGTGTATTTCTCTACTAGCACTAGCCTGTGCCTGGGACAAGAGGCTACATTCTACAATACATAAACTATGAATGGATATCAGTGGCTACCCACTTCTTGGTACATACTAAGTGCTCATGTATTTCTCTACTAGCACTAGCCCGTGCCTGGGACAAGAGGCTACATTCTACAATACATAAACTATGGATGGATATCAGTGGCTATCTACTCCTTGGTACATACTAAGTGCTGGTGTATTTCTCTACTAGCACTAGCCTGTGCCTGGGACAAGGAGGTACATTCCACAATACAGAAACTATGGATGTATATCAGTGGCTACCTATTCCTTAGTACATACTAAGTGCTGGTGTATTTCTCTAAAAGCAAAAGCCTGTGCCTGGGACAAGAGGCTACATTCTACAATACATAAACTATGGATGGATATCAGTGGCTACCTACTCCTTAGTACATACTAAGTGCTGCTTTATTTCTCTACTAGCACTAGCCTGTGCCTGGGACAAGGAGCTACATTCTTCAATACAGAAACTATGGATGGGTATCAGTGGCGACCTACTTCTTGGTACATACTAAGTGCTGGTGTATTTCTCTACTAGCACTAGCCTGTGCCTGGGACAAGAGGCTACATTCTACAACACATAAACTATGGATGGATATCAGTGGCTATCTACTCCTTGGTACATACTACGTGCTGGTGTATTTCTCTACTAGCACTAGCCTGTGCCTGGGACAAGGAGGTACATTCCACAATACAGAAACTATGGATGTATATCAGTGGCTACCTACTCTTTAGTACATACTAAGTGCTGGTGTATTTCTCTAAAAGCAATAGCCTGTGCCTGGGACAAGAGGCTACATTCTACAATACATAAACTATGGATGGATATCAGTGGCTACCCACTAATTGGTATATACAAAGTGCTGGTGTATTTCTCTACTAGCACTAGCCTGTGCCTGGGACAAGGAGCTACATTCTTCAATACAGTAACTATGGATGTGTATCAGTGGCGACCTACTTCTTGGTACATACTAAGTGCTGGTGTATTTCTCTACTAGCACTAGCCTGTGCCTGGGACAAGAGGCTACATTCTACAATACATAAACTATGGATGGATATCAGTGGCTATCTACTCCTTGGTACATACTAAGTGCTGGTGTATTTCTCTACTAGCACTAGCCTGTGCCTGGGACAAGAGGGTACATTCTACAATACAGAATCTATGGATGGATATCAGTGGTTATATACTTATTGGTACAAACTAAGTGCTGGTGTATTTCTCTACTAGCACTAGCCTGTGCCTGGGACAAGAGGCTACATTCTACAATACATAAACTATGAATGGATATCAGTGGCTACCCACTTCTTGGTACATACTAAGTGCTCATGTATTTCTCTACTAGCACTAGCCCGTGCCTGGGACAAGAGGCTACATTCTACAATACATAAACTATGGATGGATATCAGTGGCTATCTACTCCTTGGTACATACTAAGTGCTGGTGTATTTCTCTACTAGCACTAGCCTGTGCCTGGGACAAGGAGGTACATTCCACAATACAGAAACTATGGATGTATATCAGTGGCTACCTACTCCTTAGTACATACTAAGTGCTGGTGTATTTCTCTAAAAGCAAAAGCCTGTGCCTGGGACAAGAGGCTACATTCTACAATACATAAACTATGGATGGATATCAGTGGCTACCCACTAATTGGTATATACAAAGTGCTGGTGTATTTCTCTACTAGCACTAGCCTGTGCCTGGGACAAGAGGCTACATTCTACAATACATAAACTATGTGCTGGTGTATTTCTTTACTAGCACTAGCCTGTGCCTGGGACAAGGAGCTACATTCTTCAATACAGAAACTATGGATTGGTATCAGTGGCGACCTACTTCTTGGTACATACTAAGTGCTGGTGTATTTCTCTACTAGCACTAGCCTGTGCCTGGGACAAGAGGCTTCATTCTACAATACATAAACTATGGATGGATACCAGTGGCTATCTACTCCTTGGTACATACTAAGTGCTCGTGTATTTCTCTACTAGCACTAGCCTGTGCCTGGGACAAGAGGCTACATTCTACAATACAGAAACTATGGATGGATATCAGTGGCTACCTACTTATTGGTACATACTAAGTGCTCGTGTATTTCTCTACTAGCACTAGCCTGTGCTATGGACAAGGAGCTACATTCTACAATACATAAACTATGGATGGATATCAGTGGTTATATACTTATTGGTACATACTATGTGCTGGTGTATTTCTCTACTAGCATTAGTCTGTGCCTGGGGCAAGAGACTATATTCTTCAATACATAAACTATGGATGGATATCAGTGGCTATCTACTCCTTGGTACATACTTAGTGCTTGTGTATTTCTCTACTAGCACTAGCCTGTGCCTGGGACAAGAGGCTACATTCTACAATACATAAACTATGGATGGATATCAGTGGCTACCTTCTTCTTGGTACATACTAAGTGCTCGTATATTTCTCTACTAGCACTAGCCTGTGCCTGGGACAAGAAGCTATATTCTTCAATACAGAAGCCATGTATGGATATTAGTGGCTATCTACTCCTTAGTACATACTAAGTGCTAATGTATTTCTCTTAAAGCAATAGCTTGTGCCTGGGACAAGAGGCTTCATTCTACAATACATAAACTATGGATGGATATCAGTGGCTACCCACTTATTGGTACATACTAAGTGCTGGTTTATTTCTCTACTAGCACTAGCATGTGCCTGGGACAAGAGGCTACATTCTAAAATACATAAACTATGGATGGATATCAGTGGCTATCTACTCCTTGGTACATACTAAGTGCTTTCTCTACTAGCACTAGCCTGTGCCTGGGACAAGAGGCTACATTCTACAATACATAAACTATGGATGGATATCAGTGGCTACCTACTTATTGGTGCATACTAAGTGCTGGTGTATTTCTCTACTAGCACTAGCCTGTGCCTGGGACAAGAGGCTACATTCTACAATACATAAACTATGGATGGATATTAGTGGCTACCTACTTCTTGGTACATACTCAGTGCTCGTGTTTCTCTACTAGCACTAGCCTGTGCCTGGGACAAGAGGTTACATTCTACAATACATAAACTATGGATGGATATCAGTGGCTACCTTCTTCTTGGTGCATACTAAGTGCTGGTGTATTTCTCTACTAGCACTAGCCTGTGCCTGGGACAAGAGGCTACATTCTACAATACATAAACTATGGATGGATATTAGTGGCTACCTACTTCTTGGTACATACTCAGTGCTCGTGTTTCTCTACTAGCACTAGCCTGTGCCTGGGACAAGAGGTTACATTCTACAATACATAAACTATGGATGGATATCAGTGGCTACCTTCTTCTTGGTACATACTAAGTGCTCGTGTATTTCTCTTCTAGCACTAGCCTGTGCCTGGGACAAGAGGCTACATTCTACAGTACAGAAACTATGGATGGATATCAGTGGCTACCTACTTCTTGGTACATACTATGTGCTGGTGTATTTCTCTACTAGCACTAGCCTGTGTCTGGGACAAGGAGCTATATTCTACAATACATAAACTATGGATGGATATCAGTGGCTACCCACTTCTTGGTACATACTAAGTGCTGATGTATCTTACTAGCACTAGCCTGTGTCTGGAACAAAAAGCTACATTCTACTATACATAAACTAAGGATGGACGTCAGTGGCTACCCACTTCTTGGTACATACTATGTGCTGGTGTATTTCTCTGCTAGCACTAGCCTGTGCCTGGGACAAGGAGCTATATTCTACAATACAGAATATATGGATGGATATCAGTGGCTATCTTCTCCTTAGTACATTCTAAGTGCTGGTGTATTTCTCTAAAAGCAATAGCCTGTGCCTGGGACAAGAGGCTACATTCTACAAACATAAACTATGGATGGATATCAGTGGCTACCTACTTCTTGGTACATAATATGAGCTGGTGTTTTTCTCTACTAGCATTAGCCTGTGCATGGGACAAGGAGCTACATTCTTAAAAACAGAAATTAGTTGCTACCTACTTCTTGGTACATACTAAGTGCTCGTGTATTTTTCTACTAGAACCAGCCCGTGCCTGGGACAAGAGGCTACATTCTTCAAAACAGAAACTATAGATGGACATAAGTGGCTACCTACTTCTTGGTACATACTATAGCTGGTGTATTTCTCTACTAGAATTAGCCTGTGCCTGGGACATCAGTGGCTAACTACTTCTTGGTACATACTATGTGCTATGGCGATTTTGGGCACGTGTTCATGAACTAATGCTTAGAAGAGTGATTTCCTTTGATTGAAAGTTTGTTTATATTTTGCTGAGAGAAAAAGTGATTTAAACTGTGAATTGCGAATTATAGACGGATAATTTAAGTTGGGTAAATATATGAAAGGATATATCGTACTGATTTTTTAATCTGGAGGTGAACGACTTATTTTGACAAACTTTATTCTCAATAACTTTGATAACGGTGGTATCGATGATCTATTGTTAATAACACTACCTGTACTTTACTATTTATCCTGTACCTGGTCAATCAGGTTTTGTGTAAAACCTCCGCTTATTTCGTTTTTGTTACACTTGGATTGAGCGCAACTTAGTATAGCTCATTATTGGTGTTTGTATTAAAATTTGGCGTGCTAGAATAGGTTGTTTCATGCATCCTATTAAATGTAAAACAACATTACAAGTTCTGATTGTTAGTGGTTCCAGTATATATCTGTGCATTTCTGTGATGTTATTTTTGCTTCTAGCCGTGCACGGCGTTGTGTCGAACCCTATACCTGGTTCTAGGGGTGGTAATAAACGCGGGGCTGGAGAACGTATTTCAAGAGCTAAAGGTCAGGGAAGAGTCTAAGAACAAGGAGCTACATTCTACAAAACAAACTATGGATGGAAATCAGTGGCTATCTACTTCTTGGTACATACTATGTGCTGGTGTATGTTTCTATTAGCACTAGTGTATGGATGGGACGAGGAGCTATAGTAATAAATAAAACAAAATATTTGTCACTACAGCCAAATGATCACTCATTTCACTTTTGTCTCAAAACTCAACATACGTAAAAAAACTGAATGTCATGCAGGTAGACACACACCAAAAATCAAATAAATATCTCAATGTGTAAATGAAAAAAACTCTTGAAACAGAATGCCGGTCGGACAGACAGTCCGACTGCCATATGCCACCCAACTGGGGGCATAAAAATAAGAATCTTTAAAATAAACAGAAAAGATTCCACAGTGTACCAATACAGAACTGACTCCGGTTCCAATATTAGTAGAGGCCTACCTTAATATCCCAGGTTACACACTTCTGTCCTGATAAAGTTCCGTCATTTTGATTGGAGGAGAGATCAGTAATCTTGGAAGCCTTGCATGCCTATAAGAGAACCGTTATGAAACTAAATGAGAATCTTGAAAAACAGTGCTTAAACAGGCTGGTTTACAGTTTGGCAAATTTCCCAAAAAATTGTCATATATTCAAGCAAGAGGCCCCAAAGGGCCCTGGGTTGCTCACCTGAGAGACTTAGATGGAAAGAAACAAAGATTAAAACTCTTCAGCAAATATTTTAAGTTAATAGTATTACAAGACTGACTTTAAAAATAAGGTGTTCCAAAGTATTCGCAATAGGCCTATATAGAAAATTACCCCACCCACCCTGGCGGCCATGTTTTTAATACCCAGATTTTTTTTAATATATAAGGAAAATGCGTCTTACAAACATAATTAAAGAGAAAACTCCCCCATCCCCTGGCGGCAATGTTTTTCCACTGATCACGACCATTTCCAAACTCATCCGACATATCAATAAAACCAATGTTTTGACCAAGTTTCATGATGATTGTCCAAAAAATGTGACTTTTAGAGTGTTCACAGGCTTTTTCAGTATATAAATCTTCGGAAAATGCCCCACCCCCCCCCCCCTGGCGGTCATGTTACTAGATGGATCAAAACCATTTTTGAACTCAACCGTCGTAGCCAGGAAACAAGGGTTGTCAACGTTGTTTTGTGAAAAGAAAAGGTTTGCTGTTTCTGCAGATATATACATATATGCCCTATCAGTAGTTTTGGTGTGTGTTTAAATTTTTTTTAAATAGACATTTGTTATCCCTTGCGACAAAGCTATTATTTTGGATAAAAGTAATATAAGGACAGTAATTTAATAATGAGCATCAGCAAAAGAAAATGGAAGTACATTTTTTAACAAATTGTTGTCCAAATTTGAGATCATGAGATTAGCATCTCAGCATCTTATAGGGGATGACTGTTTGCAATCTGTTTAGCAAGAACACTTTTAGATACTGAAAACAACCGTATTTGTTAAAGAGAGTGTGTTTTTGTAAAATCGTTTTTGCATAATTAAATAAAATATCTTGAATTGTTATCATATATCAAAGTCAGTTATAAAAAAGTAAATGAGTATGAGAATATGTACAGCTACTAGAAATTCAATATTGATCTTCTTTTATAGAACAAAACATCACTTGATCTTTCTTATAGTTATAAATGGGTGCAAATATAGAAGTATACACACACAAGACATTTGAAAATGTATCATATTGTATCATCAAAACAACTATCAAACTATTTGTAATTTAAATGCACAAAAAATATGTAGCATAAATACATTATTTTTGCAAAAACAAATGCAAATCAACTTTTCTTCAAACAGCTGTGTGTGCTTCTTAAAAGATGTGATAAGTTGTGTTGTTTTTACTACCAAATTGTTCACATTTTTGACAAAGTGTTTTTAAACAACTGGAACAATTTTAGGATTCACCTTGCATTGATATTTCCAATTGAAACAACAATAAAACCTGCTAAAATCACAAATCTTTCATAATCAAACACAAACTACTGACTTACTAAAAATTGTAGGGGTAAAACATTTCAAGTTGTAATGTCTTATCTATTTAATGAATGGTTTCCATCTGACATCAACACAAAGGTCTTTGATGAAAGTGCCCAGTTAATTGGGGTCAATTTCCAGGAGTGTTACACAATTACCACCTGGCAACAATGCAAGTACAGGTATACATGAGTTTTATAGAGAGTAGCCTAGGATAAGTGAATGAAAAGTCAAACAAGATTCATATGTAACACTTCTTGTTGTTTTATTGGTTTACCCACTATGTTAAATTTCTGCAAAGATATTGATAACAATCATAAGTAATGGCAATAATTAATTTGAGTAATGCAATAATTATAATTAGATATTTGGGTTGTGGTTAATGTTTCTGAATCCATTACCAGTATCATCATAATCATCATCATCATCATCATCATCATCATCATCATCATCATCATCATCATCATTGTGCACCAACATCCGCATTACAACTAGAGTGTTAACATGGTTTTAATATAGTCATATTATGAAAACTGCCACTACCCTGGCGGCCATGTTTTTCAACAAACCTTAACCATTTTCGAACACAGCCAAGCTATCAATACAACAAATCTTCAGACCAATTTCCATTGGGCTATAAATGTTATTTCTAGAGTGTTAACAAGGTTTCACTAAAGCCATATAAGCAAAGCTGCCCCGCCCCCTGGTGGCCATATTTTTCAACAGATCAAAACTATTTTCAAACTCAGCCTAGCTATCATAAAAACAAATGTTTAGACCAAGTTTCATAAAGATTAGACAATAAATGTGACTCCTAGAGTGTTAACATTTACTTAGGTTTAACTATAGCCATATAAGCAAAACTGCCCTGCCCCCTGGCGGCCATGTTTTTTTACCGATCCGAACCATTTTCAAACTCAACCGTCGTATCCAGGAAACAAATGTTCTGATCAAATTTCATGAAGATTGGATTAAAAATGTAACTTCTACAGCAATAACATGTTTTCACTATATACATATAGAGAAAACTGCCCCGCTCCCTGGCGGCCATGATTTTTCACCGATCAAGACCATTTTCAAACTCGTCCGAGATATTAATGAAACCAATGTTTTGATCAAGTTTCATGATGATTTGGCAAAAATTGTGACTTCTAGAATGTTCACAAGGTTTCTCTATAGCCATAAAAGGAGTACTGCCCCGCCCCATGGCGGCCATGTTTTTCAATGGATCGAAACCATTTTTGAACTCAACCAACATATCATTAAGACAAACATTTTGACATGTTACATGAAGATTGGGTTTCAAATGTGACTTCTAGTGTTCCCAAGGTTTTTCGTTTTTTTTTTACCTAGTGACCTAGTTTTTGACCCAGCATGACCCAGTTTCAAACTCGGTCGAGGTATTATTGGGACAAATGTTCTGACAAAGTTTCATGAAGATCGGACAATAAATGTGGCCTCTAGAGTGTTCACAGGGCAAATGTTGACGACGAACCAAGACGCACGACAGACAAAAGGCGATCACAATAGCTCACCATGTACGCATTATAAGTAAACAAGCAAAATAACGCTTTTGACTAAGACAAATGTTTGAATCATCGTTTCAATAACAGGTAAACAACATTCTAAATCCATAAAATAATAAAGCTTTTCCTGGATAATTTAGAAAATACGTGGAGTATTAGTATAGCTGTTATGTTGGCTCCAGTGTGTGGCGTTGTGGTAGCGTGTTGACTTGTTTTTCCTAAGGACCGGATTTGAATTCCCGGGGATGTCAATCTTTGATTATTACACTTTTTTTCTCGCTATTATAATAAGTTAAGGCTGTAGATTTTTTAGTTACATATAAAAAAGCATTTTTTGTAATACGAAAATCTGTGATCAAGTCCCTTAAATGCATGTGCATAAAGTGCTGTCCCCGAAAAGCCTGTGCAGTGTGTACATACTAATTAGGGACAACACTTTCCCCTGGCTTTTGTGTAAAACAAATATCATCTTAGCAAAAAATCCATTTATATAATGCGGAAAGTGCCATTCCTTATTAGCCTGTGCGCATTTCACAGCTAATCTAAGATGGAACTTAATGAAAATGCACAACACCCAGTTTTACTAGAACGTACCTCAAATTTAAACACACAACATGATGAAATTCTCGCTAATAATTAAATTTGAACTGTGTATACTTATTATTAGTAGTTTTGAAATGAACCAACACACTATTCGATACTTATTCATATGCAGTTAAACATGACACAAGGAGTGGATGTGCTGTTTGTAATATTAATCATGTATTGCGGAACATCTTTTGCACTGTTTCGCGTTGTGGAAATGGTGTTCACCTCGCATTCTTATAGATCTTCTCCAAGGACACAAAGTACTAGTTCTACTGACTTGAGAGCGTTTCATTAAGCCTAGGCATTTTGATGAAAATATGCTTAAATAAATAGGTTAAAACAAACTGAGCTGATCACCCCTGCATAATAGAAATCTTGCATTTCATTTAGAAACAAGAGCACCGCCTTGCGGGTGCAGACCGCTCATCTATTTTCTTTTTAAAGGTGAAGGGACTCTCATTTTCAATCACAAAGGAGGGAGGAGTGGAGTGAAGAGGGGTGTATAGTGTGGGGTTGTGGACATTTATTACATTATCTTCCAAAAAAGCGAAAAAAAAAAAAAAAAAAAAAAAAATCGGGGGGGGGGGGGGTATAGTGTGAGGGTGTGGTGATAATTTGTGAGATGATCTTAAAAAAAAAAAAAAAAAAAAAAAAAAAAATCAAAAAAAAAATTTGGGGGGGGGGGGTGGGGGGGTGGGGTGGGGGTATAGTGTGAGGGTGTGGTGGTCATTTGTGAGATGATCTTATAAAAAAAAAAAAAAAAAAAAAATTAGGGGGGGGGGGAGGGGGGGAGGGGGGGGAGGGCACGGGGGATGGTTTGGGTGAAGTCTATTGTGGTATGTCAGGTAAGAGTAGTTTCATCAAAGTATCAATCAAATCTAATCATAAATAAAGAAGTTATGGCAATTTTAGCAAAATTTAATAATTTGACCTTGAGAGTCAAGGTCATTCAAAGGTCAAAGTAAAATTCAAGTTGCCAGGTACAGTAACCTCATGATAGCATGTAAGTATTTGAAGTTTGAAAGCAATAGCCTTGATACTTCGAGTGGATCGAAACACAAAATTTAACCATATATTAAAAGTTACTAAGTCAAAAAAGGGCCATAATTCCGTAACAATGACAACCAGAGTTATGCAACTTGTCCTTTTACTGTACCCTTATGATAGTTTGTGAGTGTTCCAAGTATGAAAGCAATATCTATGATACTTTAGGGGTAAAGTGACCAAAACATAAATCTTAACCAAATTTTCAATTTTCTAAGTATAAAGGGCCCATAATTCCGTCCAAATGCCAGTCAGAGTTACATAACTTTGCCTGCACCGTCCCCTTATGATAGTTCATAAATCTTGCAAGTATGAAAGCAATAGCTTTGATACTGTAGGAATAAAGTGGACCTAAACACAAAACTTAATCAAATTTTCAATTTTCTAAGTATAAAAAGGGCACATAATTCTGTCAAAATGCCAGTCAGAGTTACATTACTTTGCCTGCACAGTCCCCTTATGATAGTTAGTAAGTGTTGCAAGTATGAAAGCAATAGCTTTGATGCTTAAGGAATAAAATGGACCTAAACACAAAACTTAACCAAAATTGTCAATTTTCTAAGTATAAAAAGGGCACATAATTCTGTCAAAATGCATGCCAGAGTTATCTAACTTTGCCTGCCCAGTCCCCTCATGATAGTAAGTAAGTGTACCAAGTTTGAATGCAATAGCATTGATACTTACTGAGAAAAGTGGAACTAAACGCAAAACTTAACCAAAATTTGCAATTTTTTAAGTACAAAAAGGGCACATAATTCTGTCAAAATGCACGCCAGAGTTATCTAACTTTGCCTGCCTAGTCCCCTCATGATAGTAAGTAAGTGTACCAAGTTTGAATGCAATAGCATTGATACTTTCTGAGAAAAGTGGACCTAAACGCAAAACTTAACCGGACGCCGACGCCAACGCCAACGCCAACGCCAACGCCAACGCCGACGCCAAGGTGATGACAATAGCTCATAATTTTTTTTCAAAAAATAGATGAGCTAATAAAATTATCTTTATTTTTTTTTTGCAAACCTTCAATAAAAAATTTTTTTAGGCAGTCATTTGGGAAAATAATATACTTTAAAACATTGGAAATGGGGTCGAATAACTGCCTTTAATTTGAAGAAAAAAACAACACTGAGTAGCCTACCCTTGCATTATAGTAGAGTGTCATCTTGCCAGGCAGGTCTAAAAGCTCACTCTTGTCAGAGAACGCCTCCAGAGAGTTGGGTCCCAGCTTGTATAGACACTTGACCTGCACAGCCGTGAGAGCCTCGTGTAGCACACACACCGAGCCAATCTGACCAATCAGAGGCAGCGGCAAACCACACTGGTCATCATGACTACCAGCAGCAGTGCTCTCCATGCCTGCAACACAGGGTAGGTAACTTTAGGTCATCATAAATATAAACATCACACACAACTTCATCATCATCATCATTAACAGCAGCATCAGCAGCCCCACCAACATCATCAGCAGCAGCACTAACATCTTCATCATCAACAGAAGCACCATCACCATCATCGTCATCCTAATTATCATCAGACAATATCATCCTCAGCAGTTGAAGCCCTAATCATCATCATCATCTGCATCATCATCATCATCATCATCATCATCATCATCATCATCATCATCATCATCATCATCATCAACAGCATCATCATTACTATCATCATTATAAACAAATATAGCAACTGCAACAAGACTTTTTTTTAGAGAAAAGTACCGACGTACCAAAATAATGTTCTTTATGTACCTAAATTTCATTTCATTTTAATTTTCAACTTTGAAAAGCTCATGGTAAAAACTAGAAAAATTGTCAAACATTACAAAATATTACCATTGTACTTTAAAATGCTCTGAGAAAACTTTCACAATCAAACAGGTCAAAATGCTTTGTCTTTGCTGAACCATTAACCACTCAGATCATACTTTGACGTGCTAGGAAAACCAAATTTAATAAAAGAACTTTCTTACTAAATTCAAGATTTCAAGTCTTTAATTCCAACCCTAAGCTACAGATGAGCAGCAAACAGCATTAAACCTGTACCGACTGTGCGTTACTCGCAGGCTGTTGTAGGTTTATGTTGTTTGCCTATGGCCATTTTCACTTAGATTCTGAGCAGGAGAAGGTTAAACTTAAAGATAACAAAAGAGGGTAACAATTTGCCTACACACCTGGGACGTCGCTGTTTGGTTTGCTTCTGCTTCGAGAGAGAAATTTAAAGGGTGATATTCTCTTCACAGCAGGAGTGTCAGGACTTGCACCGTCTTCAGCCTGCGCCTGCTGACCTTGAACTGGGGCTCCCACCTGACATGCCGTGAAGGGCTGGAAAACAGAATGAAAATAAGTACATTAAGGTCTATATGAGGCTAGTTCTCGGAAAACTGGGATAAATGCATGTGCTTAAAATGTCATACAGATTAGCATGTGCAGTCTGCAAAGGCTTAAATGGGACAACACTTTCTGCCTAAACTGGATTTTTGCTAAGAAGAGACTTCCTTTAAACGAAAAATACAATAAATGCGGAAAGGGTGGTCCCTGATTAGCCTGTGCAGACTGCAAGGCTTATCTAGGAAAATACTTTACGCACATGCATTTAGCCAAGTTATCTCAGAATACTTGGTTATGTAGTGGATATTTGTTTGCTTTGTGTGTGAATAGATTTTGTTATCATAAGCTGTAATACAGTAGAGAACAATGACATGGCATAGTCCACATCTATATTTGGTTTGCTGTAACTTCACTCAGATTTCAAATCACAAAGATTAGAGTTGCTTTTCACCTGGTCCTGGTCTGTTCATGGTAAATGGTGTTTTGGATCCTATGTAGATCTGAGTGCCATGTATGGTATACAATTTGCTCGATTTAACCTGCCGGATCTTTCAGCAATGCCCAGTTTGATCAAACTCACTATCTATGTGTGGATTGTTGGATTGTCTCAAGTCATCTTTCTTCACGCAAAGAAATTGAAGTACCGTAATTACTCTATGTTTTCGGACACTCTAAGTTTTCGGACACCCCCTTTTTTAGCAAAAATAATAATTTTTCGTGACTCTTTATTTTCGGACACACGAGTTTTCGTCCGTTATTTATGTCTCAAAATTTTTTCAATATTTTTCTTATCTAAGTTTTCGGACAAGAATTTTGTTTATTATTTTTAAGTGTCCGAAAACATAGAGTAATTACGGTAATATTCTTAGCAATATTTATAAATATTTAGTGTCTGTGTTTTATACATATATTATGATGTATTTTGTGCAAGTTATATCAAGCAGTAAACAGCTCTCAGTGTTTGTGTGTCTGGCTCTTTCAGCGCTTGTGTCGGGGCTATTTAGTGGATGACATAATTTGTGCAACATTACCATCTCTTATAGGTCAGAATGCTGAGAGGCAACACATGTGTTTTATGATACTAGTGTAATGCTCCGTAATGTGTAATATTGTGTTGATGAGATGTAAATAAACTATTAAATTTACCTTGAACACGATACTTGTTTTTGTTTGGTTTTAACCCAGGTCACATGATGATCAAGCAATATTCCATGTTAGGTTTGCAGTGTTTCATATCAAGTCATTCTTATAAAGAAAAGGTTTAATGATGTACAATGTGATGGACCCAGTTATAAGTAAGTTCAGTGCTTTTGTATTGCCAAGTTGTGTTTTAATCATGTCATTTGCCAATACATGCTTTATAAACAATACATACCAATAACGGGTTACATACACATGCTCTGTATGATTAGTTACACTGTAACTGATGGTGTATGAGATATACACCCTCAGTAATTTCTTACCATACAAGAGTGAAGACATGTGTCAATATAAGGAAAACAAATATGGATAGTGTTATAATAAGTAGGCTGTAAAAGTGTAAAAGAGTAAGTAATTTGATGATGGCAGACAAAATATCAACATCAATAAAGAACAACAATAATAAAAAAAATTATTGAATAGTATATGCCAGGTATTTACAATTAGTTTTATATTGTGTGCAGCGTAGTACTAATAAATAATGTTATGCAATAATTACAAAGCGACTGAATTTATGTTCTTTATAGAAAAAATCAGAAAGATGTTAAGCACATTCAGAAATGTATTATGGAATATGGCGAATCTATAGTTAGTGCAATAAATTTGTAGTGTGTTTGTATATTTTACATCTGAATGAAATAAACTTAATCTAAGATTTTTTTTGTCAAATTAGAAATTTCAAATCTTAAGATTGATCTGTATAGTTCGTTAAGTTATCGATTGTCGAATACAGAATAGAGATTGTATTTGATATTTCCATGACGGAGTAAATATACGTCCTTAATAGAAAATTTAAGAGTTGTTTTTGCGTGATCTCGCTAGTTGCTATCGATTATAAATTGTATTTTGTACTTGTTACAAATTTTGCAAGGTCGTCAATTTACGGAGGTGTTTAATTGTGGAGAGATTTGATAATTATAATGCATGTGAACTAACCACACCTATTTTAAAGCAAAGCTTCTACGATCGGGTGGACAAATTGCACGTGTCATGAAATCATTGTTGCTAAAAATGGATTTTAAAAATGCATTCAATAACTGTAATAAGGATGCAGACTTTGTTCACAACTGTGTGTGTAGGTAGCATACAGGCTGATCAAGCAAGGTATTGATTTGGGGCCAAGGTCACTTTTAGTAAAAATAGAAAAGTACTTTCCAATCGTTAACTTTAGATTGCAAGCGGGCAGCTTTAACAAACGTGGTTTCCAGTAGATTTAAATTAATAGTGTGCATTTTATCCTGAGTTTAGACAGGTTTAACCCTGTGCAATTTAATCTTAAATTCATTACAATTCAGGAATATGATACAAACATGTTTGAAAGATTGTCAATGCGGTTCAGAACGGAACAGTTTATAAAAAAATTAAACCAATGACAACTGCTGTAAAGATCGATAAATCAATACAGGTTTATCAGACCATTTCTAACTACCAATGACACAAGCACGCTTGCTTACTGAATAGATATATCAAGTTTCAATATATTTTTAGAAAATGGCCTATACCTCAGCATAATGACAAACAACTGTATGCAAGGTGTTATTGAAACTAGACAAAAGAGTTGATATTTCAATCTATATTTAAAGCGTGTTGTTATTGGATACCACCAGTACATTATAAGCCTTAAGACGTTGAAGTTTAGTGAATTTGTTCATATACTTATATAAAACTGTGTCTTCATGCTTCACATTCGGGTGCCAACATTCATCCAATTTATAAAAGGAGTCAACAAAATAGTGAAAACATAGCTTGTTAATCTAAGGACAGTTTACAATACACTGTACCTATTGAAAATGGCAACTTCTACAGATTTTCTTGATATAAGTTCAGATTTTGTGAAGGACTATGTTTGCAGTGCTTACGAAAGTCAAAATATTGAAAAATGTGCTGATTATTTCTGTGCAACATGTATGACCTTTTTTTGTGACAAATGCATTCATCAACATGATCAATTATATAAAAACCATTCCAAATATGGAAGAGGAGAACAAAATAAATGGCCTCTCACAAAAAAAATGGAGGATTTGCTTTTGAAATGTGATGTCCACACCGACGAGAAACTAAAAATGTTTTGTCAGGACCACAGTCAGCTGTGCTGCTCTGATTGTGTTCTACTGAACCACAGGTAGGTAAAAAACAGTCATGCATTTGATAGAAGATTAATGAGGTTATAGAAGGTTACAATGCTACTGTCTCATTCATCAATAAAATATCTTCATCATGATCATTCTTCAGGCTGTAGATATATCATATGCATTCAAATGTTAAATTATTGATGACAGAACTAATTGAGCACATTTTTTTCCAGACGTGCATAGATTGCATACATTGTTTGCAAAGCCCAATTTTTTATTGAGAAGGGGTTTTCACTGGTAGAGGACTATGTTTTAGATTGAAATTATTGTCCCAGCCTTATTGACATAACTTTTTATTAGGTAGTTCACTTAAGAATCTGGGTGATTATTGTATTAAAGGTATATGGTCACTATTCTGTAAATAATTTAATTTATTTTTCAAGCCAAGTTTAAAATATACTTACAATATTTTTAAATTAACACATGCCCTTATTTTATCTATCATTCATTTAACCATATTGATGTGTTGTTTTTGGTGTAGAAATTTTAAATGTCAAAATGGTTCATGTGATCAAAAGAATTATATACACATGTAATGCTACATGGTTTTATTTCAGACAGTGCACCAATGTGGCTCTTATTTCTGAGTCAGCTAAAAAGCTAAAAAGGCATTATTGGATATGAAACAGTTGTCAATTAACCTTAAAACTATTCTTGATCAAGTAAATATGTTTAAGAGTACACAAGAGGCCAGCATTCAGTTCTTGGAGGTATCATACACTGAAAGATTGCAAGAAATCCAAGACATGCGAAACAAATTGAATGCTACTTTGGATGAGCTAGAAAATACAACAATAAAAGAGCTTGATGAAACAAGGACCACATTGCAAAAATCTCTTAAGAATAACATTGACAAATGCAGCAGACTAAAGGATGAACTACAACAACTTGGTGAAGCTGTACAGAGCCTTTATGAAAAGAGCAAAAAAGATATTGAATTTATAGCCAGCAGGAAATGTCTAGACAAAATACAAGAGTCTGAGACATATCTGAAGAAGAACCCTGTGAAGGACCAGACTTTCATGATATTCCATGCAGACATTGACATCGAGCAGTACCTGTCAAAAAAGTCAGGTTTGGGGAGGGTGTTGACTGTGAAGAGGAAGTCCGAGTATAATGTGAAAACATCGAGTGACACAAAGACTTGCATAATCACAGGCATTTGCATCCTGCCTAGTGGCCATGTCATTGTTGTTGATAGAAATAATGAAAAAGTTAAGCTGATTGACCAGCAGTACAATATAGTCAACCAAAGTAAGGTGTCAGGTTTTCTATCAGACATTTGCCTCATAACACCCAGTGAGGTGGCTGTGACTGTTGGCAATGATGTGCAGTTCATCTCTGTGAGAAATGGGCAGCTGATTACTGGGAGGAGGTTTCAGTTACCGCATTATGTTGTCGGTATTGCCCACCATCATGGAGCATTGTACGTCAGCTCTGGCACTGCCCTGTACCACTACACTCTGACTGGGACACTTGTGAAAAAATTGTATGAGGATACAGGAGGTGGTAGTAGAGGTAAATGTATTGTGAATATATTTAATAAATTAATGCATTGTACGTTCTTGGATTACCGTAACCAATACTTTAACAAAGAAGATCTATTTAAAACTTTTAGGAACTATTATGAAATTATTTTGAGATTTGTGTTTAATGAACACAAGTGTTTATGTATTGAATGATGATTCTATATCTATATTTGACATGTTTAATGATTTGCAGTGTGGAAGTGTGCAGTGAGTCCTGCTGGGGACAGGATATATGTCACCAACCATGCCCAGGACAAGCTACTCACACTGGCCATGGATGGCACCCTGATATCCACATTTACTGACCCTAAACTGCAACGTCCATGGGGTGTTCATGTTACACTGGCAGGACAGGTGTTTGTCTGTGGAAACACCTCCCATACTGCCATACAGGTGGATCATGAGGGCAAAAAGAAGTTGGCACAGATAGATGGAGTGACGTACCCAATATCTGTCTGGGTGAACACAAATATTGAACAGATCATTGTGGGAACATACGGAACCAACAAAATAGTTGTTCTGGAACTCCAATAGCTCTACCAGTTGAATATTGTAGTAGTCCTCTGATACAGTTGTTCAAATCATGCCCCCTGGGGTCAAAACTTGCTTCAGCCCTGGACTCAAATTATTTATAAAGACTTGTATAGTAAATATCTATAACTTAAACAACTCATTTGAAACAACAAGGGTCAGGCATTTGATATTTGGTGTGCAACATACAATAGTTTTCCTCTTTTCTTCTTATAAGTTCAATTAAATCATGTGTCTGTGGTGAAAACTTTTTAAAAACCATCTTTGAATTATTAAAAAATTTCCTTGTTTAACTTATTTGTTTTTCGATATCAGAATGTATATATATATATATATACTATGTTGTCAACATAATGAACAAAATTTGTCTTTAAATGACACAATTAGCAAAAGCTGTTTGTACAAACAGGATTTCCACAATGTTAAAAATCTTTGTTATCAGATTGGAGTATGACGCTGGGAAAATTGGGCAAGCGGTTTAAACACAGAAGCTTTACAGTCAATAACTTTAGGATGTTTTTACCAATCTTGATGAAACTTGGCCCATTTATGCCTAGTGAACTCTCCCATCCTTCTAAATTGGATCAATTTATTTCCAAAATTAGGGATGTCTAGTATATTAATTTCTATATTTAGAATATTTCTTACAGAAATACCTTTAAGCAAAATAACAGCGCAGACCCTGATGAGACGCCGCATCATGCGGCATCTCATCTGGGTTTACGCTGGTTGCCAAGGCCTTTTTTCTAGATGCTTTCCGTGCCACAACAAAAGCGAAAGAAGGCATTTTTTTTAAGTAAAATTGATGAAAATTACTATACATTGTACGCAAAGATTTGATCATAAAGATGATATCAATGACACTAGATATTTGACATGTTACGGAAAAGCTATGTTTAAAAGTCATCAAAGTGATTTGTATGCACGATTGTTCCACCACCCTCGTCATCATCATCTTCAATAGAGTTTGTGATAAGTGTTTGGATCTGCGTAATACTGTGAACCTGTAGCTGGATATATGCTTCAACTCATGGACCAGCTCTTTTTATTAACAAATGTGTTGACGGGTTTTAATTTTAGATTTTCTTACACGTTTTGTGAATGTCGATCATCTATTTTCTTTATTATGACAGAGAGGCAGTCAAGAATGAACAGAGAGGCAGCATAATGACAGAAAGGTCACCGATATGCATCTACACTGTGATAATCACAATGATGGCATTGCTCTGGTTTTCAATATTCTTCCAAAAGCACTTTGTTTTGATTTAAAACTTTCCCCTATCAATTCACCAGCTGTCTATAATCTTCCTTGTTAAAAGGAACTAATACAGTTCTTAAGCAGTGGTTGGTAATCTTCCTTGTTTAGAAAATCTCTTAAAAAAGCAGAAATTGAAGTGTGCGGTCATGACTTAGTATTAAAAACTTCCTTCTGCAGTATGACGATGGTGAACATGTAGAGGGTGAATATTAAATAATTACCATTTTGATGCGACTATAAACAAATGCAACTAAAAGTTTTTATAGACAGTGTTCCCCTTCCCCACTGATTATTCTGAGTAAGATGTCTTTTGTGCAGACATTCTGATCTCGTGAAAAGAATAAGTAAACAAAGGGATATTTCTATAATTCAAAGATGATTTTAAATGAGTCCAACAGACTTCCTTGACACAAAGAACAAGGATTCCGAGTCTCTTTTCAAGGAGTCTCGGACTACCGGACTCACATAAGTGTCGAAGACTGCTGTGTAGTCCGCACAGGCTAATCAAGGACAACACTTTCAACCCAACTTGATTTTGGTTTAGAAGAGGCTTCCACTATATAAATCAATCCATAAAAGACGACTGCGCAGGCTAATCAGGGACAGCACTTTAAACACATGCATTAAGACCATTTTTCTCAAAATGAGAGAAAGTAGAGGGTATTAGAAAGAAGCTATGGGCCGTGTTCTGAGAAAACTGAGCACAATGCATGTGCAGAAAGTGTCGTCCCAGATTAGCCTGTGAAGTCTGCACAGGCTAATCAGGGATGACACTTTCCGTCTTTATGACATGTTTTGTTTAAATGAAGTCTCTTCTAAGCAAAATCCAATTTAGGCGGAAAGGGTTGTCCCTGATTAGCCTGTGCAGACTGCACAGGCTGATCTGGAAGAACACGTTATGCACATGCATTATGCCCAGTTTTCTCAAAACGCGACTCCTATAATGCCTAAACTTACCTCTCCCATATTGGGGTATCTCAGTGGAGTGTTGTGTCGCAGTTTACCGTCAGCGTACACGTACAGTTGGCTCGCTACGAACGGCCTTTTGGCGTTGGTGTGGACGATGCAAACGTTATGCTGAAAATGAGTGGTGAATAAACGTCTTTGGTGGTAATATTTTATATGAGCCGCGCTCTGCAAAAACGGGGTTCAATGAATGTGCGTAAAGTGTCGTCCCAGATTAGCCTGTGCAGACGCAGAGACTGAAAAGGGACAACACTTTTCTCTGTAATGTTTTTTTAGGAAGTCATTTCTAAATGAAAATCCAGTCTATGTGAAAGTGTCATCCCTGATGAGCCTGTGCCGAATGGTACAGGCTAATCACAGAAAACAGTTTATGCACATAAAGTATGCACTGTTTTCCCCAATTACGGCTCATACATTTAAAGAATCAAAAGAGTTTCTTGATTTTTTATTGCAATATTCCTCTGATAATAATTATTTTTATAGTAAACATCACTGTAAAAATATTAAATTTTCACCCTTAAATGTGCATGTATGAACAAATAATCTGCCAAATAATGATGAAATTGTAAGACATTTCTTTTAGATACTGATAATAGTTTAAATATATTTCTTTTTTTCATATTTATCTAAATGAAAATAATAAAAAATAAAGTTTTTCCATGAGCATACAGATTATCATGATAGTCAAATAGCCTTCTAAACAATAAAGTTCAGTTTTTTTCAACAGGTCTAGCTTTTTTTCCAAACGTGTCTAAAACATTTGAGTTGCTCTGGGAAAACCAGGGTGTATGCAAGTGCATAAACCATTGTCCCAGACTAGTCTGTGCAGTCCACACAGGCTAATCAGGGACGGCACTTTCTGCATTCACGGAATTTTTCCTTTAAAAGAAGTCACCAATAAAAAAAAAAGTCTATGCGATAAGTGACATCCCTGATTTGCCTCTCAGGACATCACAGGCTAATCTAGGACGACACTTAATGCTCATGTATTACACCCAGTTTTCCTATAACATCTCTCATTAGTCTCTTGTTTTACTTAGGAGCCATCCAGAAGATTCAGGTCAGGAATAGTAACTGCGCTGTGGTCCTTCTTACCGAACAGAGCAATCATTACCCCCCCTTACCCAGAAGCCATCCAGAAGATTCAGGTCAGGAACAGTAACTGTGCTATGGTCCTTCTTACTGAACACAGCAATGGTTACCTCCCCTATGTACTTACCCAGTAGCCATCCAGGAGATTCAGGTCAGGAACAGTCACTGCACTGTGGTCCTTCTTACTGAACACAGCAATGGTTAACTCCCCTGTGTGCTTGAAGAACGCTTCAAATCCACTGCCAGAGTTGGACAAAAAACTGGAAACAGATTTTATATTGCTCCTTTATTAATGGTGGTTATTGACAGCTACTTATATTTTCTGAAATAAGATTTTAAATTAATAAGTATTTTACTTAAATGATTGCTTAACACATGGGCCTCATTATTTTAAATATTAAAAATTAAATTTTAATTTAAAATAACCAGAGTGATTATAAAGTTTTCCTAACAATGACCCTCTAAACTAGTGTTTGACCTTATCTGAACCAAATTTAGTCCTAGCTTTACTGTTATCTAAATAGTTTTTGGCCAAGTTTCATTAAGATTGAGGCAAACCAGTGCCCTCTATAGTGCATACATGTTAAATTTTTTTCCCAAAGAATTTGACCTGGTTACCTAGTTTGTAATCAAAGGTGACCATAATGAAATCTTGACCAAGCTATTTTTCAAAATTAAAATGCTGGCAGAGTCATTCAAACATAGATAAAACTGAAAAGAATGGTAACAAGGGTTTCACCTGAAAAGAAATTATCTATTTTGTGTATGCCAAAGAAATTGAAACTTGGCTCATACATTGTTAAGATTGAATAACAAATGAGTTTTATAAACTGGAAACAAAGATTTTCCAAGACTTGACTAGGTGACCCAGTTACAAATTCAATAAATCTAATCTATGAGGCAAAGTTTTATCAAGATTGAATCATAAATGTAGCTTCTAGAGTGGTGACAACAGCTTTCTTAGATTTCACCTGGTAATCTAGTTTTGCCCCAAAAAGGCCTAATTGAAACTTGCCTAGATATTGTCAATATCAGCATTCAAACAATGTTTCAATATTTTGTCAAAATGGTGTTTATATAGTGGTGAAATGTTTTTTTAGGATTTGACAGAGTGACCTAGTTTGCAACCCAGCGTGATACAATTTTAACCTTGGCCTTGATATTGTCAAGATATTCTGACATTCTGATCATACAGATTGAGTAATAAATGTGGCTTAGAGAGTTGTGAGCTTAATTTTAAGAAAAGACAGCCTATCAACGACCCAAAACAAAGTACATATGAGCCGCGTTCTGAGAAAACTGGGCTTAATGCATGTGCGTAAAGTGTTGTCCCAGATTAGCCTGTGCAGTCAACACAGGCTAATCTGGGACGACACTTTCCGCTCTTATGGTATTTTTAGTTTCAAGGAAGTCCCTTCTTACCGAAAATCAAGTTTAGGCGGTGAGTGTTGTCCCTGATTAGCCTGTGCAAACTGCATGGGCTAATCTGGGACGACACTTTACGCACATGCCTTAAGCCCAATTTTCTCAGAACAAAGCTCATATTCTGACCACAAAAGCTCACATTGAGCACTAAGAGTACAAAGTGAGCTAAAAAAAACAGAAAAATATGAGTTATCACACGGACATCATTCAATACCAAATACAGGCACAGTACACTGATTTCAATTGAAGCAGAATTTTGATGCAAGCATTTTGCAGTTTTTTCGTTTGTGAGTCCTTCAAAGTATATGCCTGGCATCATTTTGATACAAATATGACCAAGAATCAAACTCTAAAATATATCTTATATCATACAATTTGTGCTGTATGCAAAGTATTTCATTCAAGTTTACACAAATCAAACATTCGGAGCATTAAAAAAAAATATGCACAAACAAAATAACTTCTTACTTCAGTATTTTGACCCCTGAAAATTTCATTTGACCCTTAAAAATTTCAAGAACCGGGGTTATTTGACTCCTGATTTTCAAAATCTATTGAAATCCCTGCACACATACTCAGAAACACTTGGCCACATTTTCACAGGGAAAACAAACACAATTTCTTTATATGAGCTCTGCTCTGGGAAAACAGGGTTTAATGCGTGTTCATAATGTGTCTTTCCAGATTGGTCTGTGCAGTCTGCACATGCTAATCAGAGAGGACACTTTCCAATTTCAATTGAATTTTTCATTGACAAGTAGCAGGGTTTGTTATCTGTTTTTGGGGGAATGGTCTGGCCTTTTTTGAGGGGAAAAAATTGTGCAAAATGACGGATTTTGGGGAAAATAAGGAAAGTCTCAAATAATCAATTTAACATGTTTTACTGTTTTTAAACATAATCAAGGCAACAGATAATTTAATTATGCAATATTTTTCTATATTCTACACTGGATCAGGTTAACTAATATAATTAAAGGTTTCAAAAAAAAAATATATATTTTTTTTAGATATCATTGTTTTGGGGAAATATCTTTAAGAGGGGAAAAATTCCTCTAAGGGGAAAGGGCCGATTTTCGGTGGGTCTCAAAGAAGGAAAAAAAACCTGAAGGTAGGCACTTCTAAATCTTAAGGCACATGCATTAAGCCCAGTTCCCTCAGAGCGCAGCGCATCTGTTAACAGACCTATACAATGTGCGTCTGTATGGAGCAGTTGATTCAAAGCCATAGACGGAATGGTCGATGTTTGTGGATAGGCATAACCAGGCATGGAATGAGAACGCATATCCGGGCCATTTCCGTATCCCTGGTAACCGAATACCCTACAATAAATGATTAAGAATATTTTTAGTTGACTGTTACCTAATACCTTACAATAAATAATCAACAATATTAGTTGACTGTTACCATAAACCCTGCAATAAATAATCACAAATAATAGTTGACTCAGTGTATTATCTTGTTTCATTTTCCGGAGTATGTTATTTTATAATTTATTATTATGGTAATTGGTGTTTATTGCAAATTTATAATACATAAATATAAATTCCTTATTTTAAACTACAAACACAAATTATCAATCAGGCTGATTTTAAGTGTGGGCAAAAAACATGCATGAAATTTCATGCCTTTTCAAAAAATGAATTTTTTGTAGAAGCCTAAGTTTGTGGAATACTGATTTGGAAAAAAGAGGTTTTTGCATCAGTCATATTCCGCTGTGTTTGTGTTCAAGTCGTGGAACCCTAGAAATAAAAAAAAGTGAAAGTCCTAGGAATAAAAGAGATTTTACAAAGTTTTCAAATGGAAATAAGGGCCACAATTCATCAAATCTGTTGCATCTTCATTACCGTATTTAAGAAAATCTAAACATCAAGGTCATTAAAAACTAGTTGCAGCCGAAATTGCCTCCTTTTCCATATTCTACACACTAAGGTAGAGTACACAAAATCCGCTAAGAGGGGATGGAAAAAAACAACTTCAGGTCTTTTTAATGGACATTGGTTCACTAGGATGACCAGACAGACATGTTAAGTGCTTAATGCCTCACACGGCCTGACATACATCACTGATATCCTGGATGTTGAAGAAATGAAGGGCGCCCTCTTTACCCTCTCGTCGCGCCATCGTGGACATCGCGTGCATCAGTCGACTGCAGTGCGGGTACTGAATAGGCAAACAGAGAAAACCGTTGGAATATTCAACTTTATCGGACACTGAATCGTCTAACAGTGAAAACTGTAGAGTTACTTAACTCAGTTGGACACTGACTTGTCTAACAGTGAAAAATGTAGGGTTACTCAACTCAATTGGACACTGAATTGTCTAAAAGTTAATACAATAGGGTTTATACTCAACTTAATTGGACACTGAATCGTCTTATAGTCAAAACCGTACTGTTACACAACTTAATTGGACACTGAATTGTCTAACAGTGAAAACAGTAGGTTTACTTATCTCAAACAGTGAATACATTCTTCGTTCGGGGCCAGAAGTTAATATTTAATTGAGCACTTTTGGAATTTCTAATATTTATTCAATACTTCTGAGTCTATAGCTTATGTCCTGGATATGCCTTTATAAATGAGCCGCCCTCTGGAAAAATGCGGCTTAATGAAGGTGCGTATAGTGTTGTACCAGAATATACCTGTGCAGACAGCACAGGCTAATCAGGGACAACACATTTCGCCGAGCCTGTTTATCTGGTATGACACTTTATGCATTAAGCTCCATTTTCCCAAAGTGCAGCCGATATATATTGTTAAATATTGAGAAAACCCCACAACTACCACAGCAGATGATTATATTTAAATATTACATATAAAGATGTTGTATCTGTACATTTCAAAATTACATACAAAGATGTTGTTTCTGTACCTGTTTTCCATCTGGATCCAGTTTGAGCAGACCAATAAGTTGTTTCAGCTCCATTGCAGTTATTGATTGGGTGCCAAGGCTTTCCAATAGACCAATCAGATGCCCTGTAACAATAGACAGATCAGATGCCCAGTCACATCAAGTGTTTAATCAAGGCTATGACATTGATTGGATAACAAGGCTTTCCAATAAACCAATCATATGTCCTGTAACATCAAGTGTTTTATCAAGGCTATTGCATTGATTGGATACCAATTCTTTCCAATAGACCAATCAGATGTTCTGTAACATCAAGTGTTTAATCAAGGCAATAACATTGATTGGGTGCCCAGGCTTCCAATCGACCAATAAGATGTCCTGTAACATCAAGAGCTTTATTTTTTTAAAGTCCTCGAAAAAGTCCTTAATAAATACTTCTAGTTTCACAGAGAAACTGTCGGATTAAGTTTAACAGATGCACGGATTGACAGATGGAGGCAAACCTAGATTGCAACTGCACATCATTATAGGTCACCGTGGCATAGTATATATGGGTCTGTATAGGGACCAGGATCTCATGGGTACGATCCCACTGAAAGAGCTTTCTTTAGAAAATCCCCAAAGACACCAAGTACCAGTACTACCCAGGAAACGGACCTGAAAGCCTACAATAAGCCTAAGCCTTTTGATGCAATCAAGCTAAAATAAAAAGGTTTAAACTACACATCAGAGGAATGTCAACAACTTACCCACTGCTGCAGAATTAATCTGCTGTTCTCTGACCAGCACGGTGAGGATACACGCTATCATTCCCGCCTTGCAGCAACTCATTTTATTAGTGTGGTCCGACCCACACAATCTCCATAGCAACTCTGTAAGCCATGTTTGAAGGTCATGTGACTGAATGTCGGGTAGCCATTGGATGAGCAGAAGGGCACACTGGGAGTTGGCCACGTGATGACTGCCTGCCTCAATGTAGGGCCCTTCCACGACCTTGAATGTAAGAGACCATTATGTCATAGAGAACAGATAATGGTCTGTATTACAGAAACATCTGAGACTTAACTTAAAACAAGAGCACCGCATAACAGGTGCCACGCTCGGCTGCGGGTGCAGTTTTAAATAAATGAAAGCTTTTCAGATTATTTTTTTTTAGAGGTCAGTGACTTTGACCATCACCTAGTTACCTGAAAAAGGGTGTGGCGTGTAGAAGTCATCAAGGTGCATCTACATATGAAGTTTCAAAGTTGTAGGTGGAAGCACTTTGATTTTAGAGCCAATGTAAAGGTTTTAGCATGACACGGACGGCCAGATGGCTATGACAATACCTCGGGTTTTCTCCGAAAACAGCCAGCTAATAAGAGCTAATTTAAAATAAAATGCAAATAGTTTTGATTATCCTTGGTAAATTTATTACTGATGGAAATTTTAGTAAAATCATTTATATTTGTCAGCGTGAATTTTCGTGGTCTTTCTAAACATGACTTTTTGTTAACACATAAATAAGTTGATTTCAGATTTTGGTAAAAAGAGTATACAAACTTTTTATCAGTAATTGTGGGATGTATTTGTGTTTAATGCGTGAATTGGTCAACATACGAAATCACTGAAAAATGATTGTCACACAAATAGTCATGATTTTACAGCACACAACAAATAAAAGCCCATATTACAGAAACATCTGAAGCTTTACTAACACTTTGAGTAAAAGTTCATTTTATTCTGTATTTTTTAAATACGAAAAGTAAGTCCAATATAACTTAAGTAAATAATTCCAATAAGTTGATAATAAGCATAACTTAAACAAAAAAATATTGATCCATAAATTCATTTCAATACAATTTAATCTCATTGTAAGAAGAAAATACTGGATTTTGCATGATACCCAATTAGATCAGAAATGTTCACACAGGTCAAGATGACCTTTACAATACCAGCCCACATATTGTTTCCATAGTTACCTACCAGACTCAGTACAGCAAGAAGCAGATCTTGTGAAGGCTGACCCAGACTCTTGAGGGCCTCCAACAGTCGGTTGTAACCAATCTGGGTCGAGAATCGGAACTTTGCGTTTGGAGAACTCGTCAGAATGGACCGCAACACGCCCAGAACTGCGATGGCCAGTCGCTGAGATTTTTCTGCCTCAAACTGTAGTGCAAAGAGACAAAGTGCATTTCAAAAAATTTATTCAATATACCTTGTTTTTGTTTACTGTTTAAACAGGATGTTATTAGAAAATTCTTCTTTCCTGACATTAGATTCCTAGGTTCTGACTTTACAGAAAACCCCAAATTAACAAGAGATGTGTTTGTCAGAAACACAATGCCCCCTAATGCGCCGCTTTTTTTTTACCTTTGACCTTGAAGGATGACCTTGACCTTTCACCCCTCAAAATGTGCAGCCCCAGGAGAAGTAAGTAAGAGATTGAATGGAGAAATGAAAATATTTTTATTTTATTTTTGACCTTTGACCTTGAAGGATGACCTTGACCTTTCAACACTGAAAATGTGCAGCTCCACGAGATACACATGCATGCCAAATATGAAGTTGCTGTGTTCAATATTTAAAAAGTTATGATAAAACTTTAACGAAGGTTAAAGTTTAAGGAAAGAAAAATACAATTATATTTGACCTTTGACCTTGAAGTATGACCTTGACCTTGACTTTTCACCACTCAAAATGAGCAGCTCCATGAGATACACATGCATGACAAATATCAAGTTGGTTTGTTTAAAATTGCAAAAGTTATCAAACTTTAACCAAGGTTAAAAGGTTAAAGTTTTGGGCAGGCAGGCAGGACAAAAACAATATACCCCCGATCTATCGATCCGGGAGAATAAAAATTAAAATAAATCCCACAAAAAATTGCAATACAGACCTGAGTATTTTGGAGCAGGTTAAGGAATCCCTCGACTGTTCCTTCACATGTCATGATGATCTGTAGAGAGTTCCTGTCCTCACATTGTAGCATTCTGCCCACCGTATCTGCAACAAAAACATTTGCAAAATAGTTCAGTGTTTTTTCCACCATTTTGGGAATGGTGCCAGGACCCTTGGAATAAGGAAAATTGCGCTGTTTTGACTAAATTTAGGAAAATGGTGTAATTGTGTTTTTTTTGGCTACCAAATACTTTAAAATACAGAATTAAAATGTTTTATATATACAAAAAAATATATATATTTTTGAAACATTCCATTGGTTTTTGTAGGATGTCATTTGTAAAAAAAACTTTTAAGATCGAGAATAGTGCTGATATTTGGCCCCAACTTTGACCCAAAAAATCCCACTGGTTTTGCTAGATGTTACAACTCTGCCAGGAACATTTGGAAAGGGAAACAGTACATGGTTCTACATACCTATCATGTCCAGTTGCTTACTACTGTTGTGTGTGTCCGTACATGGTACTACATACCTATCATGTCCAGTTGCTTACTAACGTTGTGTGTGTCAGTACATGGTACTACATACCTATCATGTCCAGTTGCTTACTGACGTTGTGTGTGTCGGTACATGGTACTACATACCTATCATGCCCAGTTGCTTACTGACGTTGTGTGTGTCAGTACATGGTACTACATACCTATCATGTCCAGTTGCTTACTGACATTGTGTGTGTCGGTACATGGTACTACATACCTATCATGTCCAGTTGCTTACAAACGTTGTGTGTGTCGGTACATGGTACTACATACCTATCATGCCCCAGTTGCTTACTTACGTTGTGTGTGTCGGTACATGGTACTACATACCTATCATGTCCAGTTGCTTACTGACGTTGTGTGTGTCGGTACATGGTACTACATACCTATCATGCCCAGTTGCCTAGTGACATTGTGTGTGTCGGTACATGGTACTACATACCTATCATGTCCAGTTGCTTAGTGACGTTGTGTGTGTCGGTACATGGTACTTCAAACCTATCATGCCCAGTTGCTTACTGACGTTGTGTGTGTCGGTACATGGTACTACATACCTATCATGTCCGGGTCGCTTACTGACGCTGTGTGTGTCGGTACACAGTACTACATACCTATCATGTCCAGTTGCTTACTGACGTTGTGTGTGTCGGTACATGGTACTGCATACCTATCATGTCCAGTTGCTTACAGACATTGTGTGTGTCGGTACATGGTACTACATACCTATCATGTCCAGTTGCTTACTGATGTTGTGCGTGTCGGTACATGGTACTACATACCTATCATGTCCAGTTGCTTACTGACGTTGTGTGTGTCGGTACATGGTACTACATACATATCATGTCCAGTTGCTTACTGACGTTGTGTGTGTCGGTACATGGTACTACATACCTATCATGTCCAGTTGCTTACTGATGTTGTGTATGTCGGTACACAGTACTACATACCTATCATGCCCAGTTGCTTAGTGACGTTGTGTGTGTCGGTACATGGTACTACATACCTATCATGCCCAGTTGCTTACTAACGTTGTGCGTGTCGGTACATGGTACTACATACCTATCATGTCCAGTTGCTTAGTGACGTTGTGTGTGTCGGTACATGGTACTACATACCTATCATGTCCAGTTGCTTACTGATGTTGTGCGTGTCGGTACATGGTACTACATACCTATCATGTCCAGTTGCTTACTGACGTTGTGTGTGTCGGTACATGGTACTACATACCTATCATGTCCAGTTGCTTACTGATGTTGTGTATGTCGGTACACAGTACTACATACCTATCATGCCCAGTTGCTTAGTGACGTTGTGTGTGTCGGTACATGGTACTACATACCTATCATGTCCAGTTGCTTACTAACGTTGTGTGTGTCGGTACATGTCACTACATACCTATCATGTCCAGTTGCTGACTGACGTTGTGTGTGTCGGTACATGGTACTTCATACCTATCACGCCCAGTTGCTTAGTAACGTTGTGTGTGTCAGTACATGGTACTACATACCTATCATGCCCAGTTACTTAGTGACGTTGTTTGTATCGGTACATGGTACTACATACCTATCATGTCCAGTTGCTTACTAACGTTGTGTGTGTCGGTACATGTCACTACATACCTATCATGTCCAGTTGCTTACTGACATTGTGTGTGTCGGTACATGGTACTACATACCTATCATGCCCAGTTGCTTAGTGACGTTGTGTGTGTCGGTACATGTTTCTACATACCTATCATGTCCAGTTGCTTACTGATGTTGTGTGTGTCGGTACATGGTACTACATACCTATCATGTCCAGTTGCTTACTGACGTTGTGTGTGTCGGTACATGGTACTACATACCTATCATGCCCAGTTGCTTACTGACATTGTGTGTGTCGGTACATGGTACTACATACCTATCATGTCCAGTTGCTTACTGACGTTGTGTGTGTCGGTACATGGTACTACATACCTATCATGTCCAGTTGCTTACTACCGTTGTGTGTGTCGGTACATGGTACTACATACCTATCATGTTCAGTTGCTTACAAACGTTGTGTGTGTCGCTACATGGTACTACATACCTATCATGTCCAGTTGCTTACTGACGTTGTGTGAGTCGGTACATGGTACTACATACCTATCATGTCCAGTTGCTTACTGACGTTGTGTGTGTCGGTGCTCTGCAGGACTTGCATGTAGCCCTCAAGTAGCTGGGACACCTCCACTTGACGCTAAAAACAACATAGTTCCTGGGAATAAACATTTTCAGGTCACAATACACTAAATTTTTGTCCTATGTCATTAAATGTAAAAGCTACAACTATAAGCGAAAATAAATGAAATATTTTGCGCATAGTGGCCACAATAAACATACCTATTCGTACAGAGAATTCTAAGCAGAATCAATTTAAGCAATACAAAATATATGTCATGTACAAACCAAGAAAGAACTTTACACAAATCAAAATCTACTGTTTTTGCACCCACATACCATTTGAGGCATTAAAATAAACTAAAATCTCCTACTAATTCTGGAAATCAACTGCCTAAATGAAAACTCAATGAAATCCTGGATCGGGGCATTTTTAAGGGTAGCATTGGTAAAACACACACAAACATTCTTTTACATCTTGGTTGATTGTAAATATCTTGTGGCCTTGCTCTGGGTAAATGGGGATTTATGCATGTGCTAAAAGTGAAGTCCCAGATTAGCCTGTGCAGCCTGCACAGGCTAAATGGACTTAACAGGCTAATCAGGAACAGGACGTTAAGCATAGACTGTATGTTTGTATCCATGACACTTCTTTTAAACAAAAAAACATCTTAAAAGCAAAATTGTCATCCCTGATTAGCCTGTGCGGATTTCACAGGTTTATCTGGGACGACACTTAAAGCACATTCATTAAGCCCTGTTTTCCCAGAGCCTTGTTCATAAATTTGTTCATATGATACCTGGTCCGGACTGGCCATGTGTATGACTCGCACCATTGCCACAATGCACTCCAGTAAGACGCAGGTCAGCTGATTGCGTTCCGCTCGCAGCTCATTGGTTGGTTTCTCTGCATCACTTGTACCCAGAACTCGTAGCAGAATGTCCAACATGGCTGGGGAGATCGCCATTAAAGCATTGTGCTGGGAATATGATAGGAAATGTTTTATAAATAGGGTAATATCTAGAACATTATTTAATAAACTATACTCGCACAAGTTCCTGTAAAATCATTTATATTTGTCGGCATAAAATGTTGTGGCTAAATATACTTTTCCATGCATGCATTGACAATCAAACAAAGGAATTTGCATAGGTCATTTTCTTATATGTTTGTGTTTAATTAGCGAATTGGTCAACCCACAAAGTCTACAAAAATTACTGTCTCACAAATAATTAAAATTGTACAGTATTTCCAGTCCCGCTCACTTTCAAAAGAGCTAGTCTGTCAGACTTTTAGTCTATACTAGTATGTCACAACATGCTTAGTGAGTGTATAGTTACTTTTACTGCCTATAGAATGTAATTATTCCAGACATAAATACATCATCAATAAGCAAATTCGTTGAATTGATATCCCCCACCAAATAAACTTTGTGCAAATCCCTTGATATACAGTAGAATCATAAAGTTAGGGTTATAATTAATAGGTAATAATTAAGTGTAGGCAAATAGTTTTTATGAATTGCAATTCTCCTTATTGATATCTACACAGCCATGAAGTTTCATGTTGAAATCGTGTAGCATATCACAAATATAGCCTTGAAAAGTTACATCATACAAAAACATCAAAGGGAAATAACTCTTAAGAAAGTGCATGGTTATGGTTCTTGTACATGGAACTTTGTCCCATTGATATCTACACATCCATGAAGTTTCATGTTAAAATGTTTTATCATATCTTAGATAATAATAGCCCAGAAAAATTCCATTATAAAAAAACAAGAGGGCCTGAAAGGCCCAAAGTCGCTCACCTGAGATAACAAGATAGTATTGGGACAAATCTCCTGATCAAGTTTCACAAAGATCGGAAAATAAATGTTGCCTCTAGAGTGTTAACAAGGTTTTACTATAGCCATATAAGGAAAAATGCCCCGCCCCCTGTCAGCCATGTTTTTCAAGCAAAGGTTACCATTTTTTAACTCGTCCAAGATATCAGTGGGACAAATCTTCTGAGCAAGTTTCATGAAGATCGGAAAATAAATGTGGCCTCTAGAGTGTTAACAAGGTTTTACTATAGCCATATAAGGAAAAATGCCCCGCCCCTGGTGGCCATGTTTTTAAAGCAACCTAAACCATGTTCGAACTCATCCAAGATATTATTGGGATGAATCTTCTGACCAAGTTTCATGATGATCTGAAATTAAATGTCACCTCTAGAGTGTTAACAAGGTTTTTCTATAGTCATATAAGGAAAATAGCCCCACACTGTGGTGGCCATGTTTTTCAACAAACCGGCATCATTTTTGAACTCGTCCAAGATATAATTGGGATGAATCTTCTGACTGAGTTTCATGAAGATCGGAAAATAAATGTGGCCTCAAGAGTGTTAACAAGATTTTACTATAGCCTTATATAGCCATATAAGGAAAAATGCCCCGCCCCTTGGCGGCCATGTTTTTCAAGCAACCGGAACCATTTTCGAACTCATTCAAGATATCATTAAGACAAATCTTCTGACCATCTTTCATCAAGATTGGACAATAAATGTGGCCTCTAGAGTGTTAACAAGGTTTTACTATATATAGCCATATAAGGAAAAATGCCGCGCCCCCTGGCGGCCATGTTTTTAAACCAACCAGCATCATTTTTGAACTCGTCCAAGATATTATTGGGATGAATCTTTTGACCAAGTTTCATGAACATTGGACAATAAATATGGCCTCTAGAGTGTTAACAAAATTTTACTATAGCCATATATAGCCATTTAAGGAAAAATGCCCCGCCCCTTGGCAGCCATGTTTTTCAAGCAAAGGTTACCATTTTTTAATGCATCCAAGATATCAGTGGGACAAATCTTCTGAGCAAGTTTCATGAAGACTGGAAAATAAATGTGGCCTCTAGAGTGTTAACAAGGTTTTACTATAGCCATATAAGGAAAAATGCCCCGTCCCCTGGCGGCCATGTTTTTCAACCAACCTTCATCATTTTCGAACTCATCCAAGATATTTTTGGGATGAATCTTCTGACCAAGTTTTATGAAGATCAGACAATAAATGTGGCCTCTAGAATTTTAACAAGATTTTACTATAGCCTTATATAGCCATATAAGGAAAAATGCCCCGCTCCTTGGCAGCCATGTTTTTCAAGCAAATGTAACCATTTTCGAACTCATCCAAGATATCATTGAAAGCAATTTTCTGACCAAATTTCGTGAAGATTGGACAATAAATGTAGCCTCTAGAGAGTTAACAAGGCAAATGTTGATGCTGCACAACGCACAACGGACGACGGACAAAAAGCCATCACAAAAGCTCACCATGAGCACTTTGTGCTCAGGTGAGCTAACAAAATCAAACAAAGAGCAATAACTCTTATTTAAGAAATGGAGAGCTTATGGTTCTTAAACATTGCCTTCTCCTCATTAATATCAATACACCCTATGATGTTTTATGTTGAAATCTTGTATGGTATCTGAGATATAGCCATGAAAAAATATATCATACAAAAAACAAAGAGCAATAACTCTTATTAAAGAAAGTGTAGTGTTATGGTTCTTGTGCATGGCACTTCTCCTCATTGATATTTATACACCTATGGAGTTTTATGTTGATATCTTATATAGTTTCTCAGATATAGCCCTAAAACGTTTTGTGACAGAAGGACAGATGGACTGAGAGACAAACGAATGGACGCCTTTGGCGGCGGATAAAAAAGAAATCTCATGAGAAGGCTATTACCTGAGCTCCCGATATTATGGCTCCAAAGACATGAACCAGCCTCACCTTGATGTCGCTAGGCAACCACTGGTGCTGGAAGCATTCTGTAGGAACAGAGAAGAAATATTAAATAACCTCTAAACATTCTGTAGGCACAGAGAAGAATTAATCTCTAAACATTCTGAAGGCACAGGGGAGAAACATTAAATAATCTCTAAACATTCTGTAGGAGAAAAGAAGAAACATTAAATAATCTCTTCACACATGTCCTCTCTAGGCAGAAAGTGTTGTGTCTGATTACCCTGTGTGGCCTGCTCATAATAATCTGGTACAAAACTTTATCTAAACACATTAAGCACAGTTTTCAAAGAAAGAGGCTAAAATAATCTCTGACTGGTTGTGAATGTGAACATACTGAGGGTTGAACAGAAGACCCCAAACTTTCTTTTTTTGTGTGTGATATCTACCACTTATTCATGTTACCCAATGATATAATGACCATATTCTTAATTTAACACCTATCTAACATGATTTTTGAAAAAACTATTGTAGCTGGAATGTCATATTTTTGAAAACGGAAAACTATAGTACATATTAGTCACATGCAATTTTCCCATAGAGTTTGTTCCACTATCACTCTTAATTCTATATTTTTAATTTAAGTCTCAAATTTAACTACTTTTGACACTGGCAAACTTTTGTGAGTGACTTATTTTTGAATCCGCATAAAATAGTTTAAACTTTCTATTTAATTTAAACATTCTAAACTCATCAACACTTTGCTCTCTTATAGCCGTTTTCGTTAAAACATGTTTTTACAGTCATTAAATGTAATTGTACTTATTAAACATGAAAAAACAAGAGATGTGTTTGTCAGAAACACAATGCCCAATATTGCGCCGCTTTGAAATAAAAAAAAAAAAAATATTTTTTTTACCTATGACCTTGAAGGATGACCTTGACCTTTAAACTTCCACCACTCAAAGTGTGCAGCTTCATGAGATACACATGCATGCCAAATATCACGTTGCTATCTTCAATATTGCAAAAGTTATGGCCAATGTTAGTTTTTTTTTCAAACAGACGGACGGACTGACATACTGACCGACAGTTCAACTGCTATATGCCACCCTAACGGCAGCATAAAAACATTAATAAAGCGCATATATTTATATAATTATTGAATTTTGTTTAACAAGGCTATTGTCAAGCAATATGGTCCCCTACCGGCTCCACCATTGTCAGAAATTCCACCATTTTCAGATTATTTTTTTTTTGGTTACCATAGCAGCCACAATTTTTGACGTAGGAACAAAATGAAATGACGTGCATAATCTCCATATTGCCATCTAACCATGTTTCAAGTTTCATGAAGAACTTTTAAAGTTATCGCAGGATCCAAAAACGTGTGACCGACAGACAGACTGACTGACTGACTGACTGACTGACTGACTGACTGACTGACTGACTGACTGACTGACTGACTGACTGACTGACTGACTGACTGACTGACTGACAGACGGAGTGTAAACCATAAGTCCCCTCCGGTTTGACCGGTAGGGGACAATAAACAGGAAGTCATGTATTCACATATTTTCACATACTGACATACACCATAAAACAATCCCATATTTCAGACCCAGTAATTATTTTAATGACTGGTAACAATGTACATGTATAACATATATTTTAAGTATTATATTAATACGAGTCTTGCTCTGAGGAAACCGGGCATAATGCATGTCCGTAAAGTGTCGTCCCAGATTAGCCTGTGCAGTCCGCACAGGCTAATCAGGGACAACACTTTTCGCTTTAATGGTATTTTTAGTTTCAAGGAAGTCCCTCCTTACCGAAAATCAAGTTTAGGCGGAAAGTGTCGTCCCTGATTAGCCTGTGCGGACTGCATAGGCTAATCTGGGACCACACTTTAAGCACATGCATTATGTCCGGTTTTCTCATGACACTCCTCATAAGTTTTTTAATCACATAGTTTGCAAGCAGCTACAATAAGAACTTGCAAAACTTATTTTTACTTGCTCTTTGTAAGTGTGCAAGGGTTTATTTCCAGCTCTAAAATTGTACTCAAAATGCGTTATTTAACCCTTTCCCACTCAGAAACAAAGTGAAAATAGCTATGTGCAAACAGCATAAAATACAACAGACTGCAAGTTACTCACAGGCTGTTCAGGTTTTATGCTGTTTGCTGCTTATCAGTATCTAAGGTTTGGAGATGAAGCCTTAAACACTTGAATCTAGTAAGAAAGGTCTAAACTAAAATGTAACTTTCTAAGGGACTGTAAATGCGTGAACTTTCATATGTTAATGGTAAAGGGTTAAGGCTCTGTACAGAAATACTGCCATTATGTCAAAACATACACAAACAACATGTACAAAGATAAATGAGCAGTGCTTTGAGAAAAAGGGGCTTAATGCATGTGCGTAAAGTGTCATCCGAGATTTGCCAGTGCAGTCTGCACAGGCTAATCAGGGACATTTTCTGTTTAACTCTTTCAGTGCTGGAACCGAATTTTGAAGGACTTTGCAAACAGTTTGGATCCAGATGAGACGCCACAGAACGTGGCGTCTCATCAGGATCCAAACTGTTTGCTATTCTGATAGTATTCTGTGAAAAAAATCGAAGAAAATGCTAATTTTAGAAATTCAGCAGACAACATTTTAGCAGATGACAAATTTCCCAGCATGCAAAGTGTTAAACTAGATTTTTGCTAAAAAAACTCTTTCTGAAAAGGAAAATTACAAAAAAATCTTTCTGAAAAGGAAAATTACCATAAAATTGGACTGCACAGGCTAATCTGGGTTGACCCTTTACTCAACTGCTTTAAGCCCTGTTTTCCCAGAATGAGAATCAAATGGTTAACAAGAATCTATGTCTGATAAATACACACAAGCTCCTAGTTAAAGCTACTTCTAGGCACACAGAAAATCAAAGAATCTATGTCTGATAAATACACACAAGCTCCTAGTTAAAGCTGCTTCTAGGCACACAGAAAATCAAAGAATCTATGTCTGATAAATACACACAAGCTCCTAGTTAAAGCTGCTTCTAGGCACACAGAAAATCAAAGAATCTATGTCTGATAAATACACACAAGCTCCTAGTTAAAGCTGCTTCTAGGCACACAGAAAATCAAAGAATCTATGTCTGATAAATACACACAAGCTCCTAGTTAAAGCTGCTTCTAGGCACACAGAAAATCAAAGAATCTATGTCTGATAAACACACACAAGCTCCTAGTTAAAGCTGCTTCTAGGCACACAGAAAATCAAAGAATCTATGTCTGATAAATACACACAAGCTCCTAGTTAAAGCTGCTTCTAGGCACACAGAAAATCAAAGAATCTATGTCTGATAAATACACACAAGCTCCTAGTTAAAGCTGCTTCTAGGCACACAGAAAATCAAAGAATCTATGTCTGATAAATACACACAAGCTCCTAGTTAAAGCTGCTTCTAGGCACACAGAAAATCAAAGAATCTATGTCTGATAAATACACACAAGCTCCTAGTTAAAGCTGCTTCTAGGCACACAGAAAATCAAAGAATCTATGTCTGATAAATACACACAAGCTCCTAGTTAAAGCTGCTTCTAGGCACACAGAAAACAGTCAACCAAGACATAGCCTTATTGAAATGAATATAGGACGATAATTGATCAAGGTAAGTCAGTTTGGGTGATATCATATGGGTTTATAGCAAAATGATCACAAGCAACAAATGTGCAAGAGTAAATGGTGTTGATACTATACAAAAACAGTGTGGTTTTTTGTGTTAAATTTTGGGCCTACATCCGGCCCCATTCCACCATTCACACAAGAAGTATACTTTTGCCCATATATGACATATAAATTCCCAATTAAAGGTTTTAAATATTTAAAAAAAGAGTAAATTGCAACATTAAGTTCTTTGCCCTATTCAGCTTTATAAGTTCAAACTTGGTACATATAATATTGAAACACTTTTTAACTCAATGTTAAAGTATTTGTTAAGAAAAAACACAAGGACACCAATTTCCCAATTTAGTCATAATAATGCATTTTTCCCCAATCCAAAGGTCGCTAGCCCCATGTTCAAAGTGGTGAAAAAAACACACACAGCAAAAAGGTAAAATCTATATTACCTGTCACAGATAAAAAGTCTGAAATATAAGTCCAAATATGGGAAAAAGTTAAAGTTTGTAGTGAGGTCTTCTGATGTTGGTAAAAATGGGAAGTAATTATGCAACAACTGAGTAAGTAGTCAAGACTTGCAGCAAGCAGGGATGTCGCTAGTGAAAACCTTAAATTCTAGTTTCTAAGAAATAGCCCCGACTATTATTCCCAATTCAAATAGGCAACCCAAGAGACAGCTAAACTCCACCGCAGATAATTATGACCTTGAAGTGTTGGTCTTGATTTTAAGCCAGAGTTTACCCATGACTTCTAGAAATCTACTGGACATTAACTGTTCAAGAAAACTCTTTAAATGGGTATAGCAGATACAAACAAGATAAAGGCTAAACTATTGACCTTCAAGTGAGACCATGACCTTGACCCAGGACGACTGACATATTCCCTCTATAAGGTTGCAGGATCATAAGACTTTGTGCGGTTCCCCTTTTTAACTTTAATGCATGCTTACACGACGGTAAGCGGTGCTTTGTTTCAAATCACTTTTTAAAATTATTTTTCTTAAGAATTTCAACAAGTGCATAAAAGACAGATTTTAATGCTGCTTATGACAATGTTAAATACATCAGAATTACTTCATTTAATAAGCCTGTGTTCTTGTTTACAAATTTGGTATCTACTGCATTCATTGTACACGGTAATTCTTCACGCAACGTGAAATTTGTCAACGATTTCAGACGTATTCAAGGATTTATTCTTATACCTTCTTAAGATATCGGCACAAACTGCAAGAAAAACTGTCTTTTATGCACTAAAGATTTTTTCAAATGTATTTCAATATCTTGAGATTTTTGCAAAATAAAAATCTTAACAGTGGGTTTACATTCTGCCAAGCCCATGTGTAAAACCCGGGAAACCCTGTTGATATGCACCGTGTCTATACATCCTCTCAATGACCTAAACAGTAGAAAAATTTCCCAAAAAACCCTTCAAAGGGCATAACTATTATGCAGCAAACACAATAATGAAGGCTCAAACCTTTGACTTTGAAATGTGACCTTGACCTTAACTCAGCATGACTGACATATTCGGCCATCCTTAAAAATTCTTTTGTTTGGCATAACCCGACCGACCCACTAAAATCGGCCCGACTGAATTTTTTCTGCTACTTTAAAAAAAATTTTTTTTTGCTCGCCAAAAATTCTTTCCGCTAAATTTTTCCTTTCCGCTTTTTATCCTTTTCGATTATTTGCGTCATTTAATTGAATGCTCTTTCAAGGATATCTAGAATAGCAATGAACAAAACCAGTACCGGTACTTATTTGAGTCGCCTATTTATTTAACATATGCATATGCGATTAATTAGACTTTTAATACAATAAAACCGCTCCTGTTTTTATCGTATCCCTTTAATTAAAATACGCTGCTGTCGTTCAGGATAGTTTGGGAGTAAAAAAACAAATTAATTAATTATCACCGTTCAATTCAATTCGGCAATCGGCAGAGACGTGTAATATTATCGCCATATAACTAATTATTTAATTAACACTCTTTAATTCAGATCGGTAAATATTAGGTAGAAAGATAAAAAGTGGTCAGCTTAGAAATATTTATTGACGGGTATTGTCACGTTTTTGTTTCATTTGCTTATCTCTTTATACGAATATCCAACTGGTCGCTATTTTGGAGGCAGACGGCGATATTAAATGTGTATTAAAATTATACAACATCTGCGCATGAATGACCCAATATTATCCGATAGCTCCACCTGTCCTCAATTTTATTCGACAACGTCATGTCATGTGCAAGCGAGCTCAATGCTGATTGGCCAGCTACCATTTGCACTTCATTAACAATAAGCTCAAGCAATGTCTAATTGGGTACTGACAGGGTTTCGTTAACTGTTTGAATTGGGAACACTTTCATTGAAACAAAGAGACAAATATAGAAAACCAGTCCGGATTAAAATGGCGGATGTTTTCAACGAAATTTTACTAGATTTGTGCAATTTAGATTTTTCTTGTGCCAAATTCTCAATATTTTCGCAAATGAGTCAAATGGCGAACGACAGTGCGAGCATTGAGAATGTGTTATTATTGGAATAAATGCTCACTATTACAGGACTTGCGCTGTCGTTCGCCATTTGCGAAAGTATAGCATATTTGGCTCAAGAAAAATATAATTTGCGAATATGCTTAAATCTTGTTAAATTTCATTGAAAACATCCGCCATTTTAATCGAGTGTTTTTAAAAACTATTTTTCTGTTTGTTTCCATGAACAATTTGAAGCGCATATGGTAGCTGGCCAATCAACATTGAGTTCGCTATCTGGTAATATTGGGTCATTTATGCGCAGATAATGGAATACACAGTTGATATTGTCGTCTGCCTACAATATAACGGCCGATGGCAAAATCATATAAAAAATAAGCAAATGAAAAGAAGCGTAACACTCAATAATTTATTTTTAAGCTGATCACTTTACAAATTTCTACCGACTATCGATGTGAATTAAAGGATGATAATTAAATAATTAGTTACATGTCGAAGATGTTGCACCTTTCTGTTCTTGATTGAAATTAAAATGTTATAATTACTTTGTTGCTTTTTTACTCGCAAACTATGCTATTGTAAAGTAATATGTCAACCAAATAGTATATTAATTATGTATTTGCTAGGTCACTTGTTTTCATATTCTGTAGTCAAACCATATGCACATTTTATTTCATGTGCAAAATGCGTACAATTTTTCGGACTGTCATTTTTCAGATAAAGTATTTTTCGTGGATTATATTATATTTTCGTAGTTCTTTATAGAATAAATAGACTTACGAATACACGTGCGGTGATACAGACGGTGCAGAAAAATCTTTACCAGAGGCAGAAGACTTGGAGCTTTATTTGATAATTACCTTTCAGTTTGGTATATGTCGGAGTTCAATGTAAGAAAAAAAAAATACAAAAAAATAATATAATCCCTACCTACCCACCCAAATTGACCTGGGTCGGGTTATGCCAAACAAACAATTTTTTAAGGATGACCTTCCCTCTATACATCCTCGCAATGACCTTAAGACTGTAGACAAATTTCATGAAAACCATTCAAAGCGCATAGGAAATATGCAGCAGACACAATAATGTAGGCTTAAAACTTTGAACTTAAAATGCGACCTTGACCTTAAGCCTGCATGACTTACTCAAACCTTTTCTCTATTGGCTTAATGTCCTAAACAGTGCAGCCAAGTTGCAGGACATTCATTGAATGGGTAAAGGAGAATTGGATTGCACAAAAAAAATAAGAGGCTGAAAACTTTAACCTTTAAGCATGATTTTGACCTTGATACTGCGTGACTGACATATGCCTATTACATTCGCATTGTTTACATGTTTCATGCATATCCTTCAAGTATACAGGAAATAATAAGCTGACACAAAAATGGAGTCTAAAACCATTGACCTTAAAGGACGACCTTTTCTCTGAGAACGCCGAGCTAAAAATCCTTAAATGGGTATAGGAGAAATGAAACAGACACAAAATTGTTACGGACAGACAAACAAACAGACGGATGGACATACAAAGGGTATAAATATAATCCCCACCCTTTGCAGCAAGGGAATCATTCAATTAATTTGGTCAAGATTTAAGTGAGTTTGGGTGATATTTGGTGATTATGGAACAGTCATAAGCAACAAATGGGTGATGGTCAAAGAGCTTCAGCAAGCGGTGTTGGCGCTGGACAAAACGGTATAATCTACTTAACCAGTTACATAAAGTCAGAGGAACGGACAGACAGGCAGAAGGACAAACAATACATGCCTCTAACATCAAAGTAATAATGTAAATCTTTTATTTTCGTCAACATAAAATATCAGGAATTTGCATGGGTCATTTTCTGCTATCTTTGTGTTTAAATCGTTTCTCCGAATACCCACAAAAACAACGAAATCTAATGTCCCACATAAAATACTTGTTTAACAGTGTATTTACAAAGGTATTATCAAGCTATTTCAAATAAGCAGTTTCACAATTGCTTCAAAGAAGTAATCAGATTGTGCCAGCTTATACGACAGCTATACCACATTAGTGTCGGATGTAGATGATTTTCTTGGAATTTAACCCTTTTTCACTCCGAAACAAAGTTGAAATGGCTATAGTCAACCAGCATTAAACCAGAACAACAGTCTGTTTCAGGTTTTATGCTGTTTGCTGCTCATCAGTATCTAAGGGTTTGAAGTTAGGCCTTAAAAACTGAAATTTATTAAGAAAGGTCTGAAATTAAGTAAATTAAATAAGATGTTCTACCAGACTGCTAACAGGTCAAACTGTGCATCTTTGAGGGAAACCGTTGACACAGAACAATGGCATCAGCATAAATTGAAACTTATAAAAAAAAGTCTTAAATTTAATTTGATTTTTTTAGGGACTTAACCCTTAAAGCGCTGGAGCTGAATTTTAAAGGCCTTTGCAAACAGTTTGGATCCAGATGAGACGCCACAGAACGTGGCGTCTCATCAGGATCCAAACTGTTTGCTATTCTGATAGTATTCTTTGAAAAAAATCGAAGAAAATGCTAATTTTAAAAATTCTGCAGACAACATTTTAGCAGACGACAAATTTCCCAGCATGCAAAGACTTAACATTATTTGTAGTGCGTATCTGAGTTGTAAACAAACAAATGTTATGTTTTCACTGATGAGAATGGAAGTGACAGTTACCATGTATGAAGGGCACAATCTCCACATGTAGAGCTGCTGGTTTGTATGACGTCCTCGACACATTGGGGCTCTGTCTGGAGGAAAGAAACGTAGGAAAAGTTAATAAAATATGAGCCGTGCAATGGGAAAACGGGGCAAAATGCTTAAAGCATTGTCCCGCATTCGCCTGTGAAGTCCCCACAGGCTAATTAGGTAAGACATTTCAACGTCGAAGACATTAAAAAAGTTTTACAGAAATGATTGACTGAAACAAAACCATTTCATTTCTTTTACATTCAAAGTTACTTACCCCCGATATCGCTTTCTCCATGTGAAGTACGGATCGTATAGACACTCAAACAGGTGGAGTGTAACCTTTAGAAACTCCTCGAAGACAGGGTAGGATTCACTTCCAATAAAGCCCTGTAACTACAATCAACAACAAATTGAGCCTTGCTCATGGAAAACTGGGCTAAAAGCATGTACATGAATGTGTTGTCAAAAATTAGCCTGTGTAGTTTGCACAGGCTAATCAGGGACGACACTTTACATGTGTATTGTATTTTTAATTTAGAAGTGAACTCTTTTAAATGAACAATTCCATAAAGGCAGAAAGTGTATCACTTATAAGCCTGTGCAGACTGCGCAGGCTAATGTGTGGTGACTCTTTATGCCGTAAGATAAGTTTTCCCTTAAAACGGCTCAATTGATCCGTTGTTTTAGCACTTTGAAGATTATTTAAGAACATTCAAAATGCAATCCTGCAAATAGCCGTAAACATGATGGAAGCAACAATTCTACTACACGCACAGACAAATTTTCATTAAATTTTTAACACGGTTTAAAATATATTTGTGTAAATTTTTCAAGAATTTTTCACAAATTTTAAACGATGCTATGCTGTGCGAAAAATGTAAATCTAGGTTACATTATCAAATTATCAAATAAAATATAGCTAGCTAGTATTACTCATAAGTTAAAATATTTTACCATATTTTTTTTACTGGACCAGAAATCCTAGTTCTAATTCACTATAAATATTCAATAGATACAGATGTCTTATCTAATTGACCTAACCCTTAACCACTTCAACACGTATTTTTACGCATTTGAAGTCCCTTAGAACGTTAAAAGTTAAACAGTTAATTAAAGACCTTTCTAACTAGATTTTTAAAGGCTTCATGTCCAACCCTTAGATACGGAAGAGCAGCAAATAGCATAAAACCTGAACAGCCTGCGAGTTACTCGCAGGCTGTTCTGGTTTTATGCTGTTTGCACATAGCAATTTTCACTTTGCTTCTGAGTGGGAAAGGGTTTAAATAAGTCTATATAATAGTCCTCGTTATATGAAACATGTATTCTTACCTTGCTAATAACAACTGTAGCAACGTTGACAGCATAGCTGGCGAATTCACAGGAAGCAATAAAAGGCACGTTGTCGTAGTTTCTGCAAAATATGCAATAAAACGATATTAAACTAAGCCTTGTTCTGGGAATACTGGGTTTAATGAATGTGTGTAAAGTGTTGTCCCAGATTACCCTGCACAGTCCGCACAGGCTAAACTGGGAGGACATTTAGGCACATGCCATCAGCCCCCTTCTTCCAGAGCGAGGGGTATTCATATCTATCAAAGCACCAACTATCAAACTAGGATAAGCATTGTTTGACATAGTGTTTGGACATACAGAAAACAATGGCTTTCATAATTCAATTAATGGTCATTCTTTGACACTTTAACCCTTTCAGCGCTGGAACCGAATTTTAAAGGCCTTTGCAAACAGTTTGGATCCGGATGAGACGCCACAGAACGTGGCGTCTCATCAGGATCCAAACTGTTTGCTAATCTGATAGTATTGTTTGAAAAAAATCTAAGAAAAAGCTTATTTTAGAAATTCAGCAGACAACATTTTAGCAGACGACAAATTTCCCAGCATGCAAAGGGTTAACCCTTTTCTGCTAAGAAGCAGAGGGAAAATGGCTGTGTGCAACAAGCATAAATCAAGAACAGACTGCCAGTAACTCACAATCTTTTCCGGTTTAATGCTATTTGCTGCTTATCAGTAGATTAGAGTTGGAAATGATGCCTTTAAAAATTGAATCTATTAGGAAAAAGTCTAATATTTAATTTGATTTTCTATATGACTACAAACGAGTCAAAGTGCGTATCTACATGTAAATGGTTAAGGGTTCAATGGGTTTTGTTTAATACGGACCTCAATGATTTTCAATCATTCAGCTATTAGTCATTTGTTTTGAATTTTATATAAGCCTCATTATGAGAAAACTGGGACTTATGCATGTGCCGAAAGTGTCATCCCAGATTACTGGTAACCTGTGCAGTGTGCACATGCTAATCAGGGACAACACTTTCCGTCTAAACTGGATTTTCGTTTAGATAAGACTTCCTTTACATTAAAATTGATTTAAAAGCTGAGTTGTCCTTGATTAGCCTGTACAAACTGCACAGGCTATTCTGGGAGGACACTACCTGCATGCATTTAGCCCCATTTTTCCAGAACGTGATTCGTTTAAATGGGTTTTGTCTAATAATGACCTCAGTGAATTTCATTCAGCCATGAGTCAGTTGTTTTCATTCTTATATACTGTTTATACCTGCATAACACTACAAGACACTGGAGAATTCTGGTAGCTAGTACAAAGTTGTCAATATTGTCTCCATAGCAACAAGAGTTCAGCTGGTTGCCAAGCACCTGCAGAAGATTCTCTGGAAGCTTTGTTAAATGCGGTCCTTCTTCTGAAAACCTGAAATTGTAACACAAAGTGTCTTCAGTATCCACCAAAGTATTTTTTCCTCAAAGAGCTACAACAGCTCACAATATTATATATAAGGTCATAATAAAGTCATATATAAGGTCATAATAATGTCGTATATAAGGTCATAATATGGTCATATATAAGGTCATAATAAGGTCAAATATGAGGTCATAATAAGGTCATATGTAAGTTCATAATAAGGTCATAATAAGGTCATATATAAGGTCATATAAAATATCATATATAAGGTCATATATGAGGTCATAATAAGGTCATATATAAATTGTTTTGTGTGGCATAAATGATCTTTAAAATGTTGGCCAACTTACAGATGCAAATTTGATTGACAAAAACAAAAAGATCTATAGAAATCTTAAACCTCCTGGGTTTGTTGTTCTCCTGGTCACTAGGCTGGCATCATTATCCACTATATCACAGCAACCGTTTGTAGACAATGTCAAAGAAACATTTTTTCAGCATGGCAAAGTTAGAGAATTTCTAAAAATATGGACAAAAGTCATGCTATAGCAGCCACCTACCCTTCTTCTAAATGCTTGAAATCACAGTCAATCAGATCCTGGTATGTGGAGATGAACAAATGGATGTACTCCTGCAATGCCTGTGGCTCCGTCTGCAAATAAATACTTTAATTTTTTTTTTTAAATTGATTGTCTCATATATAACGACATGAATACAAATTTGAAACAGGAAAAAAAGAGGTTTTATTTCAAATAATAGTACCTGATGGTCCTTGATTCTAAAATGCTCCAAGTCAGTTCATAATCACTGTTAGCTAAAAATAAGTTTCAACGTTTGTATGAGACTGACCAAATTAAAATAAATCGTACAAACACGTCACTGTTTATTAAAATGTCTAAGGTACTAAACATGTTGCGGCCATAGCCTTCATCAGTAGTACATTTTTTTTTATGAGACTGACATAAATTCAAATGTCTTGAAGATTTCAAAGCCTGTTCAGTTTTGACAGGTGTAATTACCAATGAATGGGTTGTCAATGGCTTTGATTGCTTGTTCCATTTCATAAATGTCTTAAGGATGCCAATACAATAGATTTTATATGAGTTATCACATTGTTTGTAAGCCTATAACAGGCGTTTTCCTTGCCATTAAAACGATTTTGGGAAAAATGCAATTGAGATTTTTAATGAAAAGTCTACTGATTTGTAAAAAGTTATTTCAATCTACCTCTTTATTTATAATAATTCAAATTATAAGAACAAAATCAAATAAATTATAGTTATATACTTTGTAAGATTTAATCAAGCTTTTTCCGCTCCATTTTGGAAAAACGCCACACTGATATTTTGGGAATTTTGCGTCGTGAAAACCCCCATTTTGGGAAAAAATTAATCGCAAAATTGGCTGAATTGGGAAAAATTATCGCATGTAAAAAGTTTTTCTTATATTTCACAGAAGCCTTTATCTGGTAAATAATGACTATTTCGATAACTTATTATTAAAATTTTACAAAATATTATGAACATGTGTAAGTGCAGGTTTTTAAATCTGAATTTGGGGAAAAGGCCTGACCTGTTTTTAGGTGAAAAAAATCACGCGAAGTGCCGGATTTTTAGGAAAATAAGGAAAGTCTTAAATAATCATTAACATATTTTACAGTTTTTAAAACAAATTCAAGGCAACAAATAATTAAATTATGCAAAACTTTCAATTTTCTACACCGGATCAGGTTAACTCATATATTTTAAGGTTAAAAAAAAAAAAAAAAATTTTTTTTTTTTTTGGAATTGGGAATTTTTTTTTTCAATTGGGAAAAAAACAACCAGATTTGCATTGGGAAAGGGGCCGAATTTCGGACCTGTGGCATAGGGCGGAAAAAGCCTGTTAATTGCATAAAGTTGCAATATAATAATCATTAGACACTTCTTTTTTACCGATTGGGATATTTGTTCAAATCGGGAAATTTATTTTGCTTTGGGAACAGGTCCATTAAAAGGACCCGTAGATCCGCCTGGAAACATGTAAATAGCTTTCGATGTGTATGATGGACTTTATCATATTTTTTACATACATTAAAAGTTTTATTCCTGCAATTTAATGTATTTTCCATTGATAATGTATGCAGATATGCATCTTATCTGGCACTTTTACGCGGTAGTCCATATAAACAAACTCCCAGAGCCTTTGATAACTTTAGCTATGACGATTCTGGGAGTCCATATGAACCCCTTCATTATCACAACCACAGTTATCAGCAGCTGACCAGTGTGCATCACTTAACTGACGTCATTCTTGACATAAAGAGAAAAAACATTCATAAACTTCAAACCATAAATCTACCTGATTGGCAACCTACGTTAGTTATTATTTGCACGCACCCTAAAAAAACACAAAGATGTTTCAACACATTATTCTTGCAGACATGGCGAAAGACAGTTACAATCTACAGACCAGACTGGCCTATGAGAAGAAACAAGAGGGCCTGAAAGGCCCAAGGTATCCCCCGCAACATATGCTTTGTTTGAGGATGGGTGCAAATTGGACGGATGAACATAATGATATGGCTCCGGACACAAAAGTGCCTATAGTAAAAAGCATTTTTTCAAGATACAAAGGGCCATAAGTCTGTTTTTAACAGATGGTGTACAATGCCATTTGGCGTGCATCATCCTCTTATGCATATATATATATACTCATATCAAGTTTAAATGAAAACCGCCAAAGCACTTCCAAGATATGGCTCCGGACACAAAAGTGCCGGACGGACAGCCAGACGGACGGACAACGCCAAAACAATATCCCTCCGCCTCTGGCGCGGGAATATATTCATACCAAGTTTCAAAGAAATCTGCCAAAGCGCTTCCAAGATATGGCTTCGGACACAAAAATGCCTATAGTAAAAAGCATTTTTTCAAGATACAAAGGGCCATAAGTCTGTTTTTAACAGATGGTGTACAATGCCATTTGGCGTGCATCATCCTCTTATGCATATATATACTCATACCAAGTTTAAATGAAATCCGCCAAAGCACTTCCAAGATATGGCTCCGGACACAAAAGTGCCTATAGTAAAAAGCATTTTTTCAAGATACAAAGGGCCATAAGTCTGTTTGTAACAGATGGTGTACAATGCCATTTGGCGTGCATCATCCTCTTATGCATATATATACTCGTACCAAGTTTCAATGAAATCCGCCAAAGAACTTCCAAGATATGGCTCCGGACACTAAAAAGCATTTTTTCAAGATACAAAGGGCCATAAGTCTGTTTTTAACAGATGGTGTACAATGCCATTTGGCGTGCATCATCCTCTTATGCATCTATATACTCATACCAAGTTTAAATGAAATCCACCAAAGAACTGCCAAGATATGGCTCCGGACACAAAAGTGCCGGACGGACGGACGGACGGCCGTACGGACGGACAACGCCAAAACAATATCCCTCCGCCTCTGGCGGGGGATAATAATTTACAGGCTAGTTGTTAATTTCACAGGCCTCAATTTTAAGTGCTGTATCCTGGAGGGACATTAGTTTAGTTTAAACCTATTTATTTTAGCTTGATTGCATCGAAAGCCTCAGTCTTATTGAAACGCTCTCGAGTCCGTTTTCTGGGCCTAGAACCAGAACTTGGTGTCTTTGGAGCAACATGGCATAGTAAAATCAAAATGGGAATGTTAACATGTGGTTTATGAAAGGGAAAAAATTGCATAAATTAACAGCCTGATTTGAAAAAATAAATTGTGTTTTTTTCAGTTTGGGAAAAATATTTACACATATAAACATAAATAATTGAGTTGTGTTTATGTATTTCAGACAGATTTAATTTATATATCAAAAACATTTATCTTTTAATATTTTATCTTTTAATATATTATCTTCCATTTTACTAACATGCAATAACAGTAAACTGCATAGAGTGACAAACATAATAAAGCAGAATATGCACATGAATCTCACCATACACAAATCCACTAACATATTAATCAAATCATGTTTGTCTGTTTACATTTTTTAACTATAATCTTGTTATCCCCACGCTTTTTGAAAAAAAGGTGGGGATATTGTGGTGATCTCCGCCGTCCGTCCGTCCGTCCGTCTGTCCGTCCGTCCTGGCCACTATCTCCTCCTACACTAAAAGCACTAGAACCTTGAAATTTACACACATGGTAGCTATGAGCATATGTGCGACCCTGCACTATTTGGAATTTTGATCTGACCCCTGGGTCAAAAGTTATAGGGGTTGGGGTGGGGCCGCGTCAGAAATTATCACTCATTTTTTTAGGTTATTTTACATTTACTTCTTTATTTCTACACCGATTCACTTCAAATTGATACTGGACCTCACCTATGACAATACGGTCAATCTCAACCATGCATGGCCCCATTCCCAACCCTGGGGCGCCCCGCCCACATAGGCCACACCCACCAAAAATTTCCATTTACTATAATTTTTTCATTTCTACACGGATTCACTTCAAATTGATACTGAACTTTTGTTATGACATTAGGGTCAATCTCAACTATGCATGGCCCCAATCCCAACCCTGGGGCGCCCGCCCACATAGGCCACACCCACCAAAAAATTCCATTTACTATAATTTTTTCATTTCTACACGGATTCACTTCAAATTGATACTGAACTTCTCTTATGACATTAGGGTCAATCTCAACTATGCATGGCCCCATAACCAACCCTGGGGCCCCGCCCACATAGACCACACCCACCCAAAATTGCCTTTACTATAATTTCTTCATTTCTACACCGATTCACTTCAAATTGATATTGAACTTCTCTTATGACAATACAGTTAATCTCAACTATGCATGGCCCCATTACCAACCCTGGGGCGCCCCGCCCACATAGACCACACCCACCCAAAATTGCCTTTTACTATAATTTCTTCATTTCTACACCGATTCACTTCAAATTGATACTGAACCTCTCTTATGACAATACGGTCAATCTCAACTATGCATGGCACAATTACCAACCCTGGGGCGCCCTGCCCACATATGTCACACCCACCCAAAATTGCCTTTTACTATAACTTCTTCATTTCTACACCAATTCACTTCTAATTGATGATGAACTTCTCTTATGACAATACGGTCAATCTCAGCTATGCATGGCCCCATTACCAACCCTGGGGCACACCTAGGTCAAACATTCGGCGTGGGGATACGCGTCGGCCTCTGCCGCGCCATTTCTAGTTAGATTTGTTTTTCGCCAGAAAAATGAACGCCAAATTATTAACACTAATTCTGTGACATTCATAAATTTGTAATGGCAATGTGTTAATTGTATCTTAAACATATTCTCCATTGTTCAATGACAAACAATTTTCATTAATCCATGATAATTATATTATGTTCGTAGTTAATTGGATTTTAAATTGTCATTTTTGCTGAGCATCGTAATTTCTTTTCATTGTCTGCCATCTTGGTATATCTGCGACATGCGTGCAACGCAATGACAAATCGTAAATGTCCAACTACTTTCACGACTTTGAAAGACGCTCCATTCACATTTGGAATGATTCTCAGAATTAAGCAATGCTGCAATGTGCTACTGACTTAAACAATTTTGCGGAAATGAACTTTTTATATTCAGATATATCATATTCCAGCAACCACTAAATAATGTTGTTATGAAACTACAAGTTGGTTACAATTTTTAAAGCAAAATTAACCGGACAGTAAGTCTAATGGTCTTGCATTTCAGCGTCGAGCCTTTTTAATTATTCGTTGGCAATGTCGACGGGCCGACAGACTTTCGTCATGTTTGTTCTTGTTGACATTTGTATGTTGAAATCTGAAATACTGTAAATATTCAACATCTGTTCGACATCGTTATCTACTTAGGCCACACAGGAAATCACCATGTGCAAAAGATTGGTGTACTGCGACCTAACCGATTGCTACACTTTATGTGGGCAGCATTGCGACAGTTTTCCAATATGATGGATAGAGAGTACGAAAGAATAAATAAGTAAACTAAAAGCAATTATTTCTTGCTTTAATGGTACAATTTGCATGAGTTTGTGCTTTAGACAGGTTACGTTGATAAGTTTTTGAAGTATCCGTGTTTGTTAACCCTTGCAGTAGTGATCACATTTTGCACCTTAGGACAATAGATGGCGCATTGTAACTCTCAGCAACCCTTTGGGTTAGTTGCAATAATTCAACTCTCAGCTTTATAACCCAATGGTTAACTGATAGTTGCAATGCCCCGGCTCTTGCCCATGGGTGCAAAATTTAATCAACAATGCAATGGTTAAGGAACACTGAAACTGCAAGTTCTTAGCGTTTTTTTTCCTTCTTTGAACGGGTCCGGTAAACGGCCCTGTTCCCAATCGGGACCGGACCTGGTCCCAAAATTGCCGACGGACCCTTCCCAATTTCGAAAACGGTCTTATCCCAAATAGTTTATATAAAAACGGCCTCGTATCGATTCGAAAATCCCAAATAGACTATCTTTTTTGTCTCAAAACGACTTCAGAAGTTAGTAAACAAGTATGAAAAGGAAACGGTTGTTGTTGTAGTTGTTGTTGTTCTTTTAGAATGAGACCGACGCAACTTCCGATAGGTGGAGCCACCTAGTTACCAAGTTGACTGATCCCCGGCCGGCATACATTATGCGGGGTGTGTATAAAACGCGGCATTTAACGCAGACTGCAAATTGCAGGCTGCGTTATCGGGCCATAAAACGCAGTTAATATAGACATCGTTGCAGTCAATATAGATATTGAATGCTGGCGGGGAAACAGTCAACCAAATACGGCAATAGTAGTAAAATTGACAATGTTTTGTATGCTTCGATAACAATGTTTCACATGTTCATGACAGTTGTTTATTGAACGTTCTCGTTAAATACAGATTCAATATACAAAATAAAACCCTTATCCGAAAAGAATGATAGATATTTCGAAATGCCGACTTTGACCAAATATTTTCCCGGGTTTCAGTTTTATTCGTAGCGACGTCTTTACGAGTAAACAAACCCAAATATGGAAATCCGAAATCTCGTTTTACTCTTCAAATACTCGCGGCGAAGTTAAATCGTCAACTTCTTCCGACGAGAAAGGGAAATTGCACTTTAGAAGACAAATGTCTCCTGCTGCTCAGCTGTATAAAGGATTTTTAAGAGGCTGACAAATCGTGAAATTATAAGCACGTCACCCTTTGACACAATGTTTTCCACCTAAATTTCTGTTTTCCATTATAACAATGGTCATCTGCTGGTCCTTTTAATTTAGACAAGTTATCTCAAATTGCCACACAAAGTAATTGTTTAATTGGGCTTTATGCCATTTTAAACAATTTTCAGTTATATTGCGGCAATACCCATTAATTCCATCTGGAAAACCAGTTCTTTTTTTTTTTAAATAAACTGGTATTTGTTATACAGACTTATGATCTACCTTATCCCAGAATGCCATTGATAGTGTATAAAAGCATTGTTTACTACATAAAATAGATTCCAGTTGATGTATTTGTATGATTTTTGATATTTCCCAATTTGATGGATTTCACGACGCGAAAATTCCCAATTTGAAGGATTTCGCGACTCAAAAATTCCCAATTTCTAGGGGACAGGACCTGTTCCCAAACAGGTGAAAAAAAACGCTGGATCTTATCAACGTTTACCTGTCTAAACCACAAACTCATACGAATGGTACCATTAAAACAATAAATAATTGCTTTTTATTGACTTAGTTTTGCTTTTGTACGCTGTATCCGCAATATTGGAAAATTGACCCAATATTGGTAAGGTCGCAGTACACCAATACAGAGCTCCAGATTAGGTTTTGTGAAATTCTTAAATTACTACCAGATTTTCAAAAAGAATTCTTAACTCTGAAATGTTATTCTTAACGTTACTACTAAGTTTTGGAAAATAATTCTTATTTTTTCTAAATGACCTAACAAAAATAATAATGGTTATTTTCATGCAAAAAAATTCAAAATAAACATACTAGCTACTTTATTTATACGAGTTCAACAGTGTCTTTTCAGTATTATACAATTTTATTTTTCAAATACCTTCATATGCCCAAACTGTGCTTAAAATGCATGCCTTAGATGAATTTTTACATATTTCACAATTAAAACGGGTCTCCCCTTTAATCTTTTCAACGATTAGCCACGGGACTTGTCCCTTCCACTCGTTCAATGTTTTTTTTGTGTTTAAGTTTGGACCCGTCGTGTCGCGTTTTTGTTTAGCTTTTTCGACTGTGTCGACAACTGAACATACAACATCGTATAAGATCATTTCTATAATGTCTTTCTAAACATTTAACTTCGGCTCACTTTGCGTACAATATGTTAAAAGCGTGTTTTTGGACGCTTTGCAGTTTTTTAGGACGCTCTCTTGGCGCCACCATTGTTTTTTGACAGATAGACTGTATATGTCCCCCTTATCAGGGGTTTTTATCTGATTTTGGGGAAAGGGCCTGGCCTTTTTTGAGGGGAAAAAAAATGCGCAAAATGCCGGATTTTGGGGGAAAAAATCACGCGAAACGCCGGATTTTGGGGAAAATAAGGAAAGTCTTAAATAATCAATTCAACATATTTTGCTGTTTTAAAAACAAAATCAAGGCAACAGATAATCTAATTATGCAATATGCTATATTTTCTACACTGGATCAGGTTAACTTATGTGTTTTAAGTTTTGTTTTTTTGTTGTTTTTTTTTAGGGGAAAAAAATAAAGTCTGGGGGAAAATTTACCTGCTGAGGGGAAAAAAAATCTGAGGGGAAAGGGCCGATTTTCGGCGGGTCCCAAAGAAGGAAAAAAAGCCCTGCTTATATTGGAAAAAATGCGCTTTGATAAACAAACCCGATAACCATTCTATATAAGCACCGCAAAGATCTTTAATACGCGAAAAGAACTCAATACAAATCGATACGAACCGATGTAAAAATAATATTTGTAACTTGATTTTGTAATTCTTAATGGTACGACAAGATTTTAAAATAAATACGTAACAGGCTTGAAAATAATTTGTAATTACGAAAATACGACCCTTATCTGGAGCTCTGCAATATGTTGCACGTCGGGTTATGTGTTGGAGCCTACAAAGTCGATAACGATGTGTTATTCGATACAGAATACACTGTTTCAAATTTAAACATAAAACATGTCAGCGAGGAAAGTGTGTTGAAACATTGTCATGTTTTTATAGGGTGCATGCAAAGGATAACATCTGTAGGTTGCCATTCAGGTAAATTTAACATGTTTATGAAGTTCATTCATTATTTCCCTAAATTTGTCTCGAACGACGTCTGTTTAGTGAAGCGCACAGATTCTCTGCGCTGAACTGCACCCATGTTTTTGAAGGGTTGCATATGGAATGCCAGATCCGCCATAGCAAAAACTATCAAAGGCTCTGGCAGTCCGTTTATATGGACTACCCTTTGGGTTATAAAACTTATTCAAGTTATTGCAACTATTCTACGAGGAGACCACACCTGTTACCCTCAAGATCTGGTGCCAGTGTTTTACATCTAACCATGAACTGTAAAGATTTTTTAAGCAAAATAGTACTAGCATAAATAAGTACAACGTTTTTCTATTGCAATAATGAATAAATTGAGGCCCGTGCAAACTGGGTAATGAAATGGTGGTATGTAGCCTTCTCATTTTGTGTGTTAGTCAAACTTGTTTAGCAAACTAACTTCTTTAAAACAAAATGACACACCCTGGTATTGTAAATCATCCAACGTTCAAACAGTTTCTCCAAAGCCGACAGTTCATCCATTTTCATTAATCCTCCTAAATTCTACTGAAAACTAAATTGTTTACAGGATATTTTCTCATCTTTATTCAGTTGTAACGATAAAAACAGAAGTTGTTCGATATTTTTTATTAGCCGAAGTAAAGAAAATAACAAAAAGACTCTCGTAAATTTGTGAAAGAAGCAAACAGAAAATGGATCGATTTGTTATTAAAAACCCATCACCATCTACTGCGAGCGGATCTATGAATACATCTGGAAAGCCGAAATTAAAACAAGCGACAATCGAATCTCTAAAGGTTTAAAACTTAGTGATTTTTCTAAAAATCCATTAACTAATGAATCGTCGGAAAAGGTTACACAACACTAATTAGGGTTAACGTTCGGATTTCGTACTATTTAATATCCTTTATCACAGGGGTGTAATATTTTGCTAAATGCAAGTCGCCCTGCAGGGCCACCAGAGTACAAAATTAGGTTGCCCATTATGTTGTGGTTGCTCCGATTTTTTTGCCCCCGGATCGAATGATCGGGGGTATATTGTTTTTGGCCTGTCTGTCTCAGTGTCTGTCTTTCTGTCTGTCATTGACTCATTCTGTCCCAAAACCTTAACCTTACAGTAAAATTTTGCAATAACTTTTGAAATATTGAACATAGGAACTTGATATTTGGCATGCATGTGCAGAGTTTTCCCTAAGAACCGGCCGCCGGCCAAATTGACCGGTTCAATCGATTTTCTGGCCGGTTCAAATGCTGGTAACAAAAAAAAAATAATGAGAGGTTTTTCAACTTTGATCGATGTAATTGTTAAAGTTAAGAAAAGACGAAATTAAACAAGCGAAAACATCGATTTAACATCGTTTTGTTTATGTTCTTTATACTTCCGTGTGTACGTTTTACCGAACAAGTATAATTTATAACGGCGCTTCTCATTGGCTGATTATTTTGAGTACGCAAATAACTACAAAACGGCGCTTCTCATTGGCTGATTATTTTGAGTACGCAAATAACTACAAAAATCGTAACCACATGGTTTTCTCAAAATGAAACGAACCCTGAGAGATTTTTTCAGTGTGACAGCGCCTTCAAAACGTCAGAAAGGTTTGTATTGATGAAAATCTCGATGAAAATGCATGAAAGAAATTATTCAAACAATACTTTTAGTTGAATAAAGTTTGCAATGCTGTGTTAGCCAAATACACGTGTTCAAACCCGACCCCTTGATGAGAAATAAATGGCTTTGGCATAACCAGTAGCTTAGTTATTGACTTGTTTCAAAATTCATCGCACACTATGCACAGTATAATTATTTGGCACTCCCCTCACAAATTTTTTAAAAAATTAGAAAAATTCCATAAGTGATACACAAAAAAACAAGTAATTTTCATCTCTAAAATTTCTGTCCAAAACCCCCCAAAATGCACCATTTTGCGTCTAGATTTTCAAAATTTTTCGGGGGGGGGGGGGGCATGCCCCCGGACCCCCCTAGCAGGAGTGCCTTGCTTGGCCTGTTCAAATTTTTATTTGGCCTGTTCAAATAAAAGGAAGGGAAAACCCTGCATGTGTATCTCATGGAGCTGCACATTTTGAGTGGTGAAAGGTAAAAAACAAAATAGCGGCACATTAGGGGGCATTGTGTTTCTGACAAACACATCTCTTGTTTTACAGTAAAATGATAATGATTCTATGTTTTAAGCAATCACTTGTTTACTTGACTACACTGCAGATCCATGGATCATGATCGCGATATACATGTATAGCACATCATTTGTTTAATATAATTTATAAAAACAACTCTATTGGCATACCCATTTAAATGAATTACATTGTCATTCAATTATCAAAATAATTTAGTTAAATAAATTTTGAACGGCAATTATGGGTTATGCGACCAGGTAACAATGTTGAGTCCCAAAAGCGTATCCAATTTTTTCTACACACAAGACACATGATGGCGTGAATTTAGCTTAAGTGAAAGTTCAAACAACGCATGTATTTCGTGAGTAAGGAAAAAAGTACATAACTTGATTCCTAATGCCACAATGTAAAGACTTTTCATGGGAAGCACGTGCTATAGGCTAATGACGTGAGACTGTTATAATTCCTTAGTGTTGACCATTCGGGCGTTATGCTTGTTGCTCTATGAGTGAAGACACAGAGATGGTGCGAAAAATCGGAATGAATAGCATTTATTCATAGAAAGGGATTTTATGTTGATAAAAATGCGGTCACCCGATTGGGCGAGTGTTTCAGAATTTAATTCGCCCGAGGCTAATAGTAAGTCGCCAATGCGAGCGGGCGACCGTAATTGTACACCCCTGTATCATATATCAAGAACACACAAACGGCAATGTATAAATCTATAAACCATATGTTTTGTTGGGTGTTTATCAAGTTTTTAAAGTAAGCCATTAAGTATATAAGTTAACATAACGGTTTTTAGCTCACCTGAGCACAACGTGCTCATGGTGAGCTTTTGTGATCGCTTTTTGTCCGTTGTGCGTTGTGTGGCGTCAACATTTGCCTTGTTAACTCTCTAGAGGCCATATTTATTGTCCAATCTTCATGAAATTTGGTCAGAAGATTGGTTTTAATGATATCTTGTATGAGTTCGAAAATGGTTACGTTTGCTTGAAAAACATGGCCGCCAAGGGGCGGGGCATTTTTCCTTATATGGCTTTATAAGGCTATAGTAAAATCTTGTTAAAACTCTAAAGGCCACATGTATAGTCCGATCTTCATGAAACTCGGTCAGAAGATTCATCCCAATAATATCTTGGACAAGTTCAAAAATGATGCCGGTTGGTTGAAAAATATGGCCACCACGGGGGTGGGGCTATTTTCCTTATACATGTATGGCTATAGTAAAACCTTGTTAACACGTACTCTAGAGGTCAAATTTATTTTCCGATCATCATGAAACTTGGTCAGAAGATTTGTCCTAATGACATCTTGGATGTGTTCGAAAATTGTTTTGGTTGCTTTCAAAACCTGGCCACCAGGGGCGGGGCATTTTTCCTTATATGGCTATAAATGGCTATAGTAAAACCTTGTTAACACTCTAGAGGCCACATTTATTGTCCAATCTTCATGAAATTTGGTCAGAAGATTGGTCTCAATAATATCTTGGATGAGTTGGAAAATAATTATGTTTGCTTGAAAAATATAGCTTCCAAGGGGCGGGGCATTTTTCCTTATATGGATATAGTAAAATCTTGTTAACACTCTAGAGGCCACATTTACTGTCCGATCTTCATGAAACTTGGTCAGAAGATTCATCCTGATAATATCTTGGACGAGTTCAAAATTGATGCCGCTTGGTTGAAAAACATGGCTGCCAGGGGGTGGGGCATTTTTCCTTATATGGCTAAAGTAAAACCTTGTTAACACTTTAGAGGCCACATTTATTTTCCGATCTTAGTGAAACTTGGTCAGAAGATTTGTCCCAATAATATCTTGTTATGTCAGGTGAGCGACTTTGGGCCTTTCAGGCCCTCCTGTTAATCTATAACTAATAACTACATGTATACATACGTCATTGTCATTTATTTTCTCATTATGGAGTCGTACATGTTCTGTTTTATTTATTTTCAGGGAGTAGTAGTTATTGATGACGTGTTGCGTCATAAATCAAGGCTTCAACTTGCCACGTCTTCCAAAGAAGAAAAGCTGAACAGTCTAGAACAGCTTGGCAAAAAGATCCCACCAAGACACGTGATGATGGACACAAAAATAGGTCAGTTAACAGCACCAGGCATTCACCTGTTAGTGTTGTTTAATTGAAGATTTAAGACCCTACGGTGTCTGTCTAGCGACCTGGAGGTCACAGGTTTGATCCCTTATGTGGAAGCCTTCTTTAGAACTCCCCTATGGACACTAATTACTGGTTGTAGCAAGGAAAATGACCCAAGAGTGTTTCAATAAGTCTTTCGATGCAATCAATATAATATAAATAGGTTAAAACTAAAGACTTGTTGTATTATTTAACTACTCAGTTTATTTTATATAATAATGCAATTACACTGTCTGTATTATGGGCTGGTGGCCTTTGACTGCAAATAAGTATTCGTATTCGTATACTTAACCCATGAAAAAAATGCATTGTAAAAGCACATCATTTTTAATGAAAAATAATAAGTTTTATTTTACTGAAAACGCGTGTGTGCTTGCGTGTGTGTGTGATTTCTAGGAGAACTTTTGTATAAGCATTTGCAGACTGGGTAGTAGTTGCCACAGAAAACAAAACAAGTGGTAAGGATACTGGTCATTTAACTTTGGGCAGAAAGTTGGATGAAGACATCAATCTTGGAACAAACTGTGTTTTTTCCATAATGCTGTATTCGTTGTTTTGCCTGTTGTATTAAATAGTTTTGAGAAATTGTATGCAAAATAGATTCGTGATTCCTCAAAATATCATTGTAGCATTAAAATTGACTTTACTGCAAAACTGTATGCATGTTTGGGATAAATCAAAGGGCTGAAGGCACTGAAGATGTTCGCTATTGCATAATTTAACAAGCAATTCATTTTTCAAAATCAATCGCAAGTTTGAAATGAACACACGCCATTCAACTTTATAAAGTGTGTGTCATAGTGCACGGGTCGAGCTTTGTGTGCACTTTTTATCATCCTTATTAATTCATAGAAATAACTTAGACAAAATAAAAACAACATGCTTTTTGGACGTTCTGAAAGCATAGAAAGTATGATGAAAATGGTAATGAGAACTTAATATAAAGAAAATTTGCAGTCACCATCATATTAAAGGAATATTTTTTCTAATATCAAATAACTATCTCACCAAGAATATAAATTCATAATGAAAGTTCCGTGTACAAAACTTTTAATTTTTGACACCATATACAAATTCAAAATATACAATAATCTTCGTATCTTGTATATTGAGGAATAAAAGTATATAAATATTGCTGTTTATGCTTTACCTGTTACCCGAGCAGTTCACACGGTGTCAACAACGCTGACATAAACATATGTATAGAGCACTAATGCGCTTTTAGGCGTAGCTGTTTTACTCAGTTTTCATCTTAGTGACTTTTACATAACGCCAACAGACACGCATGAATATTTTCGAATATTTAATAAGCTGATTCGAGATAAAACCTCTAAATTTTTGCTACATCACTGCGTATGTGCTCAATTCAAAGGATGTAGCACTGTTCAGTGTAAGGAATTCCGGACTACTCTCTGTATGATCAAACGTCACAAATTGTTGCCCTGTTGCAATTTCGCGTTACAATCCATCTCACAGAATTTCACTTTCGCCTCCAAGATGAGAAAACAATCATTAGCGAAATAGTATAGTGTCACGATAAGAGAAAATCGTTTAATCATCATACCACAATGTTTGCCGTACTTGGTCAGCACGTCTGGAAATCATTCCTTAATGTGTGGATAGGCTGCCATTATTAACAAGTTTGCTATTTTGAATTCACTTTTGTATCAAAAAGCATTGTTCTTAAATGTGGCATTTTCAATTTGCAATGAGATTTGTAATTACCCTCGTTATGCAAAAATGGGTCTTATTCCATATGCGCCCATTATATAAATAGCCCACTCAGCTATCTCTCCTTCTGGTAAGGAGAAACATAACATATTGAGTGATTTTATAGCGAACAGCATCGCCTATGGCCTGACTGCGCAAAAGCACATGTTGGGTTTAACAAACGCTTGCCGAAACGCATCAGACCCATTTTGGCATGAGGGCGCTATTGACGTGTGATTTAAATGTGTCGAAAGAAAATTGCGTTTAAATCATATATCAACATACGATATATTTTGATAGTGAAGAAAGATACTCATAACAAGGCATATGAGGACACATATGAAGTGCTCTCCCGTAGTATGTTTTTTATCTACTCACACTAATGTGTGGTTTGACAATGCTAACACACATTACATGCGGTGAATATGCAACTTACAAGTAAAAAACACAACACAATAGTTTAACTTTTGTTTAATTGTATTTATTTATTTAGAAAAGTAAATTGCAAACTTTATTTCAAAGTCAGCGTATACGCCGACTACATTTTTTAAAAGATCTTTATTGTTATTAATATATTTAATAAAATATATTTAGTTGTTTTGGGTGTTAGCGATTATAAAGCATTTTCGAGGTTGCATATAGTATGCCTGTAGTAATTGATGAACTCATATCCAACTGTCTATGTATTGAGAACTGTGAATATAAACAAGATAAACCTTATACTAACCTTCTACTATTGCGTTGCTAGCAACCTTAAATACAAAAGCTCGCCGCTATCTGTTGAGAACCAAAGAACCTTTTCCAGAAATACCCGCTGTAGTTTTATGAACGAGGTTACGAAACAGGTCATTCGTATTATTATGCTCCCCTTCGAAGAAGAGGGGGTATATTGCTTTGCACATGTTGGTCGGTCTGTCGGTCGGTCCGTCCACCAGGTGGTTTCCGGATGATAACTCAAGAACGCTTGGGCTTGGGATCATGAAACTTCATAGGTACATTGATCATGACTGGCAAATGACCCCTATTGATTTTGAGGTCACTAGGTCAAAGGTCAAGGTCACGGTGACCCGAAATAGTAAAATGGTTTCGGATGATTACTCAAGAACGCTTATGCCTAGTAGTGCTGCAACAATATACCGGTTTATCGGTATATATCGCAATACGCAATTCACATATTGTATTGTGATACGATTTTCATCATACCGGTACGAACATTTAAAAAAAAATTCATTCACATTTCGTCCATAAAAAGCCTTTGGAAATAATGATAACAAGGTAAACAAAACAAAGCAGTGTAAAAAAAAAAATCCGTAAAAACAGCATTCTGAAAGTGTATTATACGGAGTAGCGTTGTTATATCGGAGCATTCGTTCGATGCTTTTGAACAGATTATCGTTTAATTAATTGCGCACAGCTGTAAATGTTTTGTTCGATTCTGAATTGAGCATTATTAAATTTGTATTCCGAACTTCGGAATTACGCTTCCAAATTTTAATGCTAATGCGACAATAAAAAATTCTAGCGTCGAATAAAAAGTGCTTTATCCTTTGTCTCAATAAAAAGCGCGCGAAAATTATACAGACATGTAGAACGTCGCATGGAAAGTATGGGTGTATTTTGTGTTGTATAAAAACGGGTACATCACGTCAGGTGAATTACGCGTGTTCAGTGGAAAAAAATGCCCTGCTTGAACGTTATTTTATCACATCTTTAAATAGTAACAAATGCCAAAATGTATTTGATACTTAAGAAAATTTGCGAATGTTTGTGTTTCTTGTTATTCTTGAGCACATTTATAGTAAATATATACCATATATATATATATATATATATATAACTGGAATATACGGGATTATCAGGTAATTGGCAAGTTATAATTTTGGTACAAGTGAGCAATATATTGCGATATATTGCAATACGGGTTTTTAAACTGACAATATATTGCAATACGGTTTTTGGCGTATTGTTGCCGCACTAATGCCTAGGATCATGAAACTTGATAGGTAGATTGATCATGACTCGCAGATGACCCCTATTGATTTTCAGGTCACTAGGTCAAAGGTCAAGGTCACAGTGACCCGAAATATTAAATGGTTTCCAGATGATAACTCAAGAACGCTTAGGCCTAGGATCATGAAACTTGATAGGTAAATTGATAATGACTTGCAGATGACCCCTATTGATTTTCAGGTCACTAGGTCAAAGGTCAAGGTCACAGTGACCTGAAATAGTAAAAGGGTTTCCGGATGATAACTCAAGAACGCTTATGCCTACGATCATGAAACTTCTTAGGTAGATTGATAATGGCTGGCAGATGACCTCTATTGATTTTCAGGTCACTAGGTCAAAGGTCAAGGTCACAGTGACCCGAAATAGTTAAAATGGTTTCTGGATAATAACTCAAGAACGCATATGCCTAGGATCATAAAACTTCATAGGTACATTGATCATGACTTGCAGATGACCCCTATTGATTTTCAAGTCACTAGGTCAAAGGTCAAGGTCACGGTGACCCGAAATAGTAAAATGGTTTCCGGATGATAACTCAAGAACGCTTATGCCTAGGATTATGAAACTTGATAGGTAGATTGATCATGACTCGCAGTTGACCCCTATTGATTTTCAGGCCACTATATCATAGGTCAAGGTCACGGTGACCTGAAATAGTAAAATGGTTTCCGGATGATAACTCAAGAACGCTAATGGCTACATACATGAAACTTCATAGGTACATTGATCATGACTTGCAGATGACCCCTATTGATTTTGAGGTCAAAGGTCAAGGTAATGGTGACCCGAAATAGTAAAATGGTTTCCGGATGATAACTCAAGAACGCTTATGCCAGTAGGATCATGAAACTTAATAGGTACATTGATCATGACTCACCGATGACCCCTATCGATTTTTAGGTCACTAGGTCAAAGGTCTAGTTCAGGGTGACCTGAAATAGTAAAATGGTTTCCGGATGATAACTGAAGAACGCTTATTCCTAGAATCATGAAACTTTAAAGGTAAATTGATCATGACTCCCAGATGACCCCTATTGATTTTCACGTCACTAGGTCAAAGGTCAAGGTCACGGTGACCCGAAATAGTAAAATGGTTTCCTGATGATAACTCAAAAACGCTTATGCCTAGGATCATGAAACTTCATAGGTATATTGATCATGACTGGCAGATGACCCCTATTGATTTTCAGGTCACACGGTCAAAGGTCAAGGTCACAGTGACAAAAAACATATTCACACATTGGCTGTCACTTCAACGGAGAGCCCATATGTGGGGCATGCATGTTTTACAAACAGCCCTTGTTATTATAAATTGTTTGTTATATTCGGGTTTAGCGATTATAAAACATTTTTTTGTTTTGTCTATCGTATCGCTGAAGTTATAGTTGAACTTATGTTCAACGTTTTATAAATTGAGAATATAAATAAGCGTTAACTTTTTCCCGAATCTATTAAAAACCTCAATTTACGACCTGTACTACGTCATTGAGGTGTTTGTTAGAGCGTTACCTATTGCGTTGTTATCGCCCGTGGACTTTCCTTTGTTTATCGACAGGCGCATCTATTAATAGCCTCATATTATGAATGGACTGAGCAAAAATACTACGTCAAGAAGACGCTGCAGAAAGTGGACTATTTTTTTCGTTCATAAACAATCTCCAGAGCGACACATGCAATACGATCATTGTTTATTGATTCTTTTCTATAAAAGCACCGTTCTAAGCTATTGCATTTAACACGATATTAATATCATGTTTCCATTTGTGAATGAATATAATTGGAGAACTCAAACCTCTTGCATAAATTATACAACGCTTTCCTGCGCGGATACGCGTAGTAAGCGAGTATTGGGCTCCTAGTAGCTAAGGCGTATCGACCTGAATTTTAGACTAACCACCTTAGACGGTCGCTAAGCAACCATCTAAAAATCGCCCAACAAGAAACTGTCCATGCAAGCAGTTTTGTTAGAGAAAATCACCCAATGATTCTAAGTTTAATGTAGTATTCAAACAAAAAAGTATAAGTTTAGGAGCAGTCAAATGTCTTACCACAATATCATTAACATTAATAACATTAATTATTAACATTAACATTTATAATTATTCACTAAATAATTAACATTTTGTATTAAACAATACAACTATCAATAAAATGTATGCATGTCATCCTTTTTTACAGGCAAAGTTATTAATAAACTTCGAAAGAGTGAAGATGCAGATATACGACGGGCTGCTAAGAAAGTATACGTGAAATGGAAGACACACTTTGTGGATCATATTGAGAGACCGATGATTGAGGTGAAATGTGACTTGAAAACTGAAACTACAAGAACCAAAGCCAGGAACCTTCTGTGCAATGCCTTGAAAGTGGAGGTAAAAGAAATACCATCATATTCAATCATCTTATTTTTACCTTACCTCAGCATATATTGAGCGTTACCATGTATAACTAGCGCCAGATTTGTTCATGCTAAAAAATTTATTCTTCTATTATGGATATATAGGATAGCGCAATGAATTTTTCGCAAATAAGCGCTCAGAATAGCAGGGTATCAATTTATATTGGACACCAACTTGTTAAAGTTGAAATTTCTGGGAGCAAAACTGCATGTTACACCTGGCAAATTACTGTATACTTATAATTATCCTGAAACATGCCTTTAAATCGGCCCGATAACCAGGTAACCTAATATCCCAAAAGATATTAGGCTAGATGACCATGTGACCTCGAATATCCGTCAGTTGCTGTCCGCACATGCGCACGCCTGTACTATTTTTAACCAGGTTTTCCGAAGGAAACAACTGGTTATTAGATTGGCGAATGCGGGCGGGCTGGCTGGCGGGCGGGCTGGCGGAATAAGCTTGTCCGGGCCATAACTATGTCGTTCATTGTCAGATTTTAAAATCATTTGGCACATTTGTTCACCATCATTGGACGGTGTGTCGCGCGAAATAATTACGTCGATATCTCCAAGGTCAAGGTCACACTTTGAGTTCAAAGGTCAAAAATGGCCATAAATGAGCTTGTCCGAGCCATAACTATGTCGTTCATCGTCAGATTTTAAAATCATTTGGCACATTTGTTCACCATCATTGGACGGTGTGTCGCGCGAAATAATTACGTCGATATCTCCAAGGTCAAGGTCACACTTTGAGTTCAAAGGTCAAAAATGGCCATAAATGAGCTTGTCCTGGCCATAACTATGTCATTCATTGTGAGATTTTAAAATCATTTGGCACATTTGTTCACCATCATGGGACGGTGTGTCCCACGAAAGAATCACGTCAATATCTCCAATGTCAAGGTCGCCACGACTAAAAATAGATTTAAAAAAAACAAAAAAACTTACAGAGGGGGTTAATTTTTTTTGGTCATTTCAAAAGTTCAGTTTGAGTTTTCTCCCTTTATCAGATTTTTTTTTCACAATGAAAACCTGGTTTTGTGACAATTTTGTCCCTTGTCTATTTATAAAATATACTTGTTTTCAATTAAAAAAATTACAACATACGTGTAAAGTACTGTTTGTTTAAAAATTTATTATTTTAACAGCATAATTTCGTCTTTGTGTATTGAATTGATAAGGATTGACTCGATTTCTGTGTTGTTTAACAAGATGGAAGCTAGCCTTAGCGTTTTGCATGACGTGACGTCACAATGTTTTTGCTGCGGCGTGTTTTTTCCCATATTAAATATTTAAACACAAAATACTGGAAAACTATATATTTTAGAAACATTTCAACGAATATTGTAAATGTGACAGGATAAATAGAATAATAGGTTGGTGACGTGGATGGAGAATGGTTATCTGGCTCGTCGGAGGATCTTATCGGGTTCGCCTTCGGCTCACCAGATAACTTCCTCCGACTTGCCAGATAACCATTTTCCATCCACGTCACCAACCTATTATTCTCTATGGATACAACCGTTATAAGAACTGTTCACCTTATTTGATTTGCTGATCAATAACTGATTATTGAAAATAAATATCATTTTATCTGAAAAGACACAAAATAAACTATTGCAATTGCAACAAAGTCGCCATATGAGCCTCCCTATGTGAAAACTGGGCTACATGCATGTGCGTAAAGTGTCGCCCTAGATTAGCCTGTGCAGTCTGCACTGGCTTACGTGGGGCAACACTTTTCACCTTAAATGGATTATTGCAAAGAAGAAACTTCCATTTAAAGGCAAAAAAAAACATAAAAGCGTACTGCACATGCAATCTGGGACGACACTTTACCCACATGCATTAAGCCCTGTTTTCTCAGAACAATATGTTATTGCAGAATGGAAGTGAGCTTGCCCAGGCAATTGAGAGGGAGACGTTTCATGAACACAAAAGACTCATTAGCAACGCCTATAAACGGACTATAAGAAATCTCATGTTTGTGTTAACTAATCAAGCAGATATACGGACCAAAGTGTTAGCAGGGGAGATCACTGTAACAGATTTTGTTAAGACAAACACAAAATCCTGAAGCATATTGATAAAAGGATGTTTTTTATACATTTCATGATGATAACAATTTTAAAAAACATTTTCATAACTAATGTATATTCACATATCAGCTGGAAAATATAACATTGTATTATATTGTTGATTTTATTTAAAATGACATTTTGGAAGAAGGATGGCCCTTGTTGCAAACATATGAGCTTGGCTTTACAAAAACTGTGTTTAATACATGTACGTAAAGTGTCATCCCAGATAAGCCTGTGCAGTCTGCACAGGCTTGTCAGGGAAGACACTTTCCACTTAAAGTATTTTTTTAATTGAATTGAAAGAAGGAATTCTCTTCTTAGCAAAAAAAAAATTGATGTGTTGTCCATAATTAGCCAGTACGCATTGCACAGGCTAATTTTGGACGACACTTTAGGCACGCGCACTAAGCCCAGTTTTCCCAGAACAAGGCTCACATATGGGCATCCCTGTAAATGACACCTTTAGTTTAACTCATCAGTTTATTGTCCAATCTTGCTTATCATGAGAACATTTTTACCACAATTTCACCCTTTACTACTTAGATACGTATGTTTACGTATGTGTAGTCCTTGAAAAGTTATATTTTATTGAAGATCTTTCTTACTAAATTCAAGTTGTAAAGGCTTCATTTCCAACCATTCTATACTGATCACCAGGAAACAGCATACAACCTGAACAGACTCAGTTACTCGCAGGCTGTTCTGGTTTTATGCTATTTGCACATATAGCACTTTTCATTTTGCCTCTGAGTGTCAAAGGGTTAAACTGTAAATAATTGTTTTACTTTTATAAAATTATTGTATAATACATTTTGTCCTTATTTTAATATTTGCATAACGGTGTTTTATTGTGTCCATAGATTGATAGCAGTAAATTTATTTTAAATAAATTTGGAACATTTTTTATTAATGTCCAAAATATTAAGTAAACATCAAACATTTACAAAGTGTCAATAAAAAATAGGGCATTAGGCTATAATAGTGCCCATATTATTTTTTGGAATGTCGCTTTAATGTGTAGCCTTATATAAAATTACATCATTTAATTCATCATTAAATATTTTATTAACAGCAAATGTTCACACAGTCTGTCTAAGAAATAATTATCTTGCTCATAACGCATCCTACAGGACAGAATAAATAGCATATCTCTTCAACAACGCTCTTAGCAAATATTCGAAAACTTCTTTGATGTTAATGATATCAGCCCCTAGAATGATATCATAGGGGTCGGGAAAATTTTCGAGGACCGTCGTCTAATGAAAAGCACGAATCTTTGTTCTGCCTTGTGAGCCGTCAGGCAAGTTTTGAGAGACTGTTTCTTTCAGAAAGTCTAAAACTTCTTCACTATCTGTTATTGTCACATGGCTGCCTGAAAACACAAAACATGCTCAACAGTATTTAGAAAATACTGTTATAACTTATAACTTAAGTTAGAGTATTTTACAAATTATGGATATTATAACTTTAACAATCTCTTTCACTTCAAGGGTCATGGTTTCAAGATATGGTGTGTATGGTTTTCCACAAATAAGTTGTTCAAATCATGTTCCTTGGGTAAAAACTAACCAGGCCCTAATGTAACATGATGTATATAGACTTAAATAGTAAACAACTAAACAATCTTATGCTCTGAAACCCCAAGGGTAAGGCGATTAACATTTGGTGTGTGACATCATACAGTGTTTCTCTGCTAAGTTTGTTCAAATCATGTTCGTTGGCTAAAAACTAACCAGGCCCTAGGGTAACATGATGTATATAGACTTTTATAGTAAACAACTAAAAAATCTGTTTGTTCAAATTATATATGTCCCTGGGATTGAAATTGACCCAGCCCCAGGGTAAACTTGTTTTTATATACCTAGATAAAATCACAGCTTATACACAAACATCACAAAGTCTTATTACATTGTACAGTTTTCACCTCCATGATTCAGGTGAGCGGCATTCTTGTTCTATTAAAAAGTTGTCGCATGTGCATACGTAGTATCGGCCTTCTTAATTTATAATTAGTAAAACTATCTAAATGTATTTTAATTTAAAAGATTGAACAACATAAAAAATATAGGTCAATGTATAGTTTATTGTGTATTCATTACCATAATAATACAAACTGCATTAACATCGGTAATGTTTGCAAAAATACTATTTTTAGCTCCACTGGCCAAAGGCCAGCGGGGCTTATGTCATGGTCTTGTGTCCGTCGTGAGTGCGTTAACTTTTCCTTAAAACATCTTCCTCTCCTAAACTACTGGTCCAATTCTGATGAAATTTCTCAGGACTGTGCCTGGGGTGAACCTCTTTCAAATTTGTTCAAATTATGCTCCTGGGGTCAAATTTGACCCTGCCCTGGGGGTCACAAAAATGAAAATTTGCTTATATAAGGCCTTTATTGTTAAAACTTTCAAAATCTTATAATCCCTAACCATTGGGCCTAGGGCTATCAAATTTGGTATGTAAAGACATCTAATAGTCCTCTTCCAAATTTCTTCAAATTATGCCCCTGGGGTCAAATTTGACTCTGCCCCGGGGGGTCACAAAATTAAACATATGCTTATATAAGGCCTATTTTGTGAAAACTTTCAAAATTTTCTCGTCCATAACGATTGGGCCTAGGGCTATCAAAGTTGTTATGTAGAGACATCTTATAGTCCTCTACCAAATTTCTTCAAATTATGCCCCATGGGTCAAATTTGACCCTGCCCCAAGGGTCACAAAATTGAACATATGCTTATATAAGGCCTATTTTGTGAAAACTTTCAAAATTTTCTCGTCCATAACCATTGGGCCTAGGGCTATCAAATTTAGTATGTAGAGACATCTAATAGTCCTCTACCAAATTTGTTCAAATTATGCCCCTGGGGTCAAATTTGACCCTGCCCCGGGGGTCACAACATTGAACATATGCTTATAAGGCCTATTTTGTGAAAACTTTCAAAATTCTCTCATCCATAACCATTTGGCCTAGGGCTATCAAATTTGGTATGTAGAGACATCTAATAGTCCTCTACCAAATTTCTTCTTCAAATTATGCCCCTGAGGTCAAATTTGACCCTGCCCCGAGGGTCACAAAATTGAACATATGCTTATATAAGGCCTATTTTGTGAAAAAAATTTCTTGTCCTTAACCATTGGGCCTAGGGCTATCAAATTTGGTATGTAGAGACATCTAATAGTCCTCAACCAAATTTCTTCAAATTATGCCCCTAGTAGTGTTTTTCCCAGGCCATTTTAGCGTGGCGAAAAGCCACGCCGCCCTCACGGATAGCCACTCTGCCCTTTAAAAGGCAAATTTCGCCACGCGCCCTTATCGATAACATCTTTATTGCCTTATTGATTTTACTTGGTCCGCAAAATCAGCGTCCTTGATTGTCTGTGACGCTCCGACTGTGCTTGATTTACTCAAGAGAAGTCAACGTCTAATCGACTATATTAATTGAGCAGATTTAATCTATAACAGTGCTCGATTTATAGGTAGACTGCTCCAAAGCTGTGAATTAGTCATGCGTGAATAACCCCGTGTCAGTATCAATCGATAATGCCAGAGGCTATGTTATACCAAGCGCACTTTTCGGTCGGCAATGTGTACTCCTCCACGATATAATCGTTACTTCGGAGACTTTTGATGAAAAACTCGATGTTTTTTCGTGGCAATTGTGCATTGCATGCAGTATTCAGTTATATCAAAACATATATTTTTACACATAATGACATTTAAAAACACAAACAAATTTATTCTTTATCGCTTTCGTCTTTAAGTTAATTAGATCTAATCATTGAAATAATTACTGAGACGTATACTTATTTAACAAAATGCGAATCGCGTATACGATTTAATGTTGCTATGCGCACCTGTCGCTTACATCATTTGACATTTTAACAACATGGCGGACTATACAGAATTAAATTGCGACTCGGCAAAAATGGCAAATAACGTCGTAAACGATCGAATTAACGATGGAGATTATACATTAAGAAGGAATTAATGAAATGTCTGTGATAATCAACGATGCATAAAAATGTTTTAATAGCAACAACATTATTTATTTATTTGTAATCTACTCGGTGGATGTATGTCACGGAAACGAGTGTTTACATATTGTTAACGATCAATTTACTCGCAATGTTATTTGAAACATCTGGCAAGATTATTGTGAGAAAATGGGATAAGACAAACATGGTTTCATTTATATGTTAGTGGATCTGTGTATAATCAGATTCATATGCATGTATTGCTTTATTATGTTTGTCGTGCTGTACAGTTTATTGAAACAGCATGGAACTTAAATGTACATTGCAAGGTAAATATATTAATATAAATCATAGTAAGTTAAATACATCAATTACCATTAAATGTGCTTGTTTATATGTTATTTTTTCCACAACTGCTTCTGATGCGTTTACATGTTTCCCCATAATTCAGGCATTCAGGGAACGTTTTTGCCCTTTTTTTTTACCTAAACTGCGCGCCAAAATACCCTTTTTGAAAGTAATGCACCATGCCCCTTTGCCCTCCTAGGAAAAACACTACCCCTAGGGTCAAATTTAACACTGCCCTGGGGGTCACAAAATTGAACATATGCTTATATAAAGCCTATTTTGTGAAAACTTTCAAAATTTTCTCATCCATAGCCATTGGGCATAGGGCTGATAAATTTGGTATGTAGAGACATCTAATAGTCCTCTACCAAGTTTTTTCAAATTATGCCCCTGGGGTCAAGTTTGACCCTGCCCCGATGGTCACAAAATTGAACATAATTATGCTTATAAAAGGCCTATTTTTTTTTAACTTTCAAAATTGTCTTGTCCATAACTGTATGGCTGAGGGCTACCAAATTTGGTATGTAATGACATGTAATAGTTCTCTTCTTAGTTTGTTCAAATTATGCCCCTGGGGTCAAATTTGAAACTGCCCCGGGGGTCACAAAATTGAATATATGCTTATAAAGGTCTTATTTTTTTAAACTGTAAAAATCGTCTTGTCCATAAACATTGCGTCTAGGGCTACCAAATTTGGCGTGTAGTGACATCTTATCGTCCTCTACCAAGTGTTTCAAATTATGCCCCTGGGGTCAAGTTTGACCCTGCCCCGAGGGTCACAAAATTGAACATAATTATGCTTATATAAGGCCTATTTTGTGAAAACTTTAAAATCTCTTGTCCATAACCGTATGGCATAGGGCTACCAAATTTGGTATGTAGTGACATGTAATAGTTCTTTTCTAAGTTTGTTTAAATTATGCCCCTGGGGTCACAAAATTGAATATATTCTTATAAAGGGCTTATTTTGTGAAAACTTTAAATCGTCTTGTCCATAACCATTGAATCTAGGGCTACCAAATTTAGTATGTAGTGGCATCTAATAGTTCTCTACCAAGTTTGTTCAAATTATGCCCCTTTGGTCAAATTTGACCCTGCCCGGGGGGGGGGGGGGGGGGGGGGGGGGGGGGGGGGGTCACAAAACTGAACATACGCTTCTATGGGGCCTATTTTGTGAAGACTTTAAAAATCTTTCTGTCCAAAACCGTTTGACCTAGGGCTACCAAATTTGGTATGTAGAGACATCTAATAGTCCTCTACCAAATTTTTTCAAATTATGCCCCTGGGGTCAAATTTGACTCTGCCCCGGGGGTCACAAAATTGAACATTTGCTTATATAAGGCCTATTTTTTTAAAACTTTCAAAATCTTCTCATCCATAACCATTGGGCCTAGGGCTATCAAATTTGGTATGTAGAGACATCTGGGGTCAAATTTGACTCTGCCCCGGGGGTCACAAAATTGAACCTTTGCTTATATAAGGCCTATTTTGTTAAAACTTTCAAAATCTCCTCATCCATAACCATTGGGCCTAGGGCTATCAAATTTGGTATGTAGAGACATCTAATAGTTCTCTACCAAATTTCCTCAAGTTATGTCCCTGGGGTCAAATTTTACTCTGCCCCGGGGTCACAAAATTGAACATTTGCTTATATAAGGCCTATTTTGTTAAAACTTTCAAAATCATTTCATCCATAACCCTTGGGCCTAGGGCTATCAAATTTGGTATGTAGAGACATCTGGGGTCAAATTTGACTCTGCCCCGGGGGTCGCAAAATTGAACATTTGCTTATATAAGGCCTATTTTGTTAAAACTTTCAAAATCTTCTCATACATAACCATTGGGCCTAGGGCTATCAAATATGGTATGTAGAGTCATCTAATAGTCCTCTACAAAATTTCTTCAAATTATGCCCCTGGGGTCAAATTTGACTCTGCCCCTGGGGTCACAAAATTGAACATTTGCTTATATAAGGCCTATTTTGTTAAAACTTTCAAAATCTTATCTATAACCATTGGGCCTAGGGCTATCAAATTTGGTATGTAGAGACATCTAAAAGTCCTCTACCAAATTTCTTCAAATTAACTTTGCTAAAAGAATATACAAATACAACATGTAGACAGATATTGCTGATCTCTACAAGATATTGCTGATCTCTACGGTAATCATGATAGTTTCCCGATATCACATACGTATATCTAGATATTAATTCTGGGATGTGTTAAGATCCTTTTTTGTAAAACGGTTTCAGCTCAATTACTCAGTTGAATCAAACAAAAAGAGCTAATTTATTAAAAAGTGATCATTGAAAATGTGAAACTTTATATCATGGTTAATAAATTATAATGACTTGATAAAGGTTTGATGGCTTGATTCAAGGTCTATATGATAAGTGTAATGAATAATACACAACTGGTTTTAGCCCAATAAATTGAGATACAGTCCACTCTCGTTATCTCGAAGTAGGCGGGAACAAGAAAACATATCGAGATAACGAGAGTTCGAGATATATCCGATTTGGCGTTTTCAAAGAAAAAATGAGACGAATATTTAATTTGTTTTCAACATCTATATACCTGCTAAGTGGTATAACTAAAGCCGGCACCGTTTGGCATAATACTCTCTACTACCCTATATATTACCTGATATATACGCGTTTTTACGAGGCACGATTAAATTAATGCTTAAAATGACGTTTTAAGTGTTACAGAATTGCATTATCACATGCGGTTATCATTTTTCTAAACTGTCGAGTAAACATCCGGTAATGTTGCTATTTAAAGTTATGATGCAATTGACGTCCATTCAAGACGAGGGTTTTCCATCTGAACATGCGTAAATCACGTTCCGGAATACTGAACTGTACATATACATTTTGTAGTTCTGCAACTTTGCGACGGTTTATATACGCAAAAATATAACTCAATGAATTTTGGAATGTTGTTTGTAAAAACAATTAGTCTTTCGGCAGGCTGTGTATTAATTGCAGTTAAAGTGACAGTTAAAGTGACAGGCCTTACTCAAGTGTTAATGGCTAACGACATTACACACATGTGATCATTGATGCAATTAACGGATCAATTATCTACCGCACAGAATCGGGAGCAGCCGGGCGAAGCGGGTCGGTGAAGTTTCAAAGAAATTTTTTCTCACCTTTGCCGACTCTGTGACATTTATTCACACTTCGAGATAAACCACAGTAAAAACATGTAAATTCGGGACTCGGGACAAATTTTTATTATGTCCCCCACTATAGTAGTGGGGGACATATTGTTTTTGCCCTGTCTGTTGGTCTGTCTGTTGGTCTGTCTGTTGGTCTGTTGGTCTGTCTGTTGGTCTGTCTGTTTGCGCCAACTTTAACATTTTGCAATAACTTTTGCTATATTGAAGATAGCAACTTCATATTTGGCATGCATGTGTATCTCATGGAGCTGCACAATTTGAGTGGTGAAAGGTCAAGGTCATCCTTCAAGGTCAGAGGTCAAATATATGTGGTCAAAATCACTCATTTTATGCATACTTTTTTAATATTGAAGATAGCAACTTGATATTTGGCATGCATGTGTATCTCATGGAGCTGCACATTTTGAGTGGTGAAAGGTCAAGGTCAAGGTCATCCTTCAAGGTCAGAGGTCAAATATATGTGGCCCAAATCGCTTATTTTATGAATACTTTTGCAATATTGAAGATAGCAACTTGATATTTGGCATGCATGTGCATCTCATGGAGCTGCACATTTTGAGTGGTGAAAGGTCAAGGTCATCCTTCAAGGTCAGAGGTCAAATTTATGTGGCCCAAATCGCTTATTTTATGAATACTTTTGCAATATTGAAGATAGCAACTTGATATTTGGCATGCATGTGTATCTCATGGAGCTGCACATTTTGAGTGGTGAAAGGTCAAGGTCATCCTTCACAAGGTCAAAGTCATCCTACAAGGTCAAACATCATATAGGGGGACATTGTGTTTCACAAACACATCTTGTTATATCGAGATATCGAATTATTCGACATAACGAAAATCGAGATATGCGATGTTTATTAATATAGATAAAGAAGGAAAAAAGTTGGGACATTGAGCTTACTTCGACTTATCGAGAAAATAGAGATATCCGATGTCGAGATAACGAGAGTGGACTGTATATTTATGCTATTATAATGGCACTTTGCATTGCACATGGTGTTTGTTTTGCAATTCAAAATTACTGCAGTAAAAATATTGTTTCTGCTCAAAAGCTTAACACATGAAATTATATTTTCTATCTAAATTGTCAATGCATTATTGGTTCAAAATATTATCTATTGTTTAACAAGTATAGCTTTACATATTCATTGAAGGTACCAGTTTGTCACTTTAAATGACTTTGTAGTTTGAAATTCAAATTAAAAAGAAATGTCAGCATTCAAAAGGCAGCCATAAGCGTATAAGCACATTGTTCTTTAATAGGTTTATCATAAAAAACAATCAGTGTTTCTTTGTTCCTGTCATTGATAAAACAAAGAAATGAACTTGGTGAGGGTTGATACGCCTCAAATAGACTAAACATGATATCCCTCCCCAGTGGATTCCATTCAGCTTAATCGTCATGCAAGCTCAATAGAAGATATGTTATACCTATTGAAATGTTACTAAAATAGAAATAACTTGAATGTTACATATCATTTTGTTTAGTTTAAAATTACAAATTTATTCTTTGTACGTATGCTAACCGTGATATCTATTTTCTGCACTACTGTTAACTGGTATTGCAATAGGTTTTGAAAACAATGAATACATTTTGATAAAAAACAAACATGAAAAACTAGAACACTTAAAGTTCTTGAGCATATATAAGTTGTTTTCCACCAGCAACTTTTTAGTAATGCATTATTTGCAGTATTAAAATTGAATTATTGCATGTATGCTTGTAAAATTGCAAATTTTAAGGTAGCGCACCCATAATGATTTCCCGCGATTTCTTCGAAGATTGCAGAGCCATTGTAAAATTGCCGTGGCCGAGTGGTTAAGGCGATAGACTTGAAATCTTTTGGGATTTTCCCGCACAGATTCAAATCCTGCCGACAACGCATACTTTTTGCGATGCGTTTTATTTCTTTCAACGTAATTTGATCTAATATAGCATATAAGCTATGTTTATTATCCCCACGTTTTTCGGAGAAAAAGTGGGGATATTGTGGTGATGTGTGTCTGTCCGTCCGTCCTGGCCACCTGCTCCTCCTACACTATTAGCACTAGAACCTTGAAACTGACATACATGAAGTTATGAGCATATGTGCGACGGTGACAGTGAAGGAATTTTGATCTGACCCATGGGTCAAAAGTTATGGGGGTTGTGGCGGGGCCGGGGCCGGGTCAGAGATTTTCACTCATTTGTTTATGTTATTTTACATTAACTTCTTCATTTCTGCACTGATTTACTATAAATTGATACTGAGCCTCTCTAATGACAATACGGTCAATCTCAACTATGCATGGGCTCCCCGGCCACATAGGCCACGCCCACCCAAAATTGCCTTTTACTATAATTCTTCATTACTACACCGATTCACTTCAAATTGATACTGAACCTCTCTTATGACAATACGGTCAATATCAGCTATGCATGGCCCCATTACCAACCCTAGGGCACCCCGCTCACATACGCCACGACCACATAGGCCACGCCCACATAGGTCACGCCCACATAGGCCACGCCCACCCAAAAGTGCCTTTTACTATAATTTCTTCATTTCTACACCGATTCACTTCAAATTGATACTGAACATCTCTTATGACAATACAGTCAATCTCAGCTATGCATGGCCCTATTACCCCTGGGGCGCCCGGCCCACATAGGCCATGCCAATATTGGCCACGCCCACTTAAAATTGCCTTTTACTATAATTTCTTCACTATGCCCCTGGGGTCAAATTTGACTCTGCCCCTGGGGTCACAAAATTGAACATGTGCTTATATAAGGCCTATTTTGTTAAAACTTTCAAAATCTTCTCATCCATAACCATTGGGCCTAGGGCTATCAAATTTGGTATGTAGAGACATCTCATAGTCCTCTACCAAATTTCTTCAAATTATTCCCCTGGGGTCAAATTTGACTCTGCCCCAGAGGTCACAAAATTGAACATATGCTTATATAAGGCCTATTTTGTGAAAACTTTCAAAAATCTCTCGTCCATAACCATTGGGCCTAGGGCTATTGAATTTAGTATGTAGAGACATCTAATAGTCCTCTATCAAATTTCTTCAAATTATGCCCCTGGGGTCAAATTTGACCCTGCCCCGGGGGTCACAAAATTGAACATATGCTTATATAAGGCCTTTTTTGTAAAAACTTTAAAAATCTAAGCGTCCATAACCATTGGGCCTAGGGCTATCAAATTTCTTATGTAGAGACATCTAATATTCCTCTACCAAATTTCGTCAAATTATGCCCCTGGGGTCAAATTTGACTATGCCCCGGGGGTCACAAAATTTAACATTTGCTTATATAAGGCCTATTTTGTTAAAACTTTCAAAATTTTCTCGTCCATAACCATTTGGCATAGGGCTTATAAATTTGGTATTTAGAGGCATCCAATAGTCCTTAACCAAATTTCTTCAAATTATGCCCCTGGGGTCAAATTTGACTCTGCCCCTGGGGTCACAAAATTGAACATATGCTTATATACGGTCTATTTTGTGAAAACATTCAAAATTTTCTTGTCTTTAACCATTGGGCCTAGGGCTACCAAATTTGGTATGTAGAGACATCTTATAGTCCAGTACCAAGTTTTTTCAAATTATGCCCCTGGGGTCAAGTTTGACCCTGCCCCGATGGTCACAAAATTGAACATAATTATGCTTATATAAGGCCTAATTTTTGAAAACTTTCAAAATGTTCTTGTCCATAACTGTATGGCTGAGGGCTACCAAATTAGGTATGTAGTGACATGTAATGGTTATCTTTTTAGTTTGTTCAAATTATGCCCCTGGGGTCAAATTTGAAACTGCCCCGAGGGTCACAAAATTGAATATATGCTTATAAAGGTCTTATTTTTTGAAAACGGTAAAAATCGTCTTGTCCATAAACATTGGGTCTAGGGCTTCCAAATGTGGTATGTAGTGACATCTTATAGTCCTCTATCAAGTTTTTTCAAATTATGACCCTGCCCCGAGGGTCACAAAATTGAACATAATTATGCTCATATAAGGCCTATTTTGTGAAAACTTTAAAATCTCTTGTCCATAACCGTATGGCATAGGGCTACCAAATTTGATATGTAGTGACATGTAATAGTTCTCTTCTTAGTCTGTTCAAATTATGCCACTGGGGTCAAATTTTAAACTGTCCCAGGGTTCACAAAATTAAATATATGCTTATAAAGGGCTTATTTTGTGAAAACTTTAAATCATCTTGTCCATAACCATTGGGTCTAGGGCTACCAAATTTGGTATGTAGTAACATCTAATAGTTCTCTATCAAGTTTGTTCAAATTATGCCCCTTGGGTCAAATTTGACCCAGCCCGGGGGGTCACAAAACTGAACATACGCTTATATGTGGCCTATTTTGTGAAGACTTTACAAATCTTTCTGTCCATAACCTGTTGGCCTAGGGCTACCAAATTTGGTATGTAGTGACATCTTATAAACCTCTACCAAATTTGTTCAAATAATGCCTCTGGGGTCAAATTTGACCCAGCCCTGGGTGGTCACAAAATTGAATAAACGCTTATAAAGCGCCTATTTGGTGAAATCTTTAAAAATCTTCTTGTCGAAAACAATTCAGACTATGGCTACCAAATTTGGTATGCAATAACATCTTATAGTCCTCTACCAAGTTTGTTCTAATTATGCCCTTTGGGTCAAATTTGACCCTGACCCTTGGGTCACAAAATTGAACATTATATACGCTTATATCTTGCTTATTTTGTGAAAACTTTAAGAATATTCTTGTCCTTAACTCTAGGACCTAAGGCTACCATATTTTGTATGTACATGTTGTGAGATATAGTAGTCCTCTACAAAGTTTGCTCAAATTATGCCCCTGGGTTTAAATTTGACCAAGCCCAGGGGGTCACACAAGTGTACATGTGCTTAAATAGGGCCTATATTTAAGTATTTGCACATGCAGAGAATATTTGTTTCAGCCTTTTTTCAGCAGTGGAGCGATACAGAGCCATCATGGCCCTCTTGTTCTATTTAAATGTTATCTTGTGCCAATCTTGAAAACTGTGGTATAACACCAAACTATCAATTCCCTCTGACAAAGATTAAAGCTAGAATGGAGTCCTCATTTGTCATTAAAGTAGTCTAGAGTTAATGCTTCCTGTTTATAACCATGTTATCAAGTTCAGTTAAAGCAATAATTCTCGTTGCTTTATTGATTAAACACAGCCAAATAAACCAACTATAGACTCAGGTGTATTCTGAAGGTGTATTCAGATAAGTTTATCTTACCCAGTTCACGTGACCGATTGCATACAAAGGTAGCTACATTTTTTACTAAAGCTTTAACCTTCAAACAAACTAGTTTTATCTTTTGAAGTGTTGCTCATAACTTGTTGACGGACTATGGACAATAGCTTAATTTGTGTGATTTGTTCAGCTGTTTAATCTAGCCTACCAGCATTTAATGATACCATAGTCTTCAAGTTAAGTTAAAGGTAAAGAGATCTTAAGTTTCTGTATTTGTAAAAAATAATTCAGTAAAACCGTTCTTTATCAGGGTAAAGGCCCAGTCTCACTATGATGCCGGCGGAGCCCCGGTGCGTGATCCGGGATCTACCGGGATGAACCGCGGCTCTACCGGGATGAACCGTGGCTCCACCGGGGACGACCAGAATGAACCGGGGAAAACCGGGGCTCCACTGGGAAAGTATTAAAATGTTTAATACCTCCGGGATGAACCGGGAGTCATGGAAAAGGACCGGCAACGACGGCACGGCACCGGGAACAACCGGGACGCCACCGGGAACAACCGGAACGGCACCGTAGCTCGACCGGGGCCCATACAAACCCCGGCAGAGCTACGGTGGAGCACAGGGAATGCCGTTAGAGTTTCGCTATAGCTACAGTACATAAGTAAACCGGCGCTCTGCTGGGACGCCATCGGCATTCACCGGGGCTCCGCCGGGGCATTACCGGCGACGACCGGGGTGAAACCGGGGCGTTGCCGTACCTCTGCCGGGGTCTGATGCCGGTATAGCCCCGTGAGTGCCGGCGGTGTTAGGGTATACAGGGGCTCTGCCGGGACGCTGCCTGCTTTCACAGGGGCTCAACCCTCGCACTACCGGCGACAACCGGGGCTATGCTGTGACGCTGCCGGCTGCCGGCTTTCACCGGGGCTCAACCTGGACTTCACCGGGATAAACGAATCATCCCGATCTTCGCCGGTCGACAGGCGTTAGCAAACCGGGATGGACCAGGGCTCTACCGGCAAAAGTGAGACTTGGGCTTAAGTGGATTTTCTTTGTTTTCACATTGCAAAGGAAGTATGAGTGTTTTCCTGATAGTTTCCACAACTAGTATCGTGTTGTCCTCCACCGCCTATGTACACTGTAGTATATACACAAATATTTTCTAACAGTCTCTGAGCTTCTGCACTCAACAGCTAGGGTCAATCCGACAAAGGGAGAAACTCGAACAAAACATTCTAAATGCATTTATCGTCACACTAAATATAGCTCCAGGCCTTCAGCGCCTACAGAGCTTTGATTTTATATGGTGTGTTGCAATTACTATAAACTTAAATATAATTTTAGCTGTGCTACTTATATCTCCTGTACTATAAAGGTTGACTCGTCAAAAGTCCTTACTAATGGTCATTTGACTCCTGGTTGTTTAAGTCTAATGAAAACCCTGAACGACGACCTTCAGAGTTGGACCACCTTCAGACTTGGACGACCTTCAGAGTTAGAACCACCTTCTGAGTTAGACCACCTTCAGAGTTGGACGACCTTCAGAGTTGGACGACCTTCAGAGTCGGACGACCTTCAGAGTTGGATGACCTTCAGAGTTGGACCACCTTCAGAGTTGGACGACCTTCAGAGTTGGAAGACCTTCAGAGTTGGACCACTTTCAAAGTTGGACCACCTTCAGAGTTGCACGACCTTCAGAGTTGGACGACCTTCAGAGTTGGACCACCTTCAGAGTTGGACCACTTTCAAAGTTGGACCACCTTCAGAGTTGCACGACCTTCAGAGTTGGATGACCTTCAGAGTTGGACCATCTTCACAGTTAGACAACCTTCAGACTTGGACCGCCTTCAGAGTTGGACCACCTTCAGAGTTGGACCACTTTCAAAGTTGGACCACCTTCAGAGTTGGACGACCTTCAGAGTTGGACGACCTTCACAGTTGGACGACCTTCACAGTTAGACAACCTTCAGACTTGGACCGCCTTCAGAGTTGGAAAACATGCAGATGAGGTGACTGAAGCAAACGCTTTAAACATTTGTCGTCTGCTAAATTTTACTGCAGTTTCCACACAGGCAGTCATGGGTTACGGGCCCTACCGTAGCTAAGCCATACTGATTTTCAGAATTGCATCTGCATTATTTGTGAGCTTTGCTCACAAATAAACACAAATATAAATGACAAATGGCTATTCACAAAGTCAAAACAATCTTATAAACTTAAAGTTCATTAACCAAATGTTCATTAATGTTCATGAATGATACTGGTCATAAAATACACAGTAAATGAACTTTGTAGTTAATTAAGTACAGTTCATGGTATTTTTAGAAATTTTCTGTAAATCTTGCCAAATACTTGGCATTAAATAATTTCAATACAACAAACTTCTTACAGTTTACATGATGTAGGATCCAATTTTGTGTTGCTTTTTTAAACAATGTGACCAAAGAAAAGATTGACTCATAATAAACAATAACTTATCTCTTTTCGCAATATATTGAATTGTTATTAAATAACAAAACAGCTTAAGTATGATGATAAATAACATCTTATAATTTAGAGTCATATTGAATGCATTATCCTCTGAGTTTAATGGCTTAAGTCAACCTATTTATATAACTCTTATGGATGTGAATTTTCATTGTTTAAGTTATTTACAGGTCATTAACTTAATGTTTATGATTGTGTTGAATCTTGATCATGACATCTAAAGGTTAAGCTCATGACTTGTTCATGAACAGACTATGATGTTAATGAATAGTTCATGAACAGTCATTGAATATTTCTTAGGGGTCGAAACAGTTATCGGCAAACTTTACTAGTACAGAAATAAATTTAAAAAATAAGTATTATGGATAACAACTTGAAGATTATTTAATTAGAAGTACAAGACATTTCAAAATTGTTCACTGAATAGGATTTCTGTACTTGTAATTTGATTCCATTCAAAATATGGGGCTATTTTTCATGGATGTTATGAGTGTAAAACTTGTAATGAAAGTATTCAGCGGGTTTCAAAAGAAATTGCCTGACATGACAATTTTGCAAAGAGTTATACAACGATGTTATTTAGAAAATATTTAACGCAGATGATCATTAAATTTGCACGAATATAACCGTATTCAACCATTTTGAATTATCCTATTGATAGTTTTGACAACTAAATTGTAAATAATCAATATTGTGTGACTATAACAAAGCATGTGGCTATTTGATGAGACCATCATTTAACAAAAATATATTCACTTGGGCACGCCGGGTATGCGAATACTTCGTTGACGGATGGCACTTCACTAACAGAGAACAACAAACGCCACGCGCGAGAGGTAAGTTCCTCTGTTTTATTCAAAGTTATATCCTAAAGATCAGTTTTTAAGACAAGACACATGGTCGAGTTGATAAATGGTGTATCCTTTTGTATTGGGAATACACAATTTCACGGAAGAATGGTACAGTTTTGCTCAAAAAATAGAAAATTCGATCGGAAAACAGGTTAAACTGGATGAACAGTAAACATTTTAACAAAATAAAACTACTTAGAATTATTGCAAGAAATTGTTTGCTATTCTAGCATGTAGAGTAATCACTGTGCTTCAAATACTGAAATTTCGACAGTATTCAATGAAATATAAACAAAGATAGTGCATGTTGTAATAGGTGGCATACATAAAGTTGCAGGCACTTTGTTTACCGATAAAGGGCACTTCAGATTACGGAGACTTTCAACAAAGCGGGCACTCTAATAACTGAGTTTTATCTTCTACCTTAAATGCATTTATTTATACTATGGCTATTCATACGAAACATTTTGAAAATATATTTTTCAAAAATCACATTACTATTAATTTATACTATGTTTATTATAATTGCAATTTTCAAATAAAATAATATTTATTATTAAATAAATGTGTACATAATGCACTTGTTTTTATTGGTAACTTGAGATTCAGAGAAAGGAAAATACAACGGATAATGCGGATCAACACAATTGTTTAATTTTACTTATAGCAGGGCTCTAGATAACGGTAGTGAAGGGGTCTTTATGAGGCAAATACACATTTGTTCTTCATAAAATCCTATGTCGATTGTGCTTATTTGAATCGCATCATCAAGACGATACTTATGCGTAGCAACAAAATTAAAAAGAGGATGGTGAAACTCCCTTAATTTTGAGCCCTGCTTATAGGGAGCACTACCCTTTACGCAACGCTAACGTTTGCTCGAAGTGCGATTCACCTGACCCTAAATCACTGTATTGGTTGAGTTTAAAGAAACACGGGTAAAATTAAATCGTAAAAACAACTGATTCTGGAAAAAAGGAATGCGTACATAAAATGTTTAAATGTCATATTATGGAGTCAGTACTTAGTATACCCCCACAAACGAAGTTTAGGGTGCTATATAGGATAGAACTTGTCTGTCTGTCGGTCTGTTGGTCGGTCGGTCCGTATTAAGTGTCGGCTCTCTCGGTTTTCATCCGATCTTCACCAAACTTGGTCAGAAGTGGTATCTAGATGATGTCTATGTCAAGTTTGAATATTGGTCATGACGGGTCAAAAACTAGGTCACGGGGTCACTTAGTGCGTTTTAAACATTCAGCATGGTGTCCGCTCTCTAATTCAAGTAGTGTTCATCCAATATTTGCCAAACTTGGTCAGAAGTTGTATTAAGATGATGTCTAAGCCAAGGTTGAACATGGGCCATGCCGGGCCAAAAACTAGGTCACGGGGTCACTTGATGCGTTTTTTAACATTCAGCATGGTGTCCGCTCTCTAATTCAAGTAGTATTCATCAGCTATTCACCAAACTTGGTCAGAAGTTGTATCTTGATGATGTATAGGCATTCATAAGCTCCGATTCACTCATCCTGTAATAAATAATTGTGTCACTTATATGCAACTTCATATGCAGCATGTGCTGTGTTTATATTAAAAACAAAGACGGATATGCATAACTTTTTACACCACTGTCGTGTGATGAAATCGACCCCGCCCGTTCTTTTATTGCTATTTTCCTTTACAGGCATTGAGCCAAAAAGTTCCAATAGAATTTCGGACCTGCATCGCTGCTGATATTAATCTCTGAGAGGCAGTTTAAGCAGAGTTATTATTCATGACATGCTATCTAATATATAAGTAAATAGCCTTAGTACCTTCATTTGGACATAAAGATAAATGCTTTAGATCAACCGTTTAGAACGTAATTTAAAATATATGGTCATATAGATTTTACTTATTAGACATATCCAATTTGTTTAACATTTATCTTTCACATTTATACCAAATCATAATCATATTTCAAAGGGATAAGAACATGCTTCGGTAATTCGTTTTTTATTTGCGTACTAAGTACATACATTTTTATTAATTGTCTGCTTACTTTAACAGTATTCCACAGCGAATTCTGCATTTTTGATTCACAAAAAACGAGTGTGTTATATCTGGAAAAAAGTGTCTAGATGTCGGGAAACGAAGTGCCATTGTTTTTCAGATGATCGGTAAACGAAGTGCAGATGAAAAATGTTCATGCGACTCTTAAAACATTTGAATTTTCTCAAATACATTAGTAAACTAAAATGTAACATGTTGTAACATTACTGGATATATTAATCTTTTATTTCGAATAGTTAGCACGTTCTTGATTTATTTCCAAGTATGTTTATTTTGTTAAAATATGTACTGATCATTCAATTCATGCTGATTTAATTGGAATTTTATCGGTTTTTTTTATAATTCACCGTTTTTCCGCGAATTTCTTTCTTCGCAATACCAAGTGCTATACCATTAATCACCCAAACAATGTTCTGTGTCTAAAAACCAAATAAACAGAACATAAATACAAAAAAGCTGAAGAACTCACCTCTCGCGCGTGGCTTTTGTTGTTCTCTGTTAGTGAAGTGCCATCCGTCAACGAAGCATTCGCATACCCGGCGTGTTGGGAGGGTGATTTAAGTTTTGAGCTTTTGAAAGTTTTTTTCACAGATTTCAAATATAATTGGACCATAGAATAATTTGAATTTTTTTATTTGTACTCAACCTTGTTAAATAATTTATTCAACTCAAAGGATCGAATGCTTTGCAAATCACATACTAAAGAAAAATATATAAATACAGCTCATGTTGTTCTGTTCCCACATAAACATTTATTTAAGTGACATGAATGAAATTGAGATAAGTGACGTCCCATGGGGTCACTTTTATTCATAGAGGGTGTTTTCAATACACAGGGGTGGTGTCAATTAGTTTCATAGCTGGGTCATTACACTGGCACGTATAATGTGTATTATTGATTTTGAATGTTCACTAGTCACAATTTGATGGGTTGGTTCAAGAAAAAAATCCCTTCTGTCAAAAACAAAGAAAATTCAATTTAATTGCGTCGAAATGCTATAATCTGCGGCTCTTGAACTATAGTCATATTTAGAAATGCTTAACAATGAACAGCATAGACAGTGGTTTTTTCCAACATTTTGGGAATAGGGCCGGGTCCCTGTGGATTGAAACACTTCGCTACGTTTTGAGTAAATTTGAAAAAAATTAGTGTTGTTCTTGTTTTGCTATTAAATGCTTCGAAAATGAGGATACAAGTGTGTCCAGTAAATTATTTACTAAGGTTGAACTTTTATGGATGGGAGATTAACACAATATTGAGATCTAAAAAGAATTTTTTTTTGAAACCTTCCATTTTCTCTACGGAAACTTTTCTTAAATGGCATGAATGTTTTTATTTTCAGTAAAATTATGTTCTTATTCTTATCAATTAGTAGATATTATATACTGTTTCTTAAAAAAATTGAGCCTAATTCTAGGAAAACTGGGCTTAATGCATGTGCAGTGTGTCATCCAAGATTAGCCTCTGCGGTCGCACAGGCGAATCAGGTACAACGCTTTCCAAGTTAATGTTAGATTGACAGAGACCTTAGAAACCTGTTCAAAGATTTCCGTTTTTTTCAAACCATATCATAACCAAATACATATATAAACTGCAAAATAAAGCTCCTTGGGTCATTGTCGATCTGACTCGGCTTGAAGTCACCCTAGGGTGACATAAATTGGCTTCTTGTCACCCCCGGTTGAAAAGAATTGGCTTCTAATTACCCCTGGGTGACAAAATCGGCTTCTAAGGTGACATGAATCGGCTTCTAGTCACCCGCAGATGACAATAATCGGCTCGAAGTCACACCAGGGTGACATGAATCGGCTTCATTTCACCCTAGGGTGACATATATCGGCTTCTAGTCACCCCCAGGTTGACAAGAATTGGCTTCAAATTATCCCTGGGTGACAAAAATCGGCTTCTAAGGTGACATGAATCGGCTTCTAGTCACCCCCAGATGACAATGATCGGCTCGAAGTCACCCCAGGGTGACATGAATCGGCTTTTAGTCATCCACGGGTGACAGGAATCTTCTTGAAGTCACCCCAGGGTGACATAATTCGGCTTCTAGTCATCCCCGGATGACTTGTGGGCCATTTCAGGTCGACAATGACTCATTGAGCCAAAATAAACAGTATAAGTAATTTTTCAGTGGGCACACAGTATACTGTTACATCATTTATAGTCGCCGGTGTGAAATTGTGTGTTATCGTTTAAATGACTTTTCAGTGGACACGAACATTCGATGATTACTGATTTTAAGAAAAAGTGAGGATTTGCCTCGGTAATTTTCCGATGTCTTTGTATAAAATTCTTGGATAAGTCAACCAACGCGATCAACAAAAAATTACGTCCAATGAATAACAATGATTTTAAAGTATCACGTGAACATTGAACAAAATGCTCCAGATACCGGTTAGTGATGACTTTTGAAATTTCACTTCAAGTGATGACTTTGAAAAATTTCACTTCAAGTTATTACTTTGAAAATTTCACTTCAAGTGATGACTTTGAAAATTTCACTTCAAGTGATGACTTTAAAATTTTCACTTCAAATGATGACTTTGAAATTTCACTTCAAGTGATGACTTTGAAATTTCACTTCAACTGATGACTTTAAACATTTCACTTCAAGTGATGACTTTGAAATTTCACTTTAAGTGATGCTTTTAAAAATATCCCTTCAAGAGATCTCTTTAAATGTCACTTCAAGTCATGTCTGTGAAAATTTCACTTCAAGTAATGACTTTGAACATTTCACTTCAATTGATGACTTTGACAGTTTCACGAAGGATTTTTTCCGCAAAACAAACTCAGGTACTTCTTAACACACAAGAGAAATCCTTGCAGATACCACAGGCCGTTTCGATGCGGGAGACTTAACATATGATCCTTGCTTTGGGAAAATGGGTCTTAATGCATGTACGTGAAGTGTCGTCCGCAGTCCGCACTGTCGAACTAGTAACGACACATTCCATCTGCACTGGATTTTCGTTTAGAAGAGACATCCTTCAAACAAAAAATTCCAATAAAGTCGAAATTGTCGTCCATGATTAGTTTGTGTGGAATGCACAGGCTAATCTGGGACAAAACTTTACACCCATGCATCAAGCCAAGTTTTCTAAATACAAGGTTTAATATATATACAACTTATTCACTATATGTTTGTTAAATTTCCAATCAATAATGGAAGTTTTTATTGGTTGGTAATGTTGGTCTCTTAAATGACCACTTTTGTATCCATTCTCTGATAACGTCCAACATCTAGTCTTTACCAAACTTCATTTAGCCTCGTTCCGGGAAAACGGGGCTTAATGTTTGAGCGTAAATTGTTGTCACAGATTAGCCTGTGCAGTCCGCATAAGCTATTCAGGGAAGACACTTTCCTCATGAATCGGATGTTTTTTGTAAGGAGGGACTTCCTAATAAAAAAATACCATAAAAACTTGTCTTTGTGACTGAGTTTAAACAAAGTTCTCAGCAAATATTCAGAAACTTCCTGATAAGCCTGTGCGGACTTCACGAGCTAATCTGGGACGACAATTGTATGAAACTTTACGCAAATGCATTTAACACCATTTTCCAAGAGCACAGTTGATATATGTTTCTTATTGCAGGATGGCAGTGAGCTTGTCCATGAAATTGAGAGAGACACATCGTCGTTTTATTGCTACAGTAGAGCTCTATCTCAATTTTTTTCAAAAATGAGTTTTTTTTAAATCAATGTGTTCCTGAGAACGAGATCTTTAATATGACGTAATCGGATTCAATATTCAGTCGTCACAGAACAAATTTTTCGATTCCACTTTGCTCTATCTTCCACATTTTAATAAGTGAGAAAATAAAGGTTAAACCTTTAAATGCTTTTTTTTCTGAATGAAAATGGTAGTTAGAGCACTAAATCAATCTCGTCTTTTTAATTACCAATTAAGCGGTTGCGCGAACCAAAGTGTTAGCTGGGTTTATCCCTTTAACATATTTTTTTAAGACCATGAAGCATTTTGATTTAACACTGTATTTTATACATTTCTTGATTGTGACGATTTTAAAAACCATGTTCAAACACGAAACTAATCACATATCAGCTGTGAAATACATGTATAAAAGTGTGTACGTCTTTGATTTTATTTATACTAACATTTTGGAGGAATGGCGGCCAATGTTGCAAACCGACGAAAACTCTGCTTTTTATTGGTGATGCTCAAAGTGTTGTCACAGATTAACCTGTGCAGTTTGCACAGGCTAATCAGGGATAATACTTTCCGCTTTTATGGTAGTTTGTGTTTAACAGAAGTCTCTTCCTAGTGGTTAATCCACTTTACACCGAAAGTGTTGACTCTGATAAGCCTGTGTAGGATCCACATGCTAATCCGGGACACTTCACAAACATGCATTAAGTAAATTGTGTTTCCAAAAATGGGTCCAAAAGTTTATTGTCTACACTTTTTATCTTGCCTCAATTTAAACTGTAAATAATTGTTTCATGTGTATGGATGTATTGTATAAGCGTGTTTGTCTTTGTTTTCATAGTTTTATATTTTCATGTTATTTTGTCCCCAGATTGATAAACATAAACAATCTTTAATAAATTTGAGCCTTCTTTATTATTGTCTATAATATTTAGTAAAGATCGAATATGTATACAGTGTTTATAAAATCCGGGCTTTAATATTGCATATAATTTGTTTAAAAGTATTATTTGTTTAATAAGCATCTTTTCACGTGCATGTCACTGTAACACTGTAGCCAGACATAAAATCACATCCTTTTAATTTATCATACAAAATTTTATTCAAAGAATAATGTTCACGCAGTCTGTCTAAGAAATTATTATCTCGTTCATTAAAATGTTACAGGACAGAAGAAATAGATTGTCTTTGTGACTGAGTTTAAACAAAGTTCTCAGTAAATATTCAGAAACTTCTTGAATGTAAACAATGTCAGCCCCTACAATGACACCATAGGGGTCAGGATAGTTGCCCAGGTCCTTTGTCCAATCCAAAACACGAATCTTTGTTCTGATTGAATTTTCAGGCAAGTTTTGAGAAATCTGTTTATCTCAGATAGTCTAAAACCTCAAGGTGGGTTATCTCAACATGGCTGCCTGAAAATGCAAAACACTGCAGTATCTTTTAAAATGATGTAATCACTAAAGTTACTGTATTCCAAAAAAATATATATAGACGTATACAATAAATAACTTTAAAAAATCACTGACACTTCAAGACATGGTGTGTGTGGGTTTCCTTTACTTGAATGTTCAAATCAGGCCCTGGGATCAAAACTAACTAGGCATGAGGGGACACGTGTTATATGTACTTATATAGTAAACAACTTATAATGTACTAATATTTTAATATATTCAGACATTGTTTTAAACCATACGAAATTTGTGTCACACAGAGTAAAAATCTTGGTAAAAAAACAACATAGTCAGCACATAACAGTTTTCACCTGCGTGTCTCAGGTGAGCTGAATTATTGTTTTCTATGTGCGTCCTATTAAACCTAACTACCGATGCTTTCAGACAAATAGGTATGAGGTGGAATATTTCAGGCGTGACAAAGACAGTTTTATTGATTTTCAATTTATCATTTACATAATAAAATTGTCTCTAAGTGAAATGCTTATTTGTGAAAATTACATTCATTACAGCTAGATTGAAGGCCTATATAGGCTTTCAAGTGGTATACTGTTTAACATGCTTCATATTTTACCCATGTAATCGATACTACTTAAAGCAATTTTTCTTCTTGCTTTATTGATTTAACGCAGCCTCGAGTTGAAATATTTCCTTTTGTATACCCAAGTAAACCAATGGCAAACTCAGGTTTAACCATGTGGTTTTATCTTACCATGCGATTCACAGATTACATAGTTACTTTGTTTACTTAAGTTTAAACCTTCAAACAAACAGGAGTTTTATATTCGTTTCATACTGGTAATGTTATGCATAACTTGTTTACGGGCTTTGGACAATTGGATGGGCGAAATTTGTTGAGCTGTTTAATTTAGCTTACAATCATTAAGAGGCACTAACATATTTAAGTTGAATCAAAGGTAAAGGGATCCTTAGCTGCCGTGTTTGTGAAAATTAATTTAGTAAAATGGCAACCTTTTCACAATCCTCCTTAGACAAGGGATCTGACATTACAAAAAGCTTTTCACAATCCACCATTGACAAGGGATCTGACATGATCCAAGACTTCTTGTGCTCGACCTGCGAAGAAAAAAAACTGGATAAAATGGCTGATTTCTTCTGTGAATCTTGTGTGAAGTTTTACTGTGGAGAATGTGTTAACATGCACAACAAGTTGTTTACAAAACATACCCCCTATGGAAGAGAAACTATGAAGAAATGGCCAGTGGCCAAGAAGGTGGAAGATTTTCTTTTGAAATGTGATGTCCATAAAGAAGAAAGCCTGAAAATGTATTGTGATGATCACAGTGAGCTGTGCTGCACAAATTGTGCCTTCCTTAAACACAGGTATATTAATATATTGTTTCTTCATTTTAATTATAGAAAAAACACTACCATTACAAAAATGCAGGGTTTTTAATCTTTGTTGCAAGAAGGTAACATTATAAGCAAAATCATTTTATGCCCCCGAAGGGCATATAGTGATCGGACTGTCCGTCTGTCCGTCTTTCCGTCACACTTTGCGTTTAGGTTTCGACAAATGCTCAAAACTTCTATGTCACTTGAGATATGACCTTCATATTTGGTGTGCATGTGTATATGGACAAGGCCTTTCCATACGCACAACATTTTTTAACCCTGTGACCTTGATCTTGAACTTAGGGTCCGGGTTTAAGTTTCGAAATCTGCTTAAAAAATTTACATCTGTGACCTTGATCTTCAACTTTGTGTCCGCATTAAGGTTTCAAAATCTGCGTTAAGTTTTCGAAAATTGCTCATAACTTCTATGTGCCTTGAGATATAACCTTCATATTTTGTATGCATGTGTATATGGACAAGGCCTTTCTAAACGCATACACATTTTTACCCCTGTGACCTTGACCTTGAGCTTAGGGTCCGCATTTAGGTTTCGAAAAAATAAGCATAACTTCTATCAAAGCGTTTATAGCGGGCATATGTCATCCTATGGTGACAGCTCTTGTTTATTATATCAATGAAATATTTTTTATTTATTTATTTTATTTTATTTATTTAAAAAAACTATTAATTTTTGCATGTACAGTAATTATAAATAGAAGACTGCAGTTTAAAGCCATCTTAGTAAATCGCTACATGGGGCTTTGAATACCTCCAGTAATATAACTGATGAAATAAATACTTAGGTTTTAGATTTCAATATAGAAATGTTTGTATATATATATATATATATACTATTATATAGTGCCAGTTACGCGGTCTCGGTAGTTTTTAGACTATACTTACGAGGTCAGTACTAAAAACGGGGTCAGTATACAACCCCGCGTTCTAGGCACCTTTAATTATTATGAGGGGGTGTAGGGGAGGTAATTCGATCAAATGTCACATTAAGGTCTTAAATCAAAAACCACAATCACGTCTGAAATTGAAATTTTATATACCTCGCAATTAATGTCTCTATATGATGTATTTATATATAATAATATATTAGGTACCCTTATATATCTTAATTTGTGTTAATATCGGATAAAAAAAGGTTATGGAGATACAACCCCATGACCTATTTCTAAATCAGAGACCCTGTAACTGGCCATATGTGTGAATATATTGCTGGACTCTTAATGCTGGACTTTATAATCAATCTCATTCTGATGTTGCCAAAGTACTTAAAGATTCCCATGCCAAAGCTTTAAAGAAAATATTTTAGTATTTAATATAGTTTACAGTGTTTTTTATTCTCTTTTCTTTCAGACTCTGCCAAAAGGTAACTCTTATATCCGACAAAGTGAAAGGTCAGTCCACAGACCTTCAAAAACTGTCAGTTTCTATCAAATCTGTTCTGGAAGAAATAAAAAAACTTCAAGACAACCAAGAGGCTAGCATTCAATATGTTCAAAGTTCATTTGACGAGCAGTTACACACAATACAGAATACTCGCCAAAAAATAAATTCAGCCTTAGACACAATCGAACAGAAAACACTGCAGGAAATGAAAGATACTCTTACCAAACTTCAAGCCTCTTCCAAAAGTGATGTTGACAAATGCATCAGGCTCAGGGACGAATTGAAACAACTTCGTGATGCCATACAGGATATCAGTGATAAAAGCAAACTGGAACTATCCTTTATAGCCATCAGGAAATGCAAGGATAAAATACAGCAGTCTGAAACCTTTCTGAAGGAGAATTCTCTTCAGGCTAAAGTTTCAATAACATTCCAGCCTAACCATGAAATTATACAGTACTTGTCTAAACTGTCTGGTCTTGGACAGATTGAACACAGTACACAGACATTGATGGGACAAGGGAATCCAAACAAGGTAATCACTGTGCAGGGGAAGTCTGAACACAATGTGAAAATATCAAGTGATTCAAAAAAATGCAGTATCATAGCCATCTGTGTACTCCCAGACAGAAAGGTCCTGGTTGTAGACAACTCTAATGCGAATGTCAAGCTTCTTGACCAGCAGTACCAGGTGGTGAGTCACTGGAGTGGTACTGGCAGGCCATTGGGTATGTGTGAGATCACATCCAGTGAGGTGGCTGTGACTGTGAATGGTCCAGATACAAACACACATGAGGTCCAGTTCATCACAGTAAACAACAGGCAGCTGGTCATGGGGAAAAAGCTTCAGTTTCAACATACATGTAGTGGTATTGCCTTCCACCAAGAAGACCTGTATATTACTTCTAATACTGCCCTGTACATGTACACACTCAGTGGGATATTTGTCAGCAAGATGTATGAGGATACATCAGATGATCTGACAGGTAAGAATAGCAAAATTATAACATTTATATTTTAGGTTGAATACATATATATAGAATGTAGCATCATTGTATTATTCCAGCCACAGTTAAGAATGCAATGTCACGTTTAGTCCATTCAGTGTATGACATATCTATAAATGAACATAAATGTGTTTTTAAATTACTGTTACCTTTAGTCAATAGTTTTTGGTTTATTTAAAATGTTCAACAATTGAGTATGGACTTGTAAAGAAAACAACTGTCTTTTATAATTGATCATGAAACTATATATATATATATATAATATTTCAATTTCAGAAACAAAGATACTTTAAAGTTACTTATGTGTATGATTGTCATGTAAAATATCTCAATATATGTTTCAATAACATTGTAATCCTGTGTATATGTATGGATAATCTATAATTACTGCATGTAGTTATATCACCTGACACATTTTTCAGTGTAAGTATTTCCTTCTGTGGTGTTGTTGTAGACATCAATTCTTGAAGCACCAGTCACATGCAAACATCCCAAACATTGAGCGAAAACAAAGCACTGGAACAAAACTTCCTGTCAAACCTAGTTAATGATTATTAAGGGTTTTAATGCAGACCTTAATCATTTGTTGCATAATTTATTGTATTTAACAATATACATTTAATACAATTTTAACGAAATTTGTTATCAATTGCTATACATATTATTTAATTGCTTGATGCTACTCTGTATTGCAGTAGGGAGGTGTGCTGTGAGTCCCACAGGGGACAAGTTGTACATCACTAACAACTCCAAGCACAAGGTTCGTATCCTGGCCAGGGATGGGTCAGTCCTGTTTACCTTTACTGACCCAGCACTGGCCTGGCCATTTGGTGTAAATGTGACACCTTTCGGGCAAGTGCTGGTATGTGGAGGCTTCTCCAACTTCTATATCATACAGTTGGACAGTGAGGGAAGAAGAAAGCTGGCCACTCTTGCTACGGAGAAGGGTGACCCATTGTCAGTCTGCTACAACAGACACACCGCCTGCATAATTGTCGGAATTGGCAGAAACAATAGTATCCAGGTGTTCAAAGCACAATAGTGTTATTTAACAAGCATCTTGTTTTATTTTTCAGATTATTCAAATTGGCCATGAGAATATGCTGTTTTACAATTAGAGCATTGAGATATGATACCATAACAATGATAGTATTAATAAAAAGTATATGTGAACATTATAAGTGCTATGCATGTATTAAGTTGTTAAATCTATGAAAATTCTTTGTGTATTTCTATTTCACTTAACACGTCAAAATGATTTTAGTTCAGAGAATAATTTATGTTATTTACCTGACATCAAAATCGCACTCGATTTATGTATATTGGCTTTCATGTTTTTAACATACATTACAAACGTATAGAAGATTACTTGAAAATTGTTTGATCCTTGGTTTTGAAATATGATGAAAATTGTTGTTTCCTGCTTTGAAAACACATTTCTTTAAAAATTGTAAAGACCTTTTCTCAGGTTTGGATCAAAATTAATACCCAATGAAATGTTCAAATATTCTCTTCCAGTTCAATTAAATGAATAAATGTTAATTCAGCATCGGTTAATATGAAAATTATAGCGATGCAGCATTTTGCAATTTTTTAACCCGAGTTTACAGTGCGAAGCTGTTCGAACAAGAATTTACACTATCAAGACATTTTGTGTGTGCCCCTTTATATTTTCCAGAGTGTTTATTTTGGTGTTCTTATATAAAACAATTAGAATTTTATCAAATACCCTGTTTCCTATTTAATACAACCATAAAATATTGTTTTAAATTACACATGTGTAAGAAAACATTTTAAATGTTTTCATTGGCTTAGTTTTTGTTTATTGACCAATCGCATTTTGTTATTTTGCTGAAATGACGTTGCAACGTCAAATGACGTCACGAAATGTAATCAAAATTCGGGATTTATCATTATGTTTGCGTAAATATTTATTTAATTCGATCATTTAAAAGCATGTGATCAAAAAAGATCCGACACTCGTTGTCATATTAAACCATATTTTATTTAACTCGTCCAGGAAATTTGTCAAAGGCTCGCTTACTAACAAAATTCCTGAACTCGTTTAATAAAATATGGTATAATATGACAACTTGTGCCTGATCACATATATATATATATTGCATTCTGTAAAATTGTAAATGTTATAACATATAGTTCTTCCTCACTCTTCCCTACCCTTATATGTATGCACTTACATTATAAAAATTCATATAATTGTTTTTTTTTATAATTGATATTCAAACATTTTTAAGTAATGAGTTTCACATAAGCAAAAATTACAACAGTGCATTCATGTAGAATTAAGTAGCTGCAAGACATTTAAGAAAAACCAATAGTAAGAACCAGTTTAATTGATCTTATTACAAATAATATGTCATAAACATAAATTGATTACCATTAGTCTTTTTGCATAAATTCTCCGGTTATAAATAGTAATGAAATACAATGCAATCAATTTTAATAAAGTTGGATATATTCCAAGAAAACATATACATGCATGTACAGGTAAATTAAAGATTGGCTCCCTAACAAGTCTTAAACACTGTTACAGAAAACATCAAGAATAAAGTTTAAAAAATAGAAAAAAAGTAAGTTTCAACAGGACTCGAACCACTGACCCCTGGAGTCGTGGAGAAAAAGTCTACCACTGAGACCACTCGGCCATCCGCACCCATACAATCACTGATGTATTTTATATAAGCAATCATCGTAGTTTCACAAAATATAACGACAACAACAGAACTCTCCAAATTATTTAATCGTTTCGCGCTGCAACGCTTTATAATGTTCAGGTTTTTAAATCGTCAAAAGATGCATATAATGGCTATTTTAGAGCATAGTAAACATTCAGTATTACTGTTTCCTCACAAATATCATAACTAAAACGAAAATTTGTGAATCCGAACCAACTTTTTTAACTTTGTCAATTTACCACAACGTGATAAGGTCTCTTTAAACCTGAACATTGAGTGCTGATGGTGACAAATCGTAATCATGTAGTCATTTTCTAGGCCGAGTTTAAATCTGGGTCACATGTACAAAAAACTCGATCACTAAGTAAATTCTTAAAATAGCCTTGATACCACATTAGAGGCCACATTTTTTACTCATTCATGATGCTACCTGAAAATATTGCCATAACACACCTGTACAATGGTGTTGTTGCATTTGTATATGAGCCTTGCTCTGGGAAAACGGGGCTTAATGCATGTGTGTAAAGTGTCTTTCCAGATTAGCCTGTCGAGTCAACACAGGTCAATCAGGGCGACACTTTCTGTCTTAACTGGATTTTCGCCTGTGTGGATTGCCAGTTTTTCCAAAACGATGCTCAAGTGTTTATGTTAATATATCATATTGACACATATACATAGCCATTGCAATGGCAGAAATAGTCAATTATACAAATATGTACACACATTGTTCATATATTTTATGTTCACATGTTTCTTGTTGAATTTGGCTGTGTTATTTGACTCTTCATTCATATCACAATTCATATGCATTATATAAATGTATACCAAGCACTATACAAAGTGGATGTGATCAAGTGTGGGGCCTTATACACCTTATGTGTGATCAAGTGTGGGGCCGTATACAAAGTTAATGTGATCAAGTGGGGGCCGTATACAAAGTGGATGTGATCAAGTGTGGGGCCTTATACACCGTATGTGTGATCAAGTGTGGGGCCGTATACAACGTAAATGTGATCAAGTGGGGGCCTTATACAAAGTAAGTGTGATCAAGTGGGGGCCTTATACAAAGTAAATGTGATCAAGTGGGAGGCCTTGCACAAATTAAGTGTCATCAAGTGTGGGGCCGTATACAATGTGAGCATGATTAAATGTGTGGCTTTATTCAAAGTAAGCATGATTTAGTGTGAGGCTTTATACAATGTGAGTGTGATAAAGTGTGGGACCTTATACAAATTAAGTGTGATGAAGTGTGGGGAATTATACAAAGTAGTGGTATTTAGTGTGGGGCCTTATACAAAGTAACTGTGGGGCCTTTTACGAATTAAGTGTGGTTAAGTGTGGATCCTTATACGAAGTAAGTGAGATTAAGAGTGGTCTTTAACAAAGTGAGTATGAATAAGTGCGGGGCTTATACAATGTAAATGTTTGTAATTGTCGGGTCTTATACAAAGTAATTGTGATTATAAATGGGGCTTATACAAATTAAGTGTGACTAAGAATTACCCTTGCTTTAAAACATTGACAAAAACTTATTTGTTAAGTCAGATTTGTTTCAGATTTGTTAACTACACTCTTTATATATTTACTTGTAAGACTAATGTTGCATTTTATACTAAGTCTTTCAAAATGCCACTCCTGAAGACGATTGTGTATATAGAATGCAAAATTAGTAATCCAAATGATTGTTAGAAATACATGTTTGTTATTATGCACCCTTTGCAGATGCGGGATCGAATCACTGTTTACTTTTTATTTGATGTTAACAGTCGAATTGCTTGTAACATGAAATTTGGTTAAGAACAAAACATCTATAAGTATACGGTAAGTTTAGTTTAATTTCTAAGCCTGAACATATTTTGGCTGGTTTCCATTTATAAAATGAGGTTATTTCTTATCAACAAATTTTATCATAATCTGTACTTATTTACCTACCTAAAGGTCATTATAGGCTTCTTGTTTTGCATTCTAAAATGTTTGTCCATATTTACCAAATCTGACTGTTACTCTGATGTATTTGTTTTCCAATTGAAGCTATAATTTCACAATATTTTTGTCTTCAGTAAGACTGTGTCCGGAGAAAATCTCCACAAAAAACTGAATATTGTATGTGTATTTTCTAGGGTGTATGTTAACACTGTTTCAGCGTACATATCTTCATTTCATTTTTCTTCTTCAATGTTTTTTAACATTTATTTTTAATTCCTTAAAATACATGAATGTTTAAAATGCGAGTTAAATTAATTTTCTATTTAAGTATTAATACAATTAAACTGTTTCTAAAAAAAAATAGAAACCCTGTTTTAGTATAGGTAAGCTTTCTGACACTATAGTGATGATTTTTGGCGGTGTTTAGATTATATTTAAACTAATTACCTTGTTTTCTCAGTATAAAAAATTGTAATTTGTTTGCTAACAAAAATATAGTCCCAAATAAACAACAAATACCCTTCAAGGCAAATTAAAGTTGTTCATTAGATAATTGTGCAAGTGATATCAATCTATTATTGTTGGCATCTGTTTGTATACAGAGTAAACAGTATTTGTACAAATTATCATCTATGTATATATTGGTAAAGCATCAAATTCAATATGTACCAAAGTTTTGTCACAGAATAAAATGTATTTATCTTTTCAAAAAACTTTCTTATTTATGACACATTTTGGTATTGCCGACATGGGAGAAAATGTGGGGACACATTTTGAAACTAGCCCTTCTGGAAAACTTGGCTAACTGCATGAGTGTAAAGTACTTCCCAGATTAGCCTGTGCAATCTGCACAGGCTAATCAAAGAATACACCTTTCACTTTTATGGAATTTGTGGTTTAAAGTCTCTTCTAAATGAAAACCACTCTAGGCTGAAAGTGTCGTCAATGATTAGCCTGTGAAGATGGCACAGGCTAATCTGGGATGAAATTTTACGCTCCTGCATTAAGCCTGTTTTCTAGTGCAAGACTCACATGGCCCCATGTCTGTTTACATGTACCTTAAAGTGAGCTGTGAAGTAAGAAACCACAAGAAATCAAATTGATAAAATGTTTATTTACATGTTAACAAAGTCAGTAATTATAAACAAGAGGGCCATGGTGGCCCTAGGTTGCTCACCTGAGTAGTTTTAACGTTAAGCAAGGGTTGTTAACGTTGTTTTGTGAAAAGAAAGGGTTTGTTGTTTAGGCAGATATATACGTATATGCGTTAAAAGTACTTAGTAGTTCTTTGTGTGTGTTTATGTTTTTAAAAAAGACATTTGTTACCTGTTGCAACAAAGCTATATTTTTGGTAAAAGTAATATGTGGACATTTATTTAATAATGAGCATCAGCAAATGAGAATGGAGGTACTTTTTTGCACAAATTGTTGTCCAGCTTTGAGATCATGCAATAATGAGATTAGCGTCTCGGCATCTTTGGATATTATAGGGGATGACTAGTTACAACCCGTTTTTGCAAGAACAGCTTTAGATACCGCAAACAACTGTATAGATTTATTGTTTATGAAATAGATTTTGCATAATTACATATAATATGTTAAATTGTATGAAAAGTCGGTAATAAAGAAGTAAATGAGTATGATAATATGTACTAGAAATTCAAAAATTCAAGATTGGTCTTCTTTGTGTCCATCTGACATAAATCAAAAGTCTTGGAAGTGCCCCGTTAATTGGGGCCAATTTCCAAGGAGTGTTACACAAATGGCTATTTAAAAAGTCTTCAATCAACACTATTGTACTGGAAGAATGCAAGCACAGGTATAAATGAGCTTTATAAAGAGTAGGATAATTGAATGAAAGGTCAAATAACATTCATATGTAACAATTCTTGTTGTTTTTATTTGTTTTACCACTATGTTGAATTTCTGCAAAAGAAAAAGGTAACAATCTGAAGTATTGGCAATAATTAATTTGAGTAATGCAATAATTATAATTAAATATTTAGGTTGTTGTTTATGTGTCTAAATCCATGACCAGTATCATCATCATAATCATCATCATCATAATCATCATCATCATCATCATCATCATTGTGCACCAACATCCTCATTACAACTAGAGTGTTAACATGCTTTTAATATAGTCATATTAGAAAAACTGCTGCTCCCCTTGCCGCCATGTTCTTCAACGAACTGTTACCATTTTTAGCGGAGCTATCATTAGAACAAATCTTTGGACAAAGTTCCATGAAGATTGGACAATAAATATGACTTCTAGGGTGCTAACATGGTTTTACTTTATCCATATAAGAAAAACTGCCCCGCCCCCCTGGCGGCCATTTTTTTCAACGGACCGGAACTATTTTCAAAGTCGATCTATTATTAGAATGAATGTTCTGAACAAGTTTCATGAAGATTGGACTATAAATGTGACTTCTAGAGTGTTAACAAAGTTTTACTATAGCAATATAAGGAAAACTGCCCCGCCCCCTGGTGGCCATGTTTTTCAACAGACCGGAGCCATTTCCTAACTCAGCTGAGATATCATAAGAACAATTGTTCTGACCAAGTTTATTAACATTGGACTATAAATGTGACCCCTAGAGTGTTAAAAAGGTTTTACTATAGCCATATAGGGAAACTTTCCCGCCCCCTGGCGGCCATATTTTTCAACGGACCAAAACCATTTTGAAACTCAACCTAGTTATCATAAGAACAAATGTTCTGAACAAGTTTCATGAAGATTGGACAATAAATGTGACTCCTAGAGTGTTAACAAGGTTTTACAATAGCCTTATAAGCAAAACTACCCCGCCCCCTGTCGGCCATGTTTTTCAACGAACCGGATCCATTTTAGAACTCAGCCGAGATATCATTAGAACAAATGTTCTGACCAATTTTCATAAAGATTGGACTAAAAATGAGACTTCTAGAGTGTCTAAAATGTTTTACCATAGCCATGTACTAAAAAAATATGCCCCGCCCACTGGCCGGTATGTTTTTCAACTGACAGGAACCATTTTCGAACTCATCTGAGATAGTATTGAGACAAATGTTCTGACAAAGTTTTATGAAGATTCGACAATAAATGTGACTTCTAGAATGTTAACAAGCTTTTTCTTTAATTTGACCTAGTGACCTAACTTTTGACATCACGTGACCCAGTTTCGAACTCGACCAAAATATAATCGGGACAAAACTTCTAACCAAGTTTCATGAAGGTTAGACAATAAACGTGGCCTCTTGAGTGTTAACAATGCAAAATGTTGCCGACGAACGACGGACAAAAGGTGATCAGAAAAAACTCACCATGAGCACGTGCTCAGGTGAGCTAAAAGCAGTGATATAAAGATGTTGCACGTTAACCTTAGGCAGAGCATGACTCAGACAAATGGGCAGCAGAATAGCTCAGACTTATCTGCAAATAGTGGAGATACAAATTACATTAACACATGCGTTTCCTATTGTTGTGAAATTATGCATATGGTGTCTAACAAGCCAAAAAAACACCAATAATTTTCAATCCAGGAAATCAACTCAAAAGAGTTACACTTTTGATGCAATTCAATAATGTGTTTAAACAAAGAATGACTAGAATTATTGATAGGGTTATATTTATAGATGTGATAGACAAATTTCATTTATAAAATAAGGCCTGATGGTTATTATATTAAGCTAAAATGCGAGTCACTTGGAAAATCCTGTGCTCTTGCAAAGTGTATCCATCCATAATAAAAACATCTTATATAAAAAATGTCAAGATATTATAACAACACAGGTTTTTTTTATTCCTAAGCACGTTTCATTTATGAGCGGATTATGAATGTGATTCCTAGAGTGTTTACATATTTTTACTATAGCCAGATACAAAAATGCTCAGCCTCATGGCACTCATGGTTTTCAATGGCCTGAAATAATATTTCACGAATGCCGAGACATAATAAGATACAAATGTCGGACCAAGTTTAAGGAAGATTTGGCGATACATTTGGCCTCAAGAAGGTTCACGAGCTTTTTAAAATTTTACCAAGTGAGTAAGTTAACAACCCGAAGTGACTTTGTTTCAAACTTGGTTTAGATATGATTGGGAAGCATAATTGTAACACTTTGTATGAAGAACGGGCAATAAATGTAGCCTATAGGGAGATCACAAGCTTTCCCTTTAAATTGACCTAGTAACCATGTTTTTCATTCAACATAATTCAGTTTTGAACGCATCCCTAATAAGTACTGGGACCAATGTTGTCACCAAGTTCAATGAAGTTTAAAAATAAATGAGGCCACTAGACTGTATTTAAGTTTTACTTACAGTACATATCTATCTTGTTTTTGAGCCTTTGAACCAGTTTAACACTCAAGCAAGATATTAATAGGATACTGTTCTTACCAAGTTGTATGAAGATAGGGAAATACATGGGACCTCTAGAGTGTCCACAGGCTTTCCTTCAATTTGACCGTGCGAACTACATTTTAAACACATGCGATAGACAGTCTCAGCAAATGACCTCCAGAGTGTTCACAATGTTTTTTCTAAAATATATTATAAGAAAAACTGCCTATTTAGCCCGAAAATATTGTCTAGGGTACCTCTTTGAACCAACTCATGGAATCAGAATTAAGCAAAAATTGTGCCTTTTAATAGGCAAAGCATTTGCAAAACATAACGCAAGAAGTGAAAACTATTCTATGTGGCATTACATCTGTCGTTAAACAGGGTGTTTAGAATTCTGGAAGATGTTCTTTTTGTCATATTGTGCCTTGTATGGGATAAACACAATGTAAAATTACCATTTCAAAGATAATTTAATAGGTACATGTATTTAGACCCCAGACAATTGCTTTTTTATACATGTGTATGGAAATTTCTAGACCCTTTAAATGTATATGTCGGATAATATTGAGTCTTTGTGCACATGTGAGCCTGTCAGTTCAAGAAGTGAACTCCGTACAGCCAACGTTAAGCAAGCATCAGTACGCATTATATATTCTCTTGTTTGTGATCTGTGAATAATTCAAGGTGTTCTGTTCACATCTGAAATCAGTTCTAGGTCACTGGGAATGTCATCAAACGGTTTTGTATTATTTTCGAGATAGAAGATCAAGTGCTTTAACAGAGCTGAAAATCGTTAGTTATTCGGGTTAAAATTAAATAAAACATCACATAAAAACATGTACTGGCCATTCATTGTACATGTTATAGTACTCGTGACATACCCACCACATTTAAATCAGAGTGTGAAAACATCAAAGTACAAAGACTGTTTTATATGTGCATGTAACTTAGCTGATAAATTCAATCCTATATTTTAGTTATCTTAGTTTTAGACAAATATTTAAAGTCAACAATCAGACCTATGATAAATATGGGCAATACCCCCTAACGTACTATGGATGTTTTACCTCCCTACATGTATTCAAGTCAGGTGATTTTACAAGATGAGATAATGCTTATAAAATACTGAGGTGAATTCAATGTAAGATAATTGAAATAGTATCTGACTTTATCTATTGGTTTTCCCATTTTCAGAACATGGGATGATTAAACCATTTGTACTTTGTCCTGACGCGTGATATACAGATAAAGGTTGCACAATATTTGTCAAGCATTTCATATTATTGTGCGACTATTCAATCTTTGGGTTGATTGCATTTCACGCTGGACATACTTGGGGACTTTTCTAACGCATCACTTTTCAAACTTGAATGTCTCAGTTATGAGAACAGATATTGATTAAAATTTTTACATACGATCATTTTACTACATTCTATGCAAGCTCACGATAAAATCATTCATCCTTGACAAATGGACGCTTTCGCATGTGGGGTAGGTGTGGATCTATATGTTTGCCCGTGGAAATGGTGAAACGCGATTTAATTATTTCAATTGAATAATTTTATGTGGTTTCTTACACAAGGAAAACATAAAATTAATTTACAAAACAATATAGCTCGTATGAATATTCAGGAGCGCAATCGCGCACTTTGCATTTATCAGGCTACCTTTCCCACTTGCTTAAGCGTCCGATCGTCACGGATGAATGATTTTATCTTTAGCTTGCACATATTGTAGTCAAATGATCACATGTGCAATTTTAAATAAAAATATTTGCACATTACTGAGATATGTTATTTGTAAAAGTGTTGCGTTAGAAAAATCACCAAGTGTAATAATAGGCGATATACATATTATTCCAATTTAATTTCAATTTCATAATTTTAGGTAAGTTTTTACACAAGAAAAACATAACATTAATTAAAGAAGAACAATATGGCTCGTATGAATATTTAGGAGCGAAACGGCTCATTCGGCATGTTGCTAGTCGGTCAGTTAATAAGACGTGTATGTTTATGCGAGTTTGCGAATTTGACTTTCAGTGACGTTTATAATTTGTTAAGTTGTATATTTTGTTGGTTTTCAATTAAATTTTCAGGAATTATCAGATATGTGTTTAATTATTTTTTGTCCAAATTTCAACACAAGCCGTTCAAAAATAAGGGAGCTATATTGATATGATTAAGTGATGCGTTAGAAAAGTCTCAAAGTGTACTGACATTAGGAATAAAATGTAATCAAGTAGTTCTACAAATTTAGTTATATTGTCCCAAAATTAATTGAACAAGGGTTGTTAACGTTGTTTTGTGGAAAGAACGGGTTTGTTGTTTCGGCAGATATATACATATATGCATTATAGGTAGTTTTGCGTGGACAGAAATTTAATAATGAACATCAGCAAAAAAAAATGGAAGTACATTTTCCCACAAATTGTTGTCATGATATAAGCATCTCCGCATCGTTGGATGTAATAGGAGATGACTAGTTACAACTTGTTTTTGAAAGAACAACTTTAGATACTGAAAACAACTGTATTTTTCATTAGATTAAGTGGTTATGAAATAGTTTTTGCATAATTAAATACACTACGTTGAATTGTTATCATATATCAAAGTCGGTTGCAAAGAACTAAATGAGTATGAGAATATGTACAAAAAAATTCAACATTGATCTTCTTTTAGGATACAAAACATCACTTGATCTTTCTTATAGTTACAAATGTGTGCAAATATAGAAGTAAACACACACAAGACATTGGAAAAATTATCATATCAAAACAACTGTCAAACTATTTGCAATTTAACTGCACAAAAAATCTGTAACATAAATATATTATTTTTCCAAAAACAACTGCCAAATCAACTTTTCTTTTTAACCAAACATATTGTTGTGCTTCTTAAAAGATGTGATACATTGTTGGTTTTTTCACTACCAAATTGTTCACATAGTGTTTTCAAACAACTGGAATAATTTTCAGACTCCCCTTGCAATGATATTTCCAATTGAAACAACAACAAAACCTGTTAAAACACAAATCCTTCATAATCACACACAAACTACTGACTGACTGAGAACTGTATGCCTAAAACGTTTCCGGTTGTAATATATCTTATGAATGGTGTCCAACTGACATCAAGACAAAGGTGTTTAATGGGAGAGCCCAGTTAGTTGGGGCAAATTTTCAGGGAGAGTTACACATTAAGAAGGCATCAATCAACACTTTTGTTCTGCAACAGTGCACAGGTATAAAGGAGTTTTATATACGTAGGATAAGTGAATGATCAAAGGTCAAATAAGATTCATATGTGACTATTCTTGTTGTCTCATTGGTGCTAACACTATGTTGAATTTCTGCAAAAAAGTCAATATAAATAAATGTTGACGACGGACGACGGACGACACACGACGGACAAAAGATGATCACAAAAGCTCACCATGAGCACGTTGTGCTCAGGTAGGCTAACAATGGGGTCGCCACACTTTTAACAGAGATTTTATTTTTTAACAATCCCTACCGACTATGTTAAATTAAAAAAATACAGCAATTAGGCAGAACCCAAGTACCGGGTCATAGATTGCTAGAAATGTGCATAAACCTCAGAAATAGTGCATTCCTGACAAGCCATGCATTTATGATTGGAGGTCAAACACAATTCAAGTTATATACAGTTGTTTATCCCCTTAGTAAATTTCTGTGTAATGAATATCACTACTTGAAATTTTGAGAATATTAAATAAAGGGTTTTCAGATGGCATAAATAGTTTTATTGTTTGTTGCACTTCATCCCCAACTAATCATCATCATAATAATCGTCTTTAAAAAGGAACAACAATAAATATTTAAAAATTTGACAATTTAACTGTTTATCTTATCGGCAGAATTAATATTCAGATGACTGCATGGAGATCATGAATATCATTATATGCATAAATTTCATTCACAGTGTACATTGTTAATTTCTAAGTAGAGTGTAAACAAGGTTACACTATAAAGCGTTTTAAGGAAAACTACCCCATCCCGTGGCAGCCAGGTTTTTCAACAGACCGTAACCATAAAGATTCCCGGCCTAGATATCATAAAACCAAATGTTGCGACTATGTTTCATAAAGATTTGACTACAAATATGACTTCTAGAGTGTTAACAAGGTTTTATTGTAGCCATGAAAGGAAAACTGCCCCGCCCCTGGCACACATGTTTTTCAACGGTCCGGAACCATTTTCGAACTCAGCTGAAATATCATTGGGACCAATATTCTGACCAAGTTTCATGAAGATTGGACTTAAAATGTTACGTCTAGAGTGTTAACAAGGTTTCACTATAGCCATATACGGTAAACTGCCCCGCCCCCTGGTGGCCATGTTTTTTAAAGGACCGGAACCATTTTCGAACTCAACTATTATGAAAACAAATGTTCTGACCAATTTAAATAAAGATTGGACCATAAATGTGACTTCTAGAGTGTTAACAAGGTTTTACTAAATCCATATAAGGAAAACTGTCCCGCCGACTGGCGGCCATGCTTTTCAACCAAGCAAAACCATTTTCTAACTCAGCTGAGAAAACATTAAGACAAATTTTATGACCAAGTTTCATGAAGATTGGATATTAGATGTGACTTCCAGAATGTTAACAAGCGTTTTCTTAATTTGACCTAGTGGCCTAGTTTTTTACCTCACAAGATCAATTTTTGATCTCGACTTAGATATCATTGGGACAAATCGTTCGACCAAGTTTCATGAATATCAGACACAAAATGTTGCCGCTAAAGTGTTAACAAGGCAAAATGTTGACGACGCACGACGGACGACGCACGACGGAAAAGAGGTGATCCCAAAAGCTTACCATGAGCACTGTGAGCTAAAAAAAACACATCAGCATCAAATATTGGTGAGTACATAATAAAAGAAAGGCAGAAAGTGTTGTCTCTGACTAGCCTGTGCAATCGGCACAGGCTTATCTGGGATGACACTTTACGCTCATTCATAAACCCAAAAACATGAATATCAAATATAGGTGAATACATAACACATGACTACAAAGCTACTTCTTTTAAAATGAATCTTGCTCTGGGAAAACAAGACATAATACATGTTCGTAAAGTGTCGTCCAAGATAAGCCTATGCAGTCCACACAGGCTCATCAGGGACGACACTTTCTGCCTAAACTTTATTTTCAGTTCAAAGAGACTTACTTTAAACAAAACTATACCAGCAAAAATGTGGTCCCTGATTATCCTAAGTAGAGTACACAGGCTAACCTGGGATGACCCTTTGAGCACTAAGACTTCCTTTAAACGAAACCATTAAAGTGAAAATGTGGTTCCTGATTACCCAATAAAGACTGCACAGGCTAGCCTGGGATGACACTTTAAGCACATGTATTCAGCCAATTTTGCCCAGAACGAGGCTCAATGGCTCCTTGCATACCAAAAGCCACCCATCAATGGCTAGAATTAGCATTAAAGGTAATCAATGGTTTGAATTAGCATTAAATGTAATGAATGGATAGAATTAGCATAAAAAATAATCCATAATTAGAATTAGCATAAAAGGTAATCAATTGTTAGAATTAGCATACAAAGTAATCAATGGTTATAATTAGCATAAAATGTAGTTATTCACAGATTTCGTTTTTTTAAACATACCATTACCCAGTAACTATATTAAGTGCAAAAAAAAGTATTCGATATTTTCAACCAGCATACAGCAGCATACTTGACAATATTTTACCTTTGCTGGAATGAATTTTCGTGTATTTTTTACAAATGGCTTTCCAGGACAAATACATTCGTGTATTTCTTATATTTGACAAAAAATGATGAATTTGTTTCTGTAATTTTTTGATGTGTTGGTGTTAAATTCATGGATATGTCAAACGCATACAATTTACGAAATAATAACAGCATCATGTGAATATTGAACACAATGCTTCAGATAAGAGATAACTTTGAACAATTCTCTTCAGGTGATAAATTGAAAGTCCACTTTCAGTGACGACTTTGAAAAATTTACATAAGAATTTTCTACAAAACACACCCAAGAACTCTTTATACACAAGCGATTGCCATATAGAAATCACAGTACTTTTTGCTGAGGGAGATTTTACAAATGACCATTTCTCTAAGATAATAGGGCGTTATGCATGTGCCTTAACTAGTAAAGTGTCGTCCCAGATTAGCCTGTGAAGTCGGCACAGAATTATCAGACACGACACTCTCCCTCTACACTGGATTTGCGTTTAGAAGAGATTCCTTTAAACAAAAAACTCTATTAAAGTGGACAGTGTTGTTCCTGATCAGCCTGTGTGGACTTCACAGCCTAAACTGGGACAATACTTTCAGCACATGCATTTAACACCGTTTTCCAAGAGCGATGTTGTCCAACCGTCCTTTTCCAAAAGTAAAATCTCCTAATTTGCATGTGCTGACTTCATATGGAGATTTAACAAAGAAGAGAGGGAGGTTTGAATGATTGTTGACCTCATATAGTTGATGTACGTCTCCATTTGTATCGCTTGCCCTTCATGAGCTGGATGTTGGAAGAAGCTTTGTACGTTAGCAGCGCCGGGCTGTGAAGAAGAAGGGACACACCAGTCTCTGCAAACAGAGTATACAAAATAATTGTGACCTGCTCTTGGAAAATGGGGATAAATTCGTGTGCATAATGTTATGTCCCAGACAAGCCTGTGCAATAATCTGGGATGACCATGTACGTACATCAGTGTCCAACCAAAACATGTCTTATTTTTCAGGTAGCCCACTGGGCTACCAGTAAAAATATTTGGTAGCCCATAAAATTTACCTTCAAAATGATAAGAGGCAAGTTTTCATCTTTATTGTATTTATTCATACGTCGTACATGCATTAAGCCCTGTTTTCCCAGAACATGGTTTAATTGAGAACAAGCGACTCATAGCCTGCACGAACAGCTGTCCCCACAGATGGAAGCGCTACAGAAGACCTCCCATTTAATCTTTGCCTCCAGATTCCCCGGTGTATCGGCAATGAAGAAGACAACTTATTAACTAGATGAAAGGGAGAAGATTTACCACAAATATCAGCTTATAAGCCTAACCATGTTTCTAAATCATAATGCAGAATAATTTATTTCAAACACACTCGCCCACAGTGGCAGTGTTCATTACAACTCCACATAGACACCCAGTACTGGTTTTACACAGGAAGCGGACTTAAAGAGCGTTTCGATGAGCCATATACTGTGGATGTAATCAAACACAAATAAATAAGTTAATTCTAGAGTGACATGAGACATGCAGTCTGTACATGCAAATCCTGAATGACACCTTAGCTTTAATGAAATTTTTGGTTTAAAGAAAGTTTCTTCTAAACGAAAATCAAGTATACGCGGAAAATGTCGCCCCTGATAAGCCTCAGCGAACTTCACACGCTAATTTAGGGTCGATACTTTTCGCACATGCATTATGTCCCCTATTCCCAGAACGCCACTCATATTTAATTATCTGATGCTTTCGTATACTTCACTAATTAGCATGCAATCGAACTTCTTACTATCCAGTTTCTGTAAAATGGAAGTACAAGAGAGCAGAAACTGCATTCTCTCATCCCTTATTAGACAATTAAGGTTTCAGGCCTCGTTTTAAAGAAGCCTGAAGCATTCTGAATACATGTTTATTATTTGTTAAGCATTCTTTGATTACAATATTTGCAAATGCATTGTTAATTATTTGTAATCAATGGTATAGCAATATGGGGCGTAAGATTAACTTTAAATGATTATTATATTTGACCGCAATGACATGAGACTATGTTCTCATTTTTAATAATCTGATTCAATTTAAATAATTGTGTAAATCTCAAGTTTGGTCTGCAAAATATCAGTGCAACAGCTCCATCCGAACTGAATTTTTCAGGAGAAAGTGTTCTTATATTATAAGTTACAGTTATCATAAAGTATCATCAAGTTTCATGATTATTCGGTTTAAACCATGTAAAATATTCAACTGACATCGTTTTCCTAGATACCGCCATTTTCCTGATTGCGACCCGCGGCAGGTGTTCTCAAAGGAGGCCCCGTTTTTAACACTGCAATACTACAAAAAGAAATAATTATTATTATTAATTATTTTCAATTTAATTGACTAAATTCCACAGAAACTAATATAAAATGTAGCCAAGGGAATAAGTAGTCAGATATATGTATCTAAATTTTATAGGAATATTTCTGGAATATGTAACCTACATGTATTTAAAGATAACGACACTTACCATAGACGTCAATAACATCTGCGTCTGTGCATTTACGGAATTACTTAAGTTCATCAAATGTTAAAAGTATTTTTTTTCAAAATCACTGGCACAGCTTTCCAAGACATAACATGAGTCTTGTTTTCGGAAAACTGGTCTTAATGCATCTTCATAAATTGTGTTCCTAAATTCACTTGTGCAGTCCACACAGGCTTATTTGGGACAACACTTTCAACCTTAAGTGGAAGACACTTCCATTAAACGAAAAATACACCAAAAGCTCAACCTGTCGTCCCTGAGTAGCCTATGCAGACCACACAGGCTTATCGGTGATGACAAATTTTGCACATTAATCAAGCCCAGTTTTCCCAGAACAAGGCTCAAATGTTAAAATGCTTGTTTTCATTATCACTGGCACATCATAACAAGACCTACCCTGCACATGTCTGAATCATTAAGGTTGACTATTCCTTCTTTCATCATGGCCCGGTCAATGTATTGAGCTATCAAGGCATATTGAGCCAGACTGGAACTCCGCAGGCGAAGACCATTTGCCTTCAATAGTAATCTTTGAAATTCAATGCATGAAAGATAAATCACAGCCTCACTCTTGGAAAACTGGGCGTATGCATGTGCGTAAAGTGTTGTACAAATATAACGGCTACAAATAAGTCAGGTAAAATTAAGGCTATACATAGGTCTAGTAAAACTTAGGCTATACTTAGGTCTGGTAAAATCCAACTACTCGCAACTATCATCTGCCCTAGCTGTTTACAACAGTTTAGCCTTAAAATCACCTGTCTCCCTGTACGGATATTACAAGTTAACAGGTGACAAATTAATTACAGTTTAACAAGAATTAGTAAGGTTTAACAAGCACAGTCAATAAACAATGCATTTGTTTTCGTAGTACAACTTATCGTCAGCGTTTGGAAACTTTAGCTTAACATTAGCAAAGAAAATGTACTTAATAAACATGATCACTCACACACAGCAAAACAAGTATACACTATTATGTACGAACAGTCAATAATTATAAATTACAATTTAATTAGAACATGTTTGTCGATAAAAAATGTTGATTATAATACATGCGCACAGTCATCATTGTACTCATACACGAGTTTTTATTAATTCTGATTGTAGCAAAACTTTTGACATCAGTTAAATGAAGCCTGACTTGAGTAAACATTTGAGTTGTCATTGGCGCGATTATATTAATATAAAGGATTACAGTTTTAGATATATGAATGCTAGTTTACAATTAAACGGTTCTTTTCACGTTTTGGTAAATTGACAAAATTAAACAAAATTGTTTAAGATTCGCACATGTTCGTTGTCGTTATGAATAATGCACATTAACCATGCTCTAAAATATCCATTACATGCATCTGTTGACGATTTAAAAACCTGAAAATTATCAAGCGTTACAACGCGAATCGATTTAATGATTTGGTGAGTTTTGTTGTTGTCGTTGAATAGTTTGACACTACCAGGATTGTTTATATAAAGTATATACTACAACAATCATAGTATGAGCACGGATGACCGAGTGGTCTCAGCGATAGAATTTTACTCTCAGTGGTTCGAGCCCAGTTGAGGGTTCCTTTTTTCTTTATTTAATTTTATTCCTTTTATTTTACTAGAGCTTTTTGGATCAAATGTTTACATTTGTCAATATAAATGACAAACTTCAATACATGCCAAAATTCTGTGACAAGACCCCGTCGAAATATGTACAAAGTGTAGCAAAATTATAAGTACTGAACCACATTTGAATGATTTGAATGATTTAATCATCATTAACCAATTAACCAATTAACATATATGATTGATTGAGCCAACGCTGCACGAATATCTGTGTCAACAAACTTCGTAACATTGTGAATTTATATCAGTGTTTCTATTATCCAAATATGGAGGCGCTGACGTTGCTCGCTATTGCATAATCTTAGACGCAACTCAGTTTTCAAAATTATGTTAAAGCTTTTTTTTATAGTAAGTTTGAACTGAAGACAACCCATACAAATGTATAAAGAGTGTGTCTTAAAGCACAGGTTGAGATGTGTGTGCACTGTCATCCTTATAGTACTGTTATAGGGATAACATAGACAAAATGACAACAATATGTCTCTTTTTTTCGCAATTGGTTTCTTCACTGGCACCCATCTTCATAATTTCGGTTGCCTTGCTAAAGAATAACAAGCCTAGAATCATGTACATGTTGTGTTTTGTGTATCTAATACTCGACCTATTTTCTTTTAATTATTGAGCAACAATTTTGCCGACATGAGAGACGTTTAATGCATCATGTCTTGCTGTGAGCCGGAATTGAATCATTTTCTTAGCTTATTGATCCACAGTCGCCAATTTGTATTCTATGTTTAATTGGATTGAGTTGTTCAAGCTTTGAAAAGCTAGTTGCCCTGCTGTTTAGCCCATTTGTAACCAACTTTTGAAATTGAGTTTCCTCGGCTTAAATCTACTGACCTCAGGCTAACAGGCAACAACTAAACCTATACGTTTCATGATGTATTCATGATGTAAGATCCGACAGTGTAATGAACTCAATCAATTTGCAAGTCTGAAGAATTTGAAGGGACCTTTTAACATTTTTGTTAATTGTCAAAATTAAACGATTTAATAATTTGGAGAGTTCTGTTGTTGTCGTTATTTTTTTTTCATACTACGATGATGGCTTATATAAAGTATAAAATACATCTCTCATTGTATGATCCCGGATGACATAGTGGTCTAAACGACATATTTTTAGATGGGCGCTTTAGCGCCCGTCTAAAGTGCTTAGTGTGAAATTCAGGTCGATACGACTAGGTATGATTAACCCAATACCCGCTTGCGTATCCGCGCAAGAAAGAGTTGTATAATTTATGCAAGAGGTTTGAGTTCTCCAATTATGTGTATTCACAAATGGCAACATTATATTAATATCGTGTTACATTCAATATTTTCGAACGGTGTTTTATAGAAAAGAATCAATAAACAATGATCGTATTGTACGTGTCGCGGAGGAGATTGTTTATGAATGATTAAAATAGTCCACTTTCTGCTGCGTGTGCGTGACGTAGTATTTTCGCTCAGCTCATTCATAAATCTGAGGCTGGCGATAAACAAAGGGGAGTCCGTGTGAGAATAACGCAGTAGTATAAGGTTACGCTTGTTTATATTCACAGGTCTCAATTAATAATACGTTGACCACGAGTTCAACAATTATTACAGGGATAGACAACATAAAAAAATGTTTCATTATCGCTGAAAATGTTAAAAAAACATTTAAATATTACAATAATATTCTCTAAAAAATGTAGTCTTGCTGTTTTGAAATTAGGTTTGGAATTTTGTTTTCTAAATAACTTAATTCAAAACAAAAGTTTAATTATAGTGTTTTTGACTTGTTTTGACTTGTTAGTCGCATATTTACCGCATTATAATGTGTTTTATAATAGGCAAACCATACATTAGTAAAATTCAATCTGCCTTCGCACATAGAAGGAATGGGTCAATTAGGTGCTGCGTTTCCTTTGCTTACTTCAGTTAGAGGTCAATTATTTAAGTAATAGCAATCACAAGGCTCCGACTTCAAAGGAATTGCGGAGCTTTCTTACATAATAAAAGTCGTAGTCGCATGGTATTTGCGTTTTGCGTCCTATTTGGTCACGTGGTTCTTTTTCCCGGTAGTTTTGGCATTCATGATATATGAGGCTATTAATAGATGCGTCTGTCGATAAACAAAGGAAAGTTTACGGGTTATAACAACGCAATAGGTTACGCTCTCGCATACAACTCAATGACGTAGTACAGGTCGTAAAATGAGAGATTCGGGAAAAAGTTGACGCTTATTTATATCAAAGACCCATATTATCTATAGGTCTTTGTTTATATTCTCAATTTATAAAACGTTGAACATAAGTTCAACAATAACTTCAGCGATACGATAGACAAAAAAAAGTTTCATAATTGCTAAACCCGAATATAACAATTTATAATAATAATACGAATGCAATAGCAGAAGGTTAGTAGAAGGTTAAGCTTGTTTATATTCACAGTTCTCAATACATAGACAGTTGGATATGAGTTCATGAATTACTACAGGCATACTATAGGCAACCTCGAAAATGCTTTTTAATCGCTAAAACCGAAAACAACCTAATATATTATATTAAATATATTTATAACAATAAATGTCTTTTAAAAATGTAGTCGGCGTATACGCTGACTTTGAAATAAAGTTAGCAATCTACTTTTCTAAATAATTAAATACAATTAAACAAAAGTTTAACTATTGTGTTGTGTTTTTCACTTGTAAGCTGCATATTCACCGCATGAAATGTGTGTTAGCATTGTCAAACCACACATTAGTGTGAGTAAAATAAAAAATATACTACGGGAGAGCACTTCATATGCGTCCTCATATGCCTTGTTATGAGTATCTTTCTTCACTATCGAAATATATCGTATGTTTATATTTGATTTAAACGCAGTTTTCTTTCGACACATTTAAATCACACGTCAATAGCGCCGTCATGCGAAAATGGGTCTTATGCGTTTCGGCAAGCGTTTGTTTAACCCAACATGTGCTTTTGCGCAGTCAGGCCATAGGCGACGCTGTTCGCTTTAAAATCACTCAATATGTTATGCTTCTCCTTACCAGAAGGAGTGATAGCTGAGTGGGCTATTTATATGATGGGCGCATATGGAATAAGACCCATTTTCACATGACGAGGGTCATTACAAATCTCATTGCGAATTGAAAATGCCACATTTAAGAACAATGCTTTTTGATACAAAATTGAATTGAAAATAGCAAACTTGTTAATAATGGCAGCCTATCCACACATTAAGGAATGATTTCCAGACGTGCTGACCAAGTACGGCAAACATTGTGGTATGATAATTAAACGATTTTCTCTTATCGTGACACTATACTATTTCGCTAATGATTGTTTTCTCATCTTGGAGGCGAAAGTGAAATTCTGCGAGATGGATTGTAACGCGTAATTGTAACAGGGCCACAATTTGTGTCGTTTGAGCATACAGAGAGTAGTCCGGAATTCCTTACACTGAACAGTGCTACATCCTTTGAATTGAGCACATACGCAGTGATGTAGCAAAAATTCAGAGGTTGTATCTCGAATCAGCTTATTAAATATTCGAAAATATTCATGCGTGTCTGTTGGCGTTATGTAAAAGTCACTAAGATGAAAACTGAAACAGCTACGCCTAAAAGCGCATGAGTGCTCTATACCTATGTTTATGTTAGCGTTGTTGACACCGTGTGAACTGCTCGGGTAATAAGTAAAGCATAAACAGCAATGTTTATATACTTTTATTCCTCCATATACAAGATACGAAGATTGTTGTATATTTTGAATTTGTATATGGTGTCAAAAATCAAAAGTTTTGTACACGGAACTTTCATTATGAATTTATATTCTTGGTGAGATAGTCATTTGATATTTAAAAAAAATATTCCTTTAATATGATGGTGACTGCAAATTTTCTTTATATTAAGTTATCATTACCATTTTCATCATACTTTCTATGCTTTCAGAACTTCCAAAAAGCATGTTGTTTTTATTTTGTCTTAGTTATTTCTATGAAATAATAAGGATGATAAAAAATGCACACAAAACTCGACCCGTGCGCTATGACACACACTTTATAAAGTTGAATGGCGTGTGTTCATTTCAAACTTGCGATTGATTTTCAAAAATGAATTGCGTGTTAAATTATGCAATAGCGAACATCTTCAGTGCCTTCAGCGCTTTGATTATTCCCGGGGTCAGTGGTTCGAGCCCATTTCAGGGTAACTTTTTTGTTTCTCTAATTTTATTCTTGTTTTTTTTAATGGAGATTTTAAATTCAAATGTTTACATTTATCAATATTTAGCATTACATGACAAACTGTGAAAAGGTCCCTTTTAGATGTTTACTAAAAATGCCACAAGGTAAACATTTAGAGCTCATTGGTTGTTAATTTGATATAAAATGATTTTGTTTATTTGCCTTTTCAGCGAGGTTACTTTGAAGTTATTATCACTTTTATCTTGTTTTTCAAATCATTAATAGAAAATATAATTTAAGCTTCATTTTGGGAAAACAGTGCTTAATGTATATGCATTGTCATCCCAGTACCAGAGACTCTCTTTAAACGAAAAACACCATAAAATCAGAAACTTTCGTCCTTGATTAGCTTGTGCGCATTTCACAGTCTAATCAGTGAGTACGGGCTAATCTAGGACACCACTTAATTGATATTAAGCTCCATTTTCTCTGAAAGCAGCCAATATGTACATATTTCAATGACAAACTGGCCAATGTCGTCACACATACTGTTAAAAACTTTTGATTTCATACACACACTCACTGTCTGCAGTGTACCAGTTGTGAAGTATAAACAGGCAGATGCGGTGGTTATCGTTCTTAGCGTAGTTAAGAGCAGACCGACTTGCAACACATACCACTAACCTTAGTTGTCCGCGAGTTAACAACTAAAAATGAAACAACAAAAATGAACAAATCTTTCATAAGGAGACTATCTCTTTCTTAAGCCCGATATGATCGGAGTTTAAGCCTCAGGGTAGATTTTTGCAATACTATTTGTAACTAGCGCCTGATATAAAGGATATAAATCAGGAGTACAGGACTTGCTTGCTTTTGATAGCAAACACGTAGTAAACAAACATCACTATAATACCGTGCGACAGGTTTATTGCAAATCAATCTTTCAAATGGCTTTCTCCACTACCCTGATACTTACATCTGTGCACCAACAGCGTCCTGTGCCGCGGTCCCCACTACCCCGATACTTACATCTGTGTACAAACAGCGTCCTGTGCCGCGGTCCCCACTACCCTGATACTTACATCTGTGCACCAACAGCGTCCTGTGCCGCGGTCCCCACTACCCTGATACTTACATCTGTGTACCAACAGCGTCCTGTGCCGCGGTCCCCACTACCCTGATACTTACATCTGTGCACCAACAGCGTCCTGTGCCGCGGTCTCCACTACCCTGATACTTACATCTGTGCACCAACAGCGTCCTGTGCCGCGGTCCCCACTACCCTGATACTTACATCTGTGTACCAAAAGCGTCCTGTGCCGCGGTCCCCACTACCCTGATACTTACATCTGTGCACTAACAGCGTCCTGTGCCGCGGCCCCCACTACCCTAATACTTACATCTGTGCACCAACAGCGTCCTGTGCCGTGGTCCCCACTACCCTAATACTTACATCTGTGCACCAACAGCGTCCTGTGCCGCGGTCTCCACTACCCTGATACTTAGATCTGTGTACCAACAGCGGCCTTTGCCGCGGTCCCCACTACCCTGATACTTACATCTGTGCACGAACAGCGTCCTGTGCAGCGGTCCCCCACTACCCTGATACTTACATCTATGCATTAACAGCGTCCTGTGCCGTGTTCCCCTAATGTGTTGCAGGCGTTTGTTGAAACGCCCTGCTATGTGAGAATAATGCAACAGTAAATATTTAACCTTTAATAAGTGTTTTACATAGATCAATGGCCGTATGGCTCCAAAATCAATATAACAGCTAACATGACTTATGATTTCAATTATCTGATGATTGTAAAATATATATGATTGAAAAAGCAGATAAAGACATAATGATGTATATATAATATTCAGAATTATTTTCCCTGTGTCTTTATGTGTCTAACATTTGATAGATAAATTATAAATACTCTATAGTACAATGGTTCTGTCAAAGGGGCGTATATAATGCAATCATAGTTGAATAGCAAACTATGTGTCAGGGACCTCAAATTTCATTACTAAAAAGGTACTGGGCATTTTGTAAATATAATGCTGAACAAAAATGTATACTTGGAGCATTTTAGTAAAGAAACACTAGAAGCACGTAGGAAAAACGTAGTATAACTAATAAGAAATACCAACGCCAGAGAACTTGCAGTACAGGTATGATCATCCAATTTACTTTATTGGACGGGTTATATTGACTATAGCCCTATGATATAAAGTTCAGTAACAGATAATAACTTTTGGTTCACTCTTAAAGCCCTTTGAGGAAGGGTTTCATTAACGACATCTAATGTGTTACACTATGTAAGTGTTCGTTGTCAGTGCACACAAATGCATATCATTAGTACATTTAATAAAATGTGCATGAAAAACATCGTAAATCCATTCAAGCAATTATAAGATTTTTTAAAAACTGCATTAAGTAGATGTTTTTTTCAATCTGACAATGTACATGAATGTCGATTTCAGAACATTTTATTTAAGCTGGCGATCAAACAATGTAACTAAATTCATATCTTTTTCAAATGTCAATTACGTGTATGTTGACCTAATGGGAATGTTTTATCAGGAAAGTTTTCAACAAGACAAAATCTTTGAGCTTAAGAGTACAACGTTTTTACAACTTAATACCAATATCGGGTGAAGAACACTCAATATAAAGTTTAGATAATCTTCTTATCAAGACAATTTACCGCACATGATGATACTTAATAGATAAAAACTGGCAATTAATCAGACACGGACGACATTGCAATGCTGTGAGATCTGTGTAAAGCTGTGATAGATCACGTCCGCCTACATGATAATACAGGACATGGTTCTGAGTGGTTTAACTTGTTTGCTCTGTCTTATGTATTTAGTAACAGGACCAGGAGTATTATGCCTGCGCTGTATACCTAGGCATTCAAAAGATGTGTGTGATAGTTTGTAATAGATGACTTTATCATACTTCAATTTAAAAATAAAATTCATGAAAATGAGACCTTTATGTTTAAATATATTATACTAAGATGCACAGTCTGACAATAGGTGTATCAATATAATATCTGTATAGTATTATGAAAGTTAATAAGTAATTACTTTTTAATAAGTCGACAAAAAAGTCCCATACAATCTATATAAACAATTTACACAATCTAAAGATAATTATCTCCCACTGAAATTTCAAAAGAAGCGCAACCAAGTGTTCTCCTATTTTAAGCGTGATATGATATCGTTTTTTAACATTTAAATTTTAGTAATGTTTTAACTTTTATATATCATTCCAATTTAATTTTATCTTAAGCATGGAAGATATCTAGAGGAAAAGGAAAACAATATTTTGCCAGATGAACAATCGAGTTTTATAGTGTGTATGCATACAGAAAAAAATGTTAAAATAATCTACTTTCTGTGCTTTTTTTCAAATTGTTTGAGAGAAATGTTTCCAATATTATAAAATGCCTGAAATGTGTTCTTAATTTCTTTGAATTTCATTTGAAAAGCTTTTGCCATTTCAATTAATTACGAAATTATCTGTTGGAGCCTTTAACGATCTTTTGGAAACTGGAAGGTCCACTATAAGAGTAGATATAATGTTGGATGGCACTTTGGTCAACTTTGAGATCATAACTGTTATTTCCACATTTTTGTGTTTTCTTGAAATAATACAATTGTGGTGTAGTCTTGTGTTGTGGGGAAAGCTCAAGAACCCAAAGAAAACCCCACAACCAGACTTAATCACTGCCAGGTGTGAAGAATGTTTACAAATCTCCAACACTAACCGGTCACCTAAAATCAACAAGTTATTGTCAGTCACGGTAAAATCATGTATCGCAACCGTGATCGCAATTGTTGTGTAGATACGGTAGGGTTCGTGTTGATAACGTATAGATAACGTGTTGGCCCGTGCTTTTCATGTGCTATCTATGTATCTGCCGTGTTGGTCCGAGACCGTAAGCGTGAGTTTGATAAAAGGGCAATATTCCCTCTAAATACGAAACATTTATTTTAACTATTCAAAATTGTTCCTTCTTTTGAAGCAGATGTGTATCTAGTAAAATGTTATATTGATGAACTCGTAAAAACACATTTGTATGAGCAATTACACAAGCAATACATATTTGTCAAGCAACAATTCAATGAATACTTTATCAAAGATAAACTTATTTTCTATATGAATGTACTATATACAGCGTCAATATGCCCCTTTTAATCATTTGATCAAAATATGGAATTAAAATAAAACGTTAGCATAAACTATTTAACCAATTAAACGCTTTAAATGTTATAAATTGAGATTATACGATTTTGTCAAATATTTATGATTTTTTATATAAAATGTGTCAAAAACTTATTCGAAATATATTTCAATAAAAATTAAAATAAAAGTTAAGAAAAACAAGTGTCGAAAAATGCGAAATAATCCAGATATTTAATTCTGAAATCGAATATGTCTGTACAGTCGAATTCGCCAGCATGTATATCATGCATGAAGGATGTGAATCTAAATTTAGTTTTGCGGATCATTTTAATTTCCTGCAACGATATCTATTCATATGACACACAAATACTAACTTCGATCCTAATAAAAAGACGAATGATTCGATTATTGTAGGAAAATAAGTACGAAATATCTTCGTCACAATCGGCTCGGGGCACTTATTTGTCTTTGATACATTTTATAACATTCGTCGTCAATATATAATTGTTCTTGCCTATTTTGTGGTATTATAACATATTTTTATAAATATATTATAATTTAACACATATAAAAATCGTATAATCTCCTTTTAACTAATATAAAATGTGTCAAAAACTTATTCTACGTATATTTCAATAAAAATTAAATAAAAGTTAAGAAAAACAAGTGTCAAAAAATGCGGAATAATCCAGATATTAAATTCTGAAATCGAAAATGTCTGTACAGTCGAACTCGCCAGCATGTATATCATGCATGTAGGATGTGAATCTAAATTTAGTTGTACGGATCATTTCAATTACCTGCAACGATATCTATTCATATGACACACGAATACTAACTTCGATCCTAATAAAAAGCCGAATGATTCGGTTATTGTAGGAAAATATGTACGAAATATCTTCGTCACAATCGGCTCGGGGCACTTATTTGTCTTTGATGCTTTTTATAAAATTCGTCGTCAATATATAACTGTTCTTGCCTATTTTGTGCTATTGTTACATATTTTTATAAATATATTATAATTAAACAAATATAAAAATCGTATAATATCCATTTAACTGTTAACCACTGTAAAATGGTCAGTGTGACAGTACAGTTTGAAGCCACCTACTACCTCCCCACGACTCACGCGACAATAATACTAGCTAAAGATTGGTTTCATAACAACATGATAGTTAGGTTATATAGTTACATAGTTAACTGGTCCTTGGTAAAACACAGATGGGCCGCATATTAGTAGAGAGATGACCGCACTCTTAGTTGTACATCTTTTTTGCTCCTCTTAAGTTTAAAACCTTTTAAAAAATGAAGGGTTAACTTGTAACCAGCATTTGTGTTTGCAGAATAGGTTTCTATATAAGCAGTGATAAACTAAGTATTTTACTTGCTAATAGAAAGTGCAGTTTGTATTTAACTGCAAGACTACATAAAATAGAAAAGGGGGCTTCCTTTCCTCAGTCTGATAATGGGAAAGGTTGGGGTTTTGTTCATGACATTGTATGAAGTACCTGCAATATATACATTTTTCATTCCGACTTTTACTGTGAAAAGTGTGACAAATTATTCTTAGGAAAAGTTATGACTTACATGATTATTTGTTTACAGGACATAGTGTTCTTGGAAAGGAACTTCTAAAATCTGAGAAGTAGCAGTTTTGAGAACAATTGTCTCAATTACTCTACATTTGCCCTGTACTTAACCGGTAGCCTGTATGCGGCTGTATATAAGACAGGTAATTTCAAATTAATATTTTAAATTGCATCCCACAAGATAGCAGGTCTGATTTATCTTATCAAAACCTGATACAGCAATTGGTTGATCTGAAGTGGACAAACTATCGACAGTCTTAACCTTATTAAAAAAGAGCGTTTACTTAACGACTTATAGGACTTCACAGGCATCAATGTTTGCATATGAACCCAATGAAGGAGGTCGCTTTTAGCTAACCATAAAAACTCTTTCTATTATGTTACCTTCACGATGAATGAATTAATTTTCGAAAAGAAATTGACTTGACATGTGTGCTACTTTTATAAGATACTTCTTAGATATCCTTTTAAGTGACACGCTCACAGGTATTACACCCTGGTGTACAGTCAGAGGGAAACATTCTATGATTCAATTCGAAAAGCAAACATATGTTAACATATGATTTTATTCTCATTTAGACCTTACTACATTAGTACTTACTTGATCATGAAGGACAAATCGTGAGCTTTCTGATCACCCATGTCCGCCACGTTTAAGCTCGTTAGCATTCTTGAGGACACATTGTTATCTAAATCTTTGATTTCAAGTTTTGTTCGAGTCCATTGAGTTTTAACAAAAAAATGGGCATTTGAATTTATATTTTTTTCTGATATAACCCTTTAAAGGATGTTTTTCCGAAACATTTTTTTAAATCACATAACGATAATGACTGTCCACCAACACTCTTGTATGTATCTTGTGGCATTTAGCGGTGCATCTGTGTACGATCGACATATATATAGTGAAACATTTGCAAACTCTCAAGTAGTCACATTTTTAGTCCAATATTCATGAAACTTGGTCATAGCATCTGTTCTTATGATAAATGGGCCGAGTTTGCAACTGGGTTGAAAAATAATCTAGACCACCAGGTCAAATTTAAAAAAGGCTTGTTTACACTCAATAAGTCACTTTCAGTTAATTCTGCATGACACATTGTCAGAACATACATTTTCTTCTAATAACTTGGCATAGTTCGAAAATGGTTGTTGTCGATTGAGGTTCGGGTAGTTGTCATTAAATGGCTAAAGTGAAACCTTGTTAATAGTCTAAAAACAATTTTTAATTGTTTTGATCCTTTGGGTCTCAGGTGAGCACCTTAGGGTCAATTGCACTTTTTTGCAACTAAAGTCCCAAGTTTAGCTCAATTCTACTTGGCTTTGTGGAATTTGCTTGAACGATCACAAGTGAAACAACTTCATGTGCAGGTGATAGAAAAGAAAGGAATCTTTGCTGTTATCTATTTTGGAAGAAATATGGCACTTTGTCATTTCTATATCCGTGGAAACAAAGTGTGTGGCTGGAGTCACCTCTTGGGTCGACTGGGGGTCCAGGTGGTCGGTCAGTTGATTGGACTGTCGCGCTGCACATATTTACTTTGTGATGAGAACTTTTCTCTCAGTTTAGTTTTTATCGGTTGGTGTATTTCTGCATATATTTTGATGAGCTTTGTAACGTTGAGACAACTTTTGGATACTCTGTCAGTTTTCTGTGATTTAACAAGACATTTTTTAGATCATTGTATAAAAATAGCGTAGACAAAAAAAAGCTTCAATAGTCTAACGAAAAGCCATTATATCTAAAATTCGTTGTACTGTTCATAAAATCTCATTCAGTGTAACAAATTTTGCATTGTATTTTTAGATATGGTCATAAATGTGTTGAAATGAACAAATAATCATAGGATAACTTGTAAAACGTTTTTGAGACACTTCAGTTGTATGTTGTTATATAGTTATTCATATAAATTAGAAAACATTATTTTCCCAATAATTTATGAAGCCACTGTGGAGTTTTGCATGTTTTTTACATATTTGCCCCAAGTATTTGGGCAAAACTGAATACTTGAACAATTAACTGTTAAACTATAAGGGGTGAGATTTTTCCTTTTTGTTTTACACGGCGTTTCAAAATACCTGCTTATGTAGTATGTAACCATTAACTTTACTCTAATCCTTATGCTAACGGGGTACTTTAATCTAGATAAGCAGACGATGTATTCCATAAATCAATCTTACGGAGGTTCCGAAGATAGTCGATGTATCACGATTGGTGGTACTTAACACTTATTTAGTTTTCAGTGTTGATTTTAATTACTTGGACTGATTTACTTTTTAATCTAACTATATGCCTGTGTTTCATGGACTTCTTTTCAGAAATATACAGTAACTATTTAAACGAAAGAATTTCTAATTGATACACAGAAAAACATCTAGTAAATACCCTCATGTGATTTAAGAAAGTAGCATCACATATTACAAACTACAAATCTTGGCAATGCACCTTAAACATTAAATGCCAGGGTTTATAAGCGTCTGATTAAGTTTGAATGTTTATGCAAATACTAATATACATTTAACATTCAATTTTATTTTCTAATTTACCATGCCCTTTTATTATCTCCATGCTTTATGAAAAGAGTGGGGATATTGTGGTTATCTCCGCTGTCTGTCCGTCCGTCCGTCCGTACTGGCCACTATCTCCTCCTCCACTATAAGCACTAGAACCTTGCAACTTACACACATGGTAGCTATTAGCATATGTGCGACCCTGCACTATTTGGAATTTTGATCTGACTCAAAAGTAATGGGGGTTGGTGTGGGGCCTGGTCATAGATTTTCACTCAATTTTTTTCTTATTTTACATTAACTTCTTCATTTCTACACCTATTTACTTCAAATTGATAGTGAACATCTCTTATGACAATACGGTCAATCTCAACTATGCATGGCCCCATTACCAACCCTGGGGCGCCCCGCCCAAATAGACCACGCCCACCCACAATTTTGTTTTAACATAACTTCTTCACTTATTCACCAATTGACTTCAAATTAATACTGAATATATCATGGCCAAGATCCCGAGCTATTTCAGCATAATTACAATCAAAGCCATATTGGCGGTCACCACCCCGAGCTAATTTATAATTAAATTCCAAGCCAGATTGGCGGTCATAACCCCAAAGCTATTTCAGCATAATTAAAACCCCAGCCAGTTTGGTGGTCAAGATCCCAATCTATTTCAGCATGATTGAAACCCAAGCCATTTTGGATGTCAAGACCCCGAGCTATTTCGGCATGATTAAAATCCAAGCCAGATTGGCGGCCAAGACCCCAAGCTATTTTAACATAATTTAAATCCAAGCCAGTTTGGTGGTCAAGATCCCAAGCTATTTCAGTATTATTAAAACCCAAGCCATTTTAGGCGGTCAAGACCCCAGGCTATTTCAGTAAAAATAAAATCCAAGCCAGTTCAGTGGTCAAGATCCAGAGCTATTCAGCAAATCCAAACCAGATTGGCGGTCAAAAGCCTTGTAATTTTAGCATAAGTAAAATCAAAGCAAGTTTGGTGGTTAGGATCCCGAGCTATTTCGGCACATATAAAAATCCAAGCCAAATTGGCGGTCAAAACCCCAAGCTTTTTCAGCATAATTAAAAACTAAGCCAGTTTGGTGGTCAAGATCCCAAGCTTTTTTGGCATTATTAAAATCCAAACCATTTTGGATGTCAAAATACCGAGCTATTCCGGCATAAAAAACATCCAAGCCAGATTTGCGGTAAAGACCCCGAGCTACTTAAGCATAATTAAAATCTAAGCCAGATGACCCCAAGCTATTTCAGCATAATTTAAATCAAAGTCAGTTTGGTGGTCAATACCCCGAGCTATTTCATCGTAATTAAAATCCAAGTCAGATTGGTGGCCTTGACCCAGACTATAAAGCATAATTTAAATCCAAGTCAGTTTTGTGGTCAAGATCCCAAGCTATTTAAGTATTATTAAAACCCAAGCCATTTTGGCGGTCAAGACCCCTGGTGTTCAGCATTTTCAAAATACATGCCAGTTTGGTGATCAAGATCCCAAGCTATTTCATTATCATTAAAATTAAAGCCAGTATGGTGGTCAAGATACCGAGCTTTTGCAGCATAATTAAAATCTAAGCCAGTTTTGTAGTCAACACCCCAAGCGATTCAGCCGTATTAAAATCGAAGCCAGTTTGGTGGTCAAGATCCAGAGCTATTTCAGCATATTTAAAATCCAAGCCACATTACCCACCCCTGGGCCCCGCCCACATAGGCCACACCCACCCAAAATTGCCTTTTCATTCGTCCGTTCCTGCCACTATCTCCTCTATTCGCTATTATCACTAGAACATTGAAACTTAAACACATGGTAGCTTGCGGCGTGGGGATACGCGTAGGCCTCTGCCGCGCCATTTCTAGTTTAAACATTTTGTTAATTGGAAATTATATACATATAAGTAGTGTTATTTAATACAATATACGGTAATTCATAAAAAAATGCAGTCAATGAGAGTGCATTAATATATTAAGCCCAAGTCTCGTCAAATGGTTAATGCAGTGTGTTTTAGCATACACGCCATACGTCCTGGATTGTTCGGAATTGTCCAGGAAATGAGAAACGTTACCAGCAGTCCCGGAAATGTGTCAAATGTCCCTAATTTTAAACAATCCGCATAAACAAGTACCATATCTTAGGCTTAACTGCACCTCGAATCTGTGTTCCCACTAATCCGCAGCGTCTCCATGACAATGCCTATCCGAATAGATGACTACGCTTCGTGTCAAAATCGATCAATTAACAGGGGTCCAGTTATCATATCGATTGTCCCACGTTTGCAGACAAACCGAAAAGGCGGCATTGTTTAATGTGGTTGTTCATTGGCATTAATAAACTACGTTATAATTTCCCGCTGCGTAAGGGCAAAGGAGTTGTTCACACATCTGAAGTCCAACATCGTTGAGTAAAAAAATCAATGCAGGTTATGTTCGCATGTTTAACCGACAAAGAATTTGAGTAAAAAAATAAGCATATACAATCGTCATCCTGCATTAACACTTCGTAGCGCAGAGAAAATTTTTATGCGGCCTTAGATACGCCCATGCTATTCCTGCAGATGATGTGACATGTACACAAACACAATTTGGTGCTCTTTTCTAACACGAAAAACACGTGGCTTGTATCTAGTAACGAAAGTAGTAATGTTTAATTGACGATACTAGATCTAGTGTATTTCGGATAGGCTTTCGAACTTAGCAATTTACGATGCGAAAAAAATGCGTACAAAAAATGCATATATGTCTATATATATCGCTTTATGTATTTATGTCCCAGAATATACCTGGTGTCAGTGTGTTGAGTGTGAAATGCAATCAACCCAAAGATTAAATAGACAAGCACATTAATATTAAATGCTTCCTCTACACATATTTGGAACCTGTATGTGTATATCAACTGTAAGGGCAAAGTACACATGGTTTAATCATACCATGTTCTATAAATGGGAAAACAAATAGATAAAGTCAGATACTATTTCAATTATCTTGCGTTCACTTCAACTAATGATATGCATTATCTCATGTTGTAAAATCATCTGACACGAATACAACTTAGACAGGTAAAATGCTAGAACATCCATAGTGCATTATGGGTTATCATCCACATTTTTTTTATCGAATTATCTTTGGTCAGATTGTTTACTTTAAATATTTGTCTTAAAGGGACCTTTTCTCAGATTTCGGCATATATTGAAGTTTGTAATTTAATGCTTTATATTGATAAATGTAAACATTGGATCCAAAAAGCTCCAATAAAAAGCAAGAATACATTAAAGAAAGAAAAAAAGTAACCCTTAACTGGGCTCTAAAACTGACCCCTTGAGTATTTCAATCGTATCGCGTTGCCACACTATATTATTTTCAGGTTTTTAAATCGTCAAAATATGCATATAATAGATATTGTAGAGCCTGGTAAATGTTTAGTATTACAATTTCCTCACAAATATCATAACTACATTAAAAATTTGCGAATCTCATAAAATTTTGTTAAATTTGGTCAATTAACCAAATTGTGAAAAGGTCCGTTTAAACTAAGATAACTAAAATATAGGATTGAATCAGCTAAGTTACAAACAAAATATAAAACAGTCTTTGTACTGTTAATTTTACTCTGATTTAAGTGTGGTAAGTTTGTCATCAGTACTTTTACATTTTCATGTATAATACAACAATTCAGTCAATGTGTTTGCTGTATAATACAACTACATGGGGTCAATGTGTTTGCTGCATAGTACAACTACATGGGGTCAATGTGTTTGCTGCATAATACAACTACATGAGGTCAATGTGTTTGCTGCATAATAGAAATGAATCCGTTCAATGTCTTCCCTGCATAATACAAATATTCACCCCCACCCAGCACCACTTTACGCAAATGCATTTAACACCATTTTCCAAGAGCACAGTTGATATATGTTTCTTATTGCAGGACGGCAGTGAGCTTGTCCAGGAAATTGAGAGAGACACATCGTCGCTTTATTGCTACGTGTTCGTGAGAACGAGATCTTTAATATGACGTAATCGGATTCAATATTCAGTCGTCACAGAACAAATTTTTCGATTCCACTTTGCTCTATCTGTAACACTATTTCTATATGGTCATCACTTTTTTAGTAACATGAGATGCATTGTCACGAGCGAAATACATTTAGGACAGGAATGACGCACATTCGACTATATCTAGCGGTCAATAAAATATTTATGATACACGAACTGCTTATGAAAACAGCTTATATAAACAGGTTAAATAAGCCTATATAGTAAGAATTATTTAACGACCAAAAATTTATGGACATTTTTATATCCCGTTTATAGTTATATTTTTAATGGTTATGAGTTTATGTTAATGTGATGGATAACGCTGTTTACTCCCTAAAACAAGTAGGTCAGCACCAAGGTCACCATTTTTGTATAAAACGGACCGTGTTGAGACCTCTATTCGAGCCATTCGAGCCATTCAAGCCAAGGCAGCGAGCCATTCAAGCCAAGCGGTTTTGAATAAGCACAAGTGAATATCCCAATTTCTGGCTTCACGGGATAGTGCAAGAGAGACGGACATTTGGACATTTGTTTTTTCTGGACGGATTATATTTTGTGTTGGAGTATCTTGTTTATTTCTTTTCTGATTATTTCTTGTCTCAATTTCTTAAAGAAGAATTACAATACAAATAAAAATAGAATACATTTACAATACAATATTTAATCAAGAATAAAAGTTGTTATATGCTACAAAAAGACGTGTTGCCTTATTATGCAAACTGATGAATAATCTACGAATCTGGGACATTTAAGTCAAATCAAAAAATTACACAACGCGACTTAAAACGAACTTTGAGAAACAATAGATTATCAATTTAGACGCCGTGACGCAATATAGTCACAAAGTGCCACATAAGATAATCATTTTTGGTGCCGTGATCAGGATATTTATAAGTTTGCAAAAGTTTGCAGACAACAGCATATCTATTTTTGGAGCCGTGTGACAGCAGCAGACGACAAGAAGCAGTGTAACATTTCGCTTTACAGTGGGACGCCACGATAGACAGCAATAACCATTCATCGACACGCTAGGAAAGCAGACGACATTAACACATTTTCTTTCAGCGGTAACAACAACAACAACAACAACGACTTTGACGACGGGAGCGGCGGACAACCTACACGACAACGACCGGAAACAGCGACGAATATTTTGATTTATATGTATTATATAGATTTAATTATTGTTAAACAAATAATTCTTATTATTATTTAAATATTGGTTTAATAATTACAGGTCAGACACATAATCGGTGGAGCTTTCCTGAGAAACGTTTGCCGGAAGCTGAGAAGGGCATTTTGTCACGTGAACCGGAGTCAGGTCAGAACTTTTTTCTGTCTCAGTTCTTTTGACCTACTTGCCAACTTATTAACACTCATATTTAAGGTTGAGCTGGTTAATACCCACATTCTTAGGTTACGCTGTTCAGTTTTTACATTTTAGGATTAAGAAATAAGGTTACGTTTTTTTAAGAAAATAATGGCCACTGGATCGCAACAAACACCATTTCAAGTACTGGCTGAAAGTTTAATTAACTTACCGGACACTTTATATGCAAACACAGCTTTAACACAGTTACCACGATTTTCGGGAAAATCGTCAGAATTCCATGATTGGACATTAGAACTAGAGAGATTTTTTATGATTCATAATTGCGATGAGGCTAGAAAAATTAAAATAGTTTTTCAGACGGCTTCAGGCCCAGTCTGTGAATTTTTAAAGCGATTTTTAACCACAAACCCTGAAGTTAGGTACATTGACTTAAAAGCTGAATTGAAAATGCGATACGGGGATATAACTGACCCACAATACGCCTTAAAGCTATTAAGGAACGTTAAGCAACGTGCAGGGGAAAATGTTGCAAATTATGGGGAACGCCTGTTGATGTTAGCTAGGGATGCATGTGAGGGTGAACTCGATGAGAGGGATCCCATGCAACGAATTTTAGTAGGCCAATTCACTGATGGGTTGATTGATCAACCTGTTAGAAATAAATTAATACGGAGTAATCCGAGTAATCTAACGGAAGCTGTTAATATGGCCCTAAAGGAGCAGAACATCTTAAAGAGGGTAAACATGAGGAAAGGTCACGGAGAGTATGAGTCCCATGATCATGGTCCACAACCGATGGAGATAGACCATGCGCGTCCGACGCGCAGGTGTTATAAATGTGGCAGGAAAAACCACATAGCTAAAAACTGTAGAACAGTTAACGCAGTCAGTCAACAAAAGGAACTCGATAAGCAAAGAAACCAATGTTACACGTGTCATTCGACAGGTCATTTTGTCAGAGATTGTCCTCTTGAAAAACCACGTTCGGGATTAGCTGATTTCAAGAACAAATGTCATAATTGTCTTTCAACCAACCATTTTATTAAGGATTGTCCGAAACCGATGACAATTACAGGTTCTTTAGCGCACCATTTTCATACGCAAACTTTGAAAGCGAAACGTTTAAACCGGCAACGACCTTTCGACGCAGGCCAATCGAAAGGAACAAACTAGGGGCCACGCAATTTAAATTACCGGAAGATCCTACCTCGTGCTTAATTAAATTAGGAAATGTTAAAGTTAGGGGATTAATCGACACAGGTAGCGATATAACTATTTTGAGTGAAAAAATATTTAAACAAATTTCTCCGCGTAAAAATATGCGTAAATACTCCTTAAATATTCAAGCTGTAAGCGGCGACAGTCTCAAGGTTTTAGGTATATCAACACTTTCATTCACAATAGGGAAACAGAAACTAGTACACGATTTCGTTATTATAAAGGACATTAACCGAAATTGCATAATAGGAAGAGATTTTCTAAACAGATTTAGCGCAAGAATTTATTTTGATTTAAAACGAATTCGAATTAATAATGAAATGATTCCAATTGAGAGTGACATTCACATAGCGTCATTGGTACGCACGTGTCGGTCAATCACAATTCAGCCGTATACCACGCTGGTCACACAAGGTAAAATCAAAAACCATAACTCCACGCTTGAAGGTGTACATAGTTTAACACCGATAACAGACTGTATAGACGATGAACCAGGTTTACAATTAATTGATACGATATTGACCGTGTCAAACAGCAATAAAATACCAATATGCGTTGTTAACAATACCGGAAGAACCGTACGATTACGAAAAGATTATGTTATTGCAAAATTAGATAAATCAGTCGAAATAAATGCCGTTACGTCTTCTAATGATAAGCAGTTTAAGGAAAATGATGAACAGTTTAAGTTTAATTGCCATCCGAAATATACGCACTTAATTCAGCCGATATTGAAAAAGAATACCGATTTATTTGCACAAACGGATAAAGATTTAACTCCGACTTCTGCTATTAAAGCGACTATCGATACAGGCGATCACAAACCTATTAAGTTAAGACCGTATCCCACACCAATCAAACATAGGGATATAATAGGAAATACAATTAAGGAAATGCTCGAAGCGAAAATAATTGAACCGTCAAATTCTCCTTGGTCTTTTCCAGTAATTTTAGTAAAGAAATCAGATGGTAGTATTCGTTTTTGTGTAGATTTTAGACAATTAAACAAAATAATAAAAGATGTTGCCTGGCCTTTACCTCGCATAGACGAAATCTTACCACTATTAGGAGGGTGTAGTTTTTTCACAAAATTACACATGAAGTCTGGGTTTTGGCAAATACCTGTTGATGAGAAATCACGCGAAAAACTAGCTTTTACTTGTGCAGGGCTAGGACTTTACCAATTTCGTGTAACACCATTTGGGGCAAAGATATCTCCCTCAATATTTCAAAGACTTATGGATACTGTCTTGAGGGGCTGTGAATCTTTTGCTATTCCATATCTTGATGATATTATAGTGTTTAGCACTGACGTTAATAGTCACTTGACCCACATTCAAACCGTATTTGATAAATTAAGACAATATACTTTGAAATTAAAACTTTCGAAATGTAGCTTTCTTGAGGAAGAAACAAATTATTTAGGCTTCATATTAAACAAACATGGTTACAAACCCGACCCGGAAAAGGTCAAAGCAATTTAAATTGTTCCTCCGCCACAATCTGTTAAAGACATCAGGTCATTTGTTGGTATGTGTGGTTTTTATAGACGAATAATACAAAACTTTTCTCAAATAGCGGCACCACTGATCGCCCTTACAAAGAAATATGCCCGTTTTAATTGGACATCCGAATGTCAAAGCGCCTTTGACATGTTAAAAGAACGACTGACAGGCATTCCTTTATTAGGTTTTCCCGATCGTACTAAAGGTTACAGACTTTACACGGACGCATCAAATGATTGCATTGGGGCTGTTTTATGCCAAGAATGCGACGAACAAGAAAGCATTATTCCAGGAATACCTTATGAACGACCAATTCACTTTTTATCCCACAAATTAAGTGCTACAATGCAAAAATACTCAGTTATAGAAAAAGAAGCGTTTGACAAATTACAAATATACGTACAAGACGCACCTGTTACGTGTTTCGTAGATCACCGACCTTTAATGTACTTTTTGACAGCAAATTTAACAAATAAAAAGTTACAGTCATATGCACTTGCTTTTTCGGGTTACAACGTAGACATAAAATATATCTCGGGATGTAAAAATAAGGTTGCAGATATGTTATCTCGATGCAGACATGATGGGACAATACCTGAGGTAAGTGAGGAGGAATTACCTCAACATTTTGACATTGGAAAGCATGCGTACGTAGCAAAGGTACCGGACACTAAGTTAAGGGACTTCGAGGACAAGAAAATGGAGGTAAATGCAGTAAATTTAAATTTAATTAATCCAAGTAAAGATTCTTACATAACTGAAGACAGTGAAACTCAGAAAATAACGCCACCAGTGTACATCGATGACGGAATCGACGTGAAGAAAGCACAGTCTGAAGACCCGCAGGTCCAGAAAAGGATCACAGAACTAGAAAGGGGCGAGAGAGAGGGGAATTCTACAAGGTACATTCTTATTGACCAGATATTATACTATCTTAGTGACAAAGATGAGGAACCAATTTTACGACTGTTCATTCCTTCCAGTTTACAGGCAAGCATAGTTAAGCATTATCATGATAATTTGGCACACATGGGGATTGATAAGTGTTACGATACGTTAAGGAGAAAATACTTTTGGCCTAATATGTACAAAGATTTATACAAGTATATTCGTTCATGCGTTACTTGTCAGGAACGAGCCAAATCTAATAACAAAATTCCAATTCAAGAAACTAGAGTATCTCATTCAAGCGGTATAACTTGGTCTGTAGATACTTCAGGGCCATATAAGGAGACTTTGGCAGGGAATAGATACCTTATCACATTTGTTGATGAAAACACTAAATGGGTAGAATCATTTCCTGTCAAGAATAAACAAGCAGAAATAGTAGCACACCTTTTCCTCGACGAAATTATCCCAAGATTTAGCTTTCCATATCAGATAAGATCGGATAATGGAACAGAATATTGCAATCAGGTGATAGATTACATTTGTAAGTACTATTCTATATGTAAAATTACCACTTCAACGTATAACCCCCAGGCTAATGGTCAAGTTGAAAGGGTTAATAGAACACTTAATGACATGATTTCTAAGAGAATAAGTGAAGGAGAAATTAACTGGGATTTGCATATTAATGCCTGTTTGACTGCCATTAGGACAGCACCTTCAGAATCGACCGGATTTAGTCCATTTTACTTAATGTACGGACGAGACCCAGTCTTACCATTAGACAGTTTATTACAACCGCACCGGAAGTACATGGGAGAAGATACCTCAAGGTACTATATAGAAAATTTACATAGGGCCATGAGACAGGCTCACAGTAATATGAAAAAAGCTAAAAGAAAACGGAACCAGAGAATTAATGCAGATGCACAAGAACCAGTATAAGAGGTAGGTCAAGCCGTTATGATAAAGAATCATAATCGCACTAATAAATTAGACAGCTATTATAAGCCGTATTATAGAATAATTGAACAGATATCTCCAGTTACGTTCAGGGTTAAGAACGTAGCGAACGGGTCAGAACAAACCGTGCACGCACGTAATATAAAATCGGTAGATATCGAGACTTGGGACGTTCCGCAAGAGCGACTCCAGCCGAATAAAGGTAAGCGAAAAACTACCTATGTTGTACCACCGAGCAGTGACAGTGAGGTGAGTGATAGCGAGATGAGTTCTCATTACGATAGTCAGAGTGAGGGTCATATGTCGGACAATGACGATACCCCCTTAGCGAAGTTAATTAGGCGACGTGTTCATGAGCGCAGTAATTCATCAGACAGTGATGATGACATACCTCTAGTCGAACTAAAGAGAAAATATAGACGTAAGGCAGAGCGTATGCGCGAACACAAAAGGTCAATTTCAGGTGAAAGAAGTGATCACTCCGATATGGAGGTTAATGTAATCGAATACGCAAGTCCGCGGTCGATTAAGAAACATTACTCCGATAAAAATGACGTTGTAATCGATTTAATCAGAAAGATGTTAAAGTAAATATAAACTCTCTGTACGTGTGAAGACACATACTTTTAATACCTTCCAGGACAGGATGTACGACTTTCGACTGACGATACGACTATGGACATTGACAGTTATCACCGGGTTGAGCATCGCACAACCCATTGTAAGGAACAACGTAGTTTTCATACCCGTAAACAAATTTTCCGCAACACAGTCTACATGGACAATAAGCTTTGTACTAGATCTACAACCGTATGACGACTTCTTAAATGCATTACGAGCAGACTTGACGATAACAGAAAACTTAGCGACTTCAATGACGAACAAGTACCTACCCACTAATGCATATAAGTTTCTAGATTTATATTTAAGTTCTATTCAAGGGTTAAATGCTGAAATTCAGAAAATATATAGTGTTTACATTCAGCTTTTGCACAAAGTAAATTCAAACAAATTTATACGTCAGAAACGAGCTTTATTTGATTTTGGATCAGATATATTAAGGGCTGTTTTTGGTGTTGCTAAAGATAGCGATATTCAGCAGATACGTTCTGTTTTAAGTACTCTTCATCAGAGACAATTACGTTTAATGCATGTTAGTTCACAGTCTTTAACGCTGCTGAATCTCACACAAAACGCGGTAAAAGAAAATCGCAACTCGTTAAAGGACGTAATAAACACCCTTAATAAAGTTGAAGTAAGATTACGTAACGTAACTGACGAGGTTAACGCCAGGTTACTTGAAACTAATAATTTCATGGTAACATATTTTCATTTGGATCTTCTTATTCAAGAAGTAAGGGATTTAATGTCACGAGCAACCCTTATGTTTGAACATTTAGATAATCAACTTACTGCCTTAAGTTTAGGACATTTGTCACCGAATTTAATTCCTCCTTATCAGTTAAAGGATTTACTTTTAGAAGTCAAGAATGAATTACCACCGTTGAATACGTTACCGTTTGACATCGAGAAGGAAATTTTAGAATACTATAAATACCTTCCATTATCGGGCGCTATCGAAAATAACAAAATGGTCATGGTAGTAAAAATACCATTAAATGAGCAGTATGAATTCTATCAAATGTACAGTATCATTAATATCCCGCTCACATTGGCAAATGCGACAAAAGGTCAAGTAACGTCGAATATGGCCGTAGCGAAGTATGACATTCCATACGCCGGTATAGCGATAAACTCGAAGCAAACGAGATACGCATTACGTGAGACAGGAGAGATAAATAATTGTGTTGGGGCACCATTTTGTCAATTAATGAAACCTCTTTATCCGATTGAATTATCAAGCACATGTATTGTTCATATATTCATGAATAAACAAGATTTAATAGCTGAAAATTGCAGGGAATTGGTTAAACCCAATGTAAAGCTACCTTACGCTGAATATATTACTAATGGTGTTTGGGTTGTGGTGACATCAAAATCACTGAGGTTATCTATCACTTGCAAACGTGAAAACAATTAAGAGTCGAGTTGGTCAACGATTAACCCACCGTTTGACATAATTACTATTCCTCAAGGATGTACGGCAATTAATGATCTAATTACGTTGTCAGCCACATTTGATTACCGATCTACCGCTACCATTACTGATGATTTTGTACAACTCATGAAGAAAACACTTAATATATCTTCAGTATCTATATGGAAAGAGTTCAATGAAAAAGTGATTGATTATGGGACGATTGAAATACCCAAAACACTCCCTTCTGTAGATTTTATTCCCATGGATTCATTGTTAAATGAAATAGAAATCGCTAGGCAATATAGCACGAAAAATAAATTGAACATGATTTTATTCATTACTACGGGTGTAGTTACGTTGATTATCATAGGTGTATTAGCCTATATCATTAAGGTCAAATGTAGAAATAGATGTAACAGGAAATTCTTTAAGAAATTTAGGTACTTTGGCAAAAGGTCAAGGACTGAGATGGGTCCTGACGAGGTTTTGATGGCGAGCATAAATGCCTCAGCCCCGGTAAAGGAAAACTCCACTGATATAGTGGGGCCATCAAAGAATAAAACAAACCTCAATTACATTGCTTTGTATCCTAAAATTCAGGAGACCGAAACTTAGGATTTGTTTTACTATGATATGTTAAATTGTATGTCTGTATATTTGCATAAACCGAGGAACACTGGAGACACGTGCAGGGTGACCATGGTTCATCACTAAGCCGCCGGGTGTTATGACATTCTTGACCGGGCGACTTGTGCAACGAAGGCGATTAGTGAACCAAGTGACATTTGTAGCTGGATTTATCACTTTAACATAATTTTTTAAGACCATGAAGCATTTTGATTAAGCACTGTATTTTATACAGTTCTTGATTTTGACGATTTTTAAAACCATGTTCAAGCGCGAAACTAATCACATATCAGCTGTGAAATACATGTATAAAAGTGTGTACTTCTTTGATTTTATTTATACTAACATTTTGGAGGAATGGCGGCCATTGTTGCAAACCGACGAAAGCTCTGCTTATTATTGGTGCGTTAAGGTTGATGCTTAAAATGTTGTCACAGATTAACCTGTGCAGTTCGCACAGGCTAATCAGGGATAATGCTTTCCGCTTTTATGGTAGTTTGTGTTTAACAGAAATCTCTTCCTAGTGGTTAATCCACTTTACACCAAAAGTGTTGACTCTGATAAGCCTGTGCAGACTCCACATGCTAATCCGGGACACTTCACAAACATGCATTAAGTAAATTGTGTTTCCAAAAAATGGGTCCAAAAGTTTATTATCTACACTTTTTATTTTGCCTCAATTTAAACTGTAAATAATTGTTTCATGTGTATGGATGTATTTTATAAGTGTGTTTGTCTTTCTTTTAATAGTTTTATATTTTCATGTTATTTTGTCCCTTGATTGATAAACATAAACGATGTTTAATAAATTTGAGCCTTCTTTATTATTGTCTATAATATTTAGTAAAGATCGAATATGTATACAGTGTTTATTAAATCCGGGCTTTAATATTGCATATAATTTGTTTAATAGTATTCTTTTTTAAATAAGCATCTTTTCACCTGCATGTCACTGTAACACTGTAGCCAGACATAAAATCACATCCTTTAATTTATCATACAAAATTTTATTCAAAGAATAATGTTCACGCAGTCTGTCTAAGAAATTATTATGTCGTTCATTTACATGTTACAGGACAGACGAAATAGCTTGTCTTTGTGACTGAGTTTAAACAAAGTTCTCAGTAAATATTCAGAAACTTCTTGAATGTAAACAATGTCAGCCCCTACAATGACACTATAGGGGTCAGGATAGTTGCCCAGGTCCTTTGTCCAATCCAAAACACAAATCTGTGTTCTGATTGAATTTTCAGGCAAGTTTTGAGAAATCTGTTTACCTCAGATAGTCTTAAACCTCATGTTGGGTTATCTTCACATGGCTGCCTGAAAACGCAAACCACTGCAGTATCTTTTAAAATGCTGTAATCACTAAAGTTTCTGTATTCCAGAAAAAAATGTATATAGACGTATATAATAAATAACTTTTAAAAAAATCTCTGACACTGCAAGACATGGTGTATGTGGGTTTCCTTTACTGGAATGTTCAAATCAGGCCCCTGGGATCAAAACGAACTAGGCATGAGGGGACACATGTTATATGGACTTATATAGTAAACCACTTAATAATGTACTAAATATTTTAATTGATTCAAACATTGTTTTAAACCATACGAAATCTGTGTCACACAGAGTAAACATCTTGGTAAATAAACAACATATTCAGCACATAACAGTTTTTACCTGCGTGTCTCAGGTGAGCTGAATTATTGTTTTCTATATAGTTCGTCCTATTAAACCTAACTACCGATGTTTTTAGACAAATAGGTATGATGTGGAATATTTCAGGCGTGACAAAGACAGTTTTATTGATTTTCAATTTATCATTTACATAATAAAATTGTCTCTAAATGAAATGCTTATTTGTGAAAATTACATTCATTACAGCTAGATTGAAGGCCTATATAGGCTTTCAAGTGGTATACTGTTCAACATGCTTCATATTTTACCCATGTAATCGATACTACACAAAGCAATTTTTCTTCTTGCTTTATTGATTTAACGCAGCCTCGAGTTGAAATACATGTATTTCCTTTTGTATACTCAAGTAAACCAATGGCAAACTCAGGTTTAACCATGTGGTTTTATCTTACCATACGATTCACAGATTACATTGTTACTTTGTTTACTTAAGTTTAAACCTTCAAACAAACAGGAGTTTTATATTTGTTTCATACTGGTAATGTTATGCATAACTTGTTACGGGCTTTGGACAATTGGATGGGCGAGATTTGTTGAGCTGTTTAATTTAGCTGACAATCATAAGGAGGCACTAACATATTTAAGTTGAATCAAAGGTAAAGGGATCCTTAGCTGCCGTGTTTGTGAAAATTAATTTAGTAAAATGGCAACCTTTTCACAATCCTCCTTAGACAAGGGATCTGACATTACAAAAAGCTTTTCACAATCCACCATTGACAAGGGATCTGACATGATCCAAGACTTCTTGTGCTCGACCTGCGAAGAAAAAAAACTGGATAAAATGGCTGATTTCTACTGTGAATCTTGTGTGAAGTTTTATTGTGGAGAATGTGTTAACATGCACAACAAGTTGTTTACAAAACATACCCCCTATGGAAGAGGAGCTATGAAGAAATGGCCAGTGGCCAAGAAGGTTGAAGATTTTCTTCTAAAATGTGATATTCATAAAGAAGAAAGCCTGAAAATGTATTGTGATGATCACAGTGAGCTGTGCTGCACAAATTGTGCATTCCTTAAACACAGGTATATTAATATATATTGTTTCTTCATTTTAATTATAGAAAAAACAATACCATTACAAAAATGCAGGGTTTTTAATCTTTGTTGCAAGAAGGTAACATTATAAGCAAAATCATTTTATGCCCCCGAAGAAGGGCATATAGTGATCAGACTGTCCGTCTTTCCGTCACACTTTGCGTTTAGGTTTCGACAAATGCTCATAACTTCTATGTCACTTGAGATATAACCTTCATATTTGGTGTGCATGTGTATATGGACAAGGCCTTTCCATACGCACAAAAAATTACCCCTGTGACCTTGATCTTGAACTTAGGGTCCGGGTTTAAGTTTCGAAATCTGCTTAAAAAATTTACATCTGTGACCTTGATCTTTAACTTTGTGTCCGCATTTAGGTTTTGAAATCTGCGTTAAGTTTTCGAAAATTGCTCATAGCTTTTTTGTCCCTTGAGATATAACCTTCATATTTTGTATGCATGTGTATACGGACAAGGCCTTTCCAAACGCATACACATTTTTACCCCTGTGACCTTGAGCTTAGGGTCCGCGTTTAGGTTTCGAAATCTGCGTTTAGGTTTCGAAAAATGGGCATAACTTCTATCAAAGCGTTTATAGGGGGCATATGTCATCCTATGGTGACAGCTCTTGTTTATAATATCACTGAATTGTTTTTTATTTATTTCAAGAAACTATTAACTTTTGCATGTACAGTAATTATAAATAGAAGACTGCAGTTTAAAGCAATCCTAGTAAATCACTAAATGGGGCTTTGAATACCTCCAGTAATATAACTGATGAAATAAATACTTAGGTTTTAGATTTCAATATATAAATATATATATATATATATATATATATATATATATATATATATATATATACTATTACATAGTGCCAGTTACGCGGTCTCGGTAGTTTTCAGACTATACTTACGAGGTCAGTATTAAACACGGGGTCAGTATACAACCCCGCGTTCTAGGCACCTTTAACTACTATGAGGGGGTGTAGGGGAGGTAATTCAATCAAATGTCACATTCAGGTCTTAAATCGAAAACCACAATCACGTCTAAAATTGAATTTTTATATACCTTGCAATTAATGTCGCTATATATTTTCTTGTATAAGACGTTAAATAAATGACGTATTTATATATAATAATATATTAGGTACCTTTATATATTTTAATTTGTGTTAATATCGGATAAAAAAAGGGTATGGAGATACAACCCCATGACCTATTGTAAATCAGAGACCCTGTAACTGGCCATATGTGTGAATATATTGCTGGTCTCTTAATGCTGGACTTTACAATCAATCTCATTCTGATGTTGCTAAAGTACTTAAAGATTCCCATGTCAAAGCTTTAAAGAAAATATTTTAGTATTTAATATAGTTTACAGTGTTTTTAATTCTCTTTTCTTTCAGACTCTGCCAAAAGGTTGTTCTTATATCCGACAAAGTGAAAGGTCAGTCCACAGACCTTCAAAAACTGTCAGTTTCTATCAAAACTATTCTGGAAGAAATAAAAAAACTTCAAGACAACCAAGAGGCTAGCATTCAATATGTTCAAAGTTCATATGATGAGCAGTTACACACGATACAGAAAACTCGCCTAAATATAAATTCAGCCTTAGACACAATCGAACAGAAGACACGGAAGGAAATGAAAGATACTCTGACCAAACTACAAGCCTCTTCCAAAAGTGATGTTGACAAATGTATCAGGCTTCGGGATGAATTACAACAACTTCGTGACGCCATGCAGGATATCAGTGATAAAAGCAAACTGGAACTATCCTTTATAGCCATCAGGAAATGCAAGGATAAAATACAGCAGTCTGAAGCCTTTCTGAAGGAGAATTCTCTTCAGGCTAAAGTTTCAATAACATTTCTGCCTAACCATGAAATTGTACAGTACTTGTCTAAACTGTCTGGTTTTGGACAGATTGAACACAGTACTCAGACATTGATGGGACAAGAGGATCCAAACAAGGTAATCACTGTGCAGGGGAAGTCTGAACACAATGTGAAAATATCAAGCGATTCACAAAAATGCATTATCAAAGCCATCTGTGTTCTACCAGACAGAAAGGTTCTAGTTGTAGACAATAATAATGCGAATGTCAAGCTTCTTGACCAGCAGTACCAGGTGGTGAGTCACTGGAGTGCTACTGGCAGGCCAGTGGGTATGTGTGAGATCACACCCAGTGAGGTGGCTGTGACTCTTAATGGTCCAGATACAAACATACATGAGGTCCAGTTCATCACAGTAAACAACATGCAGCTGGTGGTGGGAAAAAAGATTCAGTTACAACATTTTTGTAAAAGTATTGCCTTCCACCAAGGAGACCTGTATATTACTTCTAATACTGCCCTGTACATGTACACACTCAGTGGGAAATTTGTCAGCAAGATGTATGAGGATACATCAGGTATTGAGACAGGTAAGAATAACAAAATTATGAAATTTATATTTTAGGTTGAATACATAGATATAGAATGTAGCATCATTGCATTATTCCAGCCACAGTTAAGAATGCAATGTCACGTTTAGTTTATTCAGTGTATGACATGTCTATAAAAGAACATTAATGTGTTTTTAAATTACTGTTACCTTGAGTCAATAGTTTTTGGTGTATTTGAAATGTTCAACAATTAAGTATGGACTTGTAAAGAACAACTGTCTTTTGTAATTGATCAAGAAACTATATATAATATTTCAATTTCAGAAACAAAAATACTTTAAAATTACTTATATGTATGATTGTCATGTAAAATATCTCAATATATGTTTCAATAACATTGTAATCCTGTGTATATGTATGGATAATCTATAATTACTGCATGTAGTTATATCACCTGACACATTTTTCAGTGTAGGTATTTCCTTCTGTGTTGTTGTTGTAGACATCAATTATTGAAGCACCAGTCACATGCAAACATCCCAATCATTGAGCGAAAACAAAGCACTGGAACAAAACTTCCTGCCATAACCTAGTCAATGATTATTATTGGATTTTAATGCAGACCTTAACCATTTGTTGCATAATTTATTGTATTTAACAATATACAATTAATACAGTTTTAACGAGATTTGTTATCAATTGCTATACATATTATTTAATTGCTTGATGCTACTCTGTATTGCAGTAGTCAGTTGTGCTGTGAGTCCCACAGGGGACAAGTTGTACATCACTAACTTCCCCAAGGACAAGCTTCTTATCCTGGCCATGGATGGGTCAGTCCTGGCCACCTTTACTGACCCAGCACTGGCCTGGCCAGCTGGTGTAAATGTGACACCTTCAGGGCAAGTGCTGGTATGTGGAGGCCGATACCCCAACTACTATATCATACAGTTGGACAGTGAGGGAAGAAGGAAGCTGGCCACTCTTGCTACGGAGAAGGATGGAGCTAGATGCGCATGGTCAATCTGCTACAACAGACACACCTCCTGCATAATTGTCGGAATTGGCAGAAGCAATAGTATCCAGGTGTTCAAAGCACAATAGTGTTTTTTAACAAGCATCTTGTTTTATTATTCAGATTATTTAAATTGGCCATGAGAATATGCTGTTATACAATTAGAGCATATTGATATTGTACCATAACAATGATAGTATTTATAAAAAGTATATGTGAACATTATAAGTGCTATGAATGTATTAAGTTGTTAAATCTATGAACATTCTTTGTGTATTTCTATTTCACTTAACACGTTAAAATGATTTTAGTTAAAAGAATAATTAACCTGACATCAAAATCACACTCAATTTATGAATATTGGCTGTCATTTCTTTAAACCTGAACATGGAGTGCTGAAGGTGACAAATCTTAATCATCTAGTCAATATCTAGGCCTAGTTTGAATCTGGATCACATGCAACAAAAAACTCGATCACTAAGTTAATTCTTAAAATAGCCTTGATACCAGTTTAGAGGCCAAATTTATGACTCATTCATGATGCTACCTGAAACTATTGCCACGTGTACAATGGTGTTGTTGCATTTGTATATGAGCCTTGATCTGGGAAAACGGGGCTTAATGCACCTTGCTCTGGGAAAATGGGGCTTAATGCACCTTGCTCTGGGAAAACGGGGCTTAATGCACCTTGATCTGGGAAAACGGGGCTTAATGCACCTTGATCTGGGAAAACGGGGCTTAATGCACCTTGATCTGCGAGAACGGGGCGTAATGTAGTGTCCTTCCAGATTAGCCTGTCCAGTCAACACAGGTCAATCAGGGCGACACTTTCTGCCTTAACTGGATTTTCGCCTGTGTGGATTGCCAGTTTTTCCAGAACGATGCTCAAGTGTTTATGTTAATATATAATATTGACACATATACATAGCCATTGCAATGGCATAAATAGTCAATTATACAAATATGTACATACATTGTTCATATATTTTCTGTTCACATATTTCTAGTTGAATTTGGCTGCGTTATTTGACTCTTTATTCATATCAGAAATATTATACATTATATAAATGTATACCAAGCACTATACAAAGTAGATGTGGTCAAGTGTGGGGCCTTATACACCTTATGTGTGATCAAGTGTGGGGCCGTATACAAAGTATATGTGATCAAGTGGGGGCCTTATACAAATTAGTGTGATCAAGTGTGGGGCCTTATACAAAATAAATGTGATCAAGTGGGAGGCCTTACTTAAATTAAGTGTAATCAAGTGTGGGCCCGTATACAATGTGAGCATGATTAAATGTGTGGCCTTATTCAAAGTAAGCATGATTTAGTGTGAGGCTTTATACAAAGTGAGTGTGATAAAGTGTGGGACCTTATACAAATTAAGTGTGATTAAGTGTGGGGCCTTATACAAAATAAGTGGGATTAAGTGTGGGGCCTTATACAAAGTAAGTGTTATTAAGAGTGGGGCCTTATAAGAATTAAGTGTGGTTAAGTGTGGATCCTTATACGAAGTAAGTGTGATTAAGAGTGGTCTTTTACAAAGTGAGTATGATTAAGTGCGGGGCTTATACAATGTAAGTGTTTGTAATTGTCGCGTCTTATACAAAGTAATTGTGATTATCAATGGGGCGTATACAAAGTAAGTGTGATTAAGAATTACCCTTGCTTTAAAACATTAATAAAAACTTATTTGTTTAGGTAGATTTGTTTCAGATTTGTTAACTACAATCTTAATATATTTACTTGAAAGACTAATGTGGTATTTTATACTAAGTCTTTCAAGATGCCACTCCTAAAGACGATTGTGTATATATAATGCAAAATTAGTAATCCAAATGATTGTTAGAAATACATTTTTTGTTATCATACACCCTTTGCAGATGCGGGATATAATCACTGTTTACTTTTTATTTGATGTTAGCAGTCAAATTGCTTGTAACATGAAATTTGGTTAAGAACAAAACATCTATAAGTATATGGTAAGGTTAGTTTAATTTCTAAGCCTGAACATATTTTTGGGCTGGTTGCCATTTATAAAATGAGGATATTTCTTATCAACAAATTGTATCATATTCTGTACTTATTTACCTACCTAAAGTTCATTATATGCTTCTTGTTTTGCATTCTAAAATGTTTGTCCATATTTACCAAATCTGACTGTTAATCTGATGTATTTGATTTCCAATTGAAGCCATTATTTCACAATATTGTTGTCTACAGTAAGACTGTGTCCAGAGGCAATCTCCACAAAAACCTAAATATCGTTTTGTATTTTCTTTATTCTATGTTTATACTGTTAATATGCAAGAATATTTTAAGCTTACATATCTTCATTTTATTTTTCTTCTTCAATGTTTTTTTAACATTTATATTTGAATTCCTTAAAATAAATAATGTTTAAATTGTTAGTACCATTATTTTTTTATTCGTGTTAAGTATTAATACAATTAAACTGTTTCTCAAAAATTTAGAAACCCTGTTTTAGTAAAGGTAAACATTCTATGACTATAGGGACACGTATTGGTGTTGTTTAGATTATATTTAGACTAATTACCTTGTTTTCTCAGTAGATAAAATATGTAATAGATTGTTCAAAACAAAAAATATAGTCCCAAATAAATACCATTCAAGGTACGTTTTCTTATAAGATAATTGTGAAAGTGATATCTATCTTGATTGTTGGCATCTGTTTGTTTACGGATTACACAATATGTGTACAAATAATCATCTATGTATATCCTGGTATATAATCATGTGTTCTATGTACCAAAGTTTTGTCGCAGAATAAAATATATGTCTTTTTAAAAAACTGTCCATTTAAAGGCACATTGTTGTATCGCAGACATGGGAGAAAATGTGGGCGCACATGCTAAAACTACTCCACATACATATATGAACCTCATAATGGGAAAACTTGGCTTATTACACGAGTGTAAAGTGCCATCTCAGATTAGCCTGTGCAGTCATCACATGCTTATCAGTGATGACACCTTTCGCTTTTATGAAATTTTTCAATTAAAGGAAGTCTCATATAAATAAAAATCCACTCTGGGCAGAAAGTGTTGTCTCTGACTAGCCTGTGCAATCGACACAGGCTAATCTAAGATGACACTTTAATACGTTCATTCATAACGCCCGTTTTCCTCGCATGAGCACACATCCGTTGACTTTTTACTTGTCCTTAGAGGGGAGTTGTGAAGTAAGAAACCAAAAGAAATCAACTTGATAGATTGTTTATTCTAATGTTAACAAAATCAATAATTATTATATAAAAAACATCAACATCAAATAAAGATGAATACATAACAAATGACTACAAAGATATTTCTATTAAAATGAGAATTGCTATGGGAAAACAAGGCTTAATGCACGTGTGCTGTCCCAGATTAGCCTGTGCAGTCTACACAGGCTCATTAAGGACAAGACTTTCCGCCTTATCTTGAATTTCAGTGAGAAGATACTTCCATTTAACAAAACCATAAACGTAAAGATGTGGTTCCTGATTATCCAGTGTAGACTACACAGGCTAACATAGAATGACACTTTTAGCACATGTATTAAGCCTATTTGTCCCAGAACGAGGCTCAATTGCTCCTTGCATGCCCAAAGTCACGCATCAATGGTTAGAATTAGCATGAAAGGTAATCAATGGTTAGAATTAGCATGAAAGGTAATCAATGGTTAGAATTAGCATAAAATGTACTTATTTACAGATTTCTTTTGTTTTAAGCATACCATAACCCAGAAAATATATTGAGTGCAAAAAATACAGTATTAGATTTTTGAATGAGCATAAGGCATCATACTGTAAAATCATTGACCTTTGTTGGGATGAACTGTTATGATTATGAGTTAAGAAATGACTTTCCAGAACACATAAATACGTGTATTTCTTATATTTGACAAAAATGAGGAATTTGTCTGAAATTTTTGGATGTGTTCATGTTAACTTCATGGATAGGTCGAACGCATACAATTAACGAAAAAACAACAGTAGCATGTGAATATTGAACACACTGATTCAGATAAGAGAGATAACATTGAAAACTTCTCTTCAAGTTACGATTATGAAAATTTCTCAAAAGAATTTTCTACAAAACACACTCAGGAACTCATTACACAAAAGCGATTGCCTTATAGAAATCACAGAACTTATCGCTGAGGGACAGTTCACAAATATCCCTTTCTCTGGGAAAACAAGGCCGTATGCATGTGTCTTAAGTGTCATCCCAGATTAGCCTGTGCAGTTGGCACATGCTAATCAGAGACTACAGGTTCAACCTAAACTGGATTTGCATTTAGAAGAGACTTCCTTTAAACAAAAATGTCAATTAAAGTGGAAAGTGTTGTTCCTGAAATTAAGTAGCTGCAAGACATTTAAGAAATACCAATAGTAAGAACCATTTTAATTGATCTTATTAAAAATAATATGCAATAAACATAAATTGATTACCATTAGTCTTTTGAAATGAATTCTCCGGTTTTAAATAGTAATGAAATACAATGCAATCAATTTTAATTAAGTTGGATATATTCCAAGATAACAATTACATGCATGTACAGGTAAATTTAAGATTGGCTCCCTAACAAGTCTAAAACACTGTTCCAGTAAACATCAAGAATAAAATTAAAAAATACTCGAACCACTGACCCTTGGAGTCGTGGAGAAAAAGTCTACCACTGAGACCACTCGGCCATCCGTGCTCATACAATGACTGATGTATTTTATATTTTATATAAGCAATCATCGTAGTTTCACAAAATATAACGACAACAGCAGAACTCTCCGAATTATTTAATCGTTTCGCGCTGCACCGCTTTATAATGTTCAGGTTTTTAAATCGTCAAAAGATGCATATAATGGCTATTTTAGAGCATGGTAAACGTTCATTATTACTGTTTCCTCACATACATCATAACTAAAACGAAAATTTGCGAATCCGAATCAACTTTTTTAACTTTGTCAATTTACCACAACATGAAAAGGTCTCTTTAAACCTGAACATGGAGTGCTGATGGTGACAAATCGTAATCATGTAGTCATTATCTAGGCCGAGTTAAAATCTGGGTCACATGTACAAAAAACTCGATCACTAAGTTAATTCATAAAATAGCCTTGATACCACTTTAGAGGCCACATTTTTTACTCATTCATGATGCTACCTGAAAATATTGCCATAACACACCTGTACAATGGTGTTGTTGCATTTGTATATGAGCCTTGCTCTGGGAAAACGGGGCTTAATGCATGTATGTAAAGTGTCTTTCCAGATTAGCCAGTCGAGTCAACACAGGTCAATCAGGGCGACACTTTCTGTCTTAACTGGATTTTCGCCTGTGTGGATTGCCAGTTTTTCCAGAACGATGCTCAGGTGTTTATGTTGATATATAATATTGACACATATACAGAGCCATTGCAATGGCAGAAATAGTCAAGTATACAAATATGTATATACATTGTTCATATATTTTCTGTTCACATGTTTCTTGTTGAATTTGGCTGTGTTATTTGACTCTTTTCATATCACAATTTATATGCATTATATAAAGTTATACCAAGCACTATACAAAGTGGATGTGATCAAGTGTGGGGCCTTATACACCTTATGTGTGATCAAGTGTGGGGCCATATAAAAGGTATATGTGATCAAGTGTTGGGCCTTATACAAAGTAAGTGTGATCATGTGTGGGGCCTTATACAAAGTAAATGTGATCAAGTGGGAGGCCTTACACAAATTAAGTGTCATCAAGTGTGGGCCCATATGCAATGTGAGCATGATTAAATATGTGGCCTTATTCAAAGTAAGCATGATTTCTGTGTGAGGCTTTATACATAGTGAGTGTGATAAAGTGTGGTACCTTATACAAATTAAGTGTGAATAAGTGTGGGGAATTATACAAAATAAGTTAAATTAAGTGTGGGGCCTTATACAAAGTAAGTGTGATTAAGGGTGGCGCCTTTTAAGAATTAAGTGTGGTTAAGTGTGGATCCTTATACGAAGTAAGTGTGATTAAGATTGGACTTTTACAAAGTGAGTATGAATAAGTGCGGGGCTTATACAAGGTAAGTGTTTGTAATTGTCGGGTCTTATACAAAGTAATTGTGATTATGAATGGGGCTTATACAAAATAAGTGTGATTAAGAATTACCCTCGCTTTAAAACATTGATAAATCTTATTTGTTTAGGCAGATTTGTTTCAGACTTGTTAACTACACTCTTTATATATTTACTTGTAAGGCTATTGTGGTATTTTATACTAAGTCTTTCAAGATGCCACTCCTAAAGACGATTGTGTATATATAATGCAAAATTAGTAATCCAAATGATTGTTAGAAATATATTTTTGTTATTATGCACCCTTTGCAGATGCGGGATCGAATCACTGTTTACTTTTTATTTGATGTTAACAGTCGAATTGCTTGTAACATGAAATTTGGTTAAGAACAAAACATCTATAAGTATATGGTAAGGTTAGTTTAATTTCTAAGCCTGAACCTATTTTTGGGCTTGTTTCCATTTATAAAATGAGGATATTTCTTATCAACAAATTGTATCATAATCTAAACTTATTTGCCTACCTAAAGTTCATTATAGGCTTCTTTTTTGCATTCTAAAATGTTTGTCCATATTTACCAAATCTGATTGTTTATCTGATATATTTGTTTTCCAATTGAAGCTATAATTTCACAATATGTTTGTCTACAGTAAGACTGTGTCCAGAGACAATCTCAACAAAAACCTGAATATCGTATGTGTATTTTCTTGGGTTATTAACACTGTTTCAGCATACATATCTTCATTTCATTTTTCTTCTCCAATGTTTTTTACATTTATTTTAAATTCCTTAAAATACATGAATGTTTAAATTGCTAGTAAAATTAATTTTCTATTCGTATCATTTATTAATACAATTAAACTGTTTCTAAATTTTTTATAAACTCTGTTTTTGTATAGGTAAGCTTTCCGACACTATAGTGACACTTTTTGGTGGTGTTTAGATTCTATTTAAATTAATTACTAGTACCTTGTTTTCTCAGTATAAAAATTGTAATTTGTTTGCTAACAAAAATATAAACCCAAATAAACAACAAATATCCTTCAAGGCAAATTAAAGTTGTTCATTAGATAACTGTGCAAGTGATATCAATCTATTATTGTTGGCATCTGTTTGTATACAGAGTAAACAGTATGTGTACAAATTATCATCTATGTTTATTCTGGTAAAGCATCAAATTCAATATGTACCAAAGTTTTGTCACAGAATAAAATGTATTAATCTTTTCAAAAAACTGTCTTATTTATGACACATTTTTGGTATTGCCAACATGGGAGAAAATGTGGGGGCACATTTTGAAACTACCCGTTCTGGGAAAACTTGGCTTACTGCATGAGTGTAAAGTGCTGTCCCATATTAGCCTGTGCAGTCTGCACAGGCTAATCAGTGAAGACCCTTTCACGGCATTTGTAGTTAAAAGGAAGTATCATCTATATGAACACCACTCCAGGCTGAAAGTGTCGTCCGTGATTAGCCTGTGCAGATGGCACAGACTGGGATGACACTTTACGCTCATACATTAAGTCTGTTTTCTAGAGCAAGACTCACATGAACACACATCTGTTGACTTTTTACTGGAAGTGAGTTGTGAAGTAAGAAACCACACGACATTAACTTGATAAATTGTTTATTCAAATTTTAACATTATCAGTTATTATTACAAATAAACATCAACATCAAATTTAGATGAATTCATATCAAATGACTACAAAGATGCTTATTTTGGCTCTGGGAAAACAAGAATTTATACAAGTTCGTAAACTGTCGTCCAAGATAAACCTATGCAGTCCACGAACGAAACTTTCTGCCTTAACTTTATTTTCAGTTCCAAGAGAATTCCTTTAAACAAAACCATAACAGCGAAAATGTGGTCCCTGATTATCTTGTGTACACTGCACCAGCTAACCTGGGATGACACTTTAAGTATTAAGCCTATTTTTCCCGGAAAGAGGCTCAGTCGCCCCTTGCATGCCCAAAGTCACTCATCAATGGTAAGAATTAGCATTAAAGGTACTTATTCACAGATTTTGTTTTTTTAACACACCATTACCCAGTAAATATATTACGTGCAAAAATACAATGTTGCATATTTTCAGTGAGCAGAAAGCAGAATACTGTAAAATCATTGATCTTTGTTTGCATGAAATTTCATGTGTTTTGTTTTTACAAATGACTTTCAAGGACACGTAAATTTGGGTATTTCTTATTTTGTAAAAAAAATGAGGAATTTGTGCCTGTCTTTTTCCAATGTGTTCGTGTTAAATTCATGGATGGGTCAAACACATACACGATATATAACATGCAAAAAATACAATGTTGCATATTTTCAGTGAGCAGAAAGCAGAATACTGTAAAATCATTGATCTTTGTTTGCATGAAATTTCATGTGTTTTGTTTTTACAAATGACTTTCAAGGACACGTAAATTTGGGTATTTCTTATTTTGTAAAAAAAATGAGGAATTTGTGCCTGTCTTTTTCCAATGTGTTCGTGTTAAATTCATGGATGGGTCAAACACATACACGATAAGACATTGTATGTCCCATAAATGATAACTGTATCATATAAACATTGAACAAAATGCTTCAGATAACAGATCACTTTGAAAAATTTCACTTGAAGTGATGACTTTTAAGATTTTACTTTAAGTGTTGACTTTGAAGATTTCAATTTGAGTGATGACTTTGATGATTTCACTTCAACTAATGATTTTGAATATTTCACTCTAAGTGATTACTTTAAAAAATCCACTTCAAGTGATGATTTAGAAATTTTTATTCTAAGTGATGACTTTGAAAATTCCACTTTAAGTGATGATTTTGAAAATTCCACTTCTAGTGATGACTTTGAAAATTCCACTTTCAGTGATGACTTTACACCTTGCCTTATAGAAATCACAGAACTTTGTGCTGTGAGAGATTTTACAATGACACTTTCTCTGAGAAAACAGGACTTAATACATGTGCCTCAAGTGTTGTCCCTGATTAGCCTGTGCAGTTTGCACATGCTTATAAGAGACAACACTTTCCGCCCAAAACTGGATTTGACTTAAGATGAGATTTCGTTTGAGCGAAAAAAAAATCATCAAAGTGGAACGTGTTGTCCCTGATTAGCCTGTGAACACTGCTAATCCTAGCCTGTGTAAATACTACAAATCCTGGACCCCACTTTACTCACATGCATTAAGCACCGTTTTTCAAGAGCGAGGATCATATTAGAGACTACTGTTGGAATAAGAAAAAAAGTCCCCACTTGCTTGTGCGGACCTCATTTTGAGGGAGTTTTTAGATTTAAGATAGCAGAGAATGAGGTTGGAATGATTGTGGACCTCATATAGATGATATACGTCTCCACTTGTATCGCTTGTCCTTCATGTGCTGGATGTTGGACGTTGCGTTGTACGCGAGCAGGGCCTGGCTGTGAACAAGTAGGGACACACCCGTCTCTGCAAACAGAGAATATAAAACAATTTTGACTTGCTCTATGAAAATGGGGCTTATTGCATGTGCCTAAAGTAATGTCCCAGATAAGCCTGTTCATTTCACACAGGTTTATGTGGGACTAAACTTTCTGCTGTATGATACTTTTTGTTAAAGGAAGTCTCTTAAAGGAAAATCCGGTCTAGGCGGACCGCACAGGCTAATCTAGGATGATCAGGATGACAGTTTATGTACAATCATTAAACCTTGTTTTCCAAGGTTTAATTTAAACATATGACTTATAGCCTGCATGAGTAACTATAAGCACAAACGGAGGCTCTACAGAAGACTGCCTATTTGCCTCAAGATTCCCAGGTGTCCATGCGATGGAGAAGACATCTTAATAACTAGATGAAAGGGGATTAAAGATGTACCACAAATATCAAATTATAGACCAAGCCATTCATCTTTACCAACATGCTTTATAATTTATTTCAGACACACTTCCCTTACAGTGTGAGTGTTCTTTATATCTCCTCATAAGACATCAAGTACTTGTTAGTTTAAACATATTTATTTCTTTTGGCAAACACAGTGTACATCAAGTAATTTACAAAACAATCAGTATAAGAAAAGGATTGAAACGAAAGAAATAAATCTTATATAGTTTCTCTCCTTGCAGTAATAGTTACGCAATATATGGGTGTATTATAAGACTAGTTAGCAGTGGATATGCCAGAAATAAGAGCTATACGCGATAAATCTGAAAAATAAAAAGTGTTGAAAGAGAAATATGGGGATGAAGGACTGTTTATGCAAGAGATCGTACATGAGGTTGCAGCAATTTGTGACTGGGTCAGTATCAGATTGTTATGAAAAGCGCCTGGATTCTTTAATATATTGTTGTACACATTTAAATATTTTGGAGTTTTCCTTTTCGTCGAGGTGCGAACATCCAAAGAGTAGTGTATCGAGTTCCACATCACTAGTTATACCGGTTATGATGTTAATAAGTTCAGTGCGAATGTGGTTATATTTCGGACATAAGAAAAAAAAGTGGTTAGTAGTTTCAATAGCACCACAAGAGCAAAGAGGCGACGAGATAATGTTTTTCGCAAAAAGGTGATCATTTAGCGCACTTGATTTGGTTCTTAACCGCGTGTGAGTTAGTTGGAGATAGCGTTTACCTACATAATAATACGCCGGAGTTTTAACTAAGGTTCTGTTTAACTTGGATTTAAAGATGTTTAGCGATTCACTATTTTTAACCTCGTCTGGTAATGTGTTCCACTTTCGTATTACTGCGGGAACGAATGAATTATAATAAAGGGTTGATCTACATTCGGTAGTGCGTAAATCATTTGCATTTCGAAGATTATACCTCGCAATAGATCCTACCTGTTGGGGTACCAGATCGGATAAGTATTGAGGACTTAGAGAGTTTTGCATTTTGTAAAATAATATGAGTTTATGTTTATCGCGTCGATCTTGCAGCGGTTCCCAGTTAATTTCGTGTTGCAAATCATTTAGGGACACTAATTTGGTTGCTCCACAGGCAATTCGCGCTGCTTCGTTTTGAATTTTATCCAGTTCATATTTTTCTTCTTGTGTGCAATTATCCCAGATAACATCTGAATATTCGATAAGTGGGCGAATAAAGGACGTATAAATGATTTCTAAAGATTTTCGGTCAAGTTTAAATTTTAGTTTGCGCATAATATTAATTCTACCCCATGCTTTGTCAGTTATATATTTAAGATGTATGTGCCATTTACAATCCTTCGACAGGAAGACTCCTAGATGCTTGTGGGAACTAACACCAGGTATTTGTGTAGCGAGCATTGTGAAGTTGTATTGATTAGGTTGTTGCTTTCTGGAGAATGTAAGTGATTCTGATTTAGATGGATTAAATAGAACATGCCATTTTAAAGCCCAGTTAGAAATTTTATTGATATCATTTTGTAATATTGCATTTGAATGGTTGGGCTCGTCTATAATAATGTACAGGGATGTGTCGTCAGCGAATAGACGGATGCTACTTTGGATATCATTTACAATATCGTTTATGAAGATTAAAAATAGGAGGGGCCCAAGTATAGAGCCCTGGGGAACCCCGGCCTCTAGTAAAGCCCAATTAGAGACGGCGCCTGGAATGACTACTCGTTGGCGTCTACCATTAAGATAATTTTGAATCCAAGATAGCAGCTTACCGCGGATGCCATAGGCATGGAGTTTAAGTAATAGACCCTGGTGCCATACTTTGTCAAAGGCTTTGCTTATGTCAAAGAAGACAGCTTTGACCTCTAATCCATTGTCAAGGGCTTTGCAAAACGTATCATATATATAAGTGAGTTGGTTGGTGGTTGAGTCCCCCGGCAGAAAACCGGACTGGAATGGGGTAAGAATTTTGTTACTTACAAGATGATTGTACACATGTTTAAATATTATTTTTTCAAAGACTTTTTCCATCGTGTTAAGTAGAGAAATTGGTCGGTAGTTACTCACTTCTTTAGGATCGCCTTTTTTAAGTACTGCAGTGACATTAGCTTCTTTCCAACAGCTTGGCATTATACATTTGTTAAGTGAGAAGTTAAAAAAATCACATAAAGGAGTGGATAATTCAGCTCGACATTCCTTTAAAATATGGTTACTTATGCCGTCAGGTCCTGATGCTTTGTCAACAGAAAGAGACTTAAGGATGTCATGGACATCAGAAGGTGAAATAATAAAAGTTTCTAAAGAGTTAGTAATTGGAGCATAAGTGAGCTCTGGTGTACCTACGTTGTCAATGTTAATAATTGATTGACTTTGAAAGAATGTATTTAAAATGTTCGCCTTTTCAAAACAATCAGTCACGGTGGAGTTGTCCAATGGATTAATAATATGAGAGTTCATGTTATTATTAGGTTTATTGATAAAGGACTTAAGTATTTTCCACCAGTTCTTAGGTGTGTCATTATTTTCTTTAAGTTTATCGCTTAGACTGTCGTAGTAGTGATTTTTCGCTTGGCGAATAAAAGATATTGTCTGGTTTCTGATTGTTCGAAACTTGGACCAATGATAATCACTTTTTTTAGTTTTTGCAATACGGTAAGCCCGTTTGCGTTTTCTAATCATTCGACGTATATGTGTATTTAGCCATGGAGCATTACGCGGTTTGATTTTTATAACCCTGTTTGGGATACAAAGTTTGGCATTACGAATAATAGTGTCGGTGATATTAGTACAATATGTGTCAGTATCCAAACTTGAAATTGTATTCCAATTAAGTGAAGAAAACGTTTCACGTAGCAAATCGTAGTTACCATCCTCATAGCTCCATATATGACGCTCGTATGCGTTCGCATTTGGCTTTTTATATTTAAAAAGACCATATATAGGACAATGATAGCGTTGTTGTTGATCAAGAAAGGGATCACCAACACCTGACAATACCAAGCTGTTGGGGTTTGTTAATAGCAATAGGTCAAGAATTGACGAGGATCTTTCCGTAAAATGCGTAGGTTCATTGATAACTTGAACAAGATTGTATTCTAGGCACCAGGAGTCAAGCTTTCTTACTAGTATTGGTTGACTATTATTCATATTGAAGTCACCGGTTATAATGATGTCAGATATACCAGTTTCGATTGCCAAACCAATCGAGTCGTCAATTAAGTTGGTATATGATGCATCCGCGTTTGGTGGTCTATAAAATATTCCAAATAAAACACGCTTCATACTCAGCAAGTGGAGCTCAATCCAAATGCACTCTAACGTAATCGGTTCGAGGTCAACTCTGCGTTTATAATGGATACAATCTTTAACATAAAGCATAACCCCACCATGGCTATCATGTATTCGATCTTTGCGTTCGGGACATTGGTAAGAAGGGATAAGGAGTTCATCAGTTTCGATAGAGTTGTTAAGCCACGTCTCAGAAAAGGATAATATATCGAAATTTGAAAGTTCTGCTGTAAGAATTTCTATTTTGTTCCGTATACTCTGGACATTGTATTGCAAGAAGGAGAGGTTATTGGGCATTGCTGATAAGCAGTTTAGTGAATTGTACTCCGTTATATTGGAATCAAGAGAGCTAATCGATACAGGGCCTGGGTTCAATTCGATATCCCCAGAAAGAAACATGATAGCATAAATCCATGTAAATAAGACGACTGTAATTAAGACGAGAATAGATCTAATTACGAACAGTGAGTTAGAAACGTAACGTTTACCAACTATGGCGCGTGTATATGGCCATCGGATACACCGGCAAAGTTGAGATTGGCCTTTGATGTTTCGTAGAGACGACTCTAGAGCAATTTCATTTGTATGTATAGACATAAGAACTAGCACATTTAACGATGCAAAGAACAATCCGACTGACGTGTATCTTGATAAAATACTATAAGTATCCATCACTACACAATACAAACTGTGAGTGCTCTTTGTCACGAATTGCTACAATCCTATGGGCATCAACAAATCCTTCATCATGAAATAACACAGAACAGTAAACAATGCAAATAAAGATAACAAAGAAAAGGGTTATGGTTAGATAGATACAAGGAAATACAACAGAAAAATAAACAATGGAAGCAAAGAAAACAAAACAAAGCATTATGAGTAGATAGATAAATAGGTAGGGCATTATGCGAGAAAGTCGGTCATATGATACGATTCACATGTGCTGTATATGCTAACAAGATGTGATTGTGGAACACAATGTCCCACTATATGACGTTTGACCTTGAAGGATGACCTTGACCTTGACCCTTCACCACTCAAAATGTGCAGCTCCATGAGATACACATGCATTTCAAATATACAATTGCTAGCTTCATAATTGCAGAATTGACATTACATGTGCAATTTTGACCCATATATTTGACCTTGAAGGATGACCTTGACCTTGACCTTTCACTACTCAAAATGAGCAGCTCCATGAGATACACATGCATGCCAAATATCAAGTTGCTATCTTCAATATCGCAAAAGTATTCATAAAATAAGCGATTAGGGCCACATATATTTGACCTCTGACCTTGAAAGATGACCTTGACCTTTCACCACTTAAAATGTGTTGCTCCATGAGATACACATGCATGTCGAATATCAAGCTGCTATCTTCAATATTGCAAAAATACTCATAAAATGAGCGATTTTGGCCACATATATTTGACCTCTGACCTTGAAGGATGACCTTGACCTTGACCTTTCACCACTCAAAATGCATCATGTTTATATCAGGAAATATCGCAATGACAGTCATGCATGTTATTATAAGAGAGAATACATTTCTGAGTGACATAATTCGATAAGAGCTTACACAAATCACACGAGAAGAAAGAAAACAGATGCAAATGATATAGTGAGATTGCTATAGACATGATTAATTTCGAGAAAATCTTAATTACAAATAAGCAGAAGAGAAAATGAATCGACAGTCTGTTTTGAAAAGGATTTACTCATCGCCGATGTATCATAAATGGTTCGTAAAACACATTTTAAGGTATTATTGTGTATACTGTTCATCATAGAAAAGGTGGAGCAGTTAATGGCTACTTGCTAGCTGCAACAGACGCATACGATCTGGATTTGGCGCGTAGCTCAGTGATCTGCTCGGGTTTGTCTATTCGGTGGATGACCCGCTTAAGATCACGGACCAACACTTGCCCGTCATGTGTCCACGCACCCTCTACGAGTTTGTCTGAAGCCAGCTTGCGAGCATCGTAGAACATCTCGCTGCGGTATCTCGTGAGCGCCTCGTTTACATAGACTTTCTTGTAAGGGTCAGTTGATTTCGCACTTGTTCTAACGTTATAGAGCTTCTGCCGGGCCCTGTAGGATACGAATTTAATGATGATATCCCTTGGTTTTGATCCCACTTGTTTGCGAGGTCCTAGGCGATGAGTGCGATCAATCTCATCAATAGAAAGGTTTGCGCCTAGGTCGTTCACCATCTTTAAGATTATGCCGTCCGTATCCTCCTTTTCAGTTTCAGGGATCCCACTGACCCGAAGACAGTTACGGCGGCTATACTGTTCCGCCCGATCTGCTTGTACTTGCATCTCAGATATCTGATCTTTCAGGACCTTGTTCTCGCATTCAAGCGATGTAATCTTGGTGGTTAAGGACTCATTTATGCCACTGATGATCTGTGGTATTAATGATTGTACAACTGAGTTTACAATTGCTTCCACGTCAGCTTTAAACAGGTCACGCATTTTCCTGGAGATGACATCAATGTCAGCCTCGCTGAGGTGGAATTGATTGGTTTCGCTATTTTCCATAAGGTCAGAGTCAGAAATTTTATTCTTTTTGTTGCCAGGGACCAAATCAATACTCGAAGTGGATAAATCGCGTTTGTCCGGCCGCCTCCCTTGTATAGGTGTGGAGTGATTGTCCATGACGGCGCTATTTATTTTGACCAGTATAGATATGCGTTACGGTCAAGGTACGTGGATATCGAGGATCTCGAGGATCTCGAGGATTACGAGGAGTACAGGTAAAAGGCAATAGTAGAATGTACTGGTTATTAATTGTCAACAGTCTAGTATCTAGTTCAGTGTGATAGATCTATAGCTATATATAGATATAAGTACCTTTTACAAGCTTTTACGAGCTGGAGAAATTGATGCCCACAAACACATTCTTATAATAATGTCCACATCACAAATAAGTCCACTGTTACACTAGTATAGCACTATTATTTCCACATATCACTTTCTAGACCTGAGAGTAAGCGAACTGAGTCACATATTCTGATTTATCCAGCAGATAGACAAAAACACGTCTACACCCACCATTACCGGATGACCAAGTACTTGTTCTACCCAGTACATGGACTTAAAGAGTGTTTCAAAAAGACTTATGGTTTGGATACGATTGCACACAAATAAATAGGTTTAAACTAGAGTGACATGAAACATGCAGTCTTTACAGGCTAATCTGGAATGACACCTTACGCTTTCATAAAATTTGGTTTAAAGAAAGTTTCTTTTTAACGAACATCTAGTCTAGACGGGAAATGTCGCCCCTGATAAGCCTTTGCGAGCTTCACAAGCTAATTAAGGACGTCACTTTACGCACATGCAGTAAGCCCCTTTTTTTCCAGAGCGCCACTCATATATAATTATCTGATGCTATCGTACACTTTGGCATAAAATCAAATGTCTTACCATCCAGTTTATGTGAAATGGAAGTCCACGAGAGCAAAAACTGTATTATTATGCCATTCCTTATTATACCATAAGGTTTAAGGCCTCGTATAAAACAAGCTTAGAAACAGTTTGAACATATGTCTATTATTTATGAAGCATTTTTTTATTACTAGATTTGCAATTGCGTTGTTAATCATTTGAGATCAATGCTATAACAATACAGAATATAAGAATATCTTTAAGATATGATTCTTTTTTACCGCAATGTCATGAGACTAGATGCTCATATTAAATAATGTAATTAAATTCACATAATTGTGTAAATCTCAAATGAGGTCTGCAGGTAAGCTACCTGCATACAAAATATCAGTGCAACACCGCCTTCAAAACTCAAGCTGTTTTAGCAGAAAGAGTTCTTATATTCAGCGACTAGAATTAAGCGCAGGGGAAATAGCAGCGTACAAAAATATAACTCCAAACTTTATAAGCCACGTGCAATATAATTCTTTAAGGGGCCGAGATATAATCACATAGATTGGACTATCTGATTGTTTTATTTCACTGGAATTTAAGGTATACTGGATTTTGAGCTTCTGTTAAAACTGTGCTGCATTCTTATCGAATTTTACCATTTAACGAATCAATGTATCGGAAAATTAACACCGGATTCGGATTCAGCGAGCCGAATTCATATAGATTTCACTATCTTATTGTTTGATTTCGATGGAGCGAGCGAACGAGCGAGCGAGCGTATTTCGTTTGTGCACGTAAATAGGACGTTTGTATGAAAATGGTGCTTAATGCAAAACTTATTTTGCTTATAACTTTTTTATTTTTTATCATTTAAAAAAAAATCAAACTTTTAAACAGCACTATAAACTGTTTATGTTTTAATATAAACAAAAACTTTGAATTTTTTTTTTGTTATATGATACATATGTTTTTTTTAATTATTATTTGTATTAATAACTTTTGTATGTTTGAGTTGTTTTCAAATTTGTTTGTAAACTTTTAAACAACACTGTAAACTGTTAATATTTTATTAAAATTGTTGTTTTTCAAGCACAAATAAAAAAGTTATGCTTTAAAATGTATTATTAAAGTGATATTATGCAGATTCGTTCATACGACACAAAGACACTATTTTGTTTTCCGGATTATTTCGGCTTAGAGGACTGGCTGAGTCATGTAAAATATCGAGTATAATAAATATTTTGTATAAACAACTGGTAGCAAGATGAGTTGCAGATAATTGCTCAGTAACCACAGTTTAACTAACTCTTTTGACCTGACTTTTATTTAAACTTAAAGTGTGACCCTTACATTTGAGGTTTGGATACACGCGAAGCGCCGTTTTCTGATCGTGGTCATTTAAAGGGACCGTCAACCGCGATTGACGAAATAAGCAAAGTTCTAAAATACCGTATTTTTACAATTAAAACGGTATTTTTTTACAATTATTAGTTTATATATATTAAAATAGCACGACTGGTATGTAACGAGAATCCTCTGCGAATGCCTTATTAAATAACTAAGGACAGAATAATTGAATTGTTTTTAAGAAAGATTAGCGTATTATTTCGACACTCGACATGGTTATACTGAAAATATGAAAATTAATACACACATCAGTGTATTAATATTACAGACACTAACTTGTTGATATCAATATTGCCTTGAGCTAAGCGAAAAGACTTTTCAAACACAAAAGTGCGAACGAACTTACACTATTTTTTAAGGGCTAACTGTATCCGATAATTAATACCAAAATCTTGATCCGAGAAACTAAATGACTGATGGACTGAGTGAGTGACTGTGTGATTGAGTGACTGACTGAGTGAGTGACTGACTGTAAGTGAGGGAGTGAGTGATTGAGTGAGTGACTGACTGAGTGACTAAATGAGTGATTAGTATGCATCTATTTAAAATGTATTATTTTCTATTAAGGCATTATTCCCGCGAATATATCTATTCATTCGACACACGAACACCATGTTAGTGTTCATGTGTCGTATGAATAGATATCGTTGCGGGAAATTAAAATGGAATTAAATATGCAAAACAATAATAAAAACGAGCATTTTGGTATCTACAGACATCTATTTTACCATACCTGGCGCTGAAATTTCGGCAATTGCCACAACGAACACTGATTTTTAATTGATTAAGTTTATTTTACGAAATAGTGTACGAAATTTTCGTTGATTTTGACTAGTAATGTTACTTGAAACGGTTGCTGCATTCTTATCGAACGGCACCATTTAACATTAATAATTCTTTAACGGTTCAATATATCGGAAAAGTAGCACCGGAATCGGGTTCAGGTAGACAAAATCACATCGATTGGACTATCTGATTGTTTTATTTCACTGGATTTTAAGGTATACTGGATTTTGAGCTTCTGTTAAAAGTGTGATGCATTCTTATCGAATTTTACCATTTAAACTCAATTATTCTTTTTCGGATCAAGATATCTGAAAATTAACAACGGATTCGGATTCAGCGAGTCAAATTCATATAGATTTCACTATCTTATTGTTTGATTTCGATGGAGCGAACGAGAGAGCGAGCGAGAGTATTTCAATTGTACACGTAAATGGGACGGTCTATGAAAAGGGTGCTTAATGCAAAATATGTTTTGATTATAACTTTTTTCTTTTTTCTTTTTTTTTTCATTTTTTTTTCAAACTTTTAAACAACACTATAAACTGTTTATGTTTTATTAAAAAACACAAAAAAATTTTTTTTTGTCTTATAAGATACATATGTATTTTTGATTTTTTTTTAAATGGATAACGTTTGAACGGCTTTAGATATTTAAAAAATTCCAACGAATTCGTGATCAGCATGGTCATAGGCATATAGATTTAAACATCTGTTTGTTTAATATTAAAGTATTTTTTTTTTACTTTCAATCAAGGTTATGGTTCAAATGTTACGGACATAACATTCCGCATATATCGCTTCAATATCATGTTCTTAATTCTATCAAACAGTTTTGCATTTAACAAAAAACGTAAACACTATAGTAAAGAAACTAAATTACTCGCGTTATGCCAAAAATGAGTCTGGGATTGAACCCGGATCGCCTTGGTGAGAAGCGTGTATACCAACCACTGCGCTGAAAGGACATGCACATGCGTAGCCCTTTTTTCCCATAGCGAGGCTCATTTTGTCTTTCAAATGAATTGTGCTGATGCAGTACTTACTGGTAAGCATTTCGTGACAGCTGAGATATAGATATAATAGGGTCGCATGAAAGGAAAACATGGCTTAATGCATGAGCGGTTTGCACAGGATAATCTGGGACGACGCTTAAAGCACATGCATAAAGCACGGTTTTCCCCATTATGCGACTCATATCTAATGCAGGTGTTTCGAGTTTTAAATAACTCGAAAAGCAAAATAGGTTCGCCGAACGGTTTTTCCGAACTGTGTGAATCTTGGCCTAATTTTCTACAGTGCGGCCGTTAGTTATGGACGAAGTTATCAGTGTGAACTTTGAAACATCGAAACATTGTTTGATGTTAAAATCGTTGATAATACACTGATCGATACACTGAACGAACATTTTCGGTAGAAAACCTACTTTGGGTCCAACTGCAAAAAAAGTGACCGGCCAGGCAGCCTCAAACTGCATGCGGAGCTCAGCCTTAATAGTGACCAGTCAGGCAGCCTCAATAAGTATATACAATTTGGGGCTGCTTGGCTGGTCAAGATTATATCGGATGTCATTCTTACGCAGTAATCGCTCAGTTCCCGATTCCCTACATAAGGGAAGGCTCTCATAATCGAACGGCCAACGTGTAAGGCATTTTTCCTGTCATGTCTTTACATCAGAGTGTGCAAGGCTAGTACTTGTATCAGGTAAAAGATGAATGTCTTATTCCGAACGTTGTAATAACAAATATGTGTCGTGCAACTTTGAAGAAGTAACTAACAACTGAGCACCTGCCGAATCCGAAGGCCGAAGACGGTTATTCGCGAAGCGAATATTCTGTGTCACCAGGTGGTCATTTTAGAGGGACCGTAGGTCTCGAGAGTTTAAGATTCTCTAATCCGCACTATCAAAGGCAAACCAGATCAACGGATACAATGTTGGATAGTTGTCACTCATACTCGATCACTAGTAACGAGTTTACAAAATACATGAATACACAGTTCAATTTACATCATGTGAGGTTGTGTTTTTCAGTTGAATGTTAATATTCCTCAAGTCATTCTCTGAACAACATCCATCCAAATTAAAATTACATGTAAATACCGTCATGAACTTCGCTTTTAATAGGGCTTTGTAGTACGTTTATTTTCAATGAAACACTGACACATTCTAGCTATCACTAATTTTTTATTATTCTAGTTTACGCATGCAATTGATAATTATAATTTTGTAATTAGATGTATCATTATTTTTATTGAAGCTTTTCTGCAAATAATTATACAGCTAATGCATAGAGCTCTTTGTTGCGTCGAATTTTTTGTCGTTCAGTCTTCAGACAATCTTAATTACTTTCATGCTAATGACGCGTTCTTTTAAAATGCAAATAAATGTGTTAATGCATTCTTTTGGCACTAAACATGATATTTTTAAAATATTATTTAGGTGTTGTTTTTTAGTTTCTTTTCGATTTATTGACCAAACAAGTCTCGTTATCCATATGCTTTGCGTTAGCTGCAAGCTATGCTTTTGACTACCAGTGCATTGCGCATGCCCGAAAATCGGGAATCAAAACAATAACAATGAACTGGCCTATGGATCAAGCCAAATAGAAAGCCATTAATTTACGTAAGCTGTATACTTCGCTAAATTATCTTCATTGCTTACAAGACCCAAGGATTACTGTCCTTCCAGTCCTTTGGGTTGAACCAGTTCATGGTGTCTTGTGTTGAAAGTTGCTTGTGGGCAAGCTTGTGAAGCGACACAAACAGCATATCCACTTACCTTGATGGCTCTTTTATGCAAGGACATTGACCGCTCAGGCTAAAATACTAAAATTAGCATTTTCTTTTATTTTTTTTCAAAGAATACTATCAGAATAGCAAACAGTTTGGATCCTGATGAGACGCCACGTTCTGTGGCGTCTCATCTGGATCCAAACTGTTTGCAAAGGCCTTCAAAATTTGGTTCCAGCTCTGAGAGAGTTAAACTAGGTAGAATATTCTACTCGCCCATTTATTGGCATATTTTGGGTCATTGTTTATGAAACTCATTCTAGGAAAACTGGGCCGAATGCATGTGCGTAATGTGTCTTCCCATATAAGCCTGTGCAGTTGCCCACTCTGCCTAATCGGAAATCCGGGACTGCTGTGTGTATTGAGTTGAAACTTTTTTGTCTCCTTTTTCTTATTGACCATTACATTGAGAATTTTACTTTTTGCAAATTTTCCCTCCTAAGCTGTTCATGAAGGAAGATGATTTTAAACATAAGAGCTGTGCCAACATTCATGACTTTTTGTTCTGAAAAAATAATTATATACTGTGCCTGTTACCAACAAAACCACCCTGTGCCTGTTTCCAACAAAACAATACTGTGCCACTTGTTAACATTATGTTTTATTGCAAGTCCGTTAAACCACAATATCTACAAAGACTTTATAATGTAGTAGAAAAAAATGACTTTCCAGTATTTGTCACTTCCGTTGCAAGGTCTAGTTAGCGCTCTGTATGTATGCTCACAGGTGCTGTAGACCTTGACGCTGTCAAGAATGACGTAGAAAGGAAGGCCCTAGAAGGGATGATCAACAATTTTGGTCAAACGCCCTGTCAGCTACTGCGGGACCCTCACCCTCGACGTCTCACATTTGATGACCTCCTTGCCAAGGCGATGCAAAACTGACCGCCATCTAAGTCTCTTCTATTTCCTTGAGAACCTGAAAGTGTACTTTGTTAAGGTAATATTTTGGTGCTGGTTTTGGTAAAAAGATCTGAAAAAGGTAATGGTTTCTTTGTTTTTATGTTTTGAAAGTCTTGTTTGAAATGCATTATTACAGGTCATTTCGCTGCTGTTGATGCGATTTCCCCCTCTGAATTCCAAAACTGCTGTATAAGTTGTTCGGAATTGTTCTGCATATATTAAAAAGTGAAAAGTTTTGGTTGACCATGAAATAATTATTTTATTGTCACCTGCTGGTGAAACCGGAGGGGACTTTTGGTTTGCACTCTGTCAGTCAGACTGTCAGACTGTCAGTCTGTCACACTTTTCTGGATCCTGTGATAACTTTAAAAGGTCTTCATATTTTTCATGAAACTTGGATAGATGGCAATAGGGAGATTATGCACGTCATTTCATTTTGTTCCTACGTCAAGAATTCTGGTTGCTATGACAACAAATAGACTAGAAATATTGCTGAAAATAGTGGGTCCTGCGATAACTTTAAAAGTTATTCATATTTTGTCATGAAACTTGAAACGTGGATAGATGCCAATATGGAGATTATGCACATCATTTTATTGTGTTTCTACGTCAAGAATTTTGGCAACTAGAAAAATTGCTGAAAATGGTGGAGTTTCACCGGTAGGGGACTTATATTGCTTGGCAATAGTCTTGTTTTACTTTGACAAAGTGTTTCTAAAAGAGCACCTTTGTATTTAATGGACAGTGTACAGGGTCAATTTTATTATAGCTTATTACGTCTTCATGGAAAAACATCAACACCAATTTATGTCCCATGAATAATAATAAGTTAACAGTAAATCTTGCTGAAAGAATGAAATCAACTGTGAGCAGCTGTCTCACATTGTTTTATATCCGTCGAAATCATTTTTTTCTCCACTAGGTTTCTGGTGAGTCTGACCCGCTGGTGTTTGTGTGCGTACCTCGTAGCCAGCCCAAGTCCATCATTCAACACGGCATGCTGGACACCATGGTAACGCATCTGGCTCTACTGAAAGATATGAGATGCACTCTGGGAAAACTGGGCTAAATAGATGTGCATACAGTGTTCTCCTAGATTAGCCTGTGCAGCCTACATAGGCTTATCAGTTACAATACTCTCCACCTAAACGGGATTTGTGTTATAATGAAACATTCATTTAACAAAAAATCCATAAAAGCAAAAAGTTTTGTCCCCGATTATTCATTGCTGACTGCACATTCTAATATCGGATGACACTTGGTTTTTGCCATGGTCAAATATTGAGCAGATGTTGGATAACATGACTGTAGAAGTGTCCTTAAAACAAAATAGTTTGTTAATATACAACTGTATGAAATATTCCTTGGTTTTTAGTCTTGAATATGGTTGTAATTTGTTTATGGTTTTTGCAAATGTTGTAAGTTTCCAGTGTTACCAATGTTTGCAAACCATAATATAAAAATAATACATTTTGTATAATCCATTTTGTCTGAGGAGTCATTCTTTTTAATTTAGATCTGTTGTCTACTTGCCAGTGCTTAGATCTTATTTGTATGTGATTTATTACTTTTGATCATAGACTATGAACTAAAGTATGACATCAGAAGTGTGTTCAATCCCAACTTTGGGAGGGTTATTTAGATCTCGCCCAAAGAAAACAAGTACTAGTTCTACCTATGCAATCAAGCTTAAATAAAAAGGTATACACTGAATTAAACTAAAAGTTCTTTTTTTGCCTTAGACAGTGCATCAATGTATGACTTCAACAGTGACCTTTGACCTTAGGCTGTGGACTAAGGTGGGAATTCAGTAGTTTGTAATCTTTTGCCTCCAGTGTGCCTAAGGTCTGACTTCAGAAGTGTGTAACCTTTTAACTTAGGCTCTTAAGTCTGACATCTGTATTGTATAACCTTAAGCCTTAGACTGTGCAAAAGGTCTGACTTAAGAAATGTTTGACCTTTGACCTATTATTTTCAAGGTCACAGTGAGTTCAGAGGGCATCTTAGGCTTTCACGGGTGGCTGCCGTATGAGAAGGCCATCTCTAACTACTTTACATTCGATAAAGATCCATCAGTAACAAACCAAAAATAAGTTCGTTTTAGTTTGTGTGGATTTAATAAAATAGCAAATATCCATGTACATTTTTTTACTGTTGATATGACATGTAGAAATGCTGTATAATAATGTTTATATCGGCCTGAAATTGTGTTGATTTTCAAAAAAATGACTTTAAATTAATAGATTTCCAATTTGTGAAATAAAAGTGAGGAAATTAAGGTTGTCATTTTCCTATGTGGTTTTGTTAATTTTTTGCATAGGACAACCTATAAAATCATCAAACATGAATGTTCTAAGAATAATAATGAGTTTACAGATATCCAAATACATTTGGTCACTTCAAGTCTTATTTTTGGATGTCACACCATTACAGAACCAGGAAGCGTTTCAGCACACAGTTTGCTCCGGGTTTGAATGTTACACCCAACATGTTTGTGGTTACACACGACTGTAAACTGATGATCAGCGGCGGACACTGGGACAACAGTCTGCAGGTGTACCATGTCGGGAAGAACAAACGTCTGGCACATATATGTAGACACATAGGTGAGTACCCACAGACACAGTGGTAAATATCTGAAGGCACATAGGTTAGTACCAACAGACACATTGGTAAATATCTGTAGACACATAGATGAGTACCAACAGACACATTGGTAAATATCTGTAGACACATAGGTGAGTACCCACAGACACATTGGTAAATATATGTAGACACATAGGTGAGTACCTAAAGACACATTGGTAAATATTTGTAGACACATTGGTGAGTACCCACAGACACATTGGTAAATATATGTAGACACATAGGTGAGTACCTAAAGACACATAGGTAAATATTTGTAGACACATAGGTGAGTACCCACAGACACATTGGTAAATATCTGTAGACACATAGGTGAGTACCCACAGACACAGCGGTAAATATCTGTTGACACATAGGTGAGTACCCACAGACAAATTGGTAAATATCTGTTGACACATAGGTGAGTACCCACAGACACATTAGTAAATATATGTAGGCACATAGGTCAGTACCGACAGATTGCTACATATTTGTAGACACATAGGTGAGTACCACAGATTGGCACATATCTGTAGACACATAGGTGAGTACCACAGACACATTGGTAAATGTCTGTAGACACATAGGTTAGTACCCACAGACACATTGGTAAATATATGTAGACACATAGGTGATTACCCACTGACACATTGTTAAATATCTGTAGACACATTGGTGAGTACCCACTGACACATTGGTAAATATCTGTAGACACATAGGTGAGTATACACTGACACATTTTTAAATATCTGTAGACACATAGGTGAGTACCCACAGACACATTGGTAAATATCTGTAGACACATAGGTGGGTACCCACACATTGGTAAATATCAGTAGACACATAGGTGAGTACCAACAGACACATTGGTAAATATCTGAAGACACATAGGTGAGTACCCACAGACACATTCGTAAATATCCGTAGACACATAGGTGAGTATACACAGACACATAGGTAAATATCTGTAGACACATAGGTGAGTACCTATAGTCACTTTGGTTAGTATCTGTAGACACATGGGTGAGTACCCACAGATTGGTACATATCTGTAGTTTCTTAACGCATTTGTAGTCCCTCATAAAGTTAAAATTAATTCAAGACCTTTCTCACTAGATTCAAATTTTAATGGCTTCATTTCTTTTTCAGCAAAAATCTACTTTTCTCGGAAGGTGTTGTCCATGACCAGCCTGTGCAGACTTACAAGCACAGGCTTATATGGTACGAAACTTTGTGTGCATGCATAAAGCCATGTTTTACAGATTGAGTCTCATGTTGTTGTATTTCAGACACTGTGGCCTGCCTCGCCCTTGATTATTGTGGCAGCCATCTTATCTCTGGTTCAAGGGACACAACTTGCATTATCCGGCATATAGAGCAGCAGGTGAGAGTGACTGCCCCTGCACTAGTTATGACTCCCCATGTGATTTAGAAGCACAAACATAGTCTATTTAAATGGTGTTGCAAACTGAGATGATAAACCATTTACTGTAAATAGGTGGAGATTGCATGTGTGCACAATTTGTTTTCTGAATGTATCAATTGTCAGAATTACCTGTACTAATGCATCCCTGAAAGAATGATCTCTAATTTGATTACAAACACTTCAAAGGGTTGAATTAAAATATGAGTATATTTCACAGGGTGGGGTGTGCGTAAACATATCACCAAAGCCACTACAAACGCTTTACGGCCATGACAACGAAGTCTCGGCTGTCCACATCTCCTCTGAACTCGATCTTGCAGTCTCCGCTAGCAAGGCAGGTCCATACTAGACTGGTTTATTGATAATGAACAACTGTTTGACCCCATACCAAACTGGTTAATGAAAAATATAGGACTGTTTAACCCATATTAAATGAAGTACACACAGTCTGTATATCTCGGTTGATATTGATTTGAATAGCATGGTGACACCATTAACTGTGCAAGCAAAATAGAACACTTTTGTCTTACAAATTTCAGTTTGTTCAGCTGTAAAATATGCTGCAACATAGGTTACACACTTTCTACATGTCTGCTGTATGTGAATATTGAATAGGACATCAAAGTGTCCCAAATTGTCCCAGTGTCGTCCCATTACTAATAAGGGACGATACTCTATCTCGGTTTAAATGTATTTTATGTTTAATCAAAGTCTGGTCTTAGTAAAAATCAATTTGTGGCTTAAGGGTCAAACCTGATTAATCTGGAAAAATACTGTACATACATTCATTAAGCAAAGTTTTCTGAAAACGAGGCTCACTTTATTAACTTTATTGAAAAATGCTTGACTTACAGGATGGTACGGTGATGATGCACACTGTCCGTAAAGGGAACTTCATCAGAACGCTGCGAACAAAGTGCCGTGTGGGATGTAGCCTCGACATTCCTGTGATTGCCGTCAACGACATGGGGCAAGTGATCGTCTACTCGCGAGAATCTCAACCTGTCAATACTAAAGTAAGTGATAGGTTAGAATCTTAACCTGTCAATACTTAAGTAAGTGATAGGTCGAATATCAACCTGTCATTACTTAAGTAAGTGATAGGGGAGAATTTCAACCTTTTAATACTAAAGTAAGTGATAGGTCAGAATCTCAACCTGTCAATACTAAAGTAAGTGATAGGTCAGAATTTCAACCTTTTCATACTGAAGTAAGTGATAGGTCAGAATCTCAAACTGTCATTACTAAAGTAAGTGATAGGGGAGAATTTCAACCTTTTAATACTGAAGTAAGTGATAGGTCAGAATCTCAACCTGTCATTACTAAAGTAAGTGATAGGTCAGAATCTCAACCTGTCATTACTAAAGTAAGTGATAGGTCAGAATTTCAACCTTTTAATACTGAAGTAAGTGATAGGTCAGAATCTCAACCTGTCATTACTAAAGTAAGTGATAGGGGAGAATCTCAACCTGTCAATACTAAAGTAAGTGATAGGTCTGAATCTTAATCTGTCATTACTAAAGTAAGTGATAGGTTAGAATCTTAACCTGTCAATACTAAAGTAAGTGATAGGGGAGAATCTCAACCTGTCATTACTAAAGTAAGTGATAGGGGAGAATCTCAACCTGTCATTACTAAAGTAAGTGATAGGTCAGAATTTCAACCTTTTAATACTGAAGTAAGTGATAGGTCAGAATCTCAAACTGTCATTACTAAAGTAAGTGATAGGGGAGAATTTCAACCTTTTAATACTGAAGTAAGTGATAGGTCAGAATCTCAACCTGTCATTACTAAAGTAAGTGATAGGTCAGAATCTCAACCTGTCATTACTAAAGTAAGTGATAGGTCAGAATTTCAACCTTTTAATACTGAAGTAAGTGATAGGTCAGAATCTTTACCTGTCATTACTAAAGTAAGTGATAGGTCAGAATCTCAACCTGTCATTACTAAAGTAAGTGATAGGTCAGAATTTCAACCTTTTAATACTGAAGTAAGTGATAGGTCAGAATCTCAACATGTCATTACTAAAGTGAGTGATAGGGGAGAATCTCAACCTGTCAATACTAAGTAAGTGATAGGTCAGAATCTCAACATGTCATTACTAAAGTAAGTGATAGGGAAGAATTTCAACCTTTTAATACTGAAGTAAGTGATAGGTCAGAATCTCGACCTGCCAATACTAAAGTAAGTGATAGGGGAGAATTTCAACCTTTTAATACTGAAGTAAGTGAAAGGTCAGAATCTCAACCTGTCAATACTAAAGTAAGTGATAGGTCAGAATCTCAACCTGTCATTACTAAAGTAAGTGATAGGGGAGAATTTCAACCTTTTAATAATGAAGTAAGTGATAGGTCAGAATCTCAACCTGTCAATACTAAAGTAAGTGATAGGTCAGAATCTCAACCTGTCATTACTAAAGTAAGTGATAGGGGAGAATTTCAACCTTTTAATACTGAAGTAAGTAATAGGTCAGAATCTCAACCTGTCATTACTAAAGTAAGTGATAGGGGAGAATTTCAAAATGTCAATCCTAACGTAAGTGGTCAGGCTGAAGTGAACTCATTATCAAGGCTGGGCTAGCTCAGATAGTTTAAACTTATTTATTTAATCCTTTACCACTTAGATACCTATTTTTACGCATTTGTAGTCCCTTAGAAAGTTAGATTTAATTAAAGACCGTTCTTAATAAATTCAAGTTTCAAACGCTACATTTCTAACCCTTAGATACTGATGAGCAGCAAACAGCATAAAATATGAACAGACTGCAAGTTACTCGCAGGCTTTTCTGGTTTTATGCTGTTTGCACATAGCCATTTACACGTTGTTTCTGAGTGGGATATGGTTAAGTTAGTTTAAACCTATTTAAATGCGATTGCATAGAAAGCCTGCAGTTTTTTTAAACACTACCAATTCTGTTTATTATCCAGGTCTTGCTAGCTCAGGATACAGAGTGCTGAATTAAAAAAAAATGCTGTATAATCATTATCATTCGTGGTTTATTTATTTTCATTGATTTCATTTGTTAAACTATCCAAGAATTTTTAAATACTCTCGAGTCTGTTTATTATCCAGGTCTTGTTAGCTCAGGACGCAGAGTGCTGAATTAAAACAAAAATGCTGTACAATCATTATTATTTGTATTTGGGGGCACATGATTTTTGTAGATTTTGTGGGTTGAACGATCCAAGAATTTACTCTAAACATTTCACAAAATGACGGACTGAATAATGATGATTTTATGGAAAAATTAACACACTTGACCTGGCTTAGCTAATGGGAAGAATTGTATTGTGTGTCCAGCATGACAAAATATCTTTCTGATTCAAACATGACTTGGCTTAGGCTATTGCAATGCTTTCGAGTCTGTTTGATATCCAATTCGTGTTAGGTCAGGACGCAGAGTGCTGAAATTTGAAAAAAAAAGAATTATTATTACTCATGGGCTATTGATTTTTGTTAATTTTGTGGGTTGAACGATCCAAGAATTTACTCCAAAAATATCAGAAAATGACGATGATTTAACGGTATGGAAAAATTCACAAACTTGATTTGGCTTAGCCAACGGCAAGCATGGTATTTTGAGTACAGCACGACACAATATCTTTCTGATTCAGAAGGACTTAACTCTTCACTTATTTTCCCTCAATGGCAAGCTCCTCTGCACACGGATTGTCCATTCAAATATTGGTCACATGATCTGCAAGGGAGAGCACCTGGTCACCGGGGACGACCAAGGGAACATAACTGTGTATGAACTGTTCAGGTAGGAAACACTTTAGGTTCTTTAAGCTCACCTGCGAACAAAATTCTCTTGGTGAGCTTTTGTGACTGCCTTTTGTTTGTCGTACATTGTGAGTCGTCCACTTTACCTTGTTTATACTCTAGGTGCCACATTTTATGTCCAATCTTCATGACACTTGGTCATTTGTCTCGAAGATATCTTGGTCTAGTTCACAACTGGGCTACCCTAGTGAGATGTAACTTGATCAATTGAAAGAAAACGCTTGTATACATTAAATACTAACTACATTTTTAATGCTATATTTATACAAGTTGGGCTGTTTCTTGATACTGAAATGAAGCTTTGTTAAAAAATTGTTGCAATGCTCTATTAGGTGAATTTGGAATAAGACTTAAAAAAATATATCATTTGGTGATTTTCTGAAACAAATAAGTTAATTTCATGTTAAATATGTAATATTTTGTTTCTACCTTTGGTATAAAAACCACTGTTTATTACTGTTTCATTATAAGAGTGATGGTATGTTTTATCAGTCTTTTGAGAATGGGGTCGAATTTAGGTCCCAAAATTGAACGCAAAAACCACTTAACTTGATGCTGTAAAAACGTTCATGTCCTGTCTTGTCACCATGTTAAGTAAGGCAATAATTGTTAATAACAGTGTTTTAACGGATATGGCGGCACCTGTCTTGCAATCTTTAGTTAAATTCATACATCCTTGACATCATTGATTGCTGATCATAGTTGTTTTTCTCAAATTTTTTAATATAAGGACTGGCCCCATTGTATAGCTTTCTTTTTATGGCGTGCCTTTATAAAGGCATCACATTGTTTAACGCTCAAGACATGTTTACTTAGTATACAAGAATAAAAAACAACAATTTAATAGAAAATAAATTATATTTATAAGTTTTAAACTAGTTGCAACAAGGCCAATGGCTTAATGACAATGTGATGTTTTGTAATCAATTGTGAATTGAAATGGAAATGTAAGTTCTTTTTGGTGTGTGTTTTCAGTGAATAACACTGTCCCTTTAGTGTAGAATTCTATTTTTAGATTACGTCAGCTGACCTCTCTACCTCTGTATGTGCCGGTTCACTCCCTGGCCATCACCAATGGCAACAGTCACATCATGGCGGGCTTGCGCGATGGAAAACTGATCATCATCGGCATCAAGTCGCCAAACGAAGTTCGCTAAGACCTCCACTACCAGATGTATATTGAAAAAATAGTCCCCTGAAAGTTTGCTTTTGGCAAGTTCCCAAAAAGTGTGTGACAAGTCTTGTATTGAATGTGAAACAGGTGTGTTTAAACATATCTATATCAGGTCAACTAAATCCACACTCAATCTTAGATGGGTAAATTGCATAAAAAATATCTGTTCACTTTTGATTGTGGCAAGTTTCTTGTCAACAGAAAGATGCTTAAGAAGATAGTCCCTTCAAGTCTGCTATTTATGTCTGCATAAAGTGTTAAGATGCTAAAAAAGATAGTCCCTTCACATCTGCTTTTTACGTATTACATAAACTGGGTTTTGTATAAAAATATGTTCAGGCGGAAATAATAGTACCTTCTTTTTGCTTGGTTTTGTTAGGTTATGAAAAACTTTTTTTTTTCTCAAGGAGTTCATATACATGTAGTTACTTCACGTAGAAACAAATCATTGGGCAGAATTATGTTGGTTTGAACTTCTTGCTACTTCTTGTCCGTTGAAAAACATGGCCGCCAGGGGGCTGGGCATTTTTCCGTTTTATGGCTATAGTAAAAACTTGTTAACTCTCTTGTTGATATTTTTGCCAAGTTTGAAAATGGTTTCAAAAAAAGTTGCTAAGAGTTTCAGATGAGAGACCGTTGACCTTTTGCCCTGTTGATAAAGTATTTGGATTTGAACGTCTGAATGATTTGATATAAACTAATTGCACAATGTGTGAGGGGTTTTGTGTGATATATTTTTGGCATTATTACTATTATTTTTGAACTTAAAGTGTTAACACTTAAAAAAAGGCTCCGTTATGTCTGCATGTGATATGATAGAGAAATTGAGTTTTGTGGCAAAATGTGCTCAGAGGAAAATAATAGTAACTTCTTTGTGTGTACTGTATGTTTTAAAATAGTGCATAATTTTGTCAATGTTGACTTATGAAAAATTTGATTATTTCGGAACGTGGTCAAATAGTTTCTTCAGTTCAGGTAGTAACAAATAATTGGGCAGAAATATGCCCCTTTTTGTGAATGGAGAACTTTTGGCTTATTCTGGTTAATGTTATTTCAATGTGTGAATGATTTACGATATTTTTGTATTCTGTTAGACTGTGTTCAGAGAAATCTCCACAAATACCTGAATATTTTATGTGCATTATCTTTATCAAATGTTTAAATTGACACAAGAATGTTTTACTCTACTAAAACAATTGCTTGAATTACATGAATGTTTACATGGTCAGTAAAATAATGTTCATATTGTTATAATAAGTAGATATAATAGACAAATATGAGCCTTATACTGGTAAAACTGGGCTTAATGCATGAACGTACAATGTCATCCCAGATTTTCCCAGAATCAGGGAAGACGTTTTCCTTCTCAAATTGATTTTTGCTTAGAAGAGAATTACTTCAAACGAAAATACCATACAAGCAGAAAGTGCCTTCTGTGATAAGCCTGTCTGGACGTGGAAGACACTTTATGCACAAGCCTTAAGACCAGGTTTGCTCGGAACACAGCACATTTAGAAATTGACTGAAAGAAAAATCCGGTTACACTAATGGTAGTCTATCTGACACTATATTACTGACACTATTTGGTGTTGTTTAGATTATATTTGAGTTAACTCTTAACCTCTTAGAAACGTATTTTCACGCATTTGTAGTTCCTTAGAAAATTATATTTAATTTATAATCTTCTTTACTAGATTCAATATTTTAAAGGATGCATTTCCAACCCTCAGATGAGCAGCAAACAACATAAAACCAAAAAAGACTGCGAGTTACTCGCAGACTGATCTGGTTTTATGCTGTTTGCACCTAACCGTTTTCGGGTTGCTTCTAAATTGGAAAGGGCTAAAGTAATTACCTTGTTTTCTCAGTAAACAAAATCTGTGATATTTTATTAACAAAAATAAAGTACTAAACAAAGTACCAATTAAATTCTAGGCAAATTAAATTGTTGTATCACATCAATGTAAAAGTAATATTTAGTAGCTTTATTGTTAACGTCTACTTGTATAACGTGATTGATTTACACAGTATGTGTATAAATGATAATTATATCTATGTATATCCTGGTATATCATCTTGTGCAATATGTAACCAAGTTTTGTCACAGAATAAAATATATTTATCTTTTCAAAAACTGTCCATTTTATGACACTTTTTTGTATTGCAGACATGGGAGAAAATGTGGGCATCACACGTTGATTTTTCTACACATAAATACATGATGCTCGTTCTGGGAAAACTTGGCTTACTGGATGAGTGTATAGTGCGGTCTTAGATTAGCCTGTGCAGTACGCATAGGACTATCAGTGACGACACCTTTCGCTCTAATGCAATTTTCATTTAAAGGAAGTCTCTTTTAAACAAAAAGTCACTATAAAAGGAAAGTGTTGTCTCTGATAAGCATTTGCCGACTGCACAGGCTAATCTGGGAAAACACTTTATGCTCATGATTTAAGCCCATTTTCCTAAAGAAGGACTCACTTCAGCACACATATTTTGATTTTTTACATGTCTGAAGAAGTGAGTTGTGAAGTTAGAAACTACAAGACATCAACTTGATAAAAAAAATCAATAATCAGTAATTATTATAAAAAAACATCAATATCAAATATTATTAGTTACACTGTTAGTAACTGATGGTGTATGGGATATACACCTTCGCTGTCGTATGGTATGAAAGTGCTGAGTGTATATATCCCATACACAATCAGTTACTAACTATGTAACGATTATATCTCAACCAACTACTCGATTACTTGGGGTGAATGGAAATTACTCGGGTTGTATGGAAAATATACCATGGGCACACGACCACTCTAAGCCAATCGTATTAGGTCATTTTTGTAGGAGGTGAGATATAGATGAATACATAACAATTGACTACAGCGCTACTTCTGTTGAAATGAGTCTTAATCTCGGAAAACAAGGCTTAATGCATGTGTGTTATGTGTCATCCCAGATTAGCATGTGCATTCCACACAGGCTCATCAGGGACGACACTTTCCGCCTAAACTGGATCTTCAGTTTGAAGAGACTTTCTTTTAAAAAAAAGCGGAAAATGTAATCCTGATTATCCTGTGTGGATAAGCACAGGCTTATCCGGGAAAACACTTTTAAGCCCAGTTTTTCGAGACCAAAAAAGGGTCACATGCTCTCTGCATTCCCTAAGTTACCCCATAATGGTTAGACTTAAAGGTACTTGTTCACAATTTTTGGTTTTCAAAACATGTCATTATCCAGTAAATATATAAAGTGCAAGTTATACAGAACTTAATGTTTTGAGTGAGCATACATTAGAATACTGTAAGATCACTTATCCTTGTTTGCATGAAATTATGTGTGTGTTTTTTCCAAAAAATGACTAGGTACCATGACACGTGACTTTGTGTATTTAATTTGTTGATTGGTCAAACCCAAAATGTAATTGTAGATTATGCCCCACGAATAACAATGATTTTACAGGATCATGTGAACATTGAAGAAAAATGCTTCAGATAAGTGACGACTGCAAAAATTTCACTTCAAGTGATGACTTAAAATGTCATTTCAAGTGATAACTTTGAAAATGTCTCTTCAGGAATTTTATTCCAAACACACAAAAGAACTTTTAACACACATGAGAACACATGAGAACGCCTTACAGAAATCACAAAACGTGCTCGTCCCTTAGTTTATCAAAGACAGCGTTGAGATCCAAAACCACGGCTGTTTAACCAGATGTTGAGCTTTTTTTATGCTAATCCAAAAAAAAATTTTTAGGGGGAGCATATAGTCGCCGCTTCGTCTGTCCGTCCGTTTGTCCGTCCGTGCACAATTTTTGTCCGGGCTATTTCTCAGCAATTAATGACCGAAATTCAGTGAAACTTTATGGGAAGCTTCACTACCAAGAGGAGATGTGCATACTATCAGCCGGTTCTGGTCGGATGATTTTTCACAGAGTTATGGCCCTTTGAAATTTACCATCAGCTGTACATATAGTGCAATTCTTGTCCGGGCTATTTCTCAGCAACTAATGACCAGAATTCAATGAAACTTTATGGAAAGCTTCACTACCAAGAGGAGATGTGCATATTATAAGCGGGTTCTGGTCGGATGATTTTTCACAGGGTTATGGCCCTTTGAAATTTTCTATAATAAAAGTATTGTCCCTCCAACTATTGTGCCCTCAAGACGTTTCCTTTTATCTGAATATATAGTGCAATATTGTGACAAACAAACCTTTGGGGAGCATCACCCGTCTCCGACGGTTTCTTGTTTTATGATGGCTTCTAAGCGGACTGTAATATCTTCGCAATTACGATTTGACCAGCAACCTGATTGGAAGTTTGAAATTGTGTTGCATTTCTCTAGATGTGCACAGAGTCTCGGTTTTATCATTTCCTGGATCTATTTTGTAAAGGTAGACGTTAGTGATATTTGTCCATAGGAGGCTGGGCGATTTTTTGGCTTGTTAGCTTAAATGATTGAAATAATGATGGTCTCAAGTCATTGGTCAGACAGGGTACCTCTGCCCAAGATTTTCTAAATAAGACAATTCTTGTTTTATGGAGAGCGGGAGCTGCTTAAAAAATTCAGAATGAATATTATCGTCCCCAGGCGCACCATTTTTACATGTACGTAACACCGAATCCAGTACAAACATACTAATTTGGGTATTATATTTGTGGGATTTGATGTTTCAAAGTTTGTAACCAATGTGGGAATTCATTTTTAATTGCTAATTTTCTTGTGATAAAATTTCTAGAGGCATTTATCACAGCTTACGTTTTAGTAATGTTGGACTAGCAATGAAGCTTCATTTGCATTTGTGACTTAAATTTGGTTTACCACGAAAGCGGAAAGTGTTGTTCCTGATTAACCTGTGCGGACTGCAAAAGGCTGATCTGTGATGACACAAATGCATTTATCATAATTTTTGCAGAGCAAGGATCTTTTACCCCCAAATTTGTAGGAACCAGTCCTTTTCTAGGATAGGCTTGGCATTAATGTGGATCCTCTCAGAGCCCATGATGATCATAAATTGTGGGCATCTCTCAAGGACGCGCACTTGAAGACTTTTGTAGAGGAACTGCCCGGCCAGCTCACCCAATACAGTGATTGAGTATGATAAATAAGATGTGAAAATATTTATTTGAGCCTTGTTTTTGGAAACCTTGGCTAAATGCATTGACATCTATAAGAAAGAGATGTATTACAATGAGAAAGTGATGGAGAACAATAAGTGAGATGCAAATCTTTATTTTAGCCTTGCTTTGGGAAAATGGCTCTTTACTTTAATGATAAGTTATGTTTATCCCAAAACAAGGCTCAAATCATTACTTTTATGATAAGTTATGATACATAGAAACACATTGAGTGACTTAAATCTTTTTTGTCAGTGTGATTTGTTGAGCATGTGAGAAAAGTTATCCAAAAAGGTCACTGTGTGACTACAGCATGTTGCGTGTAAAACCCTTGATGAGAGGTCAAAGTCACACTTTGAGATCAAATGTCAAATTTCAGCTTTTTCAAGCTGCAAATTCATCATTCATCGTGTTATTTTCTATATGTTCAAACGCTGGAGGTGTTTTTCTTGGTTCTAAGTATTTTCTTCAACCCTTCCCCACACCGAAGCAAAGTGAAAATGGCTATGTGCAAACAGAATAACATCAGAGCAGTCTGCGAGTAACTTGCAGTCAGAATGGTATGGGTGGGAAAGAAGCCTTTTAAACTTGACTCTTGTAAGAATGGTCTTTAATAAAATTTAACTTTCTTTAACTTTAAATGCGTAAAAATGCGTTTCTTAGTGGTACAGGGTTACCCACAAATGTTTACCATGTCAAGATGGCATGTTGCCTTCAAAAATGTGTAGCCCATGCGAAAATGACAAGGTCACAATTAAAGGTTAATAGCCCTATATTCGCTATACTGCTTGTCTGGACTGTAAATTCCGTCCTCCAATTTAAAATAATGAACCAAAAACGTTATTCATTTGGAGAATCCGTGATGCATGCAAGTACTGTGCCCCTGCACAAAGGTCAAGGTCATTCTTATAGGTCGAAGGTCAAACATGTGTAAGGAGCAGCTTTGAGCATTCTTAACAATGAGCTTGACATGTTGCAGTCAGGCATATATTTACTGCCACCCTAATACAATCTGATAAACATTTAAATATGATAATATAACCTTCTTCTTGCTAATCACTCAATCATTGAAGTGCAAAGAGTTGCGCACTTTGGGCCAGCGCATCAGTCTTCAGCAGCAGTTTATTTTCCAACTTCTTTGTAATAGGAGACTTCCCGACCAAGACTTTGACTGTCTGAATGATCCTTTCCATATCTCTTAACCTTGAATAGAGGTGGCTAGTATTTTGTCTGTCCTCATCCCTTAAACCTGTCCAGCCGGGAAAAACCTGTGGGGAGTTTTCACTCCAGCTGGCATAGTTTACCGGGCAAAGGACGCACTCAAACCACCACACCACGTTAAAAAATCAGCCCTAATTTCAGAAAAAAATTACCACCAGTGTTTTCTTTTGTTAGGATAGCTTAGTCAGCTTACTTTTTATGTACACATACTTTGCTGGTTTTAGCACTTATTTTATATGGCACAAAATCAAAATTTATTTTGTATCCCAAAGGCATATATAACAACATAAAACAAGAGTTCCGCAGTCGGAGACATATGATCCCCCATCAGGGCTTTTAACTAGTGACCCCAATTTCAATAGTGGTTATCTACTGTCCAAGGCAAATGCACATGTGAAGCATCAAACCAATCGGTCATTTCGTTGAGGAGCTACTAATCGGAAACTATTTTTACACTATTGTGACAGTGATCTTGACCTTTTGACCTAGTTACACCAATTTAAATAGGGGTCATCTACTGTCCAAGGCCAATGTACATGCAAAGTATCAAGCCAAATCGGTCAATTTGTTGACGAGTAATTGATCAGAAATGATTTTCCCAATGCTTGTGAGAGTGACCATGACCTTTGACCTAGTGACCCCTATTTTAATAAGGGTCATCTACTGTCCAAGGCCAATGCACATGTGAAGTATCAAGGCAATCGGTCAATTCATTGATATGTTATTGATTGGAAACAATATTCCCACTGATTGTGACAGTGATTTGACCTTTGACAAAGTGACCCCAATTTCAATAGGGGTTATCTACTGTCTAAGGCGAATGCACATGTGAAGTATCAAGCCAATCAGTCAATTCGTTGACGAGTTATTGATCGGAAATGAACTGGTCTACCGACAGACAGACCGACTGACATCCAGCAAAACAATATACCCCGTCTTCTTCGAAAGAGGGCATAATAAGAAATCAATACTAATATCACCATATAAGAAGCAGATAATCAAAAGTTAAATGATCACGTGTGTTCATGATTTGCTCATTGATAAAAGTTCATAAACAAAATTCCTAATTTGAACTTTGTCTTTTTTCGCAAAATGGACAGAAATAGGCCTGAATTAAGAAGTAAAATAAATGTACTTTACTACTGTATATTATAAATACACTACTGCTAATCGGGAGAGCGATTTTACGAATGCCCTTCGTCCATCTGCCAGTCTTGCCATAACACTTTCATATCCTGTGCATCTCCTAGACTCTTGGAAGGATCACCACAAAACTGATAATATTTTGAGATTCTTGAGATGATGTGCAGAAGTAACTGATCAGTCAGATTCACAAGGTCACGGTATTACCTGAAGTTCAATAGGTCAGGTCTTCATATTTGAGTCAGCTCAATATATCCTGTACCTTGAATAAGATTTTCTTCTTACTTTAATAATGCATCATTTTTATTGAGACATTTGGCAGAAGACACAAATCAGTAATGCCCTGTAAAGGTCAAGGTCACACTAAAAAGATTGAAATATAAAGTTAATTTGGCCCCATTGGTGCAAAAAGATACAATGTGTCATTAAATTTTAATGACACATCGTACCTTTTTGCACTAATGGGGCGATTTCATTTAGCTAGAAGATATGCAAAAGGCATGTACCACTCACACAGACTCAATGTCAAGGTAAACATTTAAATGTCACAAGAAACATGGCGATAGACGAAGTTATCTCTTGGAATGACTTGTTAAAATTAGTCAAGTTTTTCTGTTGAGCTTTTACCAACCCTTTTATATCTTTTGTGATAAATAATATATTCATGTCTTTTATTTTATACTTGCTCTGAGAAAACGGGGCATTATGTGCTTAAAGTCTGTGCAGTCGACACAGGCTCTTCAGGGACAACACTTTCCTCCAAAACTGGATTTTCAATAAGAAGATAATTCCTTTAAAAATACAAAACACCTTAATATAGGAAAGTGTTGTTCCTGATTAGACTGCGAAGGGTAATCTGGAACAACACTACGCACATGTATTAAGCCCCGTTTTCCCTGGGGAAGGCTTGAATGATTTCAGAATACTAGAAGGAGATAAAATTGTCTCGTGTTAAAATAAGCCTATTGTATCTTATGAGAAAAATAATATATCACTGTCTTGTTTTATGTTTTCAGAATCCTTGTTCTCAGCAATGGAATAATCCTAGAATAATATAGCACTGTGTTGTTTTATACGTTTTCAGAATTCTAGTTTTCAGCGATAAAAGAATCCTAGAATAATATAGCACTGTCTTGTTTTATACGTTTTCAGAATCCTAGTTCTCAGCGAGGGAAGAATCCTAGAATAATATAGCACTGTCTTGTTTTATACGTTTTCAGAATCCTAGTTCTCAGCGATGGAAGAATCCTAGAATAATATATCCCTCACTTGTTTCTTTTTACGTTTCCAGAATCCTAGTTCTCAGCGATGGAGGAATCCCAGAATAATATATCCCTGTCTTGCTTTGTACGTTTTCAGAATCCTACTTCTCAGCGATGAAAGAATCCTAGAATAATATATTCCTTTCATGTGTAATATGTTTTAAGAATCCTATTTCTCAGTGATAGAAGAATCGTGGAGAATAACTGACTCCATCCTTGTTGGGAGACAGCAACAGTGCTTCTTATACCATGCCCAAGGGAGCACTGCTTGCATGAACAGTCTTGTGAGAAAGTGGAGAATTAAAATATGAGCTGCACTCTGGGAAAACAGGGTTTAATGTCCACACAGGCTAATAAGAGACTGCGCTTTTCGTTTTTATGTATTATTTTCATTTAAAAGACGTCCCTTCTAAACGAAAATCCGAAGACGGCAGAAAGTGTCTCAACACTTTACACGCATGCATAAAGCCCGGTTTTCACAGAGCGCGCCTCATTTAGATTTGTTTATTATTTTAATGTCGTCTGTGTTAAATCTTTACCATTTTTTGTTGTCCCTTACCGGTGAAACCAGACGGGACTTATGGTTTGCACTCGGTCTGTCAGTCTGTTTGTCCGGCACACGTTTCTGGATCGTGCGATGATTTTAAAAGTTCTTCATATTTTTTCATGAAACTTCAAACATGGACAAATGACAATAGGGAGTTGATGCATGTCATTTCATTTTGTTCCTACGTTAATAATTATGGTTGCTATGGCAACAAATAGATTAGACATAATGCTGAAAATAGTGGATCCTGCGATAACTTTAAATATTCTTCAAATGTTTTCATGAAATTTGAAACATTGATAGATGTCAATATGGAGATTATGCACGTCATTTCATTGTGTTCCTTCGTCAAGAATTATGTTTGCTATGGCAACAAATAAACTAGAAATATTTCTGAAAATGGTGGAGTTTCACCGGTAGGTGACTTAAATTTCTTGGCAATATTCTTGTTTAACGTCATATTTAGCTCACCTGTGCACAATGTGCTCATGGAGTTTTTATTTCTGATCGCCTTTGTTCCGTTGTGCCTTGTGAACCATGGGTTGTCAACGTTTAACAATTTATTTCCGATCCCCATGAAACTTGGTCAGAAGACGATAAGTGACCCCATGACTTAGTTTTGTGCCCGGCATGGCCCATGTTCGAACTTGGCCTAGAGATCGTCTAGTGACCAAGTTTGGTGAAGATCGGTTGAATAGTACTTGCATTAGAGAGCGGACACCCTGCTGAATGCTTAAAACGCCCCATGACCTAGTTTAATACGCACTTAGTGACTTCACGCACTAGTGTTGGGTCCGGCATGGCCCATGTTCGAACTTGGTCTAGAGAATCATCTAAATAAAACTTGTAACCAAGTTTGGTGAAGATCGGATGAAAACTACTTGAATTAGAGAGCGGGCACCATGATCTAAGCTTTAAAAACAAACGCACTAAGTGACCCCGTGACCTAGTTTTTGGCCCGGCATGGCTCATGTTCGAACTTGGCGTATACATTATCTAGATACAACTTCTGACCAAGTTTGGGAAAGATCGAATGAAAACTTCTTAAAAAGAGCAAACACCATGCTGAATGTTTGAAACGTACTAAGTAACACCGTGACCTAGTTTTTGGCCCGGCATGACACATGTTCGAACTTGGCCTAGGCATTATCTAGATACAACTTTTGACCAAGTTTGATGAAGATGAGAACTACTTGAATTAGAGAGCGGACACAAAATAGTGTGACGGACGGACAGACAGACTGACCAACCGACAGACAGACAGACAGTGCGCAAACTATATGCCGCCCGTTGGGGGCATAAAATCACTTTTCATCACCTAGACCTTGCTTTAGCCATGCATATTGAAAGCCTATGGTCTGAAACAGATTACACACAGATTTTCCCCAAGAATTGTTATTTGGTTTATTTATTAAATTCTCGCACATGTGCCTATAAATATAAGTTAAAAGGCTTATGATCATCTAACTGAATAATTTGCAAACAATACTGTATTACATTAATGACTCTCTTAATTATCAGGGATGTTCTGCCAAGTCCCCCATACACAATTATTTAGTATTTGAATTTTCACGCCAAGTATTTTTTTGCAAACATTTAAGTGAACTTTCACTTGCCATTGACTCAGTTAAGCCCCATATTTCTGACCCATAATTTAAAATTGGTGAAATAATTTAATCAAATAGATCTAACTTGGTATGCCTTTAAATTGTTGGATATTTTATTAAATATGAGTTAAGCTTAAAAACAGACTTTGAGGATTGACCTGCAAAGTTATTTGCAAAAGATCCTTCTGCGGTTTATACACTCACTAAGTATGTAAATGATTTAACAATTCATAATGCTTGGTCATTGCACAAGTATTTAATATCCCTCTTAATTCCCCCCCCCTTTTTAAATCCATAACATTTTTTTCACTTGTGTTTACACATTATTTCCACCTATCACAATATTCCTCCAACAAAGAGAAAACTTTAATAAGTTCTTCTTCAGTTTCTGCCATAATGACAAGATCATAGTAATATGACACGCAAATAATGTTAGCATACCAATATCTATTCCTTTAAAACCATTTAACATATAATGTTTTTATAGGTCGTTCAAATAAATAGAAAATAGGAATGGTGATAATGATTCTCCTTGTCTCACTCCTAAAAACCTGGAAAAATATTCATAACTTATTGTATTACATAATTTTATTCTTGATTTCACATTAATATACATATATTTTTTATATCAAGCATTTTTCCTCTAACTCTTAGCTTTGACTCTTTATACCAGATGATATCCCTAACCAAATAATTGAACGCTTTTGTGAAATAACTAAATACAGCATGTAATCTTTTTTGTTCACTTAATTAATAAATAATCAATGACACCATGTAACACAAAAATGTTATCAACAGTTTCCATATTTTGCCTGAATCCTGCATGTGCCTCTATGTAGACATGATAGTGTTCAGCCCAATGGTTAAGCCTATTGTGAATGACCTTAGTGATTAATTTACCAAAAGAACTTAATAATGTTATCCCTTTGTTATTATTCACATCCTGTTTATCACCTGTTTATGTAACAAAACAATAAAACCCTCACACCACACTAAAGGAAAATGTCCATATTCAAAGAATTATTAAACAAATTACAAACAACTGTTAAGCCACTTTAATACTAATTCCAAATAAATATAAAAAACTTATTTAGCAGATAATCAGCGCCACCTGATTTACCATTATGTAATCCCTAACAAGCACTTATTATTTCTTGATCAGTAAATGCTACATGTAACTCCCTAAACATTATATTTTAATCTCCATTTCAGTACCGGTCTTGATAAAACAAAACATCTTCATCAGCTTGATAAAATCTAGAGATAGGATCATTAATTAATTTAAAATAGTTTAAAAACTCCTTAATGCTTACATCTAACTTATGTCTTTGAATGTATTATTCTTTAACACTTTCCAGTAACGTTTGCATTTGTAAGTCTTACATTTTCTAATTTCATTGTTTGATTTGTATCATAGGCATACTTCTTTTTCGCCATATGTGTGCATGCGCAAAAAGAGGCACTTACTGGCGTACATAAAACACTCTCTTTAGCACATGGACATTTTTTTTTTATCTCTGACAGTTTTTCTAAACTATGGAATTAGCACAACGTGCTTTGAAACTTTATTCAATTTGTATCAGATTTCAAATGAAGTGTGAGCCAATAGTTTACTTTAAAATGAAAGCAATTTATCAAAACAATAAACCCTAAATAGTAAATGTAAGTAGGACTTGACATGACACTTTCAAGACACAACTATAGTGTATATAGACGTTACATAATAATTAACAAGAACCAATACAACACACATCGAATATCTTTGCGGCTTATAAAAGATTTCCCCTCAGACTGGAACTGCTTGAATAACAGATAGATAGTAAGTTTGTTCCTCTTTCATAGTTCATTATTCCTTATTTGAATAATAAATAATGAACTGTGATCATTCCTTATTCACGCGTAACAAATTTGTTACAGGGTTTTACAGACAAACACTGCAAACATTTCTGAAGTAAATCAAAACAAAATAACTCGATTACATTGAATTTATGTATTACGTTACATATCCATGGTTCGTCTTCGCGCTTGCATAGGATTTCTTGTGTAAACCGAACCGATATTTTCTAATTCGAATACAAACTTCAAATCAACATAACCTAATTCATATAATTATATTGTAACGCGAATCCGTACCTATGCGGACCGCAATATCTTCCGAATATGATACTCTAAGTGAGGGACAAACTGTCTCGGTGTACAAACAACAGACGCACAAGATAAATTTGATTATCAACGAAACTTTATTATATTTCGTACTTAATGTTTGTTGTTTGTACATTAATAGTACAATAAAGATTATTGTCAATAACCTGTTTGAGCATTAAGTTAATGAATAAAGTAATAATTGCTATCAACGTATCATTAAAGTTAATGTTTACATTTAAGAAGCAGTCGTCTATCACAAATGTCCCCGATTTATATTAATATTCAGTTATTTACGTTTCCATCCTCCAGTCCGCGTTCTTCTTGTAATTGAAATGTTATTGTTAAATGGATTCAAAGAGATAGTAGATGTGATATGAATTTAGATGTTGTTGGCCGAAAGTTCTAATGCTAAATGCTAGCGTTCCCGCTGTGTCGTCACATTTATACTATCCCGCGCTGTGATACTTGAGCCGGTACTCGGGTTGCTCGCAGCCAATCAGAACGCTTCCTTTGTATGACGTAAGCGGTGAACCTCTTCGTTTCGGATAATTCCGAAAATCCATCCTCCCGAAAGAAATAAACCCGTTTCGGATATTCTTTAAGTACTTAAAGCGCTCAGCCCCTAATATATTCAGCTCCCTTTTACACAATAACAATAGTGCAGTGTAACCACAACAATGAGGTTCAATATTTGAGCATATGTTCATAAATAACACCTTTAAATATAATCAAGCTACAATGGGCGCTGACTTGAAAACTTATTCAAAATCATGGAGGATTTACACATTACAAATGCAATTCCTAATGGCAATAAGTCAGTTTTCAATCCTTATTGTCTTTCGGAGTTGTATACAAAACATCGGTAGTGGATCCAATGTGGCTGGAATGTTATACAGGTAAATTGTGCATAATTTCGCGACCTGTCAGCCTTCATATCACACTAGCTTACATGTATGTAATTTAAACGTGCACACTTGTACATTGAAACATGTTTGTTTTTATTTATAATCCAGTTTCTTATTCGCGGCTTATTAAGGAAAAGGGAACCAGTTCCTTATTCCCTATTCATGCCGAATAAGAAACTGGCATTTTCTTACTTAAACATCAATGAAATTGATCCAAAGTTAACCACATATAAATGAACATATTATATATATATTGGTTGTTAATGTAAAATACTAATTGCAATACAGTTCTACTATGTTCTAAGTAATGATAATCCAGTTTCTTATTCCTTATTCAAAACGAATAAGAAACTGAAATGTTTTTTCTATAAATTATCAATCAAAATGAACAAACGAGACGAAAACCTCAACGACAATTATTGTAAATGTATGTCCGGTGAAAAAATATTAATTGCAGAACATTTCTACTTTGTTCTTTTTAATGATAACATAGTTCCATTTTCGCTTTTTTAATCCGATTAAGGAACTAGGTTATCATTAAAGGAAGTTAAGTAGAGATTAACTACATTTACTTTTTTCTAATACCTAACCTATATTAAAAATGATTTCCATTGATTTATTGGTCTCTTTGGTTTATTTTAATATTTAGTTTAGTATGCAAATGCCAGTTCCTTATTCGAATTGAATAAGGAATAAGGAACCGGTTTTAATGCTATCATTTAATGAAACTTATATCTCTGGTACAGTTCTTGAAGCCTTAATTGGCCATGAACGTTGGTCAATACTAGTTATATGAAAGCTGAAAACTAAATATGGAATAGGTTATGGCACATAAATACCAAAGATGTTCAATTTTCTGACGAAAGCACCAACATTTGTATGAAGCTTATTTAATATACCCTTAATAAAATAAGACGTGAGTACTCGCTCTCTCTGTCCTGGAACCTACTTCAAAACCAATGTCAAAAAGGGAGGTAAACAACGGCTTTTCGGAGATAGATATTTTCCTGAAATTGCTATATGTTACAAATATTGTTAAAATTATTAAAATGTTAAAATGATGCAATATTATGAATGAGAGGTGCGTTAACTGCTGAAATTGTATGGATATTCATTTATGCATTGCGTGATAATCCTCCAAATTTGTACTTGAAAGGGGAGTTAATAAGTACTTTACCTTAAGTACATATACAAACTTGTATATCATTACAAGTAAATATATTTAATACCAGTATCATATATTATTTAACTTCATTTCAAATCTATAGTTAAATTTTTATATTAAACCTTATTTGGAAAATGTTTGATATTGTACTTGGTACTTCACCTTTTACAAGACTTACCTTGTTTACTTCCCTTAGTACCCAAAACCCCATTTGTAAACATGTGCAACTGCAAACTGCTCTGACTGTTTTCCATTGATTAAAAGATGATCAGGTAATAATATTTCTTTCTATTGTTTTATTTAGTGAAGGATAAGAATATTGTTTAATTCTTACACTAACATAATTAATGACACTGATAGAAAAATAGTATTTACAAAGATCTAAGTGAATAAAGCTAGGGTTTCGATGATTAAGTAAATTTCATGCTAGTACTGGTCATGTAATAAATAAAATTATTTTAAATGCATAGCAGTTCTATTTGTTATGTCGGTACCCATATGCAAATGTAAAAATAGTTTAAAACGAAGGCTAACCTTTATCATTGTGTTCTTGAAATTATGTACAGTCAAGGTATAAATCTAAAGAAATGACATTTCTCCATACGTCAACATTTTTTTTTGTTTTGCTTACAGAATATCTAACCTGGAATGTTGGCTGTGGGGCTTACATACAATATGGATGTAGTCCATCTGATATTACTAACAGTTATAATAACCATGGCTAAAACGGTCACACTTGCAAGTTCGTCTGGACCTTCAGAGGTACCCGAAGAATAGGTGCCTACTGACTGGAAGTTGTGTTTATTTTGCAAGTTAAAGACAAACGAACCTCTCACCGATCCAACGAATAATTATAAAAAAAATCATATGATACTAATAGGACTTATCAAGAGTTAGCAAGAATAATCCAGACATTATCTGATCGTAATGCCCTTCCGTCTTATGTAGATGTAAACAGAATGGATAACGGTGATGGCATTGAGACAACTTTAATTATAAATAAAGCAAAGAGGCATACAAATTGTTATGCAGCATGCAACAGCCAGAAGGTTGAAAGGGCTCTGAAGAAAAGGAAGCCTTAAACTTGTGATGATTTGTCAAATATGAGTCCAGTTAAGAAAAAGTTGTGATATAGCACATCGGAAACAGCTAGTTATAGTTCAGAATCAAACACAGCTCCTGTATTGACATGTTTCTTCTGTGATAGTGTTGTATTTGGAGATTTTCACAGGGTCGAAACATTATCATTAGATACAAAAATTCAAAAAATTGCCCATGACCTTACAGATTCGAAGCTACTTATGCAGTTATCATGTAGTAATATGGCAGCCTTGGGCGCAGTGTATCACAAAAACTGTTTAACAGCATTATACAATCAGTATAGGAAGTTTGAATCTGCATGAAATGTGCTTGGAACCTCGCATACGGACATTGCCCCTGAGCACTTTGCCTTTGCAGTACTAATATTGAACAGTTTTAAAATGTTTCAGTTCACACAAGTCATATTTTTAAATTTTCAAATCTGGTGAAATTATACCATGATCGCATTTTAAGTCTGGGTGGTACTGCACCAAAACGAATTAATAACATTAACGTGAAATAGAGAAAATGCACAAGTCATATTTTTAAATTTTCAAATCTGGTGAAATTATACCATGATCGCATTTTAAGTCTGGGTGGTACTGCACCAAAACGAATTAATAACATTAACGTGAAATAGAGAAAATGCTGAGAACGATACCATCATTGAAAGCCAACAAAAGTAACTATGAGGTTGTATTGTCATTTAAGAAAGACATTGGTGATGCTTTACTTTGTGCAAGTAGTATAAATCATGACAATGAAGCTGTCCCCTTATTACGCGCTGCAAGTATTGTACGAAATGACCTCTTTAGCAAAAAGTATGAATCCAAAGGCTCTTTGATTGATGCCCAGTATCAAGATCTGCCCAAGTCTTTAAATATGCTAGTTGAAATGATACTCTCTGGGACAGATATTTGTCATGAAACTGGACCAGAATATAACCTTAAAGATATTGCTTCTACAATGACTTAGCTCCTGGTTTTTAATGCTGTAAAACGTGTGAAGAAAGATTCAAAACATGTTCGTTCGCGGTATCCTTTAGATAGAGAGACAATGGTGACCTTTTATATGGGCCTTACATTACACACTAAAACCAGACGTAAAGATCCTGTAGACGTATTGTACGAAAAAGGACTTTCCGTATCCTATGACCGTGTGTTAAATGTATCTTTGTCTGTAGCCAATGCAGTTATATCCATGTACGAAGATGGCGGAGTGGTGTGTCCACCTGTTGTTAAAGAGAATGGCTTTATAACAGGTAATTTGGATAATATCGACCACAATCCGACCTCGGTAACATCAAAGGGTTCTTTCCACGGAACTGCAATATCCCTAACTCAACACCATTCACAAGTGCAGAGCGAAATTCAGATTTTACAGAATTATTTATTAAATGAAAGTATTGTAAAATCAAAGGTAATCAACGAATTGCCGGAACATTATACAGAAGAACCAACTGTTGCAGTGAATCACAGTCATATAAATCCACCAGTTATCCAAGGCTGTTCACTTCCACCTACCTTACAAATTGAGTCTGACCTATCACAGTATGAGTGGTTGAACCATGTCAATGAGTTGTACAGCATGAATAGTAATGACAAAACTCCAGTTATGTGGTGGCTTATTTTGCAAGTAAATGTTTAGAAGCTCCACCAGTCCCGGCAATAACAGCTTTGTTACCTTTATTTGGTAACAATGCTCACTCATTTTCTATGATTAAGCATGACATGGATGTTATAAAACAGGCGACGCAGTAAAGAATCCTCTTAAGACCCCTGTAGATCAGCCACCGTATGCTATTGCAAAACAGATCCAGTGGTTATGGCCAGAGGAATACGGTGAAAGTATCTTATAATGATGAGTGGACTTCACATTGAGATGGCATTTTTGAAAGTCTTTGGTGAATTGTTATATGATAGTGGCTGGATTACATCAATAACCACAGCTGGAGTAGCCACGGATGGTAGAGCGGACAGCATACAGAAAGGTGCTAGTACTTCACGTGGTCAGTGGGCCCTCCAAGTGATGGTATCTGCTCTTTATATATTGAAGTTTAAAGCTTATAAAGCGTATACCGAAAGAGTCACAGATAGTGCTGAAAAGTTAGATTATCAGCAGTGGTCAGATATGATGGATAATATCCACCCTCAATTTGCGTACTGGAATAAAACAATGAAGCTTGAAATACTGTTTTTTCAGTTTATGAAATCTCAAAGGAAGGCTAATTACGAGATGTATGTAGAATACCTGGGTAAGATGGTGCCATAGATGTTTGCAATGGACCATGTTCATTATGCTCGTTGGCCGACTGTCCATTCACAAGATTTAATTTTACTTCAAGAAAGAAGTATCGATGTCCACGAAGAGTTCACAAGAGGACACTTTGTAACAAATAAAACTTATTACAGATTTTCAGCATTTGCCCACGACCAAATGAAAAACTAAGAATAGGGCCTCATTCCGAGTTTTGATCTACTGATCATTTTAGTTGCATTAACCATACATGAACAGACTATTAAATTATCATTGTTTAGGAGACACTTACTACTATCGAATCTTACAAGAACCTACCAGAATTAAGATAACATATTCAACACTGAAGTTGTTTAGACTTGATCAAGTTTTTTTGTTATTTTGTAATTGAAATATAATTATTATATGTTATATCATGCATTTGATATGAGCTGAAGTTTATGAATAGTTATAGAAAAAAAGTACGTATTGTTTAGCTTAATCATGTTTTCAAGCTGATACTCAGTATTGAAGCTGATATACACTAAACAATTATTAGTATGTGCCCATGTAGGGCCTCATATATGGCTTACACTTAATAATTAAACTTGTAATACTTGTTATGAAATATTTTTAATGCAAAAATGATTAATTATTTTTAAAAATAATTATTGGTCCAGTGATTCAACATTATTTGTATTATTTGCATAACCAGAGAGGTATTACTTTAGTGTTCCCCATTAGGGACCTCATTATTTTTTTGGGAGGAATTGTTTAGTTTTGCATTTAAAAGTTTTAGGACATTTATTAAGATCAATTAAGTTAAATATAAGCTGTAGAACATTTATTAAGATCAATTAAGTTAAATATTCTATGTAATCTCAATTAGTTGATATTTTTAAGCATTTAATGTCTACGTAAATCATTATTTTAGAATTGCCCCCCTGTTAGGGCCTTATTTTTGTAATTTTACTATGTTCTTAGTATAAAAATGTTTGATATATTAAATATTGATACATGTTTAGATAAAGAAACAATAGTAAATAAAAAACTATGCATTGCTATTGTTTTCTTACCTGTTACTCAAAAATAAAAAATGAAAAATTGGCCCCCTTTTGGAGCCTTATTTTAGGATATATAGAGTTATCCAATCGCGTGTCCTCACATCTAATTGAATTCAGCATACCTTAAAAATTGTTAAATACAATGTTTCATGCTTTCGTCACAAAGTTGAACATCTTTTTCCTATTACCTATTAACTAAAACTTGTTTTAGATATCTTGTTCCGTTTTCATACGAAAACTGTTACGAAGGGTTATGATTTTGAATGCAAAATGATTTCAACACTTATCCATAAAAGAAAGACTGCACCGGAAGCAGCGGTCCAAGTGCCTCTAGAAAACAGAACAGATTCATCGAAATGCCTCAATATTTTATTTGATTATTTAAACGAAAAAGCGCGCATCCTATATATGTTTTAGTGCGAATACGCGTATTTTGCCCATGCAGACCAACGGTACATTCGGCGACTTTCAACCTCGGCACATGACGTATACAACTGTTCCGGACAGCATTGTCATCAGTGCGACGTCACTGATGTCAAATTAAAGTGAGACTATACCGGAAGCAGCGGCGCCTCCAGGTGCCTCTATTAGACTGGAAAGTTTCATCGAAATTTCTCTCTATTACGTTATTGCTGTTGTTGTTGATTTTTTTCAATTAAAAAACAAAACTGACATAGTAGTGCTGCAAACAGGCACACATAAGTCGCTTATTTAGGGGAGTAACTGGCCACTGATCATAAACAAAGAGTTGTATATACAGAAATGTTCGTCTGGGTCTGTATATTATGGTATGAGATTTTATTTGTTCGAAAAGTGCTGGAGGGCTTCAAAATCCAAGATTGCGTCCAAGATGGCCGCCAAAAGTGTCCTACTCACTGTATACATTACAACTTTTATTTTATGTGGGGAAAATTGCTATCCTCCTTCTAAATCAACATTAAATGAAAGGGGTGTGTATCTTAAATGCTTTATTTACCTATAACCATGTAATAAAATGCATTTTGTGCATATTTTACTGAGAATCAGCAAAAATTGCTCCAATTTTAGGGGCAAAGTCTACTTTCTTTATATATAACTATCAAGTATTTGATGAAAATGTACTTAAAATCAGGTAAAATTAATAAGTGTATTAATATCCTTTAAAACAAATGAAAAAGAAAACTTTATGGTCAAGCATACGATCCAGATATCATTAAATAATATTTTAATTGATGAAGTGATGTGTATCTGTACTTTTGTTTGATACATTGTGTTAATTCATAGCTTAAAACTTAAATTATGATTTTATACCAGTTATATGTTATCCATTTAAATGAAATTATATACCATTTTTATGAACTGAGTCAACTTTGAACTCTGAAAGCTATGACAACTATAATAATATAAAGAATTATTTGATTTTAGATACTAAACATTTGTTGAGTTACTTCCCTTTGATATAAATTTACCATATACTTAAAAGTTAGCAGACACCAATGTCAAACTTGTTTTGTCATTTTCACAGTTTTCATTTCCATGTTCATCTAATATGGTAAGTATTTAACATGTTTATTCATTGTTCGTTTCATAACTACATGCTATGTTTATAGATTTTAATTGATAAAACATTTTCTCAAACATCATCACAAGGAAATTTGTCTGCAATGTCATTGATGGTATTCATCACATATATTTACTAAAATCCGTTTGAATACATGCAAAAGTAGTGTGCGTGAACATTTGAAACCCTAACATGAAACCTACACTGTCTTTTGTATTTAATATTTGTTTTTCCAAAACTTGAGTAGTACTCGGATAGGTACTAATAAACGACCATTGTTTTGACTTATTTTATTATCATGTAAATTAACTTATTTGAGTTTTTTTATATTTTTTTTCTGTTGATGAATTATTGTGTATGCCTAATATATGTTAATTTCTGCCTATTCTAAACTATTGTTTGGAATATATTAATAGGTTCGACAAAAGAACTTCATCAGCCAAGGGAATGCCACATTCTTCGGGGAAGAAAACATGGCTACATCTGGAGAGAGCTTAAAGATCTACTATGACTGTAAACTAAGAAAGTATGTATTGTTAATTGTAATTCTGTTGATCCTTTATTACAGTCATTTATTAAAGAGGTTTGTGTATACTAAATAGTTAGATATAAATGTACTTACAATGAGAACACAGGCAAGTTATAATTATTATAAAATCAAAGATGATTTTTGTTTGCTTCAAAAAATGAAGCAGAGGAGTGTACTGAAGACATAAATGACAACCATGTGGTGATCCTGGTCTGGTATGACAATAATAATGATATTCATAAATATCATAGTTTGATTTCTCTCAAACATGATATTTGAGTGTAGAACATTAATGTCATTTCAAATTCTCTATTTTTCTGCAGAGGATTTCATATGTATTTCTCTTTTTCAGGCCCAGATGGTCCTATGATGACTCAACAATGGATGACAAGGAAAACACAAGAACACCTTTTTAAGACGAGGTCCACTTTTGAGAACTTTGACTGGAAATCATAGTGCTTCATTTGTGGCGAAAAGTGCAGCCGTCATAGAGACAATACATCAAGAGGTGTTAGCAGAAGTTGGTCCCTAGGGCCAAACAAAACAAAAATGTGTGTTTCGGGAAACGGCTGAAAAAAAAATTAGGTAGGGTAGGTATTTTTGTCTGGTCTTTGCGATGGCTCACATGCTTTTGCAATGGGAATATCCGGGAAAAAAACATCGTACCGAAGTATGCGCGTCCTAGAAATTGGACCATATTCCGTTTCTTGTTGCATTCTCAAATGCGCATAATTGAATTTGTAATCCGAAACACTCTTCCCTCTTAAATTTTTACTCGACGTTATCACATTCTTCAAACAAACTGTAATTGTACAGTGTGTTTAAATCTTTTCTCTCGAGAAAAGCGCGCGCAAATTATTCCCTACATGAACAACGTCACGTCAAACGCATGGAAAGCGTGCGTGCATTAAATTTCCGTTTAATGTTCCGTGGTAAATTTTAACAGAATGATATAGCGAATAATTTGGAATTCGACATTTCCTCAAAATTAATTGCAAATCAAACACACTATATTTAATTTATCGTTACGGACGTTTACATCAGTCACTATTGAAACAGTTATTGTACTGTATACTGGTGCAACAGAAAATCCAGACGAAACTGGATTAAATATTGGGTGTTGTCAAAACGAATCCCGGAATAAACCCCCTTCGGAAGAAACACCCTTCTCTAAAAACAGCATAACGGAAGAAACCCCCTTTCACATTTTGCATAAACTGAAGAAACACCCTTCCATAGCGGAACAAACCCCCTTCATAACTGTTATTCAAACTGTTCGAAAAACATTGACACGTAATTCGATTCACAATTTTCCTGTTTGAAGCAATAATACACATTTTGTATATTACATGCTCACATTAGTATCACTACATTATATATATATCAGAGACAAAATATAAACTGTGCAGTGACAATCTTGTGTCAAGCTCGTATGTACCAATGTGGGTCGTCGTCAACCGGGTTTCATGTTTTAGTTGTATACGTATACCAGGCCACTTTTATCTACTGTAAAGCATTTAGAAAAACACAATTATGAAAAAAATAGTGGTTGATGTATAACAACAAAAACACAAATAACACTATTAAAAAGTCTTATAAGCGGTACGTGGACCATATCTTGTGTCAATTTCATAGATCTGTATGTGGGCTTGTAATTGCTAATTATATTAAAAAACAACAACAACAGATTGACATAATTATACACCGACGTTTGACAGGGAGTTATGTAGGAGTCACGCTGTTGGTCGGTCGGTCGATTGGTTGGTCGGATGATTGGTTTGTTTGTTTGTCCGAATCAAAGGTTTAACGTTTGTTCAGCGGCTTCATTTTTCAAGCTATTGAATCAAAACTTGGCATATGTAATCCACTTTAAAGTGAAGATGTGCAAGACACTTTTCATGAGCAGTGATCCACACGTTCTTGAGTTATTTAGCCTTGATAGTAAACCTATTATGGCAAACGTATACAATTTTCTCCGTTTGTGAAGTGATCTGTTTCCATATTTCTCAAGCGATAGAATTGAAACTTGAAATATGGCAATAATATGAAGTGTATGATGTTCAAGACACAATTTTGTTTGCTGTTTCAAAGTGGTGAGAGGGCATGTTAAGTCATGTTTGTGACAAAGCTGTAGTTTATGTACGTAAAATGCATCACGTATAACGATCATGAAGTTTAAACTTAATTAGTTTTAACCCAAATCATGGAACAATTGTTAAGAGTTTAATGGGCAGATATATTGACTTTAATTTAACATTAATGAAATAATGCATATTGCCACTTTTAACCTGAACGTGTTTTTAAATAAACCTTGTAAAATTCTACTTGCAAATTATCTGATAACCTGTGTACTTATTATATTATGCTTGCAAAAACTGTGCATATTTGTTTTAAATGAGACACTCCATACATATATATCAGCACATGTAGTTTAATCATGAATAAGGCACAATTCTAATATTGGGAGATTAATCTCCAAGTATAAACATGCTTGACATTGATGTCAAAAGATGCTACAAAGTGGATCATTTCTGCAAGATTCTACACATCCATGTTCTCAACAAGATATTGTTCCCAAACAGTCGATACTTACAGATAATTCTTACTCACTTTAAGATCAAAACCGTCGGTGGATACCGTAATCATGACAAGTAAACAATGATGAGAAGCTATTTATCAAACGTGATATGGAGAGTCCTCAGTTAATCTGCACTAATCGGAGCAAATTATCAGCTACATTTGTTCGAGTGGACAGAAACCAACGCATTTATCTTGTAATCTAAAAGTGCTCAGTTTAAAAAATATTATAGGGCGGTTACCTGCATTGCTTGTAAAACTTGGTTGACGAATTAAATTGTTGCAAAATTTTGCTCAGATCTTCGACTTCAATCTGAAAAAGCCATATATACATGAACATAATAATCTGCAATTCTGTCGTGTGTGTTTCTTTCCCCATAGTAATACTGTATTCGAATAGTAAAGCTTAATGCGAGTGAACTTGTTTATATTCGAGGGTGAAGATAGCTTACTTATAGCCCTCCACTGTTTGATAACCCAAGCTAAAATAAGTCGTAGCTTGCTGATTCAAGCCGAAATAGGTAACAACTTCGATTATACGCGTGTCACAGTACAGAATGCATGCTTAAATATACGTAGTACGTTTGAAAAAAGAGTCTTGCTAAACTATAATTAGTACTTATAAAACAAAGTGTCTTTTATTTCATTGAAACCAATTTTGTTTGAAGAAAACAAAATGTGTATGTTCAAAAGCACTTGGTGCGATATATATGTTTACTTATTTTTGCGTGTGTACTTATTCGATTAACTCTTAAGGCTTCTAGCGCAATCGCTTGTATAATTCTATCTATGCAATTACTTATAGCAAATTGTTCGTTATTCTACCGATTACAATGCGTTTTTTTCAGTAACGTGTTCATCTAAATTGGAATTGGATTAAAGGTAGATCCAAACGTGTGCTTCTGCTCGTTGGCGCTGTTCGGCAAATATTGCTGTAATTTCACCCGACTTATATTTTAAGTTGTGTCCAAATACATCCTTGCTTGAAATTAAATCCTGAGTCAGACAAAAAAATGTGATAAAAGTCATAAAACTTATCCTAGGCGGTAAAAAAGTTTGGCCGCCTGTGAGAAGTTTGTTTGAAAAGCTCTCCAAAAACAAGGATATTATCATTAAGTGTGTGAAATGTTAACTCTGCACAAATGTAAAGACAATTATCCCCATCAAGTGATTTCTACTGATAGCATGTTCTTATTCCTTCGCCAAGCTGTTTGTTTTCACTGCTGATGTGTGCACAATGATTTTATCTTATCTGAGCACACCTTTTGTGACAATATTATGTGCGTCGTCTGTTCGTTATCATGTACCATATTAAAACTTCAGAGCACATATGGATTGCTCAATTTTCACGAAACTTTTTCAGCACATTTGTCGCAATGATATTTCGGACAACGTCATTAGGTCAGATAAAAAAAGGGCTTGTTAAAACTCTAGAAGAAACCTGTGTTACACAATCTTCATGAAGCGTACCCAGAACATGTGTTTTTATGATATATCAGCAGAGTGTTTGGAAACGATTTTTGTTCGTTAAAAACATGGCTGTCTGCGGGAGGGGGGTAGCAGCTGTTATAACATGGGTATAGTCAAACCTTGTGACACTCTAGAAGTCTGATGTTTTGCACAATCATTATGAGACTTGCATAGAACCTTTTTTTCCAAATGATATATCAGCATAGTTTGAAAATGGCCCTTGTCCTTTTAAAAACATGGCCGCCGTTGGGTAGGGCAGTTTTCTTATGTGGTTATAGTGAAACAAGGAGGTGAGGCAGTTGTTCGAAGCTATAGTGATATATTGTGGACGCGCTAGAAGACAATCATCATTAATTTCAATCAGAACAATTTTTAATGATATCTCGGCTGAGTTTGTAAATTATTCCGGTCTGGTTTTTCTTCTTTTGCGTCTGGGAAACCATGTAAACACTTAAAAACACATATCATTTTGTCCAATGATCATTAAACTTGCTCAGAACAATAGTTCTAATGATTTCGAGGTCGAGTATGAAATAAATTCCGGTCCATTAAAAAACACGCTTAGCGGTTCTACTGACCTATTGTGTAGACAGCGATGTTTCAACAAAAGGGATTAGAATGTGTGAAAGCGACTCTTTGCGGATAATGGAGCGTGTCTGTCAAAATTGTCAATACTATGCGTATCCTTGGAAAGTTATGAAATTCTATGCTGGATTATAGTGTGCAATCGATAATTGCCGGGCGTAAAATCGAATGATTGATAATGATAGCGGAAGTGGCAAATGCGCGGTTAGTTTCGGGCACTATTTTTTTCAGAGATCTTTTTTTTTACAAGACGAAAAAAAGTAGGGTCGGGACCAAAATCGTAGGTAGAGTCGGGTTACTCGAAACACACATTTTTTTGTTTGGCCTAGTTGAAACTTCTATATCTTCAGACTAACTCTCTATATCGCAAAGTGTAATATATTGCTACTGCAATAAATGATGCAGCCATTATTGACAGATTGTTGGTAAGTGTTCCAAATGGGGATATTGTAGCCATTGAGGCTCGATATCATAGAAAAAAGGTTGTTTGACTAAATACTACCTGTGTAATATTTATGCATTTTCCGGGCTGACACCCAATAAGGCCACTTCTGAAAACCAAACAATTTCATACACAATAATTGATGAGATAATTAAAAATGAATTTGAGCATTCTATTGTTGTTGATTAAAAGGTGTTCTTCTTTCCTACATTAAAAAACGTTTTGTTAAAATTGCTGAATCAGAAGGATGTTCAAATGATGCATACTCTTATAAAAGTTCCAATTTGAAAAATTTTTTTGAAAAATTATGGCCAGAGGTATCCTTTATTCATCAGCATGAAAAGCCTGACCTAGTTTGTTCGTCTAGTTTGACTATTAATGATGCTGTCAGAAAGTCAAAGGAGATGGAACAGGTCATTCAAGATGACAATGAGTGTTCATACGATGAACTACCAGAGTCAGAGGACGACACAGATGAAGCTGTAGTTCATAAGGCGATGGGTATTTTGAGAAGACGAATTATAGAGAATAATCCTAAATTTGATGACTTCTTTTACGCTCCAGAAGAAATCAAATTGTCAGATCAGAAGCAGTTTGTGCAGCCTCTTCTTTACAAGGCAGTGTGTTGGTTACATTACAAAAATGCTACACGGAAGCTTCTGAGAGGACCATTACCAGATGTCTAGCTGTTGCTTGTGACCTAACTACACTTGTCACGTAAAACCCTTCCCCGTTAACACCTGGGCTTAGAGATACACCTCAACAACGAGTTTGGCAGCCGCCATCTGATTGAAGATATGTTCTCTCTTGTTTATTCCATCTCATATCCAGATCTTCGGTTATTCTTGACATCAGCAGCCCAACAGAACATTGCATCACACAAAATAACAGACTCTGGTGGTATTGTACCAGACAATATACTTCCTAGAGACCAAAGGGGGAAGCTTGTAGTGGCAGTTGCTGATAACTGGAATCTGAATGAGCAATCAGTTGATGGTAAAAGGACGACTCATGCGATGACAGGCATGTTGGTCAGCAGTGCGCCAGCCGAGTCAACGAGGATTCCACGACTTCCGAAAGCAACAAGTAGGACGTTTGACAGTCAGTCACTGTCTGGTTTACAGGAGTTGTTTTTCAGTGTTTGTAACTTGAAAACATAATTTGATATTTGCATCATTTGTATTAGTAAATACAATGTAAAACCTCATAATTTACAACATTTGTAAATAACGTTTATGAGTCTGTATCAAGCACTAATACCTGGTTAGATTTGATTGTTGAATAAAGATGATACATGAAACACTGCATAGCTGTTCTTTACATTTGCCTTGATAAGTCTTAAAGTATTTATTAAAGATTTAAAGCAAACTTATTAAACTTGATGGTGGTAATGCCAAATGACTTTCCACGAACCAGGAAAATGACCACATAGCGTATGTAGTCTTGGTTACCATGGTTACCAACACAATTTTAGGCGTTTACTTTTGTTTAAAATGAAGCTTGTAAATGTGGCTATATAATTAAGAGGTTAGTTATCACAGCAAATGTAAAGCATTTGAATTAAAAAAGAAAATGATATTTTAATACTCAAATTTTCGTTTATTTTTCCATTTTGACCATGAAATGACCTTGACCTTGACCTTTGATGACCTTGGTGATCTGTTTGGTAGAAGCCCTATATCAATGGATTCCTTCGATCAGATATTCAAGTCAGTACATATAGGTGTTCAATAGACGTATTCAATTCATCTTTATTAGTAATTGAATCATAAAACAGCGGCCATCTTGGACGCCATCTTGGATTTCTAAGCCCTCCAGCAATTTCCAGAAAAAACGACATCTTGTTCTGAAATCTACAGACCCGGACGAACATTTTTGTATCTTAAACCCTCTGTTTATGAGTTTGCAGCAATATAGCTGTAATTGAGTGGTTTTATTTTAATAGATTTTCTTTCTTCGAAAGCGCGTTTTCTCGCTACAGGATGCATACATTACATCCGGCGACCTTTAACATTGGCGTACGATTAAAAGTCGTGGAAACCGACAACATTGCACTGTTCTTGGTAGTTAATGTTAAAGTGATATTGTAAAATATTGCATCTGGTTGCGCTTTCCGAATTCAGTCGCGAAAACGGCACTATGTTATCATTACAAAAGAATACTAAAAAGAAACGTAATATTACAAATACATACATTTTTTAAAATTCCCAACCTACATTTGCAGTGGTTTTCATTGATGTATGCGTCTCTGTATTCTTGTTAATGTATTCGTTAAGTAAAAAAATGCCAGTTCCTTATTCGATTTGAATAAGGAATAAGGAACCAGTTTCTTATTCCTTATTTAAATCGAACAATGAACTATGCTTTAATTAAATACAACAAAGTAGAAATGCACTGCAATTAATATTTGTATACCATAATTTATAGAAATAAGATGCCAATTCCTTATTCGATTTGAATAAGGAATACGGAACCAGTTCCTTATTCCTTATTTAAACTGAATAATGAACTGGATTAACATTGCTTGAAACTAAGTAAAACTGTATTGCAATTAGTATTTTAAATAGACAACCTAAATATAATTATGTTCATTTATATGTGGTTAATTTTGGATCGATTTCGTTGATGTTTATGTAAGAAAATGCCAGTTCCTTATTTTGGCTTGAATAAGGGATAAGGAACTTGTTCCTTTTTCCTTATTCAGCCGCGAAAATTGAACTGGAATATATATAAAACATACATGTTGAAATGTACAAGATTGCACTTTATGACATAAATGTAAAATAATGTTTAACAATTTAGGTTTTGTGGATGCGAAGTTGGTATTCGAATTAGAAAATATTGGTTTAAACAAGAAATCCTATGCAAGCGCGAGGAAGAAACATTATGTAACGTAATACGTTAAGTTAATGTATTCGAGTAATTTTGTTTTGATTTACTGAAGAATTGTATGCATTATTGTTCTTTAAAACGGTATTTATCAAATATGTTAAGCTTGAATAAGGAATAAGGAACAGTTCCTTATTCGAATAAGAAATAAGGAACTAGGTAAAAGGAACCAACTTACTCTCCATGAATAACAGACAGGTTTAAAAATAACTAAAACTGTCTAGGTCATGGGTAGTGTTTATATTTCGCACACGCACCGAATGTTAAATCAATAGAAGACTGTAACATGAATTAAAGACTATGAACGTTAACATTATATTATTTCACAAACAAGTTCATCTAATCTAAATACCAATTGAATTTGCTAAATAATGCATTGGTTATTTTGAATCAAACGGCATAGTTTATAACTTTAAAATTAACACCCAACTGAGCACCTTCGTACTGTTTTGACCATAAAAGGCTATACGAGGAGGCACACAATGTACTATTTAGAAGGAGTGCTGTATCGGAACAAGAACACGACTGTTTACAAAACACGAATATGTGAACACGTTTGGAAAATACTACTGTTCTAAAAGTACTCCATAATCTGTAGCAATCAAAATACGCACATACTATTTGCTTTGTCTCCTTTAAGCCACCGTAATTGGTATGATTTGTACCACGTATACTCTTCACACGCAACACTTTTCAAACTTGAATGTCTCAGTAATGAGTTAACAGTTTGACTTAAAATTGCACATATGAAAATTTGACTATATTTAGTGCAAGACAACGATACAATCATTTATCCGTGACAATCGGGTGCTTTTGCACGTGGGGTATGTGTGGTTTCACCTTTTAGCACGTAAAAATGGTGATACGCGATATGATTCTAATTTTATTTCAATGTCTTCATTTTAGGTCGGTTGATACACCAAGAAAACATCAAAATATTTTTTTTATACGTTTCGTATAAATGTTGAGAAGCGCAACAGTGCAATCAGCATGTTACAGTCTGCAGGCTAGCTTCCCCAATTGCTAAAGCATCCGTTTGTCACGGATGAATGATTTTATCGTTTGCTTGCACATGCTGTAGTCAAATTATTACAAGTCCAATTTCAAATGAAAATATTTACTCATAACCGAGATATTCAAGTAAGAGAAAATGATGTGTTCGAAAAGTCACCAATTGTAGTACAACGCTATATAACTCCAATTTTATTTCAATTTCATCATTCTCGGTGGGTTTTCACACACGGAAAACATAACCTTAATTAGAAAAACAGTATGGCTCGTTTGAATATTCATGAGCGCAATGTTGCAAGCCAGACGGTCGTTAAAACGTGTAAGTTAATGCATTTTAATTTTCTCATTATTATTTTAAAATGAAGTTTTTTTTTAATTTTACATTTTCAGTGATTTGTTTAATTTGTAAATTTTTGAGATTTTAATGTAGATCAATTTCAATTAAATTTACATGAAATATGAGATATGTTTTGAGTCAGTCTGAGTCCAAATTCCAACAAAATCCGTTCTAAAATAAGGGAGGCTGCTATATTGATTTGAATAAGTCTCTGAATGTATGGTATTTAGTACAACGACAGTTTGTGATAGATTGTTCCAGCCTCCTGCTTGTTATATACAAACTTCAATGGCACAATGTAACGTTGAACCGCGGGAAATTAGACAAAGGTATAATAAAGAGCGATTACTTGTGTATACTTAAGGTTAAACAACACTTATACTATTAATGTATTTGCTTAAGAACAGTTCAGGCAAGATAACAACAGCCGTAACCATAACAATAAGCAACTGTTCAAAAAGATTGTAATAGAAGATAGCGTAAGATACCCGCAAAAAACAAAGCACTTATCTACGCCTACTGAATAAATATATATTTCACTACATAAGGTAAATAAGAAAATTAGCATTTTTAGCTATGGCGTGTGTATGTGTTATATTCTGTACAGTGCCTCTGCTCCGTTCACGATGTCTTTCTGATTGAATGAGTAATTTAGATGTCATACGATAAAAGAGCAATAAAATATCATTTGAAATAACACGGGTTCCTTACAGTTCACAAAAAGACCTTAAGGGAACAAATGTAACTAGAAGAGTATTAAGTGTTAAGTATTTTAGTGCAACCCTTAAGTACTAAAAACGTGTTAGCTCTCACAAGAATGCCAGACATACCTTATTCGGCTAATATGGTCTAGAGATTAATTAAAGGGTACAGACACGTCCCAATACAAACAGAGACGTGCATCATGTCCCACGTGCATCTTACCCCCCCGGTACAATTAATGGAAACAATAATTTTATAATAAACGTATATCATAACATTACAATACAACATATTCCTGTATACGATGATATATTGAACACAAAATATGATCATAACATAGTTTAATCTATTTACTGAAGTTAAATCATATATATTCAATAATGTAAAGGGCAATAAATAGCATGAAGGGAGGAAGCCAGTCCTACTACATTCTCCCCCGGAACAGAAAGGTGACATGCGAAACAACCACGGACCATGCGGCTAATTTAGGAAAATGCAAAATTACCATTTTACAAAGGCCAGAAAAAGCTAGAAACTTGGAAAATATATCTTGCATGTACACATATCACTACTGAAGACATAGAAATAATGTTATTATGCCATATATATCTTCTGTCAACTCGTAAAAGGTGATAATATATACATGGGTAAAAGTTAAAACTGTATAAAAAATTAGAACGAGCTGAACACAGTGGCGGGATGTTTCATTTTCCAGACGGAATGAGGCAGGAACATAAATGTTTCGCCAGTTTTCACAGTGGTGATGTCTATGCAGTAGGCATGATCTCCATGAGATATCTATTATCATAATTGATTGTAAGGTTCCTGAACGTTTTTCACGTTTTGGTCATAACACAAGTGTACGATTTGTGTGATTTCCCATTTTTATATAATGTATCCAAATGCAGAACAGGAATCAAAATATGTAGTCAGCCTCAAGATACGAACCATAAAATAGCGATTTGCTTATTTTTCTTTCTAAAGAATTCATGAGACAATATTAAAAGACACACGCAGATACGAATTTCTGAAAATAGTACAAGCTTCATGTACATGTGTGCCTGCACACTTAAAATGTTTTCGGCTGTTCATACAGTTTATGACAACTTGTCAATAAAAAGACCGTACTGAAAAATGTTATAAAACTTAACAATCCTACCCCTTAAAGAAAATAAAAGTATGTTTATAAACATTATTTGCATGTGAAACTTCACACAACATATTTTAATGTACCATAAAACACAAAACATTATACAAGTTTTAATGCACGTAAAGTATTGTCATTAAAATGTAAATCACATTTTACTACAAACACCACATAAATCAACATGTAAGCTATTGCACTTTGAGCACCGGTATTTCATTGTTGGTCCTCTGTTCAACAATGAAGGAGGATGTGCTGCTGTGGTTGTATATTGACTTTGGGAACCACGCTCCACACTTCGTCATTAGCTTTTGTATTCCATCACTGTCAACCTGTATGATACAGCGGCCAAAGTCTCCACATACCAATGACTGCCCAGCAGCTGTCACATGCGAATCATCCGGGAGTAGGAGTTCTGGGTCAGTGAAGTTTGCCAGGAGTGGTTCATCTCTGGTCAGGGGTCAGGGTGAGGAGCTTGTGCTGACGGCGGTTAGTGATGTACAACTTGTCTGTTGTGGGACTCACAGCGCACTTGTAAACTGCAAAACATCCAAATATTGAATTACTTTTAATGTTAAAAAATATATAAAAAAACAGACAGCAGTGCTATTGTATTTCATGGTTATGTGTTGTTATAAATAGGCAATAATACATTAGCATAAAATCCAAAAAGTATCATATTTTATTTTTACATGAAGGTTCTGTTATCAGTGTATTGTCTAATAGTTTGACATATTGATATGTTACTCATGGGTTACTTAAGAAGTGTGAACAATTAAACAGATAGAAACAATTACTCTGTTCGATGAACATGTATACATGGATGTGTAAACAGGGATCATTGTTTCTTATTTGGAAACATAATTGTCTTGTTATAATAATTTAAATAGCACAACAACTGTCATAATAGTGAAAATGTTTGACAATATTTCACAATATTTCGTAGTAAAACATTTATAAGATAAATTGACGAAATTTGGCATAATATGTCAAACATTTGCACTATTATGACAGTAGTTGTGGTATTCAAATTATTATAACAAGAAAATTTTGCTTCAAAATAAAAAAACAATGAGCCATATCAATTTAATTCATTATCACAAGCAGCATGTTACAAGTATTATGTCTTTCCAGTACATGTTATTACATGTAGTGATAGTCAAATTACATCATTAGTATTGTTTGTTCATCAACACATTTATCAATAGTCAATTTCTTGCTGTTTTAAAAATGAATTGACATATGTAATTTTAACAAATATAAAATTTACAATTACTTTAAAATACACATTTCTTATGATGAATTCAGCATGAATTTACCTGTATCCTTGCACAAAGTATCCCCATACAATTCACTGACCATTTGATTTTTCCTCCAAGTGTATACGTGTATAGCTGTATAGCGCAGTACCAGAAGTCACAAATAATTCTCCCTATTGTTGGGCAATATCTATACATCCATGTTGTAACTGAAGATTCCTCCCATTTACCAGCTGGCTGTTGCTTATAAATTGGACTGCATGTGTGTCATTATTATAATCATTCAAAGTCACTGCCAACTCACGTGGTGTCATCTGACACATGATCTGGGTATGAGCAGCCAAATCCCAGTGACTCACCACCGGGTACAGCTGGTTCAGCAGCTTGACTTTATTATTGCACAAGTCTGCAACCAGGATCTGTCCAGTAGGGAGATCACAGATGTTGGTGATACCACATGGGTTAGAATCACGTTTCATTCTCACATTGTGCTTCGACTCATTCTGGACAGCTAACACCTTGCCTGACTTCCCCAGCACTGTCAATGCCTGCTGTAGTATGTGCTCACATTTTACGCTAGCTACAAGGAAGAGCTCCTTATCACAATGTTCGAAGGGATTTCATAGACTTGTCTTAAGTCTTTCTCAAGACCGGTGCATTTATAAATAGAAATTGTAATGAAACCTTTTATGCCTATCAATTCCTCTTTCATGTTCATACCAAGGTATAGTCAGTGCAGTTATGTCTTCTTTAAACAAGTATGAACATTCAAATACCTTTACACATGGAAATTAATGTTAAAGTGTTTTTTTAAGGCTAGATATAGGTGGGGGGGCATTGACATTGTCGATTTTGTCCTTTCATTTGTGCAACTTTTATGTCGCAAGTAAATCAACAAATATTCTCAAAGTTTTACAAACAGAGTGACCAGCCTGAAAATTTTCGCACTTCTATAGTTTGGTTCAGATTTTTTCAACATTATCGTAGTTATGTCTCCTTTTTATACAAGGAGAGCGCCGACTGCGTTGAACGTCTATTGACAAGATACAGGGAAGTTTGTGCTGAATTATATGTTAAAAGAACAGTTGACTGAATGAACATCTAAAAGGCTATGAAAAAGAAAAGTTTGGTATTTGGAATGAAAGGGTTTTAAAAGAGAAGTGAGTTTTTAAAAAGTAGTAAGAAGTAAGAAGTTAGTAAAAATATTTACAACTTAGAGAGACAGTTGGAATTAGGTAAGAAACTATTTTGAAATAAGATCTGATAGGAATTTAATAGAGTTAGGAAGGGAAACTTAAGAATGCAATATAGGAGGATGACATTTGTGAAAAAATTATGAAAACTTTGAATGCATTAAAAAGAAAACGCATCAAGCGAACTGTGTTGTGCTATTAATAGCTAGGCCACAGTTTTCCGCCGGTCCGGTTACACATATTAGCAACAAGATTTGTAACTACGATCATTTAATTCAAATCTTGCTCCCATCCACTTTTTTACGGGAAATGTTTACACGTTTTGGGATTTTTTTAATTTTATTAAATATGATTCCTAACAAATCATTAATGTTTTTAATAGACTTACCTAATTTCTATAGTAAGTAAAAAAAAGACGTCCGCGGTACTCGACGTCCGCGGTACTCGACGTCCGCGGTATTCGTGTCGTCATGATCCGTAAGCAGATGCGCTATGTCTGCGCCACGCCAACATTAAAGGGACTGTCAACCACGACGACGAAGAAAAGAAAAATTGTAAAATACCATATTTATTACAATGATTAGTTTTTATTGATTGTTATATTATAGTTTCCTCATGTGTTCAGGTAGCCAGTCTACTATGAGCCACAAGGCTTATCAGTTTAAATAGCTAGTTTAGGCTCCAGCGTGGCAGTTCAATTTTACCAGTCTCTCTCTTAACAATAGTACTAATGTTCATCAAGTAGATTCATATAGCTGTTGTGTGTTAATAAATATTTAGATTAGTAACATGGACTTGTTATTAATTAACACCCCAACCAAACATGGTGTCAGAAATTAAACTCTGATGACTATTTTCTGTTTACATTTTTTTGTGGAATTATACATAAAATAAGATGGATCTAACAGGAATTCCTATTCCAAGGATGAACTGGGACAGTGCAAATCTCCTGGAGGAATTTAAAAAGATCCGCCAACATGTTGAACTCATTTTAAAAGAAGCATTAGCACAAAAAGAGGAAAGCGTAAAAGTGACTTATGTGTTACTTTGGGTCGGTGAGAAGGACCGTGAAATATTCAACACACTTCCACTTACAGATAAGGCAAGAAAATCAACAAAAGCGATATTCGATGCATTTCAAAGGCACGTACAACCAAGATCCAACAATATCTTCAACAGATATAAATTTTATAAGGAAAAACAAGAAAATTTCACAGCAGAAGCATTTATTACGAGACTCAAGACATAAGCATTGGATTGTGCATATGGAGCAGAATATAGAGATGATTTAATTAGAGACCAAATAGCGTTTGGAATAAGGTCTGAAAAGATCCGAGAGAAGCTTATCACCGAGGGTGACAAACTGACATTGCAAAAAGCCATTGAGATCTGCCAATCCTACGAGTATGCACAAAAGCAATAGACAGAAATAAAGACAGAGAAGTCAGTTGACTATGTTAAATTCAGACACATGCCGAGCAAACAGAAGCCACGTCCATCTGCAAAATCGGAGTCGGCCAGCCAACAAGCAGCATCCAGCCATGGTCGTTCCAGACCATCACCTCAGAACGCCAAGTCTTCAAGACTGCATCCTCAACAGGAGAGGACATATCAAAACTGCACCACCGTACACCGAAAAGGACAATGCCCTGCCCATGGTCAACAGTGTCATTTCTGCAAGAAATGGAACCATTTCGCATCCATCCGCATGCCGATCTAGGATTGTCAATGACATTAACAGTGTCGATCGAAGTGAAGATGTACAAAGTGATGATGTACATAGTGATGATGTGCTTTGTGATAGTGTTTATGTGGATAGGATTGAATCCAAAATTGTTGATGGACAAGTTTTTGCAGAAATTGGGGTAGGTCCAAAACAACAAATCATCAAGTTCAAGTTTGACACTGGATCTCCGGTAAATATATTGCCATTTTCTCACTATCAAAGCATTGATACCAAGGGAAATCTCAAAAGTTCAAATCTCCGGTTATCAACATACAATGGCACCCCGTTAAAGACTGAAGGCACTGTTAACTTACATTGCATACACGCACGTAATGGTCATTCTGAGAATGTTGAATTTCATGTAGTGCATACGCAATCACAGCCTTTGCTCAGTTTACAAACATCTGTTAATTTTGGCCTAATCCAGCTATCTTTCTCAGTGGAATCCCAGACCTCTAACTGTCCAATGACGAAAGAGACTATTGAACGGGACTTTCCAAAGCTTTTTCAAGGAATAGGCAACATGCAGGGTGAGTGCAACATTCATTTAAAGCCCGACAGTAAGCCTATTGTGCACCCCCCTCGTAGAATACCTGTTCGACTACAGGACAGATGTAAAGCTGAACTGGCCAAAATGGAGAAATTAGGGGTCATCACAAAGGTCAATGAACCTGCCGAATGGGTAAATTCCATGGTACTCGTGGAAAAAGGCCAAGGTAATTTAGGAGTTTGTTTGGATCCCACGGACCTAAATAAATGTATACAGCGTCCGCATTACCCTATGCGATCCTTTGACGATATTTTGCCATCTCTTAATGGAGCAAAATACTTCACAAAACTTGATGCCAGATCAGGTTACTTGGCTGTTAAACTCAATGAGGAGTCATCATATCTGTCATGTTTCAGTACCATATTTGGAAGGTACCGTTATCTGAGGTTACCATTTGGTATATGACAGCAACCTTAAAGCCGTGCTTGAAAGAGCGTTTGTTCAAGGTATTATCCTAAATGAGGACAAAATTGAGGTTGGCATAACTGAAGTTAATTATTTTGGTCACCTGCTGACTGCAGAAGGTCTCAGGCCGGATCCAGCCAAGGTCGCTGCGATCAAAGACATGCCGCCTCCAAACAACAAATATGAGTTGCAAACTATATTGGGAATGGTCAACTATTTTTCTCGGTTTGCACCGAACTTGTCACAGGTTACCAGCCCCCTAAGACAGCTTTTAGGAAAAGACACTGAATTTATGTGGGCTAAGCCACAAATAGACGCATTCAACACGGTCAAGGACATATTGACACTTAAGGCTACTTTGATTCAAAAAAGCCACTCACGTTACAGACAGACAGTTCAAGGACTGGTCTCGGAGATTTTGCAGGATGGAAAGCCCATAGCGTACGCTAATAAGCCGCTTACAGACAGTCAAACGAATTATGCCATGATTGAGCTAGAATGCTTGGGAATCTTTTTTGGGTTAAAACGTTATCACCAATGGGTTTACGGTAGAAAGGTCACAGTCGAAACGGATCATTTACCGCTGGTTTCATTTTTCAAGAAGCATTTACATGCAGCACCAGCAAGGTTACATCGCATGTTATTGCACATGCAGCCCTATGACATTGACGTTAAACATCGCCCGGGAAAGAACATTCCTGTTCCAGACACATTGTCTCGAAAACCATTAAGTGAGACGGGCCCTGACCTATCAGACCAGGCAGACATCCAGGTAAATATGGTAATGACAAGTTTACCTGTACACAGCAAGAAAATGCAGGAAATAAGAGAAGAAACAGAGAAAGATACAAGACTTTCAGTTCTCAAACAAACAGTTATTTCCGGTTGGCCTAACACAAAAACAGCATGTCCATCTCAAATCTTAGATTTCTGGAATTATCGGGACGAATTAGCAGTTGTTGAAGAATTTATCATGAAAGGTTGCAAAATTGTAATTCCACCCAGAATGCTTGTGATTATCCATGCAGGTCACATGGGAGTGGAAAAATGCTTACGTAGAGCTCGAGATATCATGTTCTGGCCACACATCTCAGCAGAAATCACACAGTTAGTTCTCAATTGCCCAATTTGTTTGAATCACAGAAGTCTAACATCAAAGAGCCACTCTAATTACATGAAATCCCTCTCTATCCTTGGCAGGCTGTTGGCACTGATGTATTTACATTTAATGGTCAAGACTACCTTATCGCCTGCGACTATTACTCAAATTACTTCGAGCTGGTTAAATTAAACAGCACCAATTCATCAAGTGTCATTAAACATCTTCAATCTTGGTTTTCACGGCATGGTATCCCAGAAAAATTAGTCTCTGATGGTGCCAGCTATTACAGTTCCCAAGAGTTTCAACATTTCCTGGCTGAATGGGACATAAATCATGTTCAGTCATCACCCCAATACCCGAGGTCAAATGGCTTGGCAGAATATTGTGTGAAAAGAGCAAAAACTCTTTTGTTAAAGGCAAGAGAAAGTGGTCAAAATATACAGGTTGCACTTTTGGAATACCGTGCAACGCCATTGTGTTCAGGATATTCTCCAGCAGAATTACTTATGGGACGGAAAATAAGGTCATTTTTACCAATCACATCGGACAAACTTGTACCTTACAACATCAATCACCAAACTGTAAGAGACAAATTTAAAATTCAGAAAGAAAAACAAAAGACAAATTATGACAAACACTCAAAACAATTACATCCACTTAACACAGGTCAATCAGTAAGGTTTCAGCAAGAAGAAAAAGGTTCATGGAAACCAGCTGTTGTTACACGGGTACATGATAACAGGTCATACACTATTCAGACACCTGAAGTTGTTTCGTACAGGCGTAATAGACATCACCTCACGAACACCAATGAGTATTTTTCTGAAATACCAAGCTTTGATTGTCAGACTTCGACACAGGAAACAATTAACAATGAAAGCAATGGCTTCATTCCTTTGACGCCAGAGTCATTGCAAGCCAGCCAATTACCGGCACTACAACCATCCCCAGTTCCTGCAAAATCAAAAACACCTGTTTACAGCGGAAATGATCAGCCAGTGTACACCACGCGATACGGTCGCCAGGTGAAGCCCAGGCAAATAATGGACGTTTAATGATCTGTTTTGTTCGCACAGAGTCTTTGTTTTACCTGCATCAGTGTATAAGTGACAGATAAACAAGTTTACTGAAACAGCAGTGGTTTAGGCTAAGACTTATGCTATCCACGTATTATCTATCAGTTAACAGTGTTTGAATATACTTATAATTACATGATTGTATTGTATAAAGTTTATTTGGTATAACATACTAAACTAATTAAAAAAGGGAGATGTTATATTATGGTTTCCTCATGTGTTCAGGTAGCCAGGCTACTATGAGCCACAAGGCTTATCAGTTTAAATAGCCAGTTCACCCTCCAGCGTGGCAGTTCAATTTTATCAGTCTCTCTCTTAACAATAGTACTTGCGTTCATCATGTAGATTCATATAGTTGTTGTGTGGTAATAAATATTTAGATTAGTAACATGGACTTGTTATTAATTAACACCCAACAAAACATTGATTAAAATATCTCGACTGGTATATTACATTATTTGCAAAAAGTTGTAAATTTTTCATATGTTCAGTTTATTCGGTAATTAATTTTACTGGGTATGTCTACCAGGAAACTACCAGTTAACTATAAATAACGCCAGTAGATTGATCATCATCGTCACGTTGTAAACCCAGGAATGCAAAATGTGCATGCATAGTGAATTGTGTATATATTATATTATATATATATATATATAGTGATCGATCTATTTGCGTTATTTGTAGTGTGTATATCGTTATGTCCCCTATTTTCGCGATGTACTTTCGATTTCACATCGCGAAATTTTATTACCTAATATTCTGAAAACATGAATAAGTAATGTAATATACCAGTCGTGATATTTTAATCAATATAAACAACTAATTGTAAAAAATACTGTATTTTTAAACTTTTCTTTTTTCGTCACTCGTGGATGACAGTGTCTTTAATGGACTGATGTAAAACATTACACATATCTTCGTTATTGTAAACGTTATCTACCTTTTGCCAATAACCGAATTGTTTTTACACTTAAAATAATGGTCTTAGAAAAACGCACTATAAATGATCTTAGACAAACTTTTAAGAAGAAAATCCTCGAAAAAAAAGTTGCATGATACAAATTTCAGTGGTTCGATTCCAGGTGGTGTTAACTTGTTTTTTATATATATATTTTTCTTTCATTTATTTCATCTTGTTTTATACTGGATCTCTTTAATCCTGCTGTTAACATTTATAAATTTAAATCATTTAATCACATACTTCAAATTATGCCAAAATCTGTGAACAAATACATGTAAGTTATTAATGATTAAGGTTGAGTTTGATACTGTATGGTCTTATGTTTGTGATTAAATATAACACTGGAGCAGAGTAGATTTGTAGTGGAATACTATATCACTTTAAAACAGATTTTTAAGCAATATCAAATGCAGTGAGTTAAATGCGCACTGATACATGAACTGAATTTATTTACTAGGTATAAAGCATGTTCACAGTGACGGACACTTAACTGTCTACTTATTATAACTCTCAGTTATTTTTGCTCAAAAAGTGAACTGTGTTAACTTATTATATTAAGTCATTTAAACATAAATTGCAGATTATACCTACAAAACCGTATGAACTGTTCAACATAAAAGGCATTGGTGATATGGAATATCCTACAAGAAAAAAACTCACAACAATCATGTTATTTAGTAATGCTTTTGAAATATTATGAACTCTGGTGAAAACAATATAACAATAACAAGACAATCATGTGACAATTGAATTCTTTTACCAAAAGATTTTGTTAACCTTGAAGTGGTGACCTTGATTTTGAGCAAGCGTTACTGGCTGTCTTCTGGTGATTGCCCCATTGACATTTTTGCCGAAATCCTTTCAATGAGTAAAAGAGATATGGATCAAATATGTCAAAGGCTCTTTTTACCTTAACAAGATCTTAACCTTGAGCAGGCCTGTCTGACTCAACCCTTCTGCACATCATCCTAATGGCTTAAATATTATAGCCAAGTTTTATGAGCATCATTAATCAATCACTGATTATATTTGGAAATCAGTAGATGCAAATTTTGGAATATACGGGTACGTTTGTAAGACATATTTTGCAGTGTCATTAATTTGTTAAACCTTGCTAATTGTTGGTATTGTTATCTGATCCAAATGTACTTAAACTAATTTAGCGCAAATAACCACAAAAGTCCATATCTATTGAGATAGACACTGTGACTTTGTATCTGCATTCGGTATGGAAGAATGTTTTTCTGTATATCAGTTATTAAACAAATAACAGTTAAAAAGTGCATTGCAAACACAGAATTTCAATAGTGTGAATAATTCCCGATGTTTCCATGGTAACTTAGATAAATTTTATAATGTTGATATTTTTTTCTAATTATTTAGTAATATTACGTCTAATGTATTATAAACCCTTATGTTATTGATTTATTTATGCCCTTGTAAATTTATTAAAAATGTATAAACTTATTATTTATACATAAAAATAATCAATAAATGTTTATTTTTGTGTTATAATAGGCATTTATAAATGAGCCGTTTTAACCGTAAGTTGAGACATTTTGCAAACATCAAAAATTTTCCGTGTTTAACATACAATGAGTTTTCTGAAAATGTAAATAAGTCAATTTTGTCCATGTACCCTGTTTGTACAAAAAATCCCAGAACAGGCAACATATAGATCCCCGTAACTATGGCGACTTTAATCACTTAAGCTTAATTAGACGTTAAAGTCTTTCACTTAAAGTATATTTCATTAAAAAGAAGAAGTTTAGAAATAATGTTTTGAACACAATGGCAACACAACTGTGGAATGCATTAATTTATACATTCGAATGAGTCTATGTAGCTAATGTCACATAGTGCCTAATATATATTACTAAGAATAGTATTAATCTATATTTGTTTTGCATCGATTTCGATATCGTATCTACCTAAATAGATATGCAAACAGACACCATATGCTAACGTCAAACTAGACGAAGAGAATGCACCAATTTAATTGCTCATTGCTTGTTTCACTAATTAGTCATGCCTTGGGTATGCATGCTGCCCCATTGAGTGTTGAATAATTCATGTAAATGGCTGACATCCATATACGTCCGTTCAGACTGTTCCATGTGTAATATTACCACATTGACTTTGGGAAAAGTGGTTTTGCACACGGCCCGTCATAATTTGCACACGCTACAATCGACTGTTTCATTGTTTATATCTGTATATTAGACTTAGGAAACTTGACAATACCACACACACGGTCGGAAAATGCGGTCACACAATTTGATCAAGAGCCAATAGGCCGCTGCATTTAGCTTGTAGTTCAGAATATTTTACCAACATTGGAAAACGTTGTGTTAGAATTAAAGCAATATAAACAAATTGCTATGAAAACTGAAATAGAGTTGTGTAGTTTTATTATGTGTTAATTTAATTAATTAACCTTTTACCACATAGATAAGTATTTTGACGCACTTGTAGTCCCAAAGAAAGTTACTTTTAATTAAATGCCTTTCTTACTGAATTCAAGTTTGAAAGGCTTTATTCCCAAACCTTAGTTACTGATGAGAAGCAAACAGCATAAATCATGAACAGACTGTGAGTTACTCGCAAGCTGTTCTGGTTTTATGCTGATTGCAAAAGCCATTTTCACTTTGCTTCCTATGGGGGAAAGGTTTAAAGATTAAGTCACACACATGTATATTTTCTTTACTCGTTTTCTGTCAATTTGATTTGAAGGATGCATACATATAAGCTTCAATCAATGATCAATGGTTCCACTAAATATGCTGTTAAAAAATAAATAACATAACAAAAATAAGAAGTAAACCATTGCCAGCAGATAGTGACTGTTCATCATAAAAAGGCTGTCAGAAATGTCATTTTTTTCTAAGAGCTTTGCTTGAATCCTCAACATGACATTACTACGTTAGCGTTACCGATCGCCAAATTCGCATAAGTTGATTACAATTCCTGGTCGGCGATCAAAAATAAGATTTTCATAAATAGGCTTTTGAAAAAAATGACTCTGATTTTCAAATTCACTCTCTAAATTACAGTTTTTAGGCTGTATAAATCGCCAGAAACATCGTGTATCCATATTCCCTACTTAAAAAAGCACTCTGTACCTACTTCCGCATGTAATCGCCATAAACGTCGTATGGGGTAATAGATAATACACTGATTAGAGATAGCGTGACGTGCGTATCAAATATTCAAGCTACATCACACAATTATGTACATAATAAAAACTACGCTGACACGGATGCACCAGAAGAAATTCCCAGGTATCATTCCAGTCACCAAACTGTGAGATTCACCCTCCAATCGGTTAACGAGAACGCGTATGAGGGCGGGGTTAACCGGCGTCTATTATGTTTTATTGAAGTCGGTTTCAAAGTAAGCGTTTATCGCAGATAGATTAACAAGAAATCACAGTTTTACCATTTACGTAATATAAAACGGAAATTAAAACAGTACATTAGAGACGGTGTCGGGCATCATCATCACACCTTTTTGACTGCAAACAATTACTGTTAAGTTTGTTGTAAACAATTGTTACTTATGAAAAGTAAAAGGCAAATGGTGTGCAATTAATTACTTATGGCGAGTAAGTTGTGAAGACAATAGCCGATAGCAATTTGATGCAGTAAAAAATTAGTCAAGTACGTGAATATTTAATCACGTCTATTTATAAAATTTACATACACCGGTTTTCTGCAGCAATATGATAGTAATTGCTGACACAAGTCCCTGTGTACTCATCTACCGCATTCACCATTAACTACTTTTAAGTCTATACATTGTTTAATACATGAACACATATTTACCATTTTGTTTATATAAAAATTGAACAGTTGGCCATGCACCCATCAACTCTAGACTCCCTATGACCCAACCCCGTCTTAAAAGGCCACCCCGCTTAAGCAGCCAGTTTGGCCGTTTCACTTGACTGGCTGCTTAAGAGGGGTTGGACTGTATACATTTATAACCTGTTTTTTATAAGACCGCAAAAGTGGTGCTGTTGTCTGTCAGGTTACACGCATAGAAAGCGTGCGTGTTGCAACAGGCCATGTGGCGTGACTTAATATAAACGTGCAATTCAGTCATCGATGTAGTATTTAAGAAGGAGACATTAACATCGGAATGAATGCACAAGAATAGAAAATATTCGCCCATTTAAGCTATACAAAAAAATGCGTCATTATACGACTAATACATTGAAAAACAGGTTTTAACGGAGTAAAAAAGCACAGAAATACGTTGTTCGACAAGTATTTTTGTTAAAAAATATTATAGAGAGGAGGGGGTGGGGGCGGAGCGTACCATGCCTATCAATTATGAATAGATGAACATTAATAACAAGAGTGCCTGAAAGGCCCTAAGTCGCTCACATGAGATTTATAGGACCTGACCTGTTATATGCAGCCCTAGATGTCATTCGAACAAATATTCTAACCAACTTATATGCATAGTGAACACCCTGGCGGCCAAGTTTTTTAACAGACCGGATACATTTTCGTACACTTTCAAAATATTAAAAGAAATATTCTGACCATGTTTTATGAAGACTGAACAATATATGTGACATAAATAGTGTTAACAGTTTTTACAATAGCCATACAAGGAAAAGTACCCCGCCCACTGTTGACCATGTTTTTCAACCAACGGGAACAATTTTTGAAATCGTGCAAGATATCATTGAGATAATTCTTGAGACCAAGTTTCATGAAAAGTATGATGATGAAGATCAGACAATAGATGTGGCCTCTAGAGTGTTTACAAGGTTTTCCTATAGCCATTAACGGAAAAATGCACCGCCCCAAGGTTCCCATGATTTTCAACCAACCGGAACTATTTGTCAACTCATTAAAAATATCATTTGGACAATTTTTCTGACCAAGTTTCATGATGATCAGACAATAAATGTTGCCTCTAGAGTGTAAATAAGGTTCTACTATAGCCATATAAGGAGAAATGCCCCGCTCCCTGGTGGCCATTTTTTTCGAGCAACCGGAACCATTTTCAAAATTGTCCAAGATATCATTGGGACAAATCTTCCGACAAAGTTTCTTGATGATCGGACATACATGTGGCCTCTAGAGTGTTAACACGCTTTTACTAAAGCTAAATAATGAAATATGCCCTCCTCTTGGCGTCGATGTTTTTTCCAACCGACCAAATCCATTTTCAAACTCATCCAAGGTATCATTGGGACAAATCTTCTGACCAAGTTTCATGAAGATCGGACAATAAATGTGGTCTCTAGAGTGTTAACAGGGTTTAACTAAAGCCATAAATAGCCATATAAGGAAATATACGCCCAACCTCCTGATTGCCATAATTTTTAAAGCAACTATTTTCGAACTTGTTCAAGATATCATTGGGACCAATCATCAGACCAAGATTCATGATGTTTGGAAAATAAATGTGGCTTCTAGACTGTTAACAAGGTTTTACTATAGCAATATAATGAAAAATGCCCCGCCCTATTTAGGCCATGTTTTGTTAAACAAATGGCGTCATTTTCAAACTCGTCCAACATATAATTGGGATAAATTTTGTGACCAAGTTTCATGAAAATTGGTGAATAATTGTGGCCTCTAGAGGGTTAACAAAATTTTACTATAGCAATATATAGCCATATAAGGAAAATGCCCCGCACCATGGCATCCATGTTTTTCAAGTAAACTTAATCATTTTCGAACTCATCAAAGCTATCATTGAAACCAATCTTCTGACCAAATTTCATGAAGATTGGACGATACATGTGGCCTCTAAAGTGTTCACAAGGTAAATGTTGACGCCGCACGACGCACAACGGACGACGGACTAAAGGCGATCACAAAAGCTCACAATGAGCACACTGTGCTCAGGTGAGCTAGAAAGGAAGTGAAAATAAATGAAATGACGCATTTAATTTCAGAGTAAAAATGTTTTATTTAAATGTGGTTGGAGTGATAATTTAATACAATGAGTTGTGTACATTTCCATAAAAGGAAATTCATTTCTGCGTCGAAGAAGACCGAGTTGATTTTTCGTTATAATTTGATTATTGTTCATTGAAAATGTCGTTTTTACTAAAACAGTATCCAGATTAAGTTTGCAAATCCAGATTATTTGCAAACTTATTTTTTTTATTTATTGAACAATTGTTATGAAATTTTGCATATTTGTAGGGGGCATTGTTTACATACATATAATTGAAAAAAAGAGTTAAAATGTTTTTAGAAAGTAGAGTTATTTGATGATAAAGTTGCCATCCCCCGTGGGATCCCAACGGAGTTTTGGTTCCCCCGTTAAGAATTGCAATTTTCCAACGGGAGATTTTTCCAGACGGGAGAATTTTACCTATATTTTACAACAAATGTAATTTAAATGTTATGCTTTGTTTTCTGTTTAAATGTTTACAAATACACATGCTGAAGTCATAATTGTAAGAAATCAATCGCACATTCTCGGCCCTTTCCGTCAAACATCGGATAAGTACCTCGAAGGAGATAGTATGAATACACATTTCGGAAGCGGTATTGTGGTCTACCTACGCGGGCCTACGCGAATCAAAATTACATAGTAAAAACAAACATGGCCGGTTTTGCGAGTTGTTTACATTTTGCAAAAATGAAAATGGGGATTTTCTATGCTCTGAAGCCAGAGCAAGTACAAAATCTACAGGAATTATGGACGCCATCGTTGTTATTGTTTTTGTTGTTGTAACATTCTTAGAATGGTATCACGTGGGCGGACTACTTTCAACCCGTATTTCTCCCGAGTCCGATTATGATAATCTGCGAGGGGTACCGAATGGTAAGAAATAAGTACTTAAATAAGAAAATAAAGTGTTTGTAGATTTTCTTCCCCCGTTGGAGTTTTACGGGAGCTCCCGTGAAACCCCCATTTCCATTAAACATCCGTGGGAGGTTTGACGGGGGACCCCGTCAATCCCCCATTGTCAATAAAATCCAACGGGTGTTTGACGGGGGACCCCCGTCTAACTCCCATTTAAAAAGAACTCCAATGGGACTTTTACGGGGGGGGGGTGTAGGAATCACAATTCATTTAACAGTTAATACACATAGCAATATATTACATTGTATAAAGACACCAAACTTTATTAAATAATTGATGTTTTCTTTTTAAGGTGTCGGAATCAAATAATAATTTTTGAGTTTTCTTAAATCAGTACCAAAATTTACGTTGAATAAAATGTCATTTTGGTAAAAGATTAGACCCCGATATTTCTGTATAGATGAATATAAAACGTTCCGACCATAATTTTGCAACACTCACTGTATATATAAAGTGACTTGTCTCGAAAATATATTGCATTTACCTTTTGATAATCCAAACGTTGCTTTTATCCATTACTGTGATGATATATACAATCCAGAAAGACAATAACTTTGGAAGCATAATTATTGTCATTCGGAATTGTATTTCTTTTGCTGTTTATTCCCGTGTAACAGTTTTGGAGGTTTTTTTCCCTAGAAATTTAGCTTGCAAACATTTTCGGTGCAATATCGTACCTTAGTGTACCGGTTACATTCCACAAGTTGTTTTTTTACACAAATTGCCTGAATAGGGCAGTGTGTTAGGTTCATTGTTTTGTTATTGTAGTTGTTTGTTTTTTATCTTTCACAACACCGTGCACTGGGAGCGTTATTAGCAGAGACATGCGGGAGTCTTCTTGAAACATACTGTACTGGCTAGTTTCAAATATGGGACACAACACCACTTCTCCAATAGAATCGATGATGTTTAAATACATTTGAGTTATATTTGCAGTTTCAGTTATTAACTGTTTTGTTTTCTGATAAGGATATGATATCCCAGACGTTAGTTCCTGTGCTGTCTTTTTCCCTCTAAACAAACAGACATATAACACCAAGGACTTATATCACTTTTCATTATTGTGTATAAAATACAAAATACCACACACAACTGAAATATTTGATATAACCCATATAAGCAGTATGATTTCCTTTCTAAATGTAATAAAAACTTAATTTTCAATCATGAACTAGTAGTTTCAGGAAAACAGGAAACCAAAAAAAATGTGAAACCAACAAAGGCATAGAATTGTGAAATATGCAAGCCAGAGTTCTCGACTTATGATTGTTGAACGCTGCACTTCTATACACCACAACCTACCTTTGTTCGAAGTTTGATGTAAATGGGTCTTATTGTAATTACGTTATGACCCGGACAATAAAAAAGTGAGATAAATAAAGTAATGAAGGGGCTATAGCTATAGTTCTTGTGCACTGAACTTCTCATCAGTGAGATCTATCCATATATGCATATATGAAGTTTCATGTGAATAGGTGATATAGTTAAAGACTAATACTCCGGACAAAGTACTGGAAGCTGCCCGACCCCAGGCATGACATAATTAATCCCTTAATATGGACTCCATTGGTCATTGTCGACTCGGGTACTACTTACGTGTACCCCGGGTACTCTTAAGTATACTTACATGTACCCCGGGTACGGTAAATATACTAAATCGTACCCGGTCGATATTAGACTGTACTCGAGTTGTATTCCCGCCTAAAATCCTATGTCGTAAAACGCGCCACCGATTATCTTAAACAAACTTCTATTTAAAAAAAACTGCCTCAACATGCTTTGTGAGTATGAGTTTCGATAATATAGAGGCCATTTTACAGAAAATTGACATAAATGTGAATATATTTAATTAAAAACAAGATGTGTTTGTGAAACACAATGTCCCCCTATATGACGTTTGACCTAGAATGATGACCTTGACCTTGTGAAGGATGACCTTGACCTTTCACCACTCAAAATGTGCAGCTCCATGAGATACACATGCATGCCAAATATCAATTTGCTATCTTCGTGAAACACAATGTCCCCCTATATGACGTTTGACCTTGAAGGATGACCTTGACCTTGTGAAGGATGACCTTGACCTTTCACCACTCAAAATGTGAAGCTCCATGAGATACACATGCATGCCAAATATCAAGTTGCTATCTTAAATATTGCACAAGTATTCATAAAATAAGCGATTTGGGCCACATATATTTGACCTCTGACCTTGAAGGATGACCTTGACCTTTCACCACTAAAAATGTGCAGCTCCATGAGATACACATGCATGCCAAATATCAAATTGCTATCTTCAATATTGCAAAAGTATTTATAAAATAAGCGATTTGGGCATCATATATTTGACCTCTGACCTTAAAGGATGACCTTGACCTTTCACCACTCAAAATGTGCAGCTCCATGAGATACACATGCATGCCAAATATCAAGTTGCTATCTTCAATAATGCAAAAGTATTCATAAAATGAGCGATTTTGGCCACATATATTTGACCTCTGACCTTAAAGGATGACCTTGACCTTTCACCACTCAAAATGTGCAGCTTCATGAGATACACAAGCATGCCAAATATGAAGTTGCTATCTTCAATATAGCAAAAGTTATTGCAAAATGTTTAAGTTGGCGCAAACAGACAGACCAACAGACAGACCAATAGACAGGGCAAAAACAATATGTCCCCCACTACAATAGTGGGTGACATAAAAATAGCCGACAACGACCGATTCAGCTTTAAATTTCCCGCGTACGTTTTAGTATATTTACCGTACCCGGGGTACATGTAAGTATACTTAAGAGTACCCGGGGTACATGTAAGTAGTACCCGAGCCGACAATGACCAATCGAGCCTTAATATGCCCTGTATTTGACAGACATATAAAAGAGACAAATGGAAAGGATGAAAAAAACAACACAGCAGTAATTAGTTTTATCAGAGACATAGATAACAGAGATAGGCAGCTTGCCAAATATCGGCAAACTCTCGCGCATCCAGTGGTTTTGGCGAGATAGGTTTAAACGCGCAACTGTTTGACGGTTGCAACGGTAGTAAACACGCTTATCAACATTTCTAAAACTCGCTTTCGCATTCCAGTTTTTGCGATTTGAAACAAATATGTTATGTATTATTAAAATGAGAATGTATGCGGTATTATCACTCAACGGTAATGTGTCAATTAAAATAAATCACATGCCGCATTGTTTTATTAAGCGATTTTATCTGGCTCCAGTTTGAAAAAAAAAACAATGCTTACCGGTATATAAAGATGGCCTTTGTAATGAGATAAAGGAGCGATAAGAATCTTACGACAAACAACTAATAATAGGTTGTTTTAATTAGGTTTTTGTTTTTCATTTTAATTGCATTTTTCAAATTTGAATAATCCGAATGCCATTTACCTGTAGTATAATTTGAATAAAGCTCTGAACAAGTTTTTCTTCTTATGGAGAGAATCTGTTCTTGGTCTGCTCTAATCTGCTGTTTGTGTTCTTTGCTCTCTTAAATTACCGCTCAATTCAATGCACAATTTTACCAATAATAAATAACATTACAACCTAGAGTATATGTATAGAAATCTTCAGACCTGTATACTGTGCCATTCTCCGATATTTAGCATATCGATCAAGTTATTAAGTGACTTTTCTGTTTTTCTTCAACATGTCTTAGGCGGATTTTGTGTCATGGGGTGACGAGGATGAACATTGTGATAGTGAATTTGTTGAGGACATTAATCAGTCCGTTGTGTATGAGTGCCCAGAATGCAAAAAGTTAATGAAAAGAACATATGGATTCCATGTGTTGTTAAAAAGCACAATCAAAACGTTAAAAGTAAGTCCCCTTATGTACATAATGATAAACTAAATGAAATGTGTTCCGGCTTCTACAGAGGAGCTTATGCAACCATTTATGTGATACAGTCTCTAAGTAAACCTCTGTAGTAACAATTTTAGTCTGTGCAATAAAAGAATGCATGAACATAGTTTTTACAATTTAATGATATTTCATCAAAACTTCATCATTCATAAACACATTTCAATACACCTGGCATAAAAAATAAGCAATTTATTACACGTATTAAGCAAGTTGTTGATATTACAAAATTAATAACATATCGGGAGAAAACAGCTAATATTCTGCAGAGATGCAGGCAACAAACATGTAAGCATAAGAGCCATTATCGTATGGGGCAGAAAATTCATAATCACATAAGAATTTTTCATCATGGAGATTGGACTACCGTACAAATGCGACTGAGAGTGTTAACATGTTTTTACCATAGTCATGTAAGGAAAAAAGCCCCGCCCCTTGGTGGCCATGTTTTTCATGATATCATTGGGACACTCTATAGAGTGTTAAAAAGGTTTTTCGAATCCCGGACAATCGCTCCTTCAGACAATCGCTCCTACGCTAAATTTGACAAGGCGGACAGTCGCTCCTACGATGTTTTGACAGGGCGGACAGTCGCTCCTACGATGTTTTGACAGGGCGGACAGTCGCTCCTACATTATTTTGCCAACCCGGACAATTACTCCTACATTATTTTGTCAACCCGGACAATCGCTCCTACATTATTTTTGACTCCACGGCAAAACATATTATTCGCTGATCAAAGGCTTACATCTTTAATTAACCAACAATTAAAATTGCCAACCTGTTAACAGAAAGCCAATTTAACATGAGCCGATCAATTTGATTTTAATTAATTAATTTACTTACTGACAAACTATGTTACAGTTTGTCGATTCTGTAAATATAAGGTAGTTATAAGGGCACTTTGGACAATGGTTCCTACATTATTCCTATCAGGGACATTCGTTCCGATATTACATTTATTGGAATAAGTGCCATTTTGCGAATGGAATAAACATAAAAACCGCATTAAATCAATAATTGCTATAACAACAAGAGCACCGCCTTGCGGGTGCAGACCGCTCATCTATTTTCTTTTTAAAGGTGAAGGGACTCTCATTTTCAATCACAAAGGAGGGAGGAGTGGAGTGAAGAGGGGTGTATAGTGTGGGGTTGTGGACATTTATTACATTATCTTCCAAAAAAGCGAAAAAAAAAAAAAAAAAAAAAAAAATCGGGGGGGGGGGGGGGGGGGGTATAGTGTGAGGGTGTGGTGATAATTTGTGAGATGATCTTAAAAAAAAAAAAAAAAAAAAAAAATATCAAAAAAAAAATTTGGCGGGGGGGGTGGGGGGGGGGTGGGGTGGGGGTATAGTGTGAGGGTGTGGTGGTCATTTGTGAGATGATCTTATAAAAAAAAAAAAAAAAAAAAAAAAATTAGGGGGGGGGGAGGGGGGGGAGGGGGGGGGAGGGCACGGGGGGATGGTTTGGGTGAAGTCTATTGTGGTATGTCAGGTAAGAGTAGTTTCATCAAAGTATCAATCAAATCTAATCATAAATAAAGAAGTTATTGCAATTTTAGCAAAATTTAATAATTTGACCTTGAGAGTCAAGGTCATTCAAAGGTCAAAGTAAAATTCAAGTTGCCAGGTACAGTAACCTCATGATAGCATGTAAGTATTTGAAGTTTGAAAGCAATAGCCTTGATACTTCGAGTGGATCGAAACACAAAATTTAACCATATATTAAAAGTTACTAAGTCAAAAAAGGGCCATAATTCCGTAACAATGACAACCAGAGTTATGCAACTTGTCCTTTTACTGTACCCTTATGATAGTTTGTGAGTGTTCCAAGTATGAAAGCAATATCTATGATACTTTAGGGGTAAAGTGACCAAAACATAAATCTTAACCAAATTTTCAATTTTCTAAGTATAAAGGGCCCATAATTCCGTCCAAATGCCAGTCAGAGTTACATAACTTTGCCTGCACCGTCCCCTTATGATAGTTCATAAATCTTGCAAGTATGAAAGCAATAGCTTTGATACTGTAGGAATAAAGTGGACCTAAACACAAAACTTAATCAAATTTTCAATTTTCTAAGTATAAAAAGGGCACATAATTCTGTCAAAATGCCAGTCAGAGTTACATTACTTTGCCTGCACAGTCCCCTTATGATAGTTAGTAAGTGTTGCAAGTATGAAAGCAATAGCTTTGATGCTTAAGGAATAAAATGGACCTAAACACAAAACTTAACCAAAATTGTCAATTTTCTAAGTATAAAAAGGGCACATAATTCTGTCAAAATGCATGCCAGAGTTATCTAACTTTGCCTGCCCAGTCCCCTCATGATAGTAAGTAAGTGTACCAAGTTTGAATGCAATAGCATTGATACTTACTGAGAAAAGTGGAACTAAACGCAAAACTTAACCAAAATTTGCAATTTTTTAAGTATAAAAAGGGCACATAATTCTGTCAAAATGCACGCCAGAGTTATCTAACTTTGCCTGCCTAGTCCCCTCATGATAGTAAGTAAGTGTACCAAGTTTGAATGCAATAGCATTGATACTTTCTGAGAAAAGTGGACCTAAACGCAAAACTTAACCGGACGCCGACGCCAACGCCAACGCCAACGCCGACGCCGACGCCAAGGTGATGACAATAGCTCATAATTTTTTTTCAAAAAATAGATGAGCTAAAAATGGTAGTATCAATTGATAATGACCACTTTGACACCTATGATGTGCAAACCGTGCATAAAGATTACAGAATGGCGTCACATTAAAGGGGCCTTTTCACAGATTTTGGCATGTTTTGAAGCTTGTCATTAAATGCTTTATATTGATAAATGTAAACATTAAATTTTAAAAGCTCCAGTAAAAAATAAAAAAAAAAATTTAAAAAAGGAAAACAAAAGTAGCCCGCAGCAGGACTCTAAGTAAAAACGCATTAGCCAACTGAGCTATCCTGCCAAGGATACATAAGATGCGTATTTTATACCTTATATCATCGTAGTTTCACAAATTTAAACGACATCACTAGAACTTTCCAAATTATTCAATCGCTTCGCGTTGCAACGCTTAATAATTTTTAGGTTTTTAAATCGTCAAAAGATGCATATAATGACTATATTAGACCATGGCAAATGTTCAGTAATACTGTTTCCTCACAAATATCATAACTAAACCGAAAATTTGCGAATCTGAAACAACTTTTCTCAATTTTGTCAATTTACCAAACCGTTAAAAGATCCCTTTAAAGTGAATTAAGGTTAGTAAACAATTGGTTAGGTCATTGTTTTAACATTTGACCCATTGATTGATATGACACTGAACAATTTCTTAATCGGCATTTCTATGATTATTAAAATACTGAACGATTTTTGTATTTGTTGAATTGTAATATATTGATAAAATGTTATATGTATATGTTACAATAACACAAAATAGACAAGAACAATTATACATTGAATACAAAATTCATGAAATGCAACATTCTGGCGAATTCAAATGTACAGACATTTTCGATTTCAAATTTAAATATCTGGCTTATTTCGCATTTTTCGACACAAGTTGGCAATTTTAATTGTCGGTTAATCATAGGTGTTAGCCTTTGATCGGCGTACACTACATTTTGCCGTGGAGTCAAAATAATGTAGGAGCGACTGTCCGGGTTGACAAAATAATGTAGGAGCGATTGTCCGGGTTGGCAAAATAATGTAGGAGCGACTGTCCGCCCTGTCAAAACATCGTAGGAGCGACTGTCCGCCCTGTCAAAACATCATAGGAGCGACTGTCCGCCCTGTCAAAACATCGTAGGAGCGACCGTCCGCCCTGTCAAATTTAGCGTAGGAGCGATTGTCTGTAGGAGCAATTGTCCGGATACCAGGTTTTTCTATAGCTATATATAGACATATAAGGAAAAATGCCCCACCCCCTGGTGCCCATGTTTTTGAACCAACCGGAACCATTTTTGAACTTGCCCAAGATATCATTTTGACAAATCTTCTGACCAAGTTTCATGATGACGGACAATAAACCGGAAATGTTTTTTAACTTGTCCAAGATTTCATTTGGAAAAATGTTCTGACCAAATTTCATGAAGTTTGGACAATTAATGTGGCCTCAAGATTGTTTACAAGGCAAATGTTGACGCCACACAACACGCACTCCACGACTGCCAAAAGGCGATCAAAAAAGCTCACCATTAGCACAATGTGCTCAGGTGAGCTAAAGAGCAAAAAGATAATCACTAGAAATTTGTTCCCACAAAAAATGGTTCTGGGCAACTTCCTAACCATGAACATGTTCAGTAGTGTGTCCTGCTTCATTAACACATACTTTCATCCTTAAATATGTTTTGCCATGCTTTGATCTGAATGTAAAAAAGCGAATGTCCAGGTCTCTAGCGTGCGTATTGACAATAAATTGCTTTGGATCACTTCGTTCAGTATGTAACACTCAACCCTGATAGGCACAGTGATCTCAACTTGACAGTCTCCAACGTCAGCTTAGTCTGGTTCTGTTGTTGACGATGACTAACCACACTGAGTTGCTTTGTCTTCATACAATGCAGTGTTGAGAGAAGTATCATCCTCAGTTCTCAGTTATGGATTCATCCTCATTGAGCAGGAAACCATCCTCAAGCGCTGTTGGGGATGATTCATCATGTCGAGATGGCTTGTGCTTCTTCTGCACCCCATAACTCAGTCACTCCCTCCTGGGCATGGCCAAACTGTAAATACAAATGAGCATATCAGATGAACACCAAATAATATGAAATGTATTATATGCTATTTAAAATTTAGATAAAACAAGAGATGTGTTCATCAGAAACACAATGCCCCCTACTGCGCCGCAATTTGACCTTTGACCTTGAAGAATGACCTTGACCTTGAACTTCCACCACTTAAAATGTGCGGATTCATGAGATACACATGCATGCCAAATATCAAGTTGCTATCTTCAATATTGCAAAAGTTATGGCCAACGTTAATTTTTTTTCGGACGGACGGACAGACTGACATACTGACAGTTCAACTGCTATATGCCACCCTACCGGGGGCATAAAATATAAAGGCCTCATGGAATTTATAAAGAAGGCACATAAGCATGCAATTTATAATGTTTCATATGTGAATTCTTTTTCTTTCTATCAGCATTTTAACCATTTTAACCCAACAACATTCAGGCTGTTTAGTTGACTTGTTACTGCATAATGTAATAATGGCAAATTCTCCATAAGATATAACACACTACTGCAGTTGACGGCCAGTTACCTTTAAAATAGGATTTATGTGTGTTACATGAATATTGTAACTTAAAAACTCTTCCATTATACAAAATTCCTTTTCTTGTAATAGAATGAGCTTCATTTTTATAAATTCATTGTCATATTTCAGCAAATGAACACAGAAAGACAATAAACAACCAATCCACCATTTACACCACACAATAACTGGTAATAAGACAAAATGCTGTCTTATTTCCAGGTATTGTGTGGTATTTAATATTACCTGAGCTAAGACACCTTAATAAATTATCTTCATGTATTATAAATTGATCAACAAGCACCTGTTTTAAATTAAATTCTTAGATTTAATATTCCTTGATCAATGGATTAAAATTAAATTATTAATTAAATTCTTATCTTAATTATTAAATGACTCTTGTTTCAAAACTAAATTTATAAATTAAATCATATATTAAATGATCAATTTATTTAAACTTTCCTTAACTTATAAAACTGAAGCACTTTTTTAATTAAGCACATTCTTCGATGATTTTAACTACACAAAATAAACAAACCATTATTTATACTAATTTACACAAAGTAAGATTGTGAATGAAAATGAAGTCAAATTATAAATGTTTAAATTATTATAAAAAGTTGATTTAATTGGGGAGGGCTAATCTCTTATCTGGCACCATACTGTGTCTGCCATTATAACTTTGATATACATCAAATGATATACATCACCATTCGGTGGACGGACGGACTGACCGACATGTACAAAAAATCTACCCCCTCTTCTTTAAAGGGGGCATAACTATGGGAAACCGTAAAACTATTGAAATCAGAAATTTGCTTATATATAAATGCATAATATATTATAGATTGATTATTAAATGAGGCATGTATTGATACGTCTTGCTAATTACAGCATTTAAACTTAGAGCAGATAATATAAAGATTTGTTAGAGAGTAAATTTTCCCCCCACAACTAAAATTTTGTACATAACATCTAACTGTATTTTTTTCTTTATCAATTGTGGATTTTAAAAATTCACTTAACTTTGTTAAAACAGAAAGAGCTTTCTCTTACATCATACATTCTCACAAGTCGTATATTTGTACAAAATGCATAAACATATTTTTGGTGTTATTTTGATGCATGTGTATTGTGTATTTATTATTATGGTAGTTTGATGTTTAGCTGTATATGCTTATGTCGCAAATAAACTCGCTGTTCTGTTCTGTTAATTTTATAATATTGGGATTTATTGTGCTCGAATCAAAGTCAGGGGAAGTCTACACTGTGTATTAGCAACCTTCTGTGTTGATCACTATCTAATTAGCTCAATACACAGGCACCTGGCTACTGTACTGGAAAAATTGGATTTACTGCCAAAATAACTGATTTCATTTATTGCTAAATTGTTGTGTACCTTAAAAAAACTTCAATAAATAGTAAACGCTCTACCATTGTCTTATATTTATACCGTTTGAAAAAGTTAATGACAATTATTGCAAGCGTCCGTTTTATTTACCATTATTATTTTAAATACGCGTCCAATGGCAAATAATACAGGTAAAATCATTATTTGATGTGGATATCAGTACAGTTAATAAATGTTAATAAATGTCTATATATTCTAAGCATAGCATACGCAATTGTATAATTCCGAACTAATATTATTTACTTATAAATAAGATCTAGCTAGGATCAACATCAACATGGATCAACATCACCGTTGTACTTTTTATTTAGTTTTCAGTAATCTGTCCTTGAAATAGAGGTAGCCTTATTAAAGACAGCGCTAAGTGTGAAAGTGGAGATTAACCCTTTGCATGCTGGGAAATTTGTCATCTGCTAAACTGTCGTCTGCTGAATTTCTAAAATCATCATTTTCTTCACTTTTTTTCAAAGAATACTATCAGAATAGCAAACAGTTTGGATCCTGATGAGACGCCACGTTCTGTGGCGTCTCATCTGGATCCAAACTGTTTGCAAAGCCCTTCAGAATCCGGTTCCAGCGCTCAAAGGGTTAAGAAATAAGATCTATTGCATCGCACTGGCGGTATAGCATGTAGTCTTAAATAAGACACATTTAAGACATGGATAAAATACAAATATGACACATATGAATCTTTCATTTCTTCAAAAAATAAGCACGTAGTCACATATAAATAAGACACATTTAAAACACAGAAACAATATGAATAAGACACATTTGAATCTTTCATTTCTTAAAAAAAGCATGTGAATCTTTAGAATACAATATAAAATAACATGTATTACTGACACATTATTCTCAAACAACATGTTTAATTAAAAAAATGTATCCGTACAATACTCAATATCCTTTTACAATGAATTTAACAAGTTTTCTTTAATGACCGATTCATCAAAGAAACACAAATTCCCAACCATAAACAACATGTTCAATTAAAAAAAAATGTTTCCGTACAATACTCAATATCCTTAAAAAATATTGCTCAAAAATCTGTTTTACTATATAACGTCTGGCATTTTTACCTATGGCATTTTTACCTGTGGCATTTTTACCAATTTACCTCTGGCATTTTTACGCTGGCATTTTTACCTATGGCATTTTTACCGCACACCATATAAATGGGTATCAAAAAGTAAATTTCAGTAGCGGGAAAGATATAATAGCAAATTCAATAAGTATACTGTATTTATATGACAGAAATTAAAATTCAAGTATGAAATGTGTCCACTTTATCAAATTCTAGTATTTAAATGGGTCCAGTTTATAAAACTTCTTGTATTGAAATGGGTCCACATTCTCAATGTTGTCGTATACAAATGGGTATGCTTAAAAAAAAAATCTTGTATCAAAATGGGTCTACTTTATCAGAGTCCCCCCCCCCCCCGGGTTTAATGTCTAGGTGTTTGTTACCCCTCACAGCAATTGCTAGGGGGGGGGCTACATCTTGTTCGGATTACAATAATTTTAATGTTTAAGTGGTCATTATTTTATGTTATTTTCTATTGATGCAAAGAAATACTTAAATTACTTCCCAAATGGTATAATATATTATAACATTATTATTTTTTTGCAAGCATTCCCCACACATTTGGCAACGTCAATATGGTGAAATAATCAAAAATAATATTTTCATGATATTGTTGAAAACACAATAAGAATCTTTTATTGACATACCATATATATATATCGCTCAAATCAGCCAATGAAATAAATGAAGTGTCTTTATTTGTGTCTAGCCGCAGGAAATTTTATTGGACAGTCTGTCTTACAAAGGTCAGGTAAGGTGAAAAGCTGGCTTAGACAGCTTCCACGAGAAAGTACAATTGAAACATATACATGTAACTGTTAAGCATGTGCTAATTATAGCAAAAAACAAAACCTGCATATTTAATTGGCTCTGGAGATAATCTGTCTACTGGGGTCGGTGATGTCCCCCAATAGCTTATCTTATCAGTTTATTTATAAACTGCAGTGTGATAGCTCTTATAATGAGGTGAAGCAAAATGTCTATGTCACAAAAGAATGTTACTTTCAGTTGCAACTGGGCAGACATGTGGTCAATTACACGAAAAAAAAATCAATGAAATTAATGATTTTAACTTATTTTTTAACATGATTAATGTTTTTTTTCATTGATATATTATTAATTGGTAATCTCAACCAAAGTGATCAAATTGATTACAGATGTATTAATTCATGCATTTAATAATATTTGGGCTTCTAGACCCTTTATCAACCACTGTTCATCTATAAAAAAAAATCCTATTCTTATTACGGGTGTCACGATACGCTCCCCTTCATTACTATACGTATCGCGGTACAGTGTGTACGATACAATATGTACCGGGATACGTATTGTCAGATGGAAACAACATACAAACCATTTTAAACCATTTTTTCAATTGTATTTAAAGACCTCTACATACATTCATTTCTTTAATTTGTAAAAAAATTAATTTTATTTTAAATTCATGATTACAAAATTTGTCATTTAAAAATTGGATATGAGATGATATTGGGAGAATTTCCGTTAACATTGATCCAATTACTGTGCCACATATTTTATTGATTGCGCCAATGGAATCTTTCTTGCCGCGTATTGTTACAACATCCAAACATTAAAAGTTTACTTGGCGCGTTGGCGCATATGAAAAATGCTGTACCGTACCATACGCACTCGAAGGCGTATCATGCACTGTACTGAGAGGAGACTATTACCATATACCGTCCCACACAGTACCGTGACACCCTTAATTCTTATCCTATTAACTTGCACAAAAAAGAAAGATGCATAGTACTGCACAATTATTGCATTTGATGTTCATGGGCATTTGAAAAGTGCGGTCACTCATTCAACTTCTATCAGAAAGGAAAGAAAATGCCAGAGTCTCTCCACTGGTGCAGAAGTTGCATGAATTGCGTTTTCAAAATGTAACTTATATACATGGGTTAACATGGTTCACTAAAATTCTCATGAAATCAATTATTTGACTGATTACTTAACTTATCCCACACCTAATTAAGCTCCAACACTTATTTTTTGCATAAATGCAGATCATCAATGCAATAGACTGTATTCGGAACTCCACTAATCGTTAGGTACAATAAACTTTTTACCATTATGACCCTAGTGTCACATGAATATTCTGGTACCGTACTTGCTTAGTTTGAACAAGACTATTTCCAAGCAATATAAGTCCAATACCGATGAAACTCCACCATTTTCAGCAATATTTCTAGTCTATTTGTTGCCATACCAATCAGAATTATTGACATTGGAACACAATGAATTGACATGCATAATCTCCATGTTGCCTTCTATCCATGTTTCAAGTTTCATGAAAAAATATGTAGAACTTTTAAAATTATCGCAGGATCCACTATTTTCAGCAATATTTCTAATCTATTTGTTGCCATAGCAACCAGAATTCTTGACGTAGGAACAAAATGAAATGACGTGCATAATCTCCATATTGCCATCTATCCATAATTTCAAGTTTCATGAAAAAATATGAAGAACTTTTAAAGTTATCACAGGATCCAGAAAAGTGTGACTGACTGACTGACAGACAGAGCAAAAACCATAAGTCCCCTCCATTTTCACCTGTAGGGGGAATAACAATACGCATTCCCGTGGATCTAGGTCAATTTTATTTGTAACTCATGTAAATTAGCCGAAAAAACCAGTTGCAGGCAAGTTCCAAATAAGAACTATTGTTCAGACTTAATCCCTTGAAATACCCCTTGGACCGAGAGCTGTCAGAGATCTACACCACTTGAGTAATTAACTACATGATAAGTTGGCAAGTATCTGATGTTGTTAATGTGTCATTTGTCTTCATGAATTGAAATTGAATCTGCTTTTTGGTCAAAAGTAATCATAATCATAAAATAATAATGAGTAATGACCTCTTGAAGTGGTAATCTATAAAATTATTATTTAAGTAAAACAAAAGCTATAATTAATGATCAATCCATGATTAATGAAAAAAGTAATCAATTAATAATCATGATGATAACAGATTAACAATTATGATTACCCCATGTCTGCTACTGGCAACTTATTGAAAATATAACCCCATTTCTCAGGTAAAAAGTTTTATCAACTCATCAAATAATTATGAAATGGTATTTGTACTAAATACTTCAGGTAAAAATGAAAGTTACATTTAAAATTTGAGATTTGCACAACAGTAGATAGCAGCTTGTGCTTCAGTGATTGAGACACAAAGAAACTATTATCAAGCATGTGCAATACCCTTAATGTTTTGAAGCATATTTAATTTGCATGAAATGTACAACTCTTTTATCTTGAAATAATTAATGAGAAAATCAGAGCTTCCCTTGACATACTTTTTTGTATCTTCATCACACCCTAGGGTGAATTAAAAAGAGACAAAACAAAAACACAATTTCTGATAGAATATTGGAAATAGTGTCACAAAGCATTTGGAGATTCTCAGAATGTTCAAAAGAAATTGTAAATACATTTTAAATGTTTATTTATGGATTATGATGAACAATTTAATGATCAATATAAAAAGTGCTTATGAAATGCTGGGAACAAATTAAAATGAATGTTGCCTTATTGAAATCCCATTGTGTTTTTTCCAGAGACTATTTATCATCTTTGATGTGAGGTGTGAGCATTTAGAAGCCCTTAAATCAATTGAAAGTCTGTCACATTGAATCTTAAATTATGAGTCTGAATATTGAAATGTGTAAAAGGTCCCTTTTTTGGGCTGGACTAAATGACTGCCAACTTATGACATTGAACAACAAGTTTTACTGTAAAGTGTCAAATGAGCAGTACAACAATTGGCCCAGTGACACCCCATTTGCACAAATATTTGTTTGGTACTTTTTCAATCATTATTGACCCAAGCATTATAACTCCTTAGTAAACTCCTAACAACAAGTATCGTTGAAAACGATGGATGCTCCCCGATGATGCGCTTTGTCAATCTATGTTAATAACCACCTAAAATCTATTATTAGCCTCGGTGACCTTGACCCCAAATTACATCAAGCGTCATCAAAAGGTAGGTCTATATATGTAAGGTACCTACATGCCAAATATGTAAGAGATCAGTAAAATATTGAAGGCGCTATGAAAAACTGTAACAAAAGTGTGACGGAAAAATATATAATTAGCCTCGGTGACCTTGACATTTACCTAAAAACTCATCAAAAGGTAGAGGTCCATGCAAGGTACCTACATGCCAAATATGAAAGAGATCGGTAAAGTAGTTAAGGCGGATGGCCCTATGAGAAACTGTAACAAAAGCGTGACGGAAAATCTATTATTAGCCTGGGTGACCTTGACCTTGAACCCAGTGACCTCAAACCTCATCAACAGGTAAAGGTCCATGCAAGGTACCTACATGCCAAATATGAAAGAGATCAGTAAAGTAGTGAAGGCCCTATAAGAAACTGTAACAAAAGCGTGACAGAAAATCTATTATTAGGCCTCTGTGACCTTGACCTTGAACCCAGTGACCTCAAACCACATCAAAAGGTAGAGGTCCATGCAAGGTACCTTAGACATGCCAAATATGAAAGAGATCCGTAAAGTAGTGAAGGCCCTATGAGAAACTGTAACAAAAGCGTGACAGAAAATCTATTATTAGCCTCGGTGACCTTGACCTTGAACCCAGTGACCTCAAACCTCATCAAAAGGTAGAGGTCCATGCAAGGTACCTACATGCCAAATATGAAAGAGATCGGTAAAGTGTTGAAGGCGCTATGAGAAACCGTAACAAAAGTGTGACGGAAAGAAGTAAGGAAGGAAGGAAGGACAAACTGGCCACTATATGCTCCGCCAAAATTTTATTTCGGGCAGCATAAAAATATAACACTTGTTTAACTCTTTCCCACACAAAAGCAAAGTGGAAGTGGCTATGTGCAAACAGTATAACTTCAGAACAGCCTGTGAATAAAACGCAGGCTGTTCAGGTTTTATGCTGTTTGCTGCTCATCAGTATCTAAGGGTTGGAAATGAAGTCTTTAAAACTTGGATCTAGTAAGAAAGGTCTTGAATTAAATATAACTTTCTAAGTGACTACAAATGCGTCAAAATACTACTTAATCTGCAGATTCATTAGCCCATTGTTATCAATAATTAAATCAAATACAACTGATAGATTTACCATGCCAACACATTGTTTAAAACAATTATTATAATACTTGTTTTCCTCAATAAAAAACAACTTATTTCGTATTCATTTAAAATTAATAAAAAACCCTCAAATCTCAAGATTGTTTGACCTGGAGATAATAAGATATTTGTGTGGAGTGTGTCCTTCAGCTTATCAGTTACTGTGTTACTGATTGTAATCTAATAAACCGTGGGTGACTGTGCTCTCTAGGGGTCTAAGGTGACAAAATAAGATAAGACTGGATGCATGTATTTAAGAGGGCATAAGGCACTATTTGGATTTTTTATATTAATAAATGACATTAAATAAAAATGGAAACTAACAAACTAACATCTCATAGATTATGGGCATTCAATAGTGGTGATATTATATTGTTAGTAAAAAACAACTGCATTAATTTATCAAAAAGAAACTTAACACATAAAATTGTCTATTTGGTATCTGAAAAATCTTTTCTTGCTGAAATTGTGATGTACACACCATCAATGCATTTGGTTACGTAATATCCCATATTTCTACGAATTCACTGATGGTATTGACACAACTTACATGTAACTGTAACAATAATAAATATTAATAATAATTATACTGCGAAAAAGTTTCCACCGTAGATTTTCATTTTCAAGTAATTGATCGCCTGATAATAAAGGCCAATTTCGTGCAGTCACACCAGCAACCAGTATTCGATTTCCATTCTGGGACCAGGGTCCATGTAAATTGTTTCGGTGGTGACAATACAATATAGGTGGAGCTTAAATTAGGTACTCTGGTTGATCCACATGGCACATGACCATGTCAACTTTAAAATATGTTTTTCAATGAGTCAGAGATTAATGCATAGAATTAAGCTCTTAATATTGAAAATTCTTCCCACATTTTGAGTCTTAACCGCAGGAGCTCCAGGTCAACACATTGTCATAAACATGATAATACATATTCATCATCACACACTGTCATGTAATTATTCAGGTGAGGAAGGAACTAAGAAATAAAATATATGCACACATGCAGACATTTGTTCACAACCTGTGGCTTTCAAGCCTAAAAGATGCAGCAGACGTAAACATCCTCAGGTGTGAAAAATGATGTTCAATAAATTAAAAATAATCTACAGTAGATACACTTGATTAACCACACAGACGAAATCTACAGTACTGTAACGACACTGAATTGCACTTAATTATGTGAATAATTTCATCATTGTTCAATTAATTAATTAATTCAATACCAACAACAAACAAGAGCACCGCCTTGCGGGTGCAGACCGCTCATCTATTTTCTTTTTAAAGGTGAAGGGACTCTCATTTTCAATCACAAAGGAGGGAGGAGTGGAGTGAAGAGGGGTGTATAGTGTGGGGTTGTGGACATTTATTACAAAATCGGGGGGGGGTATAGTGTGAGGGTGTGGTGATAATTTGTGAGATGATCTTAAAAAAAAAAAAAAAAAAAAAAATCAAAAAAAAAAATTTGGGGGGTGGGGTGGGGTGGGGGGGTGGGGTGGGGGTATAGTGTGAGGGTGTGGTGGTCATTTGTGAGATGATCTTAAAAAAAAAAAAAAAAAAAAAAATTAAAAAAAATTGGGGGGGGGAGGGGGGGGAGGGGGGGGGGAGGGCACGGGGGATGGTTTGGGTGAAGTCTATAGTGGTATGTCAGGTAAGAGTAGTTTCATCAAAGTATCAATCAAATCTAATCATAAATAAAGAAGTTATGGCAATTTTAGCAAAATTTAATAATTTGACCTTGAGAGTCAAGGTCATTCAAAGGTCAAAGTAAAATTCAAGTTGCCAGGTACAGTAACCTCATGATAGCATGTAAGTATTTGAAGTTTGAAAGCAATAGCCTTGATACTTCGAGTGGATCGAAACACAAAATTTAACCATATATTAAAAGTTACTAAGTCAAAAAAGGGCCATAATTCCGTAACAATGACAACCAGAGTTATGCAACTTGTCCTTTTACTGTACCCTTATGATAGTTTGTGAGTGTTCCAAGTATGAAAGCAGTATCTATGATACTTTAGGGGTAAAGTGACCAAAACATAAATCTTAACCAAATTTTCAATTTTCTAAGTATAAAGGGCCCATAATTCCGTCCAAATGCCAGTCAGAGTTACATAACTTTGCCTGCACCGTCCCCTTATGATAGTTCATAAATCTTGCAAGTATGAAAGCAATAGCTTTGATACTGTAGGAATAAAGTGGACCTAAACACAAAACTTAATCATATTTTCGATTTTCTAAGTATAAAAAGGGCATATAATTCTGTCAAAATGCCAGTCAGAGTTACATTACTTTGCCTGCACAGTCCCCTTATGATAGTTAGTAAGTGTTGCAAGTATGAAAGCAATAGCTTTGATGCTTAAGGAATAAAATGGACCTAAACACAAAACTTAACCAAAATTGTCAATTTTCTAAGTATAAAAAGGGCACATAATTCTGTCAAAATGCATGCCAGAGTTATCTAACTTTGCCTGCCCAGTCCCCTCATGATAGTAAGTAAGTGTACCAAGTTTGAATGCAATAGCATTGATACTTACTGAGAAAAGTGGAACTAAACGCAAAACTTAACCAAATTTTCCATTTTTTAAGTATAAAAAGGGCACATAATTCTGTCAAAATGCACGCCAGAGTTATCTTACTTTGCCTGCCTAGTCCCCTCATGATAGTAAGTAAGTGTACCAAGTTTGAATGCAATAGCATTGATACTTTCTGAGAAAAGTGGACCTAAACGCAAAACTTAACCGGACGCCGACGCCAACGCCAACGCCGACGCCGACGCCGACGCCGACGCCAAGGTGATGACAATAGCTCATAATTTTTTTTCAAAAAATAGATGAGCTAAAAATCAATTATAAAAGTGGATAACATTCATTAACCCTTTCAGTGCGGGAACCGAATTTTAAAGGCCTATGCAAAACGTGGTGTCTCATCAGGATCCAAACTGTTTGCTATTCTGATAGTATTCTTTGAAAAAAATCAAAGAAAATGCTAATTTTAGAAATTCAGCAGACGACATTTTAGCAGACGACACATTTCCCAGCATGCAAAGGGTTAAGGGGGAAGGGGATATATTTTTGCCCAAATTTCAAGTTCCGAAAGGCAGCAAACAGTCAAATCCATTTCATCAAAACAGAAAGTGACACAAGAACGCCTATTTGTGTCAGTGTCATAACATAGCGCTAAGGCAACATGCATTGAAAATAAAACCAAAGACAAGGCCAGCTTCTTCACTTGTGAAACTATTGCCCTTGATCTTCCCCCCGGAAGCGAGACAATTCACCCCCAAGACAATTCACCCCGAGGAGACAATTCACCCCCTAGACAATTCACCCCTGCTCCCTAGACAATTTTTTTGGATCTTTTGCTGTTTGTTTAGGATTTAGTAATTACAAATATCTGTTTTCTAAGGATAGTTATTTGTATTCTTTTTTATTTTTATGAAGTTCTAATAAAAGCATATTAAGATGTTCTCAGAATTTCTTTCTTTTTTTCATAAAATTACTTGCAATTGAAACATAACTGTGCTTTTTATCTATTGATGTTTGTTTTTGTTATTAACAATATCTTATTATAACACTGTATTATGTGAATTGGGAATAAGACATCAAACTGGGAATGGACATCATTTTGGTGATTTTCTCAAACAAAACTATTCATTTCATGATCTACATATATTTTTGTAATACATTATCTATAATTTAAGCTTAATAAGAACTTTTCCATGACTTTTTCATTAACAGTGATTGAATTTGTTTCATTTAAAGTGTATTTTGAAACCGTGTCCATGCGCGGCATGGACACAGTTTCATTTCATGAGGATTTTTTGTTTAAATTAATAAAAAATCAAGTTTTGAAGTAAAATCAATTTAAATGATGCTATTATATATGCAAGTATATGTTTTAATTATAATTTGTAAAACTAGATAAATGCAACATATAAAACTGCATATTATGCACTTTTGATAAAACACAATTTAATCCCAAATTGATGTCTTATTCCCAATTCACATAATACGGTGTTTTATTAACAATATCTTATTATTGTCTTTATGTCATTAAATAATTTATTATGTGTTTATGTTTTATTTAAGATTGATTTTATGCATTAAAACAGTTTATATTTGTAAAAAGTGTATGAATAAATAATAATGGTATTGGATACATTATTTGGAAATAATCTAATTGTTTTATTTGATAAGTTATGCAAGATTTCGAAATTTTTATAAAATTACTATATTTATTTTTAAATGGGAAATATAATAATAAAATATTTGTCACATAATCAGTCAACAAAGTAACAACACCTAAAAAAACAACCTTTTTCACACCCATAAAGGTATCAATAAACAGATAATCTGTCAGGCATTTAGAGCTGATGAGGGTACTGATTATCTAATGGTAAATAAGGCTATTACTGATTGTGGTTGCTTAGAGATAAGGCTGTAGTATGGAATGAGTTAACATACTGTATGATTGAAGTGGACTTGAATTGAGTACAATTTTTTTTTAAAGTACATTACATTTCAAAACATGTTTAAGAGGAGCATACTAGTGGTATTATAGTAGATTTAATAAATCATGAGGTATTCGTGTATAAGTAGCATTTTAAAAAATTATAACATAAAATGGTGTGAATTTGATACTGGCTTTGAAATGAATACTGATAATTGCAGACTAAAATATGTTTCAATACACAACATTACAAAACACAACTTCTATCACTAATCCTTCAATGAGAGAAAATCCAACAACTTAATGGATAATAAGAATAAAAATAATAATTTTTTTAATGAAACACTTTTGTTTATAGGCAGTTAAATAAAAATAATAATCAAAATATCAGGTGAACAACAATGGAATTTTTTAATACAATACCAGGTCTTAGAATTGCCCAGCCCAACATAATTATTTGTCAATGTGTGTAACTGAAGTCTTTGTTTATCTGTGTTGACACTTTGATAAAGCCTTGTCAGGTGTGTGAATGCTTATCATGTACCATCATGTAACTCTAATGGAACTCAAAACTCCCCATTTTTCTCATGTAACTGCGGCGTGCGTCAGGGACAAAATTTATCGCCCATCCTCTTTTCCCTTTTCCTAAATGACCTTGGGAATTACTAAGAATCTTAAGGCCACCATGGTATAGAACTTACAAATCCAGAAAACAATATTGCTACTTTTCTCAAAATAATTGTACTATTATATGCAGACGACACAGTCTTAATTGCTGAAAATGCCCAAACACTACAAAACTGTCTGAATGACTTTGCAGTGATTACTGTAAAACATGGAAGTTAAATATAAATAAGGATAAAACAAAAGTAATTATTTTCGGATCAAGGCAAAATAGAAACTTCTCTTTTAAAATAGACAACACGTCTCTAGAAATTGTTAACTCATACAAATATCTAGGTGTTTTTTTAGCAAAATCTGGTAGCTTCCTAACTGCAAAGAAACATCTTGCACAACAAGCAAGGAAAGCAATGCACCTACTCTATTCAAGAATTAATAACCTTAATTTACCAATATATCTGATATTAAAACTTTTTGATAACACTATCCTGCCAATATTAACATATTCAGCAGAGGTTTGGGGCTATGAAAGCATTGATTTACTAGAGAAAATACACAATGAATTTCTGAGAAAAATTTTCAATCTAAGAAAAAGCTCCCCACTTTATATGATATACGCAGAATTCGGAAGATACCCAATAGATCTCACTATAAAATGCAGAATGATTGCATACTGGAATAGATTAATAACTGGGAAACCGGATAAATTAGCTTATCTCATATTTAAATACATGTTAAACCTTCCTAACTTTGAATCTAAATGGATAAATTATGTAAAAAATATCTTCACACAAACTGGCAGAAATTACATATGGCTAAATCAAGATCAAATCCAAAATAAAAATATAAAGTACACTATAAAGAGCATATTACTTAATCAATACCAGCAAACCTGGCATACCTGACTTCAAAACTCAACAAAAGGCTTAAACTATTCAATATTTAAGGATAAGATTGAATTAGAGAAATATTTAATCACACTAACTAAATATGAATCATCTTTATTTATTAAACTTAGAACTGGTAATCACTTTTTCCCAAATGAGACTGGTAGATGGACCAATCAAGACATAAATGAGAGAACATGCCCTCATTGTACATGCAGAGATGTGGCGGATGAATTTCACTACATGCTTATATGTCCCTTTTTTAATGAACATAGAAGGAAGTTTATAAAAAATACTACTACTGTAGAACAAATACGCTAAAATTTAAAGAATTGTTGACAACAAGGTCCTTAAAGGATTTAAAAAAATTATGTAAATTCATAAAAGTATTATTTCAAACATTAACACGCTGATAAGTTTAACTTGGTGTATATGTTAAATTATGTTTGTTATCTTTTATGTATTTCAACAATTAAACCTCATAAGACTAATTCATATCCACAAAAAATATTACTTTAAACGCTAACACGTTGATAAATTTATTTATATAGAGAACAAAATCATTTTTTGCATTTCGTCTCAATCAATCAATTAATATTTTATAAGATGAATTAATCATCTTACATATTGGTATTACTACATCATAGTTCATGTTGAATACCTAACTTCATTCACTACGCATGTTTAAAATGTTTTTACGCATGTTTTTTCAATCTGGCAACAAATATCAATGTCACAAATTTGAAATTACTGATTTACTCATAAATGTTGTTAGCAAATTGTGATTTATATTTTAAACCTTGAACTAGCCAAATTATATGCAATGTACATGTATGTTTGTATCTCAAGCTTATTGTTAACCTTGCTGGAATATGTTTTTTAATCAATGACACTTGACACTTATTACTTATTGCAGCACTTCTACTCATCCCCCCTCTCCATCACCCATCCATGCCTTTCACCATTGATTTCATGTGCCATGTGTAAACTTACACAACTTCACAAATACATGTACAGTAAAGTACTTTTTGTCATGCAATCTCACTACTGCAGGTCAAATCGACACAATTTAGTACATGATTATATAAAGCTACTTGCTGAAACAATAACATAAAGTCCTTTACTTACGAATCACATGGTCACTGACACAGGACAAACATGGGCATGGTTAATCTGGCCTGACACAACATCGGTCAATGTCATGTGAATGGGTCACTTCACATTTGATCATTACTTAATTTAAACCCACCAATTAATCCCAAGTAGAATTACATTAACAGACAATTTCGGTCTACAAAATGTAAATCTATACGTCCCTTTTGAAAGTTTAGTTAATATGCGATCTATAAATGAAACACTCTCCACGATTATTCTACAGAGGAAACAGTGAAAACACAAACAATACGCACATTTCTGACCTAATTCCAGGGTTTACACACAGATCAGCGAAGCGCTGCAGACAAAAATAAATTAACCAATCAAATTCACCGGGTTTTAAATAGAACCGAATGAAAAAAACATAACTATAGTCTGCATCAGTAATCCATGTAAACAAACAGGTTATTCAGGCCAAAGGAATAAAAAATGTTTATTTCTCAGGTCAACATCATCATTCCCCCACTCAATTCAAATGCATGTCTCATATCTTTTTTCATCTCCACTTCTCTTTCTCTTTTCTATTTTCTATGTAAAGTCTAACACCATGTCACAATTGTTAATAACTCTTTGTAAAAGATGCATTGTCACTGTATACTCATGTGTCACTATATTTGTGATTTGAGCTTAATAAAGGTTTTGTTGTTGTTGTTGTTGTTGCTTGATTGTAATACCCATTAATAGCACGCTTCCAACCAGATTAAATTTCCTTTCTTTAATTAAGGTTTTCTTATCAATTAAACCATAATATTTTATTAAATTAATTATCCCATCTAACATGAATAAATAAGTAATTGTCATAATGTAAAATTCTAAGAATTAAATGAAACTAATTAATCAACTTCAATATTTGACAAAGTTCTCAAATAATATAATAGCAGTTAACCTAATAATATTATTTCAGTCTTCACGATAGTTCATTTTATCCACTAGCCATTCGGGCTACTGGAATGGTAAAGACAAGTAGCCCAGCAGCAAAATTACTAGCCCAAAGTAAATTTGTTAAAATATACACCCTGATAAAGGGTTTCATCTTTCAATAGCAGTTAATCTATTAAAAGTAAAATTGTATCCAGGGTATGTTAACTGTAAAGCCTATTGCAAAAACAATTGCAACACAATATAACAAGTCAATGTAATTATGTCCTTTATTAATTATAAGTATTTAACATGTGATAAACAACTTCTTCGTTCATCTAATCATCACTGCAATCCTGGAGATCCTCTTAGTCAGAAACCATATCCTGTAAAACAAGCAACCTGATAGTTATTTTCCAGAAGTTTACTTGACAAGTGAAGGCATAGATGGCATACTTTTATCATACATGTTGACTTTTTTCTTATGCTGTGTTTTTAAGCGTAGCTTATTAAACTCTGTCTTACAGAAGAAGCTTCTCCTTCATCACTGATTTTTTACCACTTTTCTTGAAATTCACGTTTCCGGGATTTTTCATAGTCATTTGTTGACTTACGATCAGAAGTGGGCAGTTTCTTGCCAGGCTTCACTCCAGCTACGTATTTAAGCATTATGCAGCCTTATGCGCGTAGGGACTTTCAACTTTGGAAATAAACACACAAACAAGGTTACAAAGTAAAACGATGTTTATTCGGGAAATGCAAGCTGCGTACGTCGATAAGTTTACTTCAGCAGAAAAACACATCAGCATGACGTGTGCCACTAGTAAATAACCAGTTTAAATTGTTCACCACGTGGCCTGTGTTACGACTCGAAAATGACCGTTGAATGTATGGACCAATCGGAACGCGTTTAAATCTCGTATTTTAGGCGAAGTTGAACGAAGTTCTGTCGGAAATCTTCGCGAAGTACTCACAAAATAATGACTTTTATCACACTTAAAAATGAAACAATATTGATACACAGAATTTCTACTGGCCCGACGGGCGTACAATATGGCAATTTTAATAGGCCCGAGCTATAATTTACACGCCCAGGCCAACGGGCGTGCGCTTATTTCGCAGACTGTTATTTAAATCCAATGCACAAATATTATAAATACAAAATACTTAATTTGTTTCAATTTTATATGTTGTAACACAGTTTATAGGAAAATAACATTGGTTGGATTGCATTTGACAAAAAACACTATTTCACCTTTCATTTACATACTACATTTATTATCTTCACATCAAAATTGTGCTACAAAGTCAAAATTATAACCCCAAACATCTGTTCACAACTTATTTTTAAATATGACAAAAGCAAATGACAATGCAATATCATATAAAAAATATGGCAGTGAATTGTCTTGGGGGTGTATTGTCCAAGGAAATCAAATTCTGGAGTGAATTGTCCAGGGGATGAATTGTCTTGGGGGTGAATTGTCTGACACCCTTTTCCCCACCCACCTAATTTTTAATGAAAAATTGAGAAATTTTACCCATTTCATGGCATGCAAAGTACATTCAAACAGAATGCAATTCTAGTTTTGGCTACATTACTCATTAATTTCAACCATGTACTGTGCTTATTTACCTACAAGTCTTTAGATTTTTCACAATTTACCTTTAAAGTTCTGTTCTGTTTCTGCAGCGTGAAATATTGACCTTCGCAAAAACCTCCTTTTTGGAGATCCAAAATATCCTTGCAAGGGAGCTGTCGCTAGTTTCAATGTTGTTTTTTTTACAATATTTTGAGACATTCTTTCTTAAACCTAACACCAGAAATACCTTTTATAAATTCCTAATCGATTTTTAAAGACCATAGGTTACCCATACCCTAAAGATATGTAATTTTCCCCCTTTCACTGATATGTGCTCGGTACGACTAAAGAGCGTATATGTATATGTAGTGTATCGCAACCGTTGTTTATTTTTGGTGTTTTCACTTCATATACACTTATATTTGTTAATGCAGCATCAACATACTACAACAATATCCCGGAAAGAGAAAAATAATGCATTTGAATATCAACCGTAGTTTCGTTTTGACAACTGACGACATACAAGATTCGATTTACGAAGTGAATCTAAATCTAGTTTTAGTGCAGATTCGTTCATACGACACAAATACACTATTTTGTTTTACGGATCATTTCGGATTAGAGGACTGGGTGAGTCATGTAAAATATCGATTATAATATATACTTTTTATAAACAACTGGCAGCAAGATGAGTTGCAGATAATTCGTCAGTAACCACATTTAAACTAACTCTTTTGACCTGTTAATTATGTTCAGCTCAATTCAACAGTGAAACATGCCCATAATATCACTTTAATTGTTAATTTGGAATTGTAATAATAAACCATATGTCACCTAATCAGTCAAGAAAGTAACAATACCTGAAAACACCATATCCTATTTCCCACCCCTAAAATTACAATAAACAGCTAATCTGTCAGTCATTCAGAGCTGATGAGGGTACTGATAATCGAGGGGTAGATAAGGCTATTACTGATAGGGGTTGCCTAGAAATAAGGCTGTAGCATGGAATACTTAAATAAATATTTTAATTTGTCATGCTTTACAATTTAATATTTAATTAATTAATGTAGAACTGTAACTCATGTTCAAATTTTAATAATGCTGGGCAATTTTATTAAATTATTAATTAAATACACATGTGATTCTGTAAAATTGTATTATGACTGATTATTATTGTAAAATTAATAATTTTTGCGTACAAAAATGTTTCAATACATGTAGGTATGATAATCATATATACTCGGTTTATATGATACACAGCTATACGTATTTGTACTCACGTTAACATTATTGTTATACGTTTTTTACTGATAATTGTGTGCGCAATAAGTTTTCCATAGGTAACGGGATCTTCATTAATAGTTTTATGACAAATATTAAATTCTTAATAATTCATAGTTTTATCAGTCTTTATGTCCTATTCATTAAATTACAATATTAGTGTACATATTGTAAATCGTTGATAATGTGTGTAAATATTGAAATAAATATTAAAATAAAAGTATATAGATGTATGTCTACTTGTGTACGTATTGTACAGCTTTGATACTGTATGTAAATATTGAAATAAATATTAAAATAAAAGTATATAGATGAATGTCTACTTGTGTACATGATAAAGCTTTGACAATGTGTGTTTCAAATATTTTAATAAAAATAATAGTTTAAAAAATATATTTTAAAAAGTACTTTTACTGTCTGTTATAATGTGCCGATAATGTAACCTGGTGTAAACACAATTTGTTAAAAAAAAATGTGTTATTTTGTGAAAATATTGCAATAAAAAGTATTGAACTAAACTCTGAAAGTATTTCTCATGTGTGTTTATGCATAAATACCTCATTCAGAACCCATCAACACATCAATAGTTTCACTACCGTGCGAGTTGACTTTTAGGTACGAGTTGACTTCCGTGCGAGTTGACCAAACAACGTGCGAGTTGACTACCGTGCGAGTTGACTAAGGTACAAGTTGACTGTAAACCTTGTATTGTGGAGTCGTCGTGGTTATTGTTGGTTGTGTGTAGCCTAAAAACAATGTTCATATTCGCGAACATGACTTTAGAGTTCGAAACATGATAATGGCTAGAGAATTGATCTATTTATGTTAACAGTCTTAATTATATTTTACATTAAACTGTAATTTGTTGATAAAAACATTGCAGAAAAAGCATCAATATTGCAAATATTCGATCATATTCGCTCGTTTCGTTCATATTCGCGAAAATGAGTCATATACGCATTATAGACGGACCCAAAATTTCGAGCAAAAAACTTCAAAAACTGTTAAACGGGAATAAACAACACAATAATACAATTCCGAATGACAATAAGTATGTTTCCAATGTTATTGTCTTTTTGGATTGTATTTATCATCACAAAAATGGATAAAAGCAACGTTTGGATTATCAAAAGGTAAATGTAATATATTTTCGAGATAAGTCACTTTATTATTTATACAGTCTTTCAAAATTATTTTAAATTCATCTTTCCAGAAATAGCAATATGTGGGTCTAATCTCTTTCAAAAAGACATTTTATTCAACGTAACGAACCGAGTTAAGAAAATTCAAAAATTATAAATTGATTTTGACACCTTAAAAAGAAAACATCAATTATTTAATAAAGTTTGGTGTCTTTTACTTTTTATACAATAGAATATATTGCAATGGGTATAAACTGTTTATTGAAGTCTGATCCCCCCTCCCTTCTCTGGTCAAACTCCCATTGGAGTTCTTTATAAATTGGAGTTAGACGGGGATCCCCCGTCAAACTCCCATTGGGGTTTAATTTAAATGGGAGTTTGCCGGTGTCCCCCGTGAAAACTCCGTTGGAGTTTAATGGATATGGGAGTTTCACGGGATCCCCCGTCAAAACCCCACGGGGGAAGAAAATCTACAAACACTTTATTTTCTTATTAAAGCACATATTTCTTACAATTATTACTTAAACATGTGTATTTGTAAACATTGAAACAGAAAACAAAGCATAATATTTAAATTACATTTTTTGTAAAATATAGGTAAAATTCTCCCGTCTGGAAAAATCTCCCGTTGGAAAATTGCAATTCTTAACGGGGGAGCCAAAACTCCGTTGGGATCCAACGGGGGATGGCAACTTTATCATCAAATAACTCTACTTTCCAAAAACATTTTTACTCTTTTTTTTCAATTATATGTATGTACTCAATGCCCCCTACAAATATGCAAAATTTCATAACATTTGTTCAATAAATAAAAAAAATAAGTTTGCAAATAATCTGGATTTGCAAACTTAATCTGGATACTGTTCTAATTGATATCATATCCAAACGCTAACCACCTGTGACCGGAATCAAGATATCCTTGAGACGAATCTTCTGACCAAGTTTGATTTAGATCGGACAATAAATGTGGCCTATAGAGTGTTAAATTGTGATTGCTCTAGAGGCCACATTTATGACCAAGCCCTCAAGAAACTCAGTTAGAACATTCGGCTTACTGACATAACAGTTGAGTTCGAAAAAATGGTTCACTATGGTATAACAAGGATCAACATTGTCATAAAACCAGATTTTTAATTTGAATAAAGGGCTGATAAAGGGAGAAAATTCAAAATGTTCATTGTAGTTAACCCCCCCCCCCCCACATGTGTCAAATTCAATCTATATTTAGTCGTGGCGACCTTGATTTCAATTTGAAAAAAGTATTATCAAGGGAGACAATTCACAATGTGCATTGTTAGTGATTGTTCCTAGTAACCCCCCTTGTGTCAAATTCAATATATTTATAGTAGTGGTTTCCTTGACATTGGATATATCGACGTATTTTTTTTGCATGACACACCGTCCAATGAATGCGAACAAATGTACAGAGTAATTTTAGATTCTCACATTAAATGACAGAGTTATGGTCCGGACAAGATCATTAATGGTCATTTTTGAAATTTGAACTTAAAATGTGACCTTAACTTTGCATATATGGACGTTATTCTTTCGCATGACACACCGTCCAATGATGGTCAACAATGTGCCAAATGATTTTTAAATCTCACATTTAACGACATAGTTATAGCCCGGACAAGCTTATTAACCCGCCCGCCGGCCCACCAAACGACATTCATCAATCTAATAACAGTTTTTTCCTATGGAAAATCTGGTTAAAAACTAGATGTTGTCCAAGGAAATGTTAAACTCAGGCTGGATTATCATGTATTTACTTGTGTGTTACTAGTTGCTATTGTTTTTCAGTAACATATCAACAAACTTCAAATGTATTTGTGTAATGAAAATATCTTAGCACTATAATAACAAAAACTCTCCATTGAAATTAATTAAATTACAACATTTTGGTATTTGTTGGGGCTTTAAACACATATTCCATGTAGAGCTTCTCATTAGACATTTCAACAGTCACCTAAGATTATATTAAAGGCACCTTTTGACATTTTGACAAACGTTTTTATAAATCATGGCGAAACAAAACTAAAATTTATATAAATACAAAGAAGTAGATTAAGAGCTTGAAAAATTAAGTTTTGAACATCTTGTCAGGCCAGTTAAAAGGGACGTAAATGTCCCAAGTTTCGGTTCGTTAAGTTCCACTCTATCAAAGAACATTCTGGTCGGACAAGGAATTAACAAAATATTATTATATCAATATATCATATTTGTATTAACAATCTCTCTAGACCGTCATATTGCTGAAATGGGATTTATCCAGTCTTGCTTTAGGTATAACATAATTATAATAATCCAAAAATAACTCCAAAAGCTTTACTAAATAATATGTTATGGGGGTAAAACTACCAAGAGCAAACAACCATGGGGGAAACTGGTTGAGAGCTAAACAACCTGATACCCATGTGACTACAAATAACCCTAAACATACTTATTGTTTAATGTTCAAGTATGTTTAATATCAAAAGTGTAGTTTTCAAATATACTCAAAGATCAAGGTATACAATATTAATAATTATTTCATGTATTTGTTCTTGATATCTATCAACACAAAAATACAAGCATGCTTGATAGGACAGATAAGGTAATAACCATTTGCCAAAACACCATTTAATATTGTCTACGAGTTTTAACTCAAAATATTTACCTTTTGTCATTTTCTGCCTTTTTATGGGGTACATTAAGTATAAAAGTAGCATTTCAGAGGTCATTTCAGAGGTAATTGGACCCCAGAAATGGCTTGTTCATTTGGAACTTTATTGATCCCTTATAGGGGTATTCCACTACGACCCGATTCTCCACGATTTGTCCCGATTTCCAATATTTTGATGTCGAGGACAGTCGTAGCTCAATCGTCGAAGGTCATAACTCATTCGTAGCTAGTCGTTGGGCGGTCGAAAGTGATTCCTGCAACTCGTGAGCTCCCGAGAAATCGTGGCTAGATTTTAAACGTGTTAAAAATTAGGCCAGGATCTCCATGACTGAATTTAATCGTAGTTGACTCGTAACAGCGTCGTAGTGCATTCTTGGGCGTCGTAATGGGCTCGTAATTAGTTCGTGACTCAATCGGGAAATCGGTGATCACGTGATCTGTCTACGAATCAGCTACGACGTTGTCAAGACTCTCACGAGTTTACCACGAGTAAGTTGCGAGCCCGCTAAGATTCTCGATATTTAGTAACGAAACAGTTACGATTTTCGGAGAGTGTGTGTTGTATATAAACAAAGCTTCTCGGTGTTTTTAGTCATTCAGTTGTTAGCCTTTGGTGTAAGCCATGGTCTAACCCACCAACTAGGTGCCGCTCGCCTTCTCCTCCTTCTGATTGATCCCCTTGCGATCAACACGTGGTGTTGATGTTCAAGCTCTAGTGCAAATACTACTGCTGCTCTTTGTCGAACTTCAATTTTTTGATTCAGCGCCAAAAAAGAAACGGATGCCTTCTTACACATGTACATGTACACAGAAGAATGTAGGTCGCATTGTATAGTATGATCAATATCAATAAATATTGGCGCCTAATTCCTGTGTGCGTTCGGTGAGGTCCTAGCTTATTAAACGTCTTTAGGGCCATTAAACGTCTATGTAGAATAAGATGTATCAGTCTTACAGCATAAGTGAGCCTGTTGCTGCAAGGGGTGAACTCCTTGTCAGCCAGGTAAAAGCAAGCATCACTTTGCATCATATACTATCTTATTTGTTAGCTGTGAATAATTAAAGGTTTCCTGTTCACATCTAAAATCAGTCCTACGTCTATGGAACTGTTATCGAATTGTGCTTTATTATTACTAAAATATGTGATCAAGTGCTCCAATAAGACTTAAAATTGTTAGTTTGAAATGAAACATGTTATCAAAACATGTACAGGCCTTTAATTTCAATTGCACTGATGGCATGCACCACAATCAAATCAGAGTTTGCAAATTCACTGTACAAATACATTTTCATATGTTACAAAGCTGATAAATTCAATCCTATATTGTAGTTATCTTAGCTTGAGATAAATGTTCAAAGTCAACAAACTGACCTAGGATGTTACTACGATAATGAGGGCGATAACCCTTTATGTCCCATGGATGTTTAAACATTTAACCTGTTTATTAATGTCAGGTGTTTTTAGAACATGAGATAATTCATATAGGTGAAGTGAATGTAAGATATTTGAAATAGTATCTGACTTTATCTATTGGATTTTCCATTTATAGAACATGGGGTGATTTAACTATTTATACTTTGCCCTAACATGTGATACACACATAAAGGTTGCAAAATGTTTGTCCAATAAGCAGTTTATATTATTGTGCATGCTTATTCAATCAATATTCAATTCACACTGATCCCAAGAATAAAATAGAACAAGCTTATTAGTTCTTACAAATTCAACTATATTGTCAAAGTATTGACTGAAAAAAAGCCCTGATATATTTTGTTTGATATTCATATTTAAACCTAATATTATGTAAGTACGATGTATTGCTGAATAAAACACACTTCATTTACCATTTGACAACACTGCAACAATCTATATGCAATTTTATTGACAGGACTTATTTATGAATTACGTTACATTGTAATAACACTACTTATACACATATACTTTCCAAACATTTTTTGAAAAATCTGAATAAAAGGGTTTTTTTTAAATCGAAATTTAATGGAGTGTTGTGTGTATATTAATGTTTGCATTAACATTCAAACGTATACATATTGTCGAGTTTTTAAACCCTGTTATTACACTTTCTTCCTGAGATGATTTGCAAAGATCCGGGGTGTGTACTACTTTCTCAAATCTTGAAAACCAAAAGGAATATATTTATAATCTGAAAACAATTAAAGCTTAATTCAGCTTAAATCACCAAAACCATCATTTGGTAAAAGGTCGAACCTGAAAATGAAATTATTTTCATTGCAAAACGGTCGTTTCTTCAGTTGCAACCGTTTTGCGCAGAAAATGGACATAACGATTAAAGTGTAAATGTATCAGTGTGAAGCATTTCAGACTCTGACCATGGTACCAGCACCTAGCAATTCACACTGTAACAATGATACCAGTACCTAGCAATTCAGACTATGACAATGATACCAGTACCTAGCAAGTCAGACTGTAACAATGGTATCAGTACGTAGCAAGTAACACTGTGACAATGGTACCAGTACCTAGCAATTCAGACTGTGACAATGATACCAGTACCTAGCAAGTCAGACTGTAACAATGGTATCAGTACCTAGCAAGTCACACTGTGACAATGGTACCAGTACCTAACAAGTCAGACTGTGACAATGGTACAAGTATCTAGCAAGTCAAGCTGTGACAATCGTTCCAGTACGTAGCATGGCAGACTGTGGCAATGGTACGAGTACCTAGCATAACACAGTGTTAACACGATACAATTACATAGCAAGTTAGACTGTGACAAGTACCTAGCCAGTCAGACTGTAGCCATGCTTTCAATAAAAAGCATGTCAGACTGTGACCATTGTGCCACTACATAGCATGCCAGACTGTGGCAATGGTAACAGTACATAGCATGTCAGACTGTGACCAAGGTACCAGTCCATAGAATGTCAGACTGTCACAATGATACTATTACATAGCATGTCAGACTGTGACCATGTTTCCAGTACATATCATTTCAGACTGTGACCACAATACCAGTAAGTAGCATGTCAGACAGTGACAATTGTACCAGAACATAGCATGTCAGTCTGTTATAATGGTACTAGTACAAGGCATGTCAGAATGTGACAATGGAACCAGTACATATCATGTCAGACTGAGACTATGGTACCAGTACATAGCATTTCATATTGTGACAATGGCAATGCTACCAATACATCTAATGTCAGACTGTGACAATGATATCAGTACGTGCCAAGTCAGACTGTGACAATGGTACCAGTACGTATCATGTTAGACGGTTTCAACGGTGCCAGTACATAGAATGTCAGACTGAGACAATGTTGCAAAGTTTATAGCATGTCAGACTGTGTAAATGGAACCAGTATGTATCGTGTTGAACTGTGACAATGGTACAAGTACATAACATGTCAAACTGAAACAATGGTACCAGTATCCATCATGTACGAATGTGACAATGGTATAATTGTGTAGCATGTCAGACTATGCCCAGGGTATCAGTACATAGCATGTCAGACTGTGACAAACGAAACAGTAATTAGCATGTAAGAATGTGACAGTGGTAACAATACATAGCATGTCAGACTGTGACAATGGTACCAATAACTAGCATGAAAGCATTTGGCAATGGTACAAGTGTGTAGCATGTCAGACGGTCACAACGGTACAAGTGTGTAGCATGTCTGACTGTTACCATAAAACCAGTACCTAGCAAGTCAGACCATGACCAGTAACAGTACCTAGCAAGTCAGACTGAAACATTGGTACCAGTGTGTATCATGATACACTGAGACAATGTTACAAGTGTGTAGCTTGTCAGACTGTTACAATTGAACCAGTGCATAGCATGTCAGATTGTGACAATGGTACAATTACATTGCTTGTCATACTGTGAATACGATACAAGTGCCTAGCAAGCAAGTCTGTGACCAGTATCACTACATAGCATGCCAGACTGAGATAATGGTGCAAGTATGTATCATGTTAGAATGTGACAATGGTAGAAGTGTGTAGCATATCAGACTGTTACACAGGTACAAGTGTGTAGCATGTCAGACTATTACAATGGTACCAGTATGTAGCAAGTCATACTGTAACCAGTAACAGTACCTAGCATATCTGACTGAGACAATTGTACCAGTATGTATCATGTTGCACTGTGACAAAATTCCAAGTGTGTAGCATGTCAGACTGTTACATTGTTGCAAGTCGGAATGTGACAATGGAACAAGTGTGTAGCAAATCAGACTGTGACCAGCAACAGTGCCTAGCATGTCATACTGAGAAAATGGTACCAGTATGTATCATATAAGAATGTGACAATTGTGAAAGGGTGTAGCATGCCAGACTGTAACAATGGTACCAGTACCTAGCAAAACAAAATGTGACCAGTATCAGTAAGTAGCATGTTACACTGAGACAATGATACCTGTATGTATCATGTTACACTGTGACAATGATACAAATGTGTAGTATGTCAGACTTTTACAACGGTACCAGTACCTAGCAAGTCATACTGTAACCAGTAACAGTACCTAGAATTTCCTCCTGAGACAATGGTACCAGTATCTGTCATGTTGAACTGTGACAATTGTATAGGTGAGTAGCATGTCAGACTGTTGCGATGGTACCAGTACCTAGCAAGTCAGACTGTAACCAAAACCAGTTCGTAGAATGTCGTACTGAGACAATGGTACCAGTATGGATCATGTTTGACTGTGACAATAATAAACGTGTGTAGCATGTCAGACTGTTACAATGGTACAAGTGTGTAGCAAGTCACACTGTGATCATTGACAGTAGCTAGCATGTCTGACTGAGACAATGGTACCAGTACCTAACCTGTCAGACTGAGACTATGGTACCAGTAAAAAGCATTTGAGACTGTTACAATGATACCAGTACATAACATGTCAGACTGTGACAATGTTACCACTACGTAGCATGTGAGACTATAACAATGGCACCAGTATCTACCATGTCAGACAGTGTAAATTGTTCAAGTACATAGTATGTCAAACTGTGACAATGGTACCAGTATGTATCATGAACGTTTGTGACAATAATACCCGTATGTTCCATGTTAGACTGTTACAATGGCACCAGTACCTAACATGTCAGACTGTATTCATGATACCAGTGTATAGCATGTAATACTGTGATATCGGTATCAGTGCGTAGCGTGTGAGCCTGTGACAATGGTACCAGTATGTAGCATGTCAGACTTTGACAATGGTAACAGTACCTAGCATGTCAGAATGTTACAATGACGCAAATACATAGCGTGTCAGACTGTGACAATATTACAAGTAGTAAGATTGTTTCAATGATACCATTATGTAGCATTACGGACTGAGACAATAGTACCAGTACATAGCATGTCAGACTGTGTCAATGGTACCAGTGCATAGCATGTTAAAATGTGACCATGGTACCAGTAAATAGCATTTCAAACTGTGACAATGGTACCAGTACATAGCATGGCAGACTGTGACACGGGTGCCAGTTCATACCATGTCAGACTGTAACCAGTACCAGTACATAGCATGTCGGACTGTCAAAATGGTACCAGTAACTAGCCTGTGAGAATGCGACAATAATACAAGTGTATAGCAGATCATACTGTTACATTGGTAAAAGTGTGTAGCATGTCAGACTATTACAATTGCACCAGTACCTAGCAAATCAGACTGTGACCAGTAACAGTACCTAGGAAGTCAGACTGAGGCAATGGAACCGGTATGTATCATGTTACACCGTGACAAGGTTACACGTTTGTAGCATGTCAGACTGATGATTGACTACAATTGAACCAGTGTATAGCATGTCAAACTGTGGCAATTGTACCAGTACATTACATGTCTGATTGAGACATTGGTACCAGTACATAGAATTCCAGAATGTGACCAGAACCAGTATACATGCCTAGCATGTCAGACTTAGACAATGGTACAAGTATGTATCATATAGGAATGTGACAATGGTACAAGTTTGCAGCATGTCAGACTGTTACAATGGTACCAGTACCTAGCAAGGCATGCAGTGATCAGCAAGAGTACGTAGCATGTAAGACTGAGCCAATGGTATAAGTATGTATTATGTTATACTGTGACAATGGTACAAGTTTGTAGCATGTCAGACTGTTACAATGGTACAAGTTTGTAGCATGTCAGACTGTTACAATGGCACCAGTGCCTAGTAAGTGTAACCAGTAATAGTAGCTAGTATGTCAAACGGTACTACTGGTACAAGTACGTAGCATGTGAGACTGATAATGGTACTGTACCAGTACATAACATATGTCAGACGGTAACAATTGTACCAGTAGGTAGCATGTCAGGCTGTAACAATGGAACAAGTACATAGTATGTCATACTGTGAATATGGTACCAGTGTGTATCTTGTAGGATTTTAACAGTAATACCAGTATGTACCATGCTAGACTGTGACATTGGTACATGTACGTTGCGTATGAGACTGTGTTAATGGTTTTTTACAAGATTTTTACAATGGTACTAGTAGCATGTCAGACTGTTACAATTGAACCAGTGAATGGCATGTCAGACTGTGACAAGTTTACCCGTCCATACATGTCATACTGTTACAATGGTACCAGTACATAGCATGTCAGACTGTGACAATGGTGCCAGTACGTATCATGTAAGAATGTTTACATGATACCTGTATGAAGCATGTCAGTCTGTTACAATTTCACCGGAACATAGCATGTCAGACTATGACAATGGTACCAGTATGTATCATGTTAGATTGTGACCATGGAACCAGTATATAAAATGTCAGACTGTGAAAACGGTACAAGTTTGTAGCATGTCAGACTGTTGCAAGTGAACCAGTGCATATTATGTCAGACAGTGAGACTGGTACAACTGTGTAGCATGTCATACGTTTACAATTGAACTAGTATGTAGCATGTCAAACTGTGATAATGGTCGCCAATTTGTAGAATATGTTTAATTGGATTGAAATTTTTCCAGCTTTGAAAAAAGCTATTTACCCTTCTTTTTAGCCCAACTGTAACCAACTATTGCAATTGAGATTCCTGGGCTTAAATCTACTGGCCCCAGGCTAACAGTCAACCACTAAACCTTAAAGTTCTTCATGATGTAAGATCTGACAGTGTATAAAACTCATTGAATTTGCAATTATGATGATTTTAAAGGGCCCTTTTAACGTTTTGGTAAATTGACAAAATTAAACGATTTAATAATTTGGAGATTATTTAATGTCGTTATATTTTGTCATGCTACGAGGATTGCTTATAAAAAATATAAAATACATCTCTCATTGTATGATCACGGAAGGCCGAGTGGTATCAACGATAGACTTTTATTCCAGGCGTCAGTGGTTCCAGCCCAGTTGAGGGTAACATTTTTGTTTCTTTAATTGTAACGAAGCATGTGGCTATTTGATAAGACCATCATTTAACATAAATATATTCACTTGGGAGGAAGAATCAGTTTTGAGCTATTGACAGTTTTTTCACAGATTTCAAATATAATTGGACCATAGAATAATTTGATTTTTTTTATTTGCACTCAACCTTCTTAAATAGTTTATTCAACTTAAAAGATCATATGCTTTGCAAATCACATACTAAAGAGAAATATATAAATACAGCTCATGTTGTTCTGTTCCCACATAAACATTTATTTGAGTGACATGGATGAAATTGAGATAAGTGACGTCCCATGGGGTCACTCTTATTCATAGAGGGCGTTATCAATACACAGGAGTGGTGTCAATTAGTTACATAGCTGGGTCATTACACTGGCACGTTTAATGTGTATTATTGATGCCGAATGATCACTAGTAACAATTTTGATGGGTTGGTTCAAAAAAAAAATCCCTTCTGTCAAAAACAAAGAAAAATCAATTTAATTGCGTCGAAATGCTAAAATCTGCGGCTATTGAAATCACTAGTCATATTTAGAAATGCTTAACTATGGACATCATAGGCACTGTTTTTTTCCAAACGTTTTTGGAATAGGGCCGGGTCCCTGTGGATTGGAACAATTCACTACGTTTTGACTAAATTTGGAAAAATTAGTGTTGTTGTTGTTTTGCTATTAAATGCTTCAAAAATGAGGATACAAGTGTGTCCAGCAAATTATTTACTAAGGTTGAACTTATATACATGGGAGATTAACAAAATATTCAGATCTAAACAAATATTTTTTTTGTAACCTTACATTTACTCTAAGGAAATTTTTCTTAAATTGCATGAATGTTTTTATTTTCAGTAACATTATGTTCTTATTCTTATCAATTAGTAGATATTATAGACTGATTCTTAAAAAAATTGAGCCTAATTCTGGGAAAACTGGGCTTAATGCATGTGCATAGTGTCATCCAAGGTTAGCCTCTGCGGTCGCACAGGCGAATCAGGTACAATGCTTTCCAAGTTAATGTTAGACTGACAGAGACCTAAGAAACCTGTTCAAAGATTTCCGTTTTTTCAAACCTTATCATAACCCAGTACATATATTAACTGCAAAATAAAGCACCCTTGGGTCATTGTCGATTTGAATCGGCTTGAAGTCACCATAGGGTGACTAGAATCTGATTCATTTCACCCTGGGATGACTCCAAGCCGACGCTAGTCATCCCCGGGGGGTGACTAGAATCGGCTTCATGTCACCCTAGGGTGACATGAATCGGCACTATTCACCCCCGGTTGACAAGAATTGGCTTCTAATTACCCTGGGGAACAAAAATCGGCTTCTAAGGTGACATGAATCGGCTTCTAGTCACCCCCAGATGACAATAATCGGCTCGAAGTACCCCAGGGTGACATGAATCGGCTTCTAGTCATCCCCGGGTGACAAGAATCTTCTTGAAGTCACCCCAGAGTGACATGAATCGGCTGCTAGTCATCCCCGGATGACTTGAGGGCCATTTCAGGTCGACAATGACCCATTGAGACAAAATAAACAGTATAAGTAATTTTCAGTGGGCACAAAGTATACTGTAACATCATTTATAGTCGCCGGTGTGAAATTTTGTATTATCGTTTAAATGACTTTTCAGTGGACACGAACATTCGATGATTACTGATTTTAAGAAAACGTGAGGATTTGCCTCGGTCATTTTCCGATGTCTTTGTATAAAATTCTTGGATAAGTCAACCAACGCGATCAACAAAAAAGTACGTCCAATGAATAACAATGATTTTACAGTATCATGTGAACATTGAACAAAATGCTCCAGATACCGGTAAGTGATGACTTTAAAATTTCACTTTAAGTGATGACTTTGAAGATTTCACATCAAGTTATTACTTTGAAAATTTCACTTCAAGTGATGACATTGAACATTTCACTTCAAGTGATGACTTTAAAATTTTCACTTCAAATGATGACTTTGAAATTTCACTTCAAGTGATTACTTTGAAATTTCACTTTAAGTTATGTTTTTAAAAGTTTCCCTTCAAGTGATGACTTTAAATGTCCCTTCAAGTCATGTCTTTGACAATTTCACTTCAAGTGATGACTTTGAAAATTTCACTTCAAGTGATGACTTTGACAGTTTCACGAAGGATTTTTTCCGCAAAACAAACTCAGGTACTTCTTAACACACAAGAGAAATCCTTTTAGATATCACAGACCGTTTCGATGCGGGAGACTTAACATATGATCCTTGCCTTGGGAAAATGGGTCTTAATGCATGTACGTGAAGTGTCGTCCGCAGTCCGCACTGGCCAATTAGTAACGACACATTCCACCTGCACTGGATTTTCGTTCAGAAGAGACTTCCTTCAAACGAAAAATTCAATTAAAGTCGAAATTGTTGTCTATGATTAGTTTGTGTGGAATGCACAGGCTAATCTGGGACAAAACTTAACACCCATGCATCAAGCCAAGTTTTCTAAATACAAGGTTTAATATATATACAACTTATTCACTATATGTTTATTAAATTTCCAATCAATAATGGAAGTTTTTATTGGTTGGTAATGTTGGTCTCTTAAATGACCACTTTTGAATCCATTCTCTGATAACTTCCAACATCTAGTCTTTACCAAACTTCATTTAGCCTCGTTCCGGGAAAACGGGGCTGAATTTGTGTGAGCGTAAATTGTTGTCACAAATTAGCCTGTGCAGTCCGCATAAGCTATTCAGGGAAGACACTTTCCTCATGAATCGGATGTTTTTTGTAAGGAGGGACTTCCTAATAAAAAAATACCATAAAAACTTTTCTTTGTGACTGAGTTTAAACAAAGTTCTCAGCAAATATTCAGAAACTTCCTGATAAGCCTGTGCGGACTTCATGAGCTAATCTGGGACGTAAATTGTATGAAACTTTACGCAAATGCATTTAACACCATTTTCCAAGAGCACAGTTGATATATGTTTCTTATTGCAGGACGGCAGTGAGCTTGTCCAGGAAATTGAGAGATACACATCGTCGCTTTATTGCTACAGTAGTGCTCTATCTCAATTTTTTCAAAAATGAGTTTTTTTATATCGATGTGTTCGTGAGAACGAGATCTTTAATATGATGTAATCGGATTCAATATTCAGTCGTCACAAAACAATTTTTTTTATTCCACTTTGCTCTATCTCCCACATTTTAATAAGTGAGAAAATAAAAGTTAAACCTTTAAATGCGTTTTTTTTCTGAATGAAAATGGTAGTTAGAGCACTACATCAATCTCGTCTTTTTATTAACCAATTAAACGGATGCGCGAACCAAAGTGTTAGCTGGGTTTATCACTTTAGCATATTTTTTTAAGACCATGAAGCATTTTGATTTAACACTGTATTATTTACAGTTCTTGATTGTGACAATTTTAAAAACCATGTTCAAACGCGAAACTAATCACATATCAGCTGTGAAACACATGTATAAAAGTGTGTACTTATTTGATTTTATTTATACTAACATTTTGGAGGAATGGCGGCCATTGTTGCAAACCGACGAAAGCTCTACTTATTATTGTTGCGTTAAGGTTGATGCTTAAAGTGTTGTCACAGATTAACCTGTGCAGTTCGCACAGACTAATCAGGGATAATATTTTCCGCTTTTATGGTAGTTTGTGTTTAACAGAAGTCTCTTCCTAGTGGTTAATCCACTTTACACCGAAAGTGTTGACTCTGATAAGCCTGTGCAGACTCCACATGCAAATCCGGGACACTTCACAAACATTCATTAAGTAAATTGTGTTTCCAAAAATGGGTCCAAAAGTTTATTGTCTACACTTTTTATCTTGCCTCAATGTAAACTGTAAATAATTGTTTCATGTGTATGGATGTATTGTATAAGTGTGTTTGTCTTTCTTTTAATAGTTTTATATTTTCATGTTATTTTGTCCCCAGATTGATAAACATAAACGATCTTTAATAAATTTGAGCCTTCTTTATTATTGTCTATAATATTTATCGAATATGTATACAGTGTTTATAAAATCCGGGCTTTAATATTGCATATAATTTTTTTAATAGTATTCTTTTTTAAATAAGCATCTTTTCACCTGCATGTCACTGTAACACTTTAGCCAGACATAAAATCACATCCTTTAATTTATCATACAAAATTTTATTCAAAGAATAATGTTCACGCAGTCTGTCTAAGAAATTATTATCTCGTTCATTAAAATGTTACAGGACAGAAGAAATAGCTTGTCTTTGTGACTGAGTTTTAACAAAGTTCTCAGTAAATATTCAGAAACTTCTTGAATGTAAACAATGTCAGCCCCTACAATAACACCATAGGGGTCAGGAAAGTTGCCCAGGTCCTTTGTCCAATCCAAAACACGAATCTTTGTTCTGATTGAATTTTCAGGCAAGTTTTGAGAAATCTGTTTATCTCAGATAGTCTAAAACCTCACGGTGTGTTATCTTCACATGGCTGCCTGAAAACGCATAACACTGCAGTATCTTTAAAATCCTGTAATCACTAAAGTTACTGTATTCCAAAAAATGTATATAGACGTATACAATAAATAACTTTAAAAAATCTCTGACACTGCAAGACATGGTGTGTGTGGGTTTCCTTTACATGAATGTTCAAATCAGGCCCCTGGGATCAAAACTAACTAGGCATGAGGGGACACGTGTTATATGGACTTGTATAGTAAACAACGTATAATGTACTAAATATTTTAATTTATTCAAACATTGTTTTAAACCATACGACATTTGTGTCACACAGAGTGAAAATCTTGGTAAAAAAACAACATAGTCAGCACATAACAGTTTTACCTGCGTGTCTCAGGTGAGCGGAATTATTGTTTTCTATATAGTTCGTCCTATTAAACCTAACTACCGATGTTTTCAGACAAATAGGTATGAGGTGGAATATTTCAGGCGTGACAAAGACAGTTTTATTGATTTTCAATTTATCATTTACTTAATAAAATTGTCTCTAAATGAAATGCTTATTTGTGAAAATTACATTCATAACAGCTAGATTGAAGGCCTATATAGGCTTTCAAGTGGTATACTGTTTAACATGCTTCATATTTTACCCATGTAATCGATACTACTTAAAGCAATTTTTCTTCTTGCTTTATTGATTTAACGCAGCCTTGAGTTGAAATATTTCCTTTTGTATACCCAAGTAAACCAATGGCAAACTCAGGTTTAACCATGTGGTTTTATCTTACCATACGATTCACAAATTACATAGTTACTTTGTTTACTTAAGTTTAAACCTTCAAACAAACAGGAGTTTTATATTGGTTTCATACTGGTAATGTTATGCATAACTTGTTTACGGGCTTTGCACAATTGGATGGGCGAGATTTGTTGAGCTGTTTAATTTAGCTGACAATCATTAAGAGGCACTAACATATTTAAGTTGAATCAAAGGTTGGGATCCTTAGCTGCCGTGTTTGTGAAAATTAATTTAGTAAAATGGCAACCTTTTCACAATCCTCCATAGACAAGGGATCTGACATTACAAAAAGCTTTTCACAATCCACCATTGACAAGGGATCTGACATGATCCAAGACTTTTTGTGCTCGACCTGCGAAGAAAAAAAACTGGATAAAATGGCTGATTTCTACTGTGAATCTTGTGTGAAGTTTTACTGTGGAGAATGTCTTAACATGCACAACAAGTTGTTTACAAAACATACCCCCTATGGAAGAGGAGCTATGAAGAAATGGCCAGTGGCCAAGAAGGTTGAAGATTTTCTTCTAAAATGTGATATTCATAAAGAAGAAAGCCTGAAAATGTATTGTGATGATCACAATGAGCTGTGCTGCACAAATTGTGCATTCCTTAAACACAGGTATATTAATATATATTGTTTCTTCATTTTAATTATAGAAAAAACAATACCATTACCAAAATGCAGGGTTTTTAATCTTAGTTGCAAGAAGGTAACATTATAAGCAAAATCATTTTATGCTCCCGAAGAAGGGCATATAGTGATCAGACTGTCCGTCTTTCCGTCACACTTTGCGTTTAGGTTGTGACAAATGCTCATAACTTCTATGTCACTTGAGATATAGCCTTCATATTTGGTGTGCATGTGTATATGGACAAGGCCTTTCCATACGCACAAAAAAATACCCCTGTGATCTTGATCTTGAACTTAGGGTCCGGGTTTAAGTTTCGAAATCTGCTTAAAAAATTTACATCTGTGACCTTGATCTTGAACTTTGTGTCCGCATTTAGGTTTTGAAATCTGCGTTAAGTTTTCGAAAATTGCTCATAACTTTTTTGTCCCTTGAGATATAACCTTCATATTTTGTATGCATGTGTATATGGACAAGGCCTTTCCAAACGCATACACATTTTTACCCCTGTGACCTTGACCTTGAGCTTAGGGTCCGCGTTTAGGTTTCGAAATCTGCGTTTAGGTTTCGAAAAATAAGCATAACTTCTATCAAAGCGTTTATAGGGGGCATATGTCATCCTATGGTGACAGCTCTTGTTTATAATATCACTGAAACATTTTTATGCCCCCCTTCGAAGAAGAGGGGGTATATTGCTTTGCTCATGTCGGTCTGTCGGTCGGTCTGTCCGTCCACCAGGTGGTTGTCAGACGATAACTCAAGAACGCTTAGGCCTAGGATCATGAAACTTCATAGGTACATTGATAATGACGCATAGATGACCCCTATTAATTTTGAGGTCACTAGGTCAAAGGTCAAGGTCACTGTGACCCCAAATAGTAAAATGGTTTCCGGATGATAATTCAAGAACGCTTATGCCTAGGATCATGAAACTTCATAGGTAGATTAATCATGACTAGCAAATGACCCCTATTGATTTTCAGGTCACTAGGTCAAAGTTCAAGGTCACGGTGACCCGAAATAGTAAAATGGTTTCCGGATGATAATACAAGAACCCTTATGCCTAGGATCATGAAACTTGATAGGTAGATTGATCATGACTAGCAGATGACCCCTATTGATTTTCAGGTCACTAGGTCAAAGGTCAAGGTCACGGTGACCCGAAATAGTAAAATGGTTTCCGGATGATAACTCAAGAACGCTTATGCCTAGGATCATGAAACTTGATAGGTACATTGATCATGACTGGCAGATGACCCCTATTGATTTTCAGGTCACTAAGTCAAAGGTCAAGGTCACAGTGACCCGAATATTAAAATGGTTTCCTGATGATAACTCAGGAAAGCTTATGGCTAGGATCATGAAACTTCATAGGTACATTGATCATGACTCGCAGATGACCCCTATTGATTTTCAGGTCACTAGGTCAAAGGTCAAGGTCACAGTGACAAAAACATATTTACAAAATGGCTGTCACTACAACTTAGAGCCCATATGGGGGGCATGCATGTTTTACCAACAGCCCTTGTTTTATTTATTTCAAGAAACTATTAACTTTTGCATGTACAGTAATTATAAATAGAAGACTGCAGTTTAAAGCCATCTTAGTAAATCACTAAATGGGGCTTTGAATACCTCCAGTAATATAACTGATGAAATAAATACTTAGGCTTTAGATTTCAATATATAAATGTTTATATATATATATATATATATATATATTTATATATATATACCAATACATAGTGCCAGTTACGCGGTCTCTGTAGTTTTCAGACTGTACTTACGAGGTCAATATAAAAAACGGGGTCTATATACAACCCCGCAATCTAGGCTCCTTTAATTACTATGAGGGGGGTGTAGGGGAGGTAATGCAATCAAATCTCACAATAAGGTCTTAAATCGAAAACCACAATCAGGTCTGAAATTGAAATTGTATATACCTCGCAAATAAGTTCGCTATATATTTCCTTGTATAAGACGTTAAATAAATGACGTATTTATATACAATAATAATAGTAGGTACCCCTATATACCTTAATTCGTGTTTATATCGGATAAAAAAGGGTATGGAGATACATGTATTTAAAGTGGGAACCCCATAACCTATTTCTAAATCAGAGACCCCGTAACTGGCCATATGTGTGAATATATATATATATATATATATATATATTTATATATACTATTACATAGTGCCAGTTACGCGGTCTCGGTACTTTTCAGACTATACTTACGAGGTCAGTATTAAACACGGGGTCAGTATACAACCCCGCGTTCTAGGCACCTTTAACTACTATGAGGGGGTGTAGGGGAGGTAATTCAATCAAATATCACATTCAGGTCTTAAATCGAAAACCACAATCGCGTCTGAAATTGAAATTTTATATACCTCGCAATTAATGTCGCTATATATTTTCTTGTATAAGACGTTAAATAAATGACATATTTATGTATAATAATATGTTAGGTACCCTTATGGGATAAAAAAAGGGTATGGAGATACAACCCCATGACCAATTCTAAATCAGAGACCCTTTAACTGGCCATATGTGTGAATATATTGCTGGACTCTTAATGCTGGACTTTAAAATCAATCTCATTCTGATGTTGCCAAAGTACTAAAAGATTCCCATGCCAAAGCTTTAAAGAAAGTATTTTAGTATTGTATATAGTTTACAATGTTTTTATTTCTCTTTTCTTTCAGACTCTGCCCACAGGTAACTCTTATATCCGACAAAGTAAAAGTTCAGTCCACAGACCTTCAAAAATTGTCAGTTTCTATCAAAACTATACTGGAAGAAATAACAAAACTTCAAAACATCCAAGAGGCTAGCATTCAATATGTTCAAAGTTCATATGATGAGCAGTTATACACGATACAGGAAACTCGCCAAAAAATAAATGCAGCCTTAGACACAATTGAACAGAAGACACTGAAGGAAATGAAAGATATTCTGACCAAACTACAAGCCTCTTCTAAAAGTGATGTTGACAAATGCATCAGGCTTCGGGATGAATTGCAACAACTTCGAGACGCAATACAGGATATAAGTGATAAAAGCAAACTGGAACTATCCTTTATAGCCACCAGGAAATGCATGGATAAAATACAGCAGTCTGAAACCTTTCTGAAGGGGAATTCTCTTCAGGCTAATGTTTCAATAACATTTCAGCCCAACAGTGAAATTATACAGTACTTGTCCAAACTGTCTGGTCTTGGACAGATTGAACACAGTACTCAGACTTTGATGGGACAAGGGAATCCAAACAAGGTAATCACTGTGCAGGGGAAGTCTGAACACAATGTTAACATATCAAGTGATTCACAAAAATGCAGTATCACAGCCATCTGTGTTCTACCAGACAGAAAGGTCCTGGTTGTAGACGGAAAAAATGCGAATGTCAAGCTTCTTGACCAGCAGTACCAGGTGGTGAGTCACTGGAGTGGTACTGGCACGCCAGAAGGTATGTGTGAGATCACACCCAGTGAGGTGGCTGTGACTCTTAAATGTTCAGATACAAACACAAATGAGGTCCAGTTCATCATAGTAAACAACAGGCAGCTGGTGATGGGAAAAAAGCTTCAGTTACAACATACATGTTATGGTCTTGTCTTCCACCAAGGAGACCTGTATATTACTTCTGGGACTGCACTGTACAAGTATACACTCAGTGGGAAATTTGTCAGCAAGATGTATGAGGAACCATCAGGTTATGCGACAAGTAAGAGTAGCAAAATTATGAAATTTATATTTTAGGTTGAATACATAGATATTGAATGTAGCATTATTGCATTATTCCAGCCACAGTTAAGAATGCAATGTCACGTTTAGTTCATTCAGTGTATGACATGTCTATAAATGAACATTAATGTGTTTTTAAATTACTGTTACCTTTAGTCAATAATTTTTGGTGTATTTAAAATGTTCAACAATTGAGTATGGACTTGTAAAGAAAACAACTGTCTTGTATAATTGATCAAAAAACTATGTATAGTATTTCAATTTCAGAAACAAAAATACTTTAAAGTTACTTATATGTATGATTGTCATGTAAAATATCTCAATATATGTTTCAATAACATTGTAATCCTGTGTATATGTATCGAAAATCTATAATTAGTGCATGTAGTTACATCACCTGACACATTTTTCAGTGTTAGTATTTCCTTCTGTGTTGTTGTTGTAGACATCAATTCTTGAAACACCAGTCACATGCAAACATCCCAAACATTGAGCGAAAACAAAGCACTGGAACAAAACTTCCTGCCAAACCTAGTTAATGATTATTATTGGATTTTAATGCAGACCTTAATCATTTGTTGCATAATTTATTGTATTTAACAATATACAATTAATACAGTTTTAACGAGATTTGTTATCAATTGCTATACATATTATTTAATTGCTTGATGCTACTCTGTATTGCAGTATACAGTTGTGCTGTGAGTCCCACAGGGGACAAGTTGTACATCATCTCCAAGGACAAGCTTCTTACCCTGGCCAGGGATGGGTCAGTCCTGTTTACCTTTACTGACCCAGCACTGGCCAAATGGCCAATTGGTGTAAATGTGACACCTTCCGGGCAAGTGCTGGTATGTGGAGCCCGATACCCCAACTACTATTTTATCATACAGTTGGACAGTGAGGGAAAAAGGAAGCTGGCCACTCTTGCTACGGAGAAGGATGGAATGGTTAACTCATCGTCAGTCTGCTACAACAGACACACCGCCTGTATAATTGTCGGACTTTTTAGAAACAATAGTATCCTGGTGTTCAAAGTACAATAGTGTTATTTAACAAGCATCTTGTTTTATTATTCAGATTATTCAAATTGGCCATGAGAATATGCTGTTCTACAATTAGAGCATTGTGATATGATACCATAACAATGATAGTATTAATAAAGAGTATATGTGAACAATATAAGTGCTATGCATGTATTAAGTTGTTAAATCTATGAAAATTCTTTGTGTATTTCTTTTTCACTTAACACGTGAAAATTATTTTAGTTCAGAGAATAATTTATGTTATTTACCTGACATCAAAATCGCACTCGATTTATGTATATTGGCTTTCATGGTTTTAACATACATTACAAACGTATAGAAGATTACTTGAAATTTGTTTAATCCTTGGTTTTGAAATATGATGAAAATTGTTGTTTCCTGCTTTGAAAACACCTTTCTTTAAAAATTGTAATGACCTTTTCTCAGGTTTGAATCAAAATTAATACCCAATGAAATGTTCCAATATTCTCTTCCAGTTCAATTAAATGAATAAATGTTAATTCAGCATCGGTTAATATGAAAATTATAGCGATGCAGCATTTTGCCATTTTGTTAACCCGAGTTTACAGTGCGAAGCTGTTCGAACAAGACTTTACACTATCAAGACATTTTGTGTGTGCCCCTTTATATTTTCCAGAGTGTTTATTTTTGCAAATGGTGTTCTTATATAAAACAATTAGAATTTTATCATATACCCTGTTTCCTATTTAATACAACCATAAAATATTATTTTAAATTACACATGTGTAAGACAACATTTTAAACGTTTTCATTGGCTTAGTTTTCGTTTATTGACCAATCACATTTTGTTATTTTGCTGAAATGACGTTGCAACGTCAAATGACCTCACGAGATGTAATCAACATTCGGGATTTATCATTATGTTTGCGTAAATATGTATTTAATTCGATCATTTAAAAGCATGTGATCAAAAAAGATCCGACACTCGTTGTCATATTAAACCATATTTTATTAAACTCGTCCAGGAAATTTGTCAAAGGCTCGCTTACTAACAAAATTCCTGAACTCGTTTAATAAAATATGGTATAATATGACAACTTGTGCCTGATCACATATATATATATTGCATTCTGTGAAATTGTATATGTTATAACATTTAGTTCTTCCTCACTCTTCCCTACCCTTATATGTATGCACTTACATTATAAAAATTCATATAATTGTTTTTTTTTATATTTGATATTCTAACATTTTTAAGTAATGAGTTTCACATAAGCCAAAATTACAACAGTGCATTCATGTAGAATTAAGTAGCTGCAAGACATTTAAGAAATACCAATAGTAAGAACCAGTTTAATTGATCTTATTAAAAATAATATGCAATAAACATAAATTGATTACCATTAGTCTTTTGGCATAAATTCTCCAGTTTTAAATAGTAATGAAATACAATGCAATCTATTTTAATTAAGTTGGATATATTCCAAGATAACAATTACATGCATGAACAGGTAAATTAAAGATTGGCTCCCTAACAAGTCTAAAACACTGTTCCAGTAAACATCAAGAATAAAATAAAAAAATACAAAAAAGTAAGTTTCAACAGGACTCGAACCACTGACCCCTGGAGTCATGGACTAAAAGTCTACCACTAAGACCACTCGGCCATCCGTGCTCCTACAATGACTGATGTTTTTATATAAGCAATCATCGTAGTTTCACAAAATATAACGACAACAACAGAACTCTCCAAATTATTGAATCGTTTCGCGCTGCAACGCTTTATAATGTTCAGGTTTTTAAATCGTCAAAAGATGCATATAATAGCTATTATACACCATGGTAAGCGTTCAGTATTACTGTTTCCTCACAAATATCATAATTAAAAACGAAAATTTGCGAATCCGAATTAATTTGTTTAACTTTGTCAATTTACCACAACGTGAAAAGGTCTCTTTAAACCTGAACATGGAGTGCTGATGGTGACAAATCATAATCATGTAGTCATTATCTAGGCCGAGTTTAAATCTGGGTCACATGTACAAAAAACTCGATCACTAAGTTAATTCATAAAATAGCCTTGATACCACTTTAGATGCCACATTTTTTTACTCATTCATGATGCTTCCTGAAAATATTGCCATAATACACCTGTACAATGGTGTTGCTGCATTTGTATATGAGCCTTGCTCTGGGAAAACTGCGCTTAATGCATGTGTAAAGTGTCTTTCCAGATAAGCCAGTCAAGTCAACACAGGTTAACCAGGGCAACACTTTCTGACTTAATTGGATTTTCGCCTGGGTGGATTGCCAGTTTTTTTAGAACGATGCTCAGGTGTTTATGTTAATATATTGACACATAAACATAGCCATTGCAATGGCAGAAATAGCCCATTATACAAATATGTACACACATTGTTCATATATTTTCTGTTCACATGTTTCTTGTTGAATTTGGCTGTGTTATTTGACTCTTTATTCATATCACAATTCATATTGATATATAAATGTATACCAAGTAAGTGTGATCAAGTGTTGGGCTTTATACAAAGTGGATGTGATCAAGTGTTGGGCCTCATACAAAGTAAGTGTGATCAAGTGTGGGGCCTTATACACAGTATGTGTGATCAAGTGTTGGGCCTTATACAAAGAAAATGTGATCAAGTGGGGGCCTTATACAACGTAAGTGTGATTAAGTGGGAGGCCTTATACAAAGTGAGTGTCATCAAGTGTGGGGCCGCATACAAAGTGAGCATGATTAAATGTGTGGCCTTAAACAAAGTAAGCATGATTAAGTGTTGGGCCTTATACAAAGTGAGTGTGATAAAGTGTAGGACCTGATACAAATTAAGTGTGGGGCATTATATGAAGTGTGATTAAGTGTGGGGCCTTATACAAAGTAAGTGTGATTAAGAGTGGGGCCTTATAAGTATTAAGTGTGGTTAAGTGTGGATCCTTATACAAAGTAAGTGTGATTAAGAGTGGTCTTTAACAAAGTGAGTATGATTAAGTGCGGAGCTTATACAAAGTAAGTGTTTTTAAGTGTGATAAAGTGTGGGACCTGATACAAATTAAGTGCGGGGCATTATATGAAGTGTGATTAAGTGTGGGGCCTTATACAAAGTAATTGTGATTAAAAGTGCGGCTTATACAAAGTAAGTGTAATAAGAATTACCCTTGCTTTAAAACATTGATACACAATTATTTGTTAAGTTAGATATATTTCAGATTTGTTAACTACACTCTTTATATATTTACTTATAAGACTAATGTGGTATTTTATACTAAGTCTTTCAAGACACCACATTCCTTAAGACGATAGTGTATATAGAATATAAACTAAGCAATCCAAATGATTGTTAGAAATACATTTTTGTTATTATGCACCTTTTGCAGAAGTGGGATCGAATCACTGTTTACTTTTTATTTTGATGTAAACAGTCGAGTTGCTTGTAACATGAAATTTGGTTAACAACTAAACATCTATAAGTATATGGTAAGGTTAGTTTCATTTCTTAGCATGAACATTTTTTTGGCTGGTTTCCATTTATAAAATGAGGATATTTCTTATCAACAAATTGCATCAAAATCTCTACTTATTTACCTACCTAAAGTTCATTATAGGCTTCTTGTTTTGCATTCTAAAATGTTTGTCCATATTTACCAAATCTTACTGTTAATCTGATGTATTTGTTTTCCAATTGAAGCTATAATTTCACAATATTTATGTCTACAGTAAGTCTGTGTCCAGAGACAATCTCCACAAAAACCGGAATATCATATGTGTATTTTCTTGTGTGTATGTTAACACTGTTTCAGCATACATATCTTCATTTCATTTTTCTTTTTCAATGTTTTTTAACATTTATTTTAAATTCCTTAAAATACATGAATGTTTAAATTGCGAGTAAAATTAATTTTCTATTCGTATCAAGTATTAATACAATTAAACTGTTTCGAAAAAATTTAGAAACTCTGTTTTAGTATACGTAAGCTTTCCGACACTATAGTTACACTTTTTGGTGGTGTTTAGATTATATTTAAACTAATTACCTTGTTTTCTCCGTATAAAAAATTGTAATTTGTTTGCTAACGAAAATATAAACCCAAATAAACAACAAATACCCTTCAAGGTAAATTAAAGTTGTTCATTAGCTAAATGTACAAGTGATATCAATCTAGTATTGTTGGCATCTGTTTGTATACAGATTAAACAGTATTTGTACAAATTATCAAATATGTATATACCGGTATAGCATCAAATAAAATATGTACCAAAGTTGTCTCACATAATAAAATGTATTTATCTTTAAAAAAAATTGTTTAATTTATGACACATATTGGTATTGCCGACATGGGAGAAAATGTGTGGGCACATATTGAAACTACCCGTTCTGGAAAAACTTGGCTTACTGCATGAGTGTGAAGTGCCGTCCCAGATTAGCCTGTGCAGTCTGCACATGCTAATCAGTGAAGACCCCTTTCACGGAATTTGTGGTTGAAAGGAATTATCTCCTAAATGAAAACCACTCTAGACTGAAAGTGTCGTCCCTTATTAGCCTGTGCAGATGGCACAGACTGGGAAGGCACTTAACGCTAACGCAAGTTTTCTAGAGAAAGACACACATCTGTTGACTTTTTCCTAGAAGTGAGTTGTGGTGTTAGAAACCTCAAGACATCAAATTGATAAATTGTTATTCAAATGTTAATAAAATCAGTAATTATGATTAAAAAAAACATCAACATCAAATAAAGATGAATACACAACAAATGACTACAAAGATACTAATTTTGGCTCTGGGAAAACACGAATGTATACAAGTTCGTAAAGTGTCTCCAAGATAAGCCTATGCAGTCCACACAGGCTAATCTGGAACGACACGTTCTGCCTAAACTTTATTTTCAGTTTCAAGAGACTTCCTGTAAAGCCTTTTTTCCAGAACGAGGCTGAACTGCTCCATGTATGTCCAAAGTCATCCGTCAATGGTTAGAATTAGCATCAAAGGTAATCAATGGTTAGAATTAGCATAATTGGTAATCAATGGTTAGAATTAGCATAAAATGTACTTATTCACAGATTTTTGTATAAGCACACCATAACCCAGTAAATATATTACGTGCAAAATATACAATATTAGATATTTTCAGTGAGCAGAAAGCAGAATACTGTAAAATCATCGCTTTTTGTTGGCATGAAATTTCATGTTGTTTTTTTTTACAAATGACTTTCATTGACACGTAAATTCAGATATTTCTTATTTTGACAAAAAATGAGGAATTTGTGTCTGTTTTTTTTTCCAATGTGTTCGTGTTAAATTCAAGGGTAGGTCAAACACATACAATATAAGAAAATGTATGTCCCATACATAATAACAGTATCATGTAAACATTGAACAAAATGCTTCAGATAACAGATCACTTTGAAAAACCAGTGATGACTTTGAAAATTTCACTTAAAGTGATGTCTTTGAAGATTTCGCACTGAGTGATGACTTTGAAAGTTACACTTTAAGTGATGACTTGGATGATTTCACTTCAAGTGATGATTTTTAAATTTTCACTGTAAGTGATGACTTTGAAAATTCCACTTTCAGTGATGACTTTGAACATTTCATGACTTTGAAGATTTCACTCTAAATGATGACTTTGAGCATTTTATGACTTTGAAGATTTCACTGTTATGATTTTGAAATTTTCACTCTAAGTGATGACTTTGAAAATTCCACTTTAAGTGATGACTTTGAAAATTCCACTTTAATTGATGACTGTGAAAATTCCACTTTCAGTGATGACTTTTAAAATTTCACTCCCAGTGATGACTTTGAAATTCTCGCTTTAAAATATGACTTCGAAAATTCCACTTTAAGTGGTTACTTTGAAAATTTCACATTCGACTTTTCTACTAAACACAACCAGGAACTTTTTAAACCTTGCCTTATAAAAATCACAGAACTTTTTACTGTTGGAGATTTTACAAATGACACTTTGTCTGAGTAAACAGGACTTAATGCATGTGCGTATAGCGTTGTTCCATATTAGCCTGTGCAGTTTGCACATGTTTATAAGAAACAACACTTTCCGCAAAAACTGGATTTGCCTTTAGATGAGACTTCTTTGAACGAAAAAAATCATCAAAGTGAAACGCGTTGTCCCTGGTTAGCCTGTACATACTGCTAATCCTAGCCTGTACATTCTGCTAATCCTAGCCTGTACATACTGCTAATCCTAGCCTGTACATTCTGCTATACCTAGCCTGTACATACTGCTAATCCTAGCCTGTACATACTGCTAATCCTAGCCTGTACATACTGCTAATCATAGCCTGTACATACTGCTATACCTAGCCTGTACATTCTGCTAATCCTAGCCTGTACATACTGCTATACCTAGCCTGTACATACTGCTAATCCTAGCCTGTACATACTGCTAATCATAGCCTGTACATACTGCTAATCCTAGCCTGTACATACTGCTTATCCTGGACACCACTTTACGCACATGGATTAAGCACCGTTTTCCAAGAGCGAGGCTGATATTAGAGACTGATGCTGGAATAAATAAAATCTCCCCACTTGCTTGTGCGGACCTCATTTTGAGATTAAAGCCAGCAGAGGAGGTTGGAAGGAATGTGGACCTCATATCGGCGATGTACGTCTCCATTTGTACCGCTTGCCCTTCATGAGTTGAATGTTGGAGCTGACTTTGTACGTAAGCAGGGCCGAGCTGTTAAGAAGTAGGGACACACCCGTCTCTGCAAACAGAGAATATAACACAATGATGACTTGCTCTATGAAAATGGGCTTAATGCATGTGCCTCATGAAATAACCCAGATAAGCCTTGCATTTTACACAGGCTTATGTGAGACTAAACTTTCTTCTTGTTGGTACTTTTTGTTATAGGAAGTCTCTTAAAAGAAAAGTCAGTCTATGCGGACAGCACAGGCTAATCTGGGATGGCAATTTATGCATATGCATTAAACCCTGTTTTACCAGGTTCAATTGAAACCAGATGACTTATAACCTGCATAAGAAGCTATACGAACAAACGCAGGCTCTACAGAATAACTCCCATTTGCCTCCAGATTCCCCCAGTGTCTCTGCGATGGACAAGACACCTTATTATTGAAAGGGGATTAAAGATGTACCACAAATATCAAACTATAGGCCAAGTCATTTATCTTTACCAACATGCTTCATATTTTATTTCAGACACACTCCCCCCGCAGTGGAAGCGTTCTTTACATCTCCCAATGAGACACCAAGTACTTGTTCTATCCAAGAAATGGACGTAAAGCACATTTATTAAGCCCCATTTTCACAGAGCTACATGGCATTAAATCCAATGTCTAAACGTCCAGTTTCTGTGAAATGTCAGTCCACGAGAGCAGAAACTGCATTCACGCATTCCTTGTTCGACCATTAGGATGGAGGCCTCGTTTTAAATAAGCCTGAAACATGGTAACTACATATATTTTGTGAATATGTTTTTGAAACCTAGATTTGCAAGTGCATTGTCAATCATTTGCAATCAATGATATAACAATCTGGATTGTAAGAATAACTTAGAATGATGATTCTATTTGACTGCACTGTCATGAGACTTGGTATATATATTTTTATGATCACTCGTGAAATAAATCGATATTCCACCGAATCCAACAAATATCCTCTGTGTAACCTATTCAAAAGTCACGACACTTACCAGAGCGGGGATAACATCTACGTATCTGCACTTACTGAATTACTTATGTTTTATCAAATGTTAAAAGTGTGTTTTCAAAATCACTGATACAGCTTTTCAAGACATAACATGAACCTTTTTCTGGGAAAACTGGTCTTAATGCATTTACTTAAATTGTTTTCACATATTCACTTGTGCAGTCCACACAGGCTAATTTAGGACAACATTTGTAAACGAAAAATACCCAATTTGCTCAACCTGTCGTCCCTGAGTAGCCTATGCAGACTACACAGGCTTAGACCATTTGCCTTCGGGGTACTAGTCTTTGAAATTCGAAAGATATGAGCCTCACTCTGGGAACACTGGGCGTAATGTTTTTGTGTAAAGTGTTGAACAAACAAGGCTAAAAATACGTCCCATAAAATTTAGGCTATACATAGGTCGGGTACAATCCAACTACTCACAGCGATCACCAACGGTTTAGCCTTAAACTCAGCTGTCCTCTCTGTATGGTTGTCTAATGGTTATCTAAAGTTTACAGGTAACATATTAACTTAAGTATAACAGGAATACGTCATGTTTAACAAGCACAGCAAATAACCAATGAATATTTTGTTTATATAACAATTTATTATCGTCAGCGTTGGGAAACCTTATCACTCACAAACTGCGAAACAATTGTACAATAGTGTGTACAAACAGTAAATGTATTATACATTACAATTCAATAAGAACATGTGTCGATATGAACTATTGATTTAAATACATTCTTACAGTCTTTATTGTACTCATACACGACTATTAATCAATTCTGATTGCAGCAAAATTTTAGACATCAGATAAAGTACGCGTGACTTGAGTAAACATTGAGTTGTCATTAGTGCGATTATATTGATATGAATGATTAGATATATATTTATGATATTTTACACTTGAAACATGTACAAACTGTACCAAAATTGTATGTAATAATGTAACCATCATTAACTAATTAACATATAAAATAAAATTTATTGAACCAACTCTGCGCGAATAATTGTGTTACCAAACTTCGCAACATTTTAAATTTATATCAGTGTTTCTGTAATAAAAATCCTAAATTTTGTTCTTTTTGCATCACACTTATGCTAACAGTAGGAACGCACTTCATTGCAGATGACCAGACTTTCGTATTTACACCTTTTTGTGTTCCATGTTTGTTGTTAGTGATCATTGAACAAACGTTGATTGCAGTTGTTCATAATTCTTTTCATCAACATCTCCCCTTCTTATCCTTATCGAAATCCTCCTTACCATCATCGGCATCAGCATCAGAACATCACCTTCATTATCAAGAGCAAAAACGAAAACACCACAGCGACCTTCATGTTCATTATTAACATCATCATCAACAACAATCCGTACTTCCTCGAACCACTGACCCCGGAGTAAAAGTCTAAAGCTTAGACTGTTCGGCAATCAGTGTTCATACAATCAGTGAAGTATTTTATACTTTATATAGCAATCTTCGTAGTATAACAAAAATAACGACAACAACAGAACTCTCCAAATTATGAAATCGTTTCGCGTTGCAACGCTTTTTAATTTTCAGGTTTTTAAATCGTCAAAAGATGAATATTATTGATATTTTAGAGCATGGTAAATGTTCAGTATTACTGTTTCCTCACAAGTATTATAACTACAACGAACATTTGCGAATCTGAAACAATATTTTGTAATTTTGTCAATTTTCCAAAACGTGAATAGGCCCCTTTAATATCACGTTTGAAGAATTAATGCAGTTACCAGACATGACTATATCTGATATGTTCATAACAAAGCGAATAGTAATTGACCGCTGATAAAAACATTGATAAAATGGTGATGAGAAAAATGCTGCTGATTATGCTCATGGTCATTATGACGATAATGAATGTTATGATATTACGATGCTGATTTTGATGACGATAATGATGTCGAATTATGATAACTACAATGAACATGCGTTTCGTTTCACAATAGAAATGGTTTACATCGACGAACTGTGGTGTTGACCAAAAAAGCAAACGCACTTTGGGTTTGAAATGTTATATTAAACGATTCTCATAATACACTTGTCATCAGGCATTCTATGATTTCAGCAAGTATAAAAAGGCATATTATGTGTTATTTTGGACAAAGTTATCTCTATAGAATCCATAGGAGGTTAAACAGTGAACACACATCTCGACATTTGCGTTTAGACACGCTCTCAATAAACTCGAGTGTGCAATAGCGAGCAAGTGGCCTTTAACGCTTTAAGTTTTATTATCCTACCCAACAGTTCGCATGACAGATAAGAAAGTTTGCCTACTGGATTTGAACCTTTCAACAAACTTGAGTTTTATCTCAGTTTGATAGTGGTAGTGCTCGGCAGTAATCGGACTAAGGACCAAAGTTCGATGGGCGTAATGTGTTCATATCATTGAAATAGCCTACTAGCATTAAGAGATACTGACCTCTATAAGTTACATCAAAGGTAAATAGATCTAAATTGTCTGTGTTAATAGAACTTATTCAGTAAAATGGCAACCTTTTCACAATCCACCATTGACAAGGGATCTGACATTCTCCAAGACTTCTTATGCTCGACCTGCGAAGAAAAGAAACTGGGTGAAATGGCTGATTTCTACTGTGAATCTTGTGTGACGTTTTTCTGTGGAGAATGTGTTTACGTGCACAACACGTTGTTTACAAAACATGCCACCTTTGGAAGAAGGGATATGAAGAAATGGCCGGTGGCCAAGAAGGTGGAAGATTTTCTTCTGAAATGTGATGTCCATAAAGAAAAAAGTCTGAAAATGTATTGTGATGAACACAGTGAGCTGTGCTGTACAAATTGTGCATTCCTTAACCACAGGTATACTATGTCTTTATTTTAATTATAGAAAAAACACTAACATTAAGAAAATAGTGTAGTGTTTTCAATCTTCTTTGCAAGAAGGTAACATTATTAGCCAAAACTATTTGTAAAAAATTAGTGTTTTTTTTTCATTTCAAGAAACCATTGATTTTTGCATGTACAGTAATTATAAATAGAAGCCTGCAGTTTTAAGCTTCCTAGTAAATCATTAATGGGGCTCTGATTTTACATCCAGTACAAAAAGTATATATATATACCATGTAATGCTGGACTCTTATCTCTGGGCTCTCATTCTGATGTTACCAAAGTACTTAAAGAAAGTATTTTAGTATTTAATATAGTTTACAGTGTTTTTAAATGTCTTTTCTTTCAGACTCTGCCAAAAGGTAACTCTTATTTCCGACAAAGTGAAAGGTCAGTCCACAGATCTTCAAAAACTGTCAGTTTCTATCAAAACTATTCTGGAAGAAATAAAAAAACTTCAAGACAACCAAGAGGCTAGCATTCAATATGTTCAAAGTTCATATGACAAGCAGTTACACACGATACAGAAAACTCGCCAAAATATCAATTCAGCCTTAGACACAATCGAACAGAAGACACTGAAGAAAATGAAAGATACTCTCACCAAACTACAAGCCTCTGCCAAAAGTGATGTTGACAAATGCATCAGGCTAAGGGATGAATTGAAACAACTTCGTGACGCCATACAGGATATCAGTGATAAAAGCAAACTGGAACTATCCTTTATAGCCATCAGGAAATGCGAGGATAAAATACAGCAGTCTGAAACCTATCTGAAGGAAAATTCTCTTCAGGCTAAAGTTTCCATATCATTCCAGCCTAACCATGAAATTGTACAGTACTTGTCCATACTATCTGGTCTTGGACGGATTGAACACAGTACCCAGACATTGTTGGGACATGAGGATCCAAACAAGGTGTTCACTGTGCAGGGAAAGTCTCACACAGTACATAATTTAAAAATATCAAGTGATTCAAATGAATGCAGTATATCAGCCATCTGTGTACTCCCAGACAGACAGGTGCTGGTTGCAGACAATGATAATAAGAAAATCAAGCTCCTTGACCAGCAGTACCAGGTGGTGAGTCACCGTAGAGTGACTGCCCGGCCATGGGATATGTGTGAGATCACACCCAGTGTGGTGGCTGTGACTCTTAATGGTCCAGATTCAAACACACATGAGGTCCAGTTCATCACAGTAAACAACAGGCAGCTGGTCATGGGAAAAAAGCTTCAGTTACAACATACATGTAGTGGTATTGCCTTCCACCAAGGAGACCTGTATATTACTTCTAATACTGCCCTGTACATGTACACACTCAGTGGGAAATTTGTCAGCAAGATGTATGAGGATACATCATGTTATGAGACAGGTAAGAATAGCAAAATTATACAATTTATATTTTAGGTTAAATACATATATATATAGAATATAGCATCATTGCATTATTCCCTCCACAGTTAAGAATGCAATGTCACGTTTAGTTCATTCAGTGTATGACATGTCTATAAATGAACATTAATGTGTTTTTAAATTACTGTTAACTTTAGTCAATAGTTTTTGGTGTATTTGAAATGTTCAACAATTGAGTATGGACTTGTGAAAAAAACAACTGTCTTTTATAATTGATCAATAAACTATATATAATATTTCAATTTCAGAAACAAAAGTACTTTAAAGTTACTTATATGTATGATTGTCATGTAAAATATCTCAATATATGTTTCAATAACATTATAATCCTGTGTATATGTATAGATAATCTGTAACTACTGCATGTAGTTACATCACCTGATACATTTTTCAGTGTAAGTATTTCCTTCTGTGTTGTTGTTGTAGACATCAATTCTTGAAGCACCAGTCACATGCAAACATCCCAAATATTGAGCGAAATCAAAGCACTGGAACAAAACTTTGTGCCAAACCTAGTTAATGATTATTATTGGATTTTAATGCAGACCTTAATCATTTGTTGCATAATTTATTGTATTTAACAATATACAATTAATACAGTTTTAACGAGATTTGTTATCAATTGCAATACATATTATTTAATTGCTTGATGCTACTCTGTATTGCAGTTAACAGGTGTGCTGTGAGTCCCACAGGGGACAAGTTGTACATCACTAACCACTCCAAGCACAAGCTTCTTACCCTTGCCAGGGATGGGTCAGTCCTGTTTACCTTTACTGACCCAGCACTGGCCAAATGGCCAATTGGTGTAAATGTGACACCTTCCGGGCAAGTGCTGGTATGTGGAGGCCAATACCCCAACGTCTATATCATACAGTTGGACAGTGAGGGAAGAAGGAAGATGGCCACTCTTGCTACGGAGAAGGATGGAATGGATAACCCATGGTCAGTCTGCTACAACAGACACACCGCTTGCATAATTGTCGGACCTTTTTTTAACAATAGTATCCAGGTGTTCAAAGCACAATAGTGTTTTTTAAGAAGCATCTTGTTTTATTATTCAGATTAGTTAAATTGGCCTTGAGAATATTCTGTTCTACAATTAGAGCATTGTGATATGATACCATAACAATGATAGTATTAATAAAGAGTATATGTGGACATTATAAGTGCTATGAATGTATTAAGTTAAATCTTTGAACATTATTTGTGTATTTCTATTTCACTTATCACGTTAAAATGATTTTAGTTCAGAGAATAATTTATTTTATTTACCTTACATCAAAATCGCACTCAATTTATGTATATTGGCTTTCATGTTTTTAACATACATTACACACGTAGAGAAGATTACTTGAAATTTGTTTAATCCTTGGTTTTTAAATATGATGAAAATTGTTGTTTCCTGCTTTGAAAACACCTTTCTTTTTTAATTTTAATGACCTTAACTCAGGATTGGATCAAAATTAATACCCAATGAAATGTTCAAATATTCTCTTCCAGTTCAATTAAATGAATAAATGTTAATTCAGTATAAGTTAATATGAAAATTATAGCGATGCAGCATTTTACCATTTTATTAACCCAAGTTTACATTTTACACTATCAAAATCAAGACATTTTGTGTTTGCCCCTTTATATTTTTCAAGGTGTTTATTTTTGCAAATGGTGTTCTTATATAAAACAATTAGAATTTTATCATATACTATACCCTGTTTCCTATTTAATACAACCATAAAATATTATTTTAAATTACACATGTGTAAGACAACATTTTAAACGTTTTCATTGGCTTAGTTTTCGTTTATTGACCAATCGCATTTTGTTATTTTGCTGAAATGACGTTGCAACGTCAAATGACGTCACGAAATGTAATCAACATTCGGGATTTATCATTATGTTTGCGTAAATATTTATTTAATTTGATCATTTAAAAGCATGTGATTCAAAAGATCCGACACTCGTTGTCATATTATACCATAATTTATTAAACTCATTCAGAAAATTTGCCAAAGGCTCGCTTACTAACAAAATTCCTGAACTCGTTTAATAAAATATGGTATAATATGACAACTCGTGCCCGATCTCATATATATATATTGCATTCTTTGAAATAGTATATATTATAGCATATAGTTTTTCCTCACTCTTCCCTACCCTGATATACATGCACTTACATTATAAAAATTCATATAATTGTTTTTTATAATTGATATTCAAACATTTTAAAGTAATGAGTTTCACATAAGCCAAAATTACAACAGTGCATTCATGTAAAATTAAGTAGCTGCAAGACATTTAAGAAATACCAATAGTAAGAACCAGTTTAATTGATCTTATTAAAAATAATATGCAATAAACATAAATTGATTACCATTAGTCTTTTGGCATGAATTCTCCGGTTTAAAATAGTAATGAAATACAATGCAATCAATTTTAATTAAGCATGATATATTCCAAGATAACAATTACATGCATGTACATGTAAATTAAAGATTGGCTCCCTAACAAGTCTAAAACACTGCAATCATCGTAGTTTCACAAAATATAACGACAACAACAGAACTCTCCAGATTATTTAATCGTTTCACGCTGCAACGCTTTATAATGTTCAGGTTTTTAAATCGTCAAAAGATGCATATAATGGCTATTTTAGAGCATGTTAAACGTTCAGTATTACTGTTTCCTCACAAATATCATAACTAAAACGAAAATTTTCGAATCCGAATCAACTTTTTTAGCTTTGTTAATTTACCACAACGTGAAAAGGTCTCTTTAAACCTGGACATGGAGTGCTGAAGGTGACAAAGCATAATCATGTAGTCATTATCTAGGCCGACTTTAAATCTGGGTCACATGTACAAAAACTCGATCACTAAGATAATTCATAAAATAGCCTTGATACCACTTTAGAGGCCATATTTTTTACTCATTCATGATGCTACCTGAAAATATTGCCATAACACACGTGTACAATGGTGTTGCTGCCTTTGTATATGAGCCTTGCTCTGGGAAAACGGGGCTTAATGCATGTGTATAAAAAGTCTTTCCAGATTAGACAGTCGAGTCAACACAGGTCAATCAGGGCGACGCTTTCTGTCTTAACTGGATTTTTCCTCTGGATTGCCAGTTTTTTTCATAAAGATACTCGGGTGTTAATTTTAATATATTGATATATAACCATTGCCATTGCAAATGGCAGAAAACGTCCATAATGCAAATATGTCCACACATTTTTCATATATTTTGTATTCACATGTTTCTTGTTGTATTTGGCTGTGTTATTTGACTCTTTATTCATAACACAAATATTATTAATTATTAAAATATATACCAATTAAGTGTGATCAAGTGTGGGGCCTTATACAAAGTAGGTGAAATCAAGTGTGGGGCGGTATACAAAGTTAGCATGATTAAGTGTGGGGCTTTATACAAAGTGAGTGTGATCAAGTGTAGGGCCTTATACAAAGTGAGTATCATAAAGTGTGGGGCATCACAATATCTTTGTACAATGCCCAATACAACACACTTACATTTTATAAGCCCCGCACTTAATCACACTCACTTTGTATAATAACCCACACTTAATCACACTTACTTCGTATAAGGATCCACACTTGATCACACTTACTTTGTATAATAAAGAGTTGGGCTTATACAAAGAAAGAGTAATTAAGAGTTACCCTTGTCTTTAAAACATTGATCACAATACTATGTGTTTAGGTTGATTTGTTTCAGATTTGTTAACTACACTCTTTGTATATTTACTTATAAGACTAATGTTGTATTTTATACTAATTTTTTCAAGATACCTCATTCCTTAAGACGATTGTGTATATGGAATGAAAAATTAGCAATCCAAATGATTGTTAGGAAGACATTTTTGTTAATATGAACCCTTTACAGAAGTGGGATCCAATCGCTGTTTACTTTTTATTTTTGCACAGATAATTGTGCAAGTGATATCAATCTTGATTGTTGGCATCTGTCTGTATAAAGATTAAACAGTATTTGTACAAATTATCATCCATGCATATCTTGGTATAGCATCAAATGCAATATGTACCAAAGTTTTTTCACATAATAAAATGTATTTATCTTTTCATAAAAAAACTGTTTAATTAATGACACATTTGTGTATTGCCGACATGGGAGAAAATGTGGGGGCACATGTTGAAACTACCCGTTCTGGAAAAACTTGGCTAACTGTATAAGTGTAAATTGTTGTCCAAGATTAGCCTGTGCCGTTGGAACAGGCTAATCAGGGACAACTCTTTTTCTCTGCACGCATTTGCGTTAAGAAGAAACTTCCTCAAAAAAGTCAATTAAAGTGAAATGTGTTGTTCCTGATCAGCCTGTGCGGACTGCACAGGCTAATCTAGGACAACACTTTTAACACATGCGTTAAGCACCGTTTTCACAGAACGCAGTTCATATGAGAGAGGGATGTCCAACCCTCCTGTCCCAAAAGTTAAGTCTCCCTCTTCTCTTACTTTCGCCAACTTCATAATGGAGATTTAACAAAGCAGAGACGGAGATTGGAATGATTGTGGACCTCATATCGGTGATATACGCCTCCATTTGTATCGCTTGCCCTTTATTAGTTGGATGTTAGAGGTAGCGTTGTACGTGAGCAGGGCCGGGCTGTGTAGAAGTAGGGACACACCAGTCTCTGCAAACAGACAATAAACAATAATTTGCTCTGGGAAATGGGGCTTAATGCATATACCTAAAGTTATGTCTCAGATAAGCCTGTGCAATTTACACAGGCTTATGTGGGACAAAATTTCCGCTTTGTGATACTATTCCTTATAGGAAGTCTCTTAAAGGAAAACTCAATCAAGTCGGAAAATGTTGTCCCTAGTTAGCCTGTGCGCACTGCATAATCTTATTTGGGATGACAATTTACGTACATGCATTAAGCCCTGTTTTCCAAGAACGCGGTTTAATTGAGAACAGACGACTTAAAGCCTGCAGGAAAAGCTGAACACACAGGTATAGGCTCCACAGAAATTCACCCATTCAATCTTTGCCTCCAGATAGTGTCTCGACAATGGAGAAGACAGCCAGATGAAAGGGTTTTAAAGATGTACCACACATATCAACATGCTTTATAATTTATTTCAAACACACTAATCCGCAGTGGGAGTGTTCTTTACATCTCCTCATAAGACGCTAAGTACTTGTTCTACCCTGAAAACGGACTTCAGTTTCAAAAAGCCTTATGCTTTGAATGCAATCGCACAAAAATAAATAGGTTTAAACTAGAAAGACATGAGATATGCAGTCTGTACAGGCTAATCTTGAACGACACTTAACGCTTTCATGAATATTTTGGTGTAAAGAACGTCTTTAGGCACACAATGTAGCCCCTTATAAGAAGTTGCGAACTTCAAAATTAATTCAGGACGACACTTAAAGAACCTTCATTAAGACCCCCTTTCCATGAATGCCACCCAATTATCTATCTGATGTTATTGTATATTTCACGGTTATTATAAGTACTGTTTTATGGAAATAGTGACAGATAAAATATGCAGACAACAAACAGTTAGAATCTTTATATTATATAAAACAAGAAATATCTTTAAAAAAGATATACCGCGTTGATTGTGGTCGATGTTTAGGAACGATCAAAAGTTATCTCTATGAGATAAAAAGTAGCGGATGCCTTTTTTCTGCCCAGTTCTTAGCTACATCACAAGCAAATCAATTACGGGCTGTTGTGCCAGATTTCGTGGCTTATTTTGCTTTATGTGATATTATTACTCAGATATCTATATTTACAGAATAGAAAAACACAAGAAACATGAAAATAATGAGTGCATATAGGTCAGCCGGCAATACTCGAATCTTATTTAATTGCATAATTATAGTATAGAGAATTATTGTGCTCATGCTTAATAAACTGGTCTAAATGGATAAATATTTCTAATTAATTTTATCAAAATTGGTCCTTATCATGCAAATGTTGAAAACATATTAAAAATCGATGATTGACATACCACAATAATATCGTCGAATATCTTTATTTAGTATCTTTCTGATCAAAACAGACTTCAAGTGCACAAAGTTTACGAGACGTCGTTTATATAAAGATTTCTGCAACTGACCGCAAACTGACCTTGATACCTTGCGGATTGGAATGCGATGCATTAAAGTTAGGTTACGATTCTGCTGCTGAAACGACGGCTTGTTTACGCGAACTGTACACGACCAAGGCAACAGCTGTGCCTAAAATATTGATATATCGACAAAGCGACTAAACGAACTATTTACTCCATCAGACAAAAATAGCATAGATTCCAATTTTTTCCTTTAATGAAAAGATCGCAACCCCTTCTGCGAACTCCGGTGATGAACTGTATATAAACTCTGACTTTCACACAATGGCCGCGAATTGACCCGAAACCTCGCGGGTTGAAATGCAATGCAAGTAAGTACTAAATATGAGAATATAGCCTTCAGTATGAACGCTTTTGCGCTGGTAATTCTCTGAAAATAAAAGGTGAACGCACAAACTGTATTTATGTCGAAAATTGATTGTAAAACTGTTCTATCTATTGAGCCTTTTCATTAGAGATAAAATTGTTTCATGCAGTAAAACAGTGTTACAAAGACGCGGATATGTTTCCAATGTTCTGGTGTTATACTCAAATCAGCCAATGGAATAAATGAAGTGTATTCATTCGTACCTAGCCGCGGGAAATTTTATTTGAATATTATTGGACACTTACAAAGGTCAAGTCAGGGTGAAAAGCTGGCTTAATACAGCTTACGCCGAAAAACACTTCTCTATAGACTTAGCGCTCCGCGCCCTTTTGATATAGATCAATGACCATGAGTTATGTTAATTTTAAACGTAAATTGCTTGAAATCCATGTACTTGTTATGAGAATAGAATACAGTTAATAAAAATAATGATAAAATACTTTTAACGCTTATGGGTTAAAATAACTTTTTATATTGGTGATATCCACAATAGTTAAAGAAATAATTGCAAACACGTCATGGTTTAAATTACATAGTTTTATCATACGTCTGCAATTTCGTTAACAGGTAATACGTATATATCCTTTTGTAAAAAGATCATTGTCATTCTTTGTATTTGAAAATCTGCCAACACCGTTTGTATCGCGATCGGGTTTAAATTGACACAATACGTAAAAATAAGCCATTTGGTTTTATGCGACATTTAAATCCAATGCGGAAATGAACGCATTTGACACGTCATTTTAAAAATGTTTATTATGTCCCCCACAGTAAGGTTTAACAACGTATTAAGTTACATATATATAATTATGTTCCAATAGTTTATTGTTCAGCTCCTCGCGTCGCGGAAGAACCATCAAGTCACTTATAATAAAATCCGCGTTGACACTTATGGAACGCATGATTAAAATGACGATATCGGAAATCACTTGATAGTAAGTGATAGATATGTAATTGTACATGCAAGAAATGTCCTGTTGACAATACCAGGGGGGTGGGGGGTGGGGAGCATGCGTAGAGGGGAGTTGACTGTGTTAAAGTGTGGTTAGTTGGGCTCGATTGTTCATTGATGGCTCGTGTAGTACGTAAATGTACCGCGGGATACGTTTTAGTATATTTATACCCCGTGTACGGTAAATATACTAAAACGTACCTGGGAATTCTAACGCTAAATTGGTCGTTGTCGGCTTTCTAAAATTATGGTCATATTGGTGTCAATATTTTGTAAAATGATCAATATATTATCAAAAATCATTTTACAAAAGAAATGTTGAGGCAGGTCTTTTCGAAGTGAATTATGTTTCGTATTCTGTAGCGCGTTTTACGATATTCGATTTTTGGGCGAGAATAAAACTCAGGGACAGTCTAATTTGAACGGGTACGTGTTGGTATTTTTTTCGTACCCGGGGTACATTTTTGTATACTTAAGACAACCCGGGGTGTATTTAAGTAGTACCCAAGCCGACAATGACCGATCGAGCTTTAGTTGGAACTCACTTCCAAAATGGCGACGTTTTGATGAATTTACGGTAAGGAGTAATTTGTATTTTCACTCAGTAAGCCACTTAATAATTATATATCCTTAAAATGAATACGCCCTTTCAGGTCTACAGTTTTTTGTTTAAAAATGTAGACGTCAGAATAAAAAAGCTATCAAAGGAAAACCGTCCAAAAGTTTGTTGTTTGCTAACGTGACCTTCGAGTTATTTATTGTATCTGCGCACGTGTACTGTAAAATATAACAAACATCACGATTATTTTATTTTCCCGACGCGGTTTTATCTCTAAAAATTAATTTATCACCGAAATATAAAAGGCTTAACCTCCCTTTTAATTTAATAAAAAAATCTTTTTTTAAGTTGTGTCGCAGGTTACTCAAAAAGGCTATTAGTGCGTTACGCTCGATTGCTCATTGTCGGCTCGGGTACAACTTAAATGTACCCCGGACACGGACCATATAGTGAAACGTACCTGGGATTCTAACGCTAAATTTGTCGTTGTCGTCCTAAAAAAATAACTTTGTTAATATGTATGTCAGTATTCTGTAAAATGGCCTTAATATTATCGAAACACCTAATCAAACAAGCATGTTGATGTCGGGTTTGTTCAAAGAGAATATTGTTTTGTATTCATTCACGCGTTTTACAACATCGGACTTTTGGCGATAATAAAACTCTGGTTCAGTCTTAATTTGTCGGGTACATGTTAGTATATTTTCCGTACCCTGGGTACATTTAAGTATACTTAAGAGTGCACGGGGTACATTTAAGTTGTACCCGAGCCGACAATGACCAATCGAGCGTTTGTTACTCATCAGACATATTAATCAGTGAATGAACCGGCGCACCTTTATATTATGGTCATCTTATTTAATAATTAATAAAAATCAAGCTGATATTGTATTTAAATGGCATCCTGCTAGAGTCAATGAGGGTGGGGGGGGGGGGTCAATAGACCAGTGTTCCCTGCTCTCTTTAAACCCAACCATGCCCATTGTAATGCCATCTATATTATTGTAGATTGCGTTTTATTTGAAATTTCAATAAATGAAATGATAACAGTTAAACTAGTTTTAATAAATATAGAAACAATGCTGTATTGAATATTTTGCCACAGGGATAATATGGTCGCGGACGCTTAAGTATCCTAGCTGGATCACTGCATTAGACAACATTTCATTACATTGTTTTGACGGTGATTCCCCCCTTCTTTTGTTAGTTACTTGCATAATTGTTCTGCGGAACCGACTTGTCCCGGAAATTACTAGATTAACTGACCATCAGTTAGGTGAGAATTTAAATCAAAGCGCTGAACGCACTGAAGTTGTTCGCTATTGCAAAATCTTAGCTTTTTATATCGCAAGTTTGAAATGAACACAAGCCATACACATTGATAAAGAGTGTGTCTTAAAGCACAGGTCGAGATGTGTGCGCACTGTTTAATCCTCATATTTATGTTATATAGATAACTTAGACAAAATAACAACAATATGTCTCTTTTTTCGCAATTGGTTGCTGCACGGGCAACCATCTTTAGAAAAGGCTAGTTGCCCTGCTTTTTAGCCCAACTGTAACCAACTTTTGAAACTGAGTTTCCTGGGCTTAAATCTAATGGCCCCAGGTAAACAGGCAACCACTTAACCTGTAAGTTATTCATGATGTAAGATCTGACAGTGTATAGAACTCATTCAATTTGCAAGTCTGAAAAAATTAAAGGGTCCTTTTCACGTTTACGTAAATTGACAAAATTAAACGATTTAATAATTCGGAGAGTTCTGCTGTTGTCGTTATATTTTTTCATTATTCGACGATTGCTTATATACAGTATAAAATACATCTCTAATTGTATGGCCGAACGGTCTAAACGATAGACTTTTATTCCAGGGGTCAGTGGTTCGAGCCCAGTTGAGGGTAACTTTTTTTTTCTTTTTATTCTTGTTTTTTAATGGAGCTTTTAAGATCAAATGCTTGGATTTAGCAATATTAAGCATTAAATGACAAACTATGAAAAGGTTCCTTTAAGATGTTTACTTAAAAATGCCACAAGGCAAACATTTAGAACTCATTGGCTGTTTATTTGATTTAAAAGTGTTTTTGTTCATTTGCCTTGTCTAGAAACCTTCAATAGAGAAGTTTAATGTCCCATTGGGAAAAATATATACTTTTTTTCCATTTGGAATGGGTCCCCCTACCCTAATTTCTTCAGCAGAAAAAGTTCTCATATTTTAAGTAACAGTGACCTTGACCCGACTGGCACATTGATGCAATTCCACGCTGGGTCTGCTTGTTGTAAGCAATCAAAAAGTCATAATTTGTGCCCAATCAGCATGTATCGTGATCTGAACATTGTTTGATTGAAATCTCAGAAGAATCTCAAAAATGTTTCCGGGTAAAAAGCATACTTTGGCTGTCTTGTTTTCAATTAAATACAAATACATGTCACGTATATAGCGCAAAAATTGTAATAAAAATGTTCTATTGCGCTTCACAAACACTGCACATTGGTTATCCGTGAAAAAGATTGAACAAATGAGTTTTAAGTCTTGATCTAAAACAGCCCTCATTGTCAATGATTTTTAAGTGGCTTGGTAGATTGTTCCACCACTTCGGGCCAACAACAGCTAAAGATCTATCCGCCATCTTAGTTCGCCTCCTGGGAATAACAAGATTACAGTCACTTTGTGATCGAAGTCTATACCGACTGTTTGCTGGGACAAACATTTTATGCAAGTAACCTGGAGCATAACCATGGACAACACGAAAGACCATAACCAGAACTTTGTACATGATTCTAGCTTTTACTGGTAGCCAGTTAAGTTGTTTCAGGGTTCAGTACTTGGTTGATAAAATAACGCATTCAGGACCACTCTTGCGGCATGATTTTGAGTCCGCTGAAACTTTTGAATTTGGTAAGCTGGTAGATCGGTGAATAAACCATTGCAAAAGTCAATATGGGAGTGTACAAGACCATGCACTAACACCTCCGCATGAATGCCAAATATCAAGTTTCTCTCTTCAATATTGAAAAAATTATGGCCAATGTTAAAGTTTTCGGACGGACAGACGCTTTATATTTGACATTTGACCTTGAAGGATGACCTTGACCTTTCACCACTCAAAATGTTAAGCTCTATGAGATACACATGCATGCCAAAAATAAAGTTGCTATCTTGAATAGTGAAAAAGTTATTGCCAATGTTAAAGTTTTTGGAAGGACAGACATACGCCATATATTTACCATTTGACCTTGAAAGATGACCTTGACCTTTCACCACTCAAAATGTGCTGCTCCGTGAGATGCACATGCATGCCAAATATCAAGTTGCTATCTTCAATATTGAAAAAGTAATGGCCAATGTTAAAGTTTTCGGACGGACAGACGCCATAAATTTGACATTTGACCTTGAAAAATGACCTTGACCTTGACCTTTTACCACTCAAAATGTGCAGATCTATAAGATACACATGCATGCCAAATATCAAGTTGCTATCTTTAATAGTGAAAAATTTATGGCCAATGTTAAAGTTTTTTTCGGACGGACGGACAGACTGACTGACATACTGACACACTGACATACTGACGGACAGTTCAACTGCTATATGCCACCCTATCGTGGGCATAAAAAATAATGAATTTGTTATTGTAATTGTTGGATTTATTCGTGTGAAATTCATGGATAGGTGCATACAATTTACAAAATAATAACAGTAATACGTGAATATTGAACACAATGCTTCTGATAAGAGATAACTTTGAACATATCTCTTCAAGTGACGACTTCGAAAATTCTCATAATAATTTTTTACAAAGTACACCCAGGAATTCTGTACACACAAGAGATTGCCTTATAGAAATCACATTGCTTTTCACTGATGAAGATTTACAAATTACCCTTTCTCTTGGAAAACAGGGATTTATATATAATATGGGACAACACTTCCCCATACACTGGATTTGCGTTTAGAAAAGACTTCGTTTAAACAAAAAAGTCCATACAAGTCGAAATTGCTGTTCCTGATCAGCCTTTGTGGACTTCACAGGTTTATCTGGAACAAAACTTTGAGCACATACATAAAGCCTCGTTTTCCCAGAGCCAGGCTCATATGAGATACGGATGTTGACAAACCTTCCTTTCCAAAAAGTAAAATCTCTCCCTATTCTTGTGCCAACTTCCTATGGAGATTAAACAAAGCAGAGAAAGAATTTAGAATGATTGTGGACCTCATATAGGTGATGTACGTCTCAATTTGTATCGCTTGCCTTTCATGAGCTGGATGTTGACAGTAGCGTTGTACGTGGCCAGGGCCGGGCTGTCAAGAAGTAGGGACACACCAGTCTCTGCAAACAGAGAGTACAAAATAATTAAGAATCAATCTGGGAAAATGGGGAATAATGTGTGTCAAGTATCGTCCAAAATTATCCGGTGAAGTCTGCGGGGCTTATTGATTGTGCATAAATTGTATTCCCTTGTTAGCCTGTGCCATGCACACAGGCTAAACCAGGACGAAATTTTCTGCTTAAAATGGACTTTTGCGTACAAGTGCGTTTCATTCAACAAAAAATACAGTGGATAAGCTGAAAGTGTTTTCCCTTCCTAATCAGGGCCTACAAAACTTTCTTTGAAGAAGCACAGTATTGGCCGTTTCCTCATCTGAAGTAATCAATTTTTCCCCTAATTTGACCAAAATGACCTCAAGACTGGAAAAATTCCCCACCAAAAATAATATCTAAACTTCGTATGAAAGTGAAAATTGTTTACTTATCGAGCCTTCTATTTTTTTCTGTGTCTATTTTCACGCGTTTCATTTGCTTTTATTTTCACAGCTTGCTTTAATTTTACGACACACATGTTTCATACATGTTTCATACAGACGCTTTACGACCAAAGTCACAGAAGTAAATACAAAAACCAACAAAAATGTTTGTGGCTACCCATTTTAATTTAGTTCTTGTATCAACTCCATTATCCAAATGAAATTAATATTTCTTAATTTCCCCGAATAAGAAAAACACGCACTGTTTTTCCCCTAAAAAAAGGCTGAGGCCCCTTCCCCAAAAAGGGTGTTTTAGCCCTGACTGATAAGCACATTTATTAAGCCCCATTTTTGCAGAGTGAACCTCATAAATGTTATAATTTACTACCTGTCATAAAATCAAACTTCTTACCATCCAGTTTCTGTGAAATAGAAGTCCACGAGAGCAGAAATTGCATTCTGTCGTCCCTTGTTAGACCATTTGGATTGAGGCCTCTTTTTAAACAAGCCTGAAACATTTGGAATATATGGCATTCTTTGATTACTAGATTTGCAAATGCGTTGTCAATCATTTGTTATCACTTGTATAACAATCTGGAATGTAAGAACAACTTAAAAAGATGATTCTACTTGACCACAAAGTCATGAGACTAGGTTTTCCTTTTTAATAATCTAATTCAATTAAAATAATTGCGTTAATCACAAGTAAGGCCTGCAGGAAAGAAGATATCTGCACACAAAACAGTTTTTTTTTCACCATTTTGAGAATATGATTCAGAAATATGGCGACGTTTTGACTTAAATTTGGAAATTAATGTTGTTGATTTTATGCTAACAAAAACTAGAAAATTGATAATAAAAGTGATGTCAATATTATATTTTCTAAGGTTCAACTTATAGAGCTGGATTTGGAGATAAATGCTATGTTTAGACTAATTATAAAAATGTTCTTTTTTGGAAACCTTTAATTGGAAATTTGTAGGTCCCTTTCAAAATATACAAATAATGTGTCTTAAAGCACAGGTCGAGATGTGTGTGCACTGTTTATCCTCATATTTATGTTATAGAGATAACTTAGACAAAATAACAACAAAATGTCTCTCCTTTTCGCAATTGGTTGCTGCACTGGCAACCATCTTGAGGATTTTGGTTGCCTTGCTGAAGAATAACAAGCCTAGAATCATGTACATATTGTGTTATGTGTATCTAATACTTAATATATTTTCTTTAAATTATTAAGCACCAATTTTGCCGAAATGACTGACGTTTAATGCATCATGTTTTGTTGTGAGCCGGAATTGACTCATTTGCTATGCCTTATTGATCCACAGTCGCCAAATTGTATACTATGTTTAATTGGATTGAGTTGTTTAATCTTTAAAAAAGCTAGTTCCCCTGCTTTTTAGCCCAGCTGTAACAAACTTTTGAAAATGAGTTCCCTAGGCTTAAATCTACTGGCCCCAGGCTAACGGGCAAACACAAAACCGTGTAAGGTATTCAGGATGTAAGATCTGACAGTGTATTGAACGCATTCAATTTTCAAGTCTGAAGCCATTAAAGGGACGTTTCTCGTTTTGGTAAATTGACAAAATAAAACAATTTAATATTTTGGAAAATTCTGTTGTTGTCGTTGTATTTGTTCATGCTACGCGGATTGCTTATATAAAGTATAAAATACATCTCTCATTGTATGAACACGGATCGGACAGTGGTCTAAACGATATACTTTTATTCCAGGGGTCAGTGGTTCGAGCCCAGTTGAGGGTAACTATTTTGTTTCTCTAACTTTATTATTGTTTTTTAATGAAGCGTTTAAGATCCAATGTTTACATTTATCAATATTAAGCATTTAATGACAAACTGTGAAAAGGTCAATTTTAAATGTTTACCAAAAATGTCACAAGGTAAAAATTTAGAGCTCATTGGTTGTTTACTTGATTTATAAATGATCTTGTTGATTTGCATTGTTAGCGAGGTTACTTTGAAGTTATCACTTTTATCTTTTTTCAAATCATTAATAGAAAAGATAATTTAAGCTTCATTTCGGGAAAACTGGGCTTAATGCATATGCATTTTTTTTCATTCCAGTACCAGATACTCTCTACAAAAGAAAAACACCATAAAATAAGAAAGTTTCGTCCTAGATTAACGTGTGTGCATTGAACAGCAAAATCAGTGTGCACAGTCTAATATATGACACCACTTATTTGACATACACTAATCCCCGTTTTCCCTGAAAGCAGCCAATATGTACAGATTTCAATGACAAACTGACAAATGTTGTCGCACAAGCTGTTACAAACTATTGATTTCAAACACATTCACTATCTGCAGTGTAACAGTGTTGAAGTATAAACAGGCAGATGCGGTGGTTATCGTTCTTAGCGTCGTTAAGAGCATACCGACTTGCAACACATATTACTTACCTAAATTGTCCGCAAGCGAACAACTAAAAATGTAACAACAAAAATGAAAAAATCTTTCATTAGGAGACTCTTTCTTAAGCCCGATATGATCGCAGTTTAGGCCTCATGATAGATTTTTGCAATACTATTTGTAGCTAGCGCAATATATAAAGATATAAATCAGGAGTAAAGGACTTGCTTGTTTTTGATAGCGAACAAGTAGTAAAAAAAACACCACTATAATACCGTGCGACAGGTTTATAGCAAATCCATCTTTCAAATGGCTTTCTCCACTACCCTGATACTTTCATCTGTGCACCAACAGCGTCCTGTGTCGCGGTCTCCCAATGTGTTGCAGGCGTTTGTGGAAAAGCTCTGCTATTTGAAAATAATGAAACAGTAAATATGCAACTTTTAATAAGTGCTTTACATAGAACAATGACGGTATGGCTCAAAATCAATATAAAGGTCTACATAATTTCTGATTTCAATTAACTGAGGATTGTAAAACATACATGTTTGAAAAAGCAGATATAGACAGAATGACGTATATATAATAGTCAGAACTATTTGCTCTGTTTCTGTATGTGTCTAACATTTGATAAATACATAATAAATGCTCTTTAGTATACTGGTTCTGTCAAAGACATATCTAATATAATCATAGTTGGATAGCAAACTATTTGTCAGGGACTCCACACTTCATTTCTAAAAAGGTAATGTGTTTTTTTAAAATATAATGCTGTACACAAATGGATACTAGAAGCATTTTAAAGAAAAAAAACACACTAGATGCACGTAGGAAAAACGTAGTATAACTAATAACAAATGCCAGACTCTTAAAGCCCTTTGAGGTAGTGTTGCCTTAAAGACACCTAATGTGCTGCACTATGTAACTGTTCGTAGTCGGGGCACACACATGCATAACATTAGTAAATTTGATAAAATGTGCATGAAAAACATCGTAAATCCATTCAAGCAATAGTTAGATTTTTTTTAACTGAATTAAGTACATGTTTTTTTTACAATCTGACAATGTACATGAATGTCAATAGCAGAACATTTTACTTAAGCTGGCGACCAAACAATTTAACAAAATTCGTATCTTTTTCAAATGTCGATTACGTATATGTTGACCCAGTGGGAATGTTTTATCAGGAAAGTTTTCAACAAGATAAATTCTCTGAGCTTAAGAGTACATCGTTATTACAACTTAATACCAAAATCGGGTGAAGAACACTCAATATACAATTTTGGTTAGCGTCTTATCAAGAAAACCCACCGCACACGATGCTACTTTATAGATAAAAGCTGGCAATTAATCAGACACGGACTTTATTTCAATGCTGTGTCATCTCGGTTAAGCTGTGATAGATCACGTACGCCTACATGATAATACAGGACATGTTTTTAGTGGTTTAACTTGTTTGCTCTGTCTTATGTATTTAGAAACAGGACCAGGAGTATTATGCCTGCGCTGTATACCTAGGCATTCAAAAGATGTGTGTGATAGTTTGTAATAGATGACTTTATCATACTTCAATTTAAAAATAAAATTCATGAAAATGAGGTCTTTAAGTTTAAATATATTATACTAAGATGCACAGTCTGACAATAGGTGTATCAATATAATATCTGTATAGTATTATGAAAGTTAATAAGTAATTACTTTTTAATAAGTCGACAAAAAAGTCCCATACAATCTATATAAACAATTAACACAATCTAAAGATAATTATCTCCCACTGAAATTTCAAAAGAAGTGCAACCAAGTGTTCTCCTATTTTAAGCGTGATATGATATCGTTTTTTAACATTTAAATTTTAGTAATGTTTTAACTTTTATATATCATTCCAATTTAATTTTATCTTAAGCATGGATGATATCTAGAGGAAAAGGAAAACAATATTTTGCCAGATGAACAATCGAGTTTTATAGTGTGTATGCATACAGAAGAAAAATGTTAAAATAATCTACTTTCTGTGCATTTTTTCAAATTGTTTGATAGAAATGTTTCCAATATTATCAAATGCCTGAAATGTGTTCTTAATTTTTGAATTTCATTTGAAAAGCTTTTGCCATTTCAATTAATTACGAAATTATCTGTTGGAGCCTTTAACGATCTTTTGGAAACTGGAAGGTCCACTATAAGAGTAGATATAATGTTGGATGGCACTTTGGTAAACTTTGAGATCATAACTGTTATTTCCACATATTTGTGTTTTCTTGAAATAATACAATTGTGGTGTAGTCTTGTGTTGTGGGGAAAGCTCAAGAACACAAAGAAAACCCCAGAACCAGACTTAATCACTGCCAGGTGTGAAGAATGTTTACAAATCTCCAACACTAACCGGTCACCTAAAATCAACAAGTTATTGTCAGTCACGGTCAAATCATGTATCGCAACCGTGATTGCAATTGTTGCGTAGATACGGTAGGGTTCGTGTAGATAACGTATTGATAACGTGTTGGCCCGTGCTTTTCATGTGCTATCTATGTATCTGCCGTGTTGGTCCGAGACCGTAAGCGTGAGTTTGATAAAAGGGCAATATTCCCTTTAAATACGAAACATTTATTTTAACTATTCAAAATTGTTCCTTCTTTTGAAGCAGATGTGTATCTAGTAAAATGTTATATTGATGAACTCGTTAAAACACATTTGTATGAGCAATTACACAAGCAATACATATTTGTCAAGCAACAATTCAATGAATACTTTATCAAAGATAAACTAATTTTCTATATGAATGTACTATATACAGCGTCAATATGCCCTTTTTAATCATTTGATCAAAATATGGAATTAAAATAAAACGTTAGCATAAACTATTAAACCAATTAAACGCCTTAAATGTTATAAATTGAGATTATACGATTTTGTCAAATATTTAAGATTGTTTATATCAAATATGTCAAAAACTTATTCGAAATATATTTCAATAAAAATTAAAATAAAAGTTAAAAAAAACAAGTGCCGAAAAATGCGAAATAATCCAGATATTTTATTCTGAAATCGAAAATGTCTGTACAGTCGAACTCGCCAGCATGTATATCATGCATGAAGGATGTGAATCTATATTTAGTTTTACGGATCATTTTAATTTCCTGCAACGATATCTATTCATATGACACACAAATACTAACTTCGATCCTAATAAAAAGACGAATGATTCGACTATTGTAGGGAAATATGTACGAAATATCTTCGTCACAATCGGCTCGGGGCACTTATTTGTCTTTGATACATTTTATAAAATTCGTCGTCAATATATAATTGTTTTTGCCTATTTTGTGTTATTATTACATATTTTTATAAATATATTATAATATAACACATGTAAAAATCGTATAATCTCCTTTTAACTAATATAAAATGTGTCAAAAACTTATTCTACGTATATTTCAATACAAATTAAATAAAAGTTAAGAAAAACAAGTGTCAAAAAATGCGGAATAATCCAGATATTTAATTCTGAAATCGAAAATGTCTGTACAGTCGAACTCGCCAGCATGTATATCATGCATGTAGGATGTGAATCTAAATTTAGTTTTACGGATCATTTCAATTACCTGCAACGATATCTATTCATATGACACACGAATACTAACTTCGATCCTAATAAAAAGCCGAATGATTCGGTTATTGTAGGAAAATATGTGCGAAATATCTTCGTCACAATCGGCTCGGGGCACTTATTTGTCTTTGATGCATTTTATAAAATTCGTCGTCAATATATAACTGTTCTTGCCTATTTTGTGTTAGTGTTATTTTTATATTTTTTATAAATAAATTATAATTAAACACATATAAAAATCGTATAATATCCATTTAACTGTTAACCACTGTAAAATGGTCAGTGTGACAGTACAGTTTGAAGCCACCTACTACCTTCCCACGACTTACGCGACAATAATACTAGCTAAAGATTGGTTTCATAACAACATGATAGTTAGGTTATATAGTTACATAGTTAACTGGTCCTTGGTAAAACACAGATGGGCCGCATATTAGTAGAGAGATGACCGCACTCTTAGTTGTACATCTTTTTTGCTTCTCTTAAGTTTAAAATCTTTTAAAAAATGAAGGGTTAACTTGTAACCAGCATTTGTGTTTGCAGAATAGGTTTCTATATTAGCAGTGATAAACTAAGTATTTTTACTTGCTAATAGAAAGTGCAGTTTGTATTTAACTGCAAGACTACATAAAATAGAAAAGGGGGCTTCCTTTTCTCAGTCTGATAATGGGAAAGGTTAGGGTTTTGTTCATGACGTTGTATGAAGTACCTGCAATATATACATTTTTCATTCCGACTTTTACTGTGAAAAGTGTGACAAATTATTCTTAGGAAAAGTAATGACTTACATGATTATTTGTTTACAGGACATAGTGTCCTTGGAAAGGAACTTCTAAAATCTGAGAAGTAGCAGTTTTGAGAACAATTGTCTCAATTACTCTACATTTGCCCTGTACTTAACCGGTAGCCTGTATGCGGCTGTATATAAGACAGGTAATTTCAAATTAATATTTTAAATTGCATCCCACAAGATAGCAGGTCTGATTTATCTTATCAAAACCTGATACAGCAATTGATTGATCTGAAGTGGACAAACTATCGACAGTCTAAACCTTATTAAAAAAGAGCGTTTACTTATCGACTTATAGGACTTCAAAGGAATCAATGTTTGCATATGAACCCAATGAAGAAGGTCGCTTTTAGCTAACCATAAAAACTCTTTATATTATGTTACCTTCACGATGAATGATTTAATTTTCGGAAAGAAATTGACTTGACATGTGGGCTACTTTAATAAGATACTTCTTAGATATCCTTTTAAGTGACACGCTCACAGGTATTACACCCTGGTGTACAGTCAGAGGGAAACATTATATGATTCAATTCGAAAAGCAAACATATGTTAACATATGATTTTATTCTCATTTAGACCTGACTACATTAGTACTTACTTGATCATGAAGGACAAATGGTGAGCTTTCTGATCACCCATGTCCGGCGTTTTGGGTTTTGTGGTGTTTGTTGCCAACTTTAAGCTCGTTAGCATTCTTGAGGACACATTGTTATCAAAATCTTTGATTTCAAGTTTTGTTAGAGTCCATTGAGTTTTAACAAAGAAATGGGCCTTTGAATTTATATTTTTTTCTGATATAACCCTTTAAAGAATGTTTTTCCGAAACATTTTTTAAATCACATAACGATAATGACTGTCCACCAACACTCTTGTATGTATCTTGTGGCATTTAGCAGTGTATCTGTGTATGATCGACAGATATATAGTGAAACATTTGCAAACTCTCAAGTAGTCACATTTTTAGTCCAATATTCATGCAACTTGGTCATAACATCTGTTCTTATGATAAATGGGCCGAGTTTGCAACTGGGTTGAAAAATAATCTAGATCACCAGGTCAAATTTTAAAAAGGCTTGTTTACACTCAATAAGTCACTTTCAGTTAACTCTGCATGACACATTGTCAGAACATACATTTTCTTCTAACAACTTGGCATAGTTAGAAAATGGTTGTTGTCGATTGAGGTTCGGATAGTTTTCATTATATGGCTAAAGTGAAACCTTGTTAATAGTCTAAAAACAATTTTTAATTGTTTTGATCCTTTGGGTCTCAGGTGAGCACCTTAAGGTCAATTGCACTTTTTGCAACTAAAGCCCTAAGTTTAGGTCAATTCTACTTGGCTTTGTGGAATTTGCTTGAACGATCACAAGTGAAACAACTTCATGTGCAGGTGATAGAAAAGAAAGGAATCTTTGCTGACATCTATTTTGGAAGAAATATGGCACTTTGTCATTTCTATATCCGTGGAAACAAAGTGTGTGGCTGGAGTCACCTCTTGGGTTGGCTGCGGGGTCCTGGTGGTCGGTTAGTTGATTGGACTGTCACGCTGTACATATTTTCTTTGTGATGAGAACTTGTCTCTCAGTTTAGTTTTTATCGGTTCGTGTATTTCTTCATATTTTTTTGATGAGCTTTGTAATGTTGGGACAAATTTTGGATACTCTGTCAGTTTTTTGTGATTTAACAAGACACTTTTTAGATCAGTGTATTAAAATAGCGTAGACAAAAAAAAAGCTTCAATAATCTAACGAAAAGCCAATATATTTAAAATTCGTTGGGTTTGTACTGTTCATAAAATCTCATTAAGTGTAACAAATTTTGCGTTGTATTTTTAGATATGGTCATAAATGTGTTAAAATGAACAAATAACCATAGGATAACTTGTAAAACATTTTTGAGACATTTCAGTTGTATGTTGTAATATAGTTATTCATATAAATTAGAAAACATTATTTTCCCAATAATTAATGAAGCCATCGTGAAGTATTTCATGTTTTCTTTTACATATTTGCCCCAAGTATTTTGGCAAAACTAAATACTTGAACAATTAACTATAAGGGGTGAGATTTTTCCTTTTTGTTTTACACGGCGTTTCAAAATACCTGCTTATGTAGTATGTAGCCATTTACTTTACTCTAACCCTTATGCTAACGGGATACTTTAATCTTGATAAGCAGACGATGTATTCCATAAATCAATCTTACGGAGGTTCCGAAGATAGTCGATGTATCACGATTGGTGGTACTTAACACTTATTTGGTTTTCAGTGTTGATTTTAATTACTTGGACTGATTTACTTTTCAATCTAACTATATGCTTGTGTTCCATGGACTTCTTTTCAGAAATATACAGTAACTATTTAACTAAAGAATTTCTAATTGATACACAGAAAAACATCTAGTAAATACCCTCATGTGATTTGAGAAAGTAGCATCACATATTACAAACTACAAATCTTTGCAATGCACCTTAAACATTAAATGCCAGGGTTTATAAGCGTCTGATTAAGTTTGAATGTTTATGCAAATACTAATATACATTTAACATTCAATTTTATTTTCTAATTTACCATGCCCTTTTATTATCTCCATGCTTTATGAAAAGAGTGGGGATATTGTGGTTATCTCCGCTGTCTGTCCGTCCGTCCGTCCGTACTGGCCACTATCTCCTCCTCCACTATAAGCACTAGAACCTTGCAACTTACACACATGGTAGCTATTAGCATATGTGCGACCCTGCACTATTTGGAATTTTGATCTGACTCAAAAGTTATGGGGGTTGGTGTGGGGCCTGGTCATAGATTTTCACTCAATTTTTTTCTTATTTTACATTAACTTCTTCATTTCTACACCTATTTACTTCAAATTGATACTGAACATCTCTTATGACAATACGGTCAATCTCAACTATGCATGGCCCCATTACCAACCCTGGTGCGCCCCGCCCACATAGACCACGCCCACCCACAATTTTGTTTTAACATAACTTCTTCACTTATTCACCAATTGACTTCAAATTAATACTGAATATATCACGGCCAAGATCCCGAGCTATTTCACCATAATTACAATCAAAGCCATATTGGCGGTCAACACCCCGAGCTAATTTATAATTAAATTCCAAGCCAGATTGGCAGTCAATACCCCAAAGCTATTTCAGCATAATTAAAACCCCAGCCAGTTTGGTGGTCAAGATCCCAGTCTATTTCAGCATGATTGAAACCCAAGCCATTTTGGATGTCAAGACCCCGAGCTATTTCGGCATGATTAAAATCCAAGCCAGATTTGCGGCCAAGACCCCAAGCTATTTTAACATAATTTAAATCCAAGCCAGTTTGGTGGTCAAGATCCCAAGCTATTTCAGTATTATTAAAACCCAAGCCATTTTAGGCGGTCAAGACCCCAGGCTCTTTCAGTAAAAATAAAATCCAAGCCAGTTCAATGGTCAAGATCCAGAGCTATTCAGCAAATCCAAACCAGATTGGCGGTCAAAAGCCTTGTAATTTTAGCATAAGTAAAATCAAAGCAAGTTTGGTGGTTAGGATCCCGAGCTATTTCGGCACATATAAAAATCCAAGCCAAATTGGCGGTCAAAACCCCAAGCTTTTTCAGCATAATTAAAAATTAAGCCAGTTTGGTGGTCAAGATCCCAAGCTTTTTTCGCATTATTAAAATCCAAACCATTTTGGATGTCAAAATCCCGAGCTATTCCGGCATAAAAAACATCCAAGCCAGATTTGCGGTAAAGACCCCGAGCTACTTAAGCATAATTAAAATCTAAGCCAGAAGACCCCAAGCTATTTCAGCATAATTTAAATCAAAGTCAGTTTGGTGGTCAATACCCCGAGCTATTTCATCGTCATTAAAATCCAAGTCAGATTGGTGGCCTTGACCCAGACTATAAAGCATAATTTAAATCCAAGTCAGTTTTGTGGTCAAGATCCCAAGCTATTTAAGTATTATTAAAACCCAAGCCATTTTGGCGGTCAATACCCCTGGTGTTCAGCATTTTCAAAATACATGCCAGTTTGGTGATCAAGATCCCAAGCTATTTCATTATCATTAAAATTCAAGCCAGTATGGTGGTCAAGATACCGAGCTTTTGCAGCATAATTAAAATCTAAGCCAGTTTTGTAGTCAACACCCCAAGCGATTCAGCCGTATTAAAATCTAAGCCAGTTTGGTGGTCAAAATCCAGAGCTATTTCAGCATATTTAAAATCCAAGCCACATTACCCACCCCTGGGCCCCGCTATTATCACTAGAACATTGAAACTTAAACACATGGTAGCTTGCGGCGTGGGGATACGCGTAGGCCTCTGCCGCGCCATTTCTAGTTTAAACATTTTGTTAATTGGAAATTATATACATATAAGTAGTGTTATTTAATACAATATACGGTAATTCATAAAAAAATGCAGTGAATGAGAGTGCATTAATATATTAAGCCCAAGTCTCGTCAAATGGTTAATGCTGTGTGTTTTAGCATACACGCCATACGTCCTGGATTGTTCGGAATTGTCCAGGAAATGAGAAACGTTACCAGCAGTCCCGGAAATGTGTCAAATGTCCCTAATTTTAAACAATCCGCATAAACAAGTACCATATCTTAGGCTTAACTGCACCTCGAATCTGTGTTCCCACTAATCCGCAGCGTCTCAATGACAATGCCTATCCGAATAGATGACTACGCTTCGTGTCAAAATCGATCAATTAACAGGGGTCCAGTTATCATATCGATTGTCCCACGTTTGCAGACAAACCGAAAAGGCGGCATTGTTTAATGTGGTTGTTCATTGGCTTTAATAAACTACGTTATAATTTCCCGCTGCGTAAGGGCAAAGGAGTTGTTCACACATCTGAAGTCCAACATCGTTAAGTAAAAAAATCAATGCAGGTTATGTTCGCATGTTTAACGGACAAAGAATTTGAGTAAAAAAATAAGCATATACAATCGTCATCCTGCATAAACACTTCGTAGCACAGAGAAAATTTGTATGCGGCCTTAGATACGCCCATGCTATTCCTGCAAATGATGTGACATGTACACAAACACAATTTGGTGCTCTTTTCTAACACGAAAAACACGTGGCTTGTATCTAGTAACGAAAGTAGTAATGTTTAATTGACGATACTAGATCTAGTGTATTTCGGATAGGCTTTCGAACTTAGCAATTTACGATGTGAAAAAAATGCGTACCAAAAATGCATATATGTCTATATATATCGCTTTATGAATTTATGTCCCAGAATATTCCTGGTGTCAGTGTGTTGAGTGTGAAATGCAATCAACCCAAAGATTAAATAGACAAGCACAATAATATTAAATGCTTCCTCTACACATATTTGGAACCTGTATGTGTATATCAACTGTAAGGGCAAAGTACACATGGTTTAATCATACCATGTTCTATAAATGGGAAAACAAATAGATAAAGTCAGATACTATTTCAATTATCTTGCGTTCACTTCAACTAATGATATGCATTATCTCCTGTTGTAAAATCATCTGACACGAATACAACTTAGACAGGTAAAATGCTAGAACATCCATAGAGCATTATGGGTTATCGTCCTCATTTTTTTCATCGAATTATCTTTGGTCAGATTGTTTACTTTAAATATTTGTCTTAAAGGGACCTTTTTCAGATTTCGGCATATATTCAAGTTTGTCAGTAAATGCTTTATATTGATGAATGTAAACATTGGATTCAAAAAGCTCCAATAAAAAGCAAGAATAATATTAAAGAAAGAAAAAAAGTAACCCTTAACTGGGCTCAAAAACTGACCTCTTGAGTATTTCAATCGTTTCGCGTTGCCACACTATATTATTTTCAGGTTTTTAAATCGTCAAAAGATGCATATAATAGATATTGTAGAGCCTGGTAAATATTACGTATTACAATTTCCTCACAAATATCATAACTACATTAAAAATTTGCAAATCTCATAAAATTTTGTTAAATCTTGTCTATTTACCAAATCGTGAAAAGGTCCGTTTAAACTAAGATAACTAAAATATAGGATTGAATCAGCTAAGTTCCAAACAAAATATAAAACAGTCTTTGTACTGTTATTTTTACTCTGTTTTAAGTGTGGTAAGTTTGTTATCAGTACTTTTACATTTACATGTATAATACAATAATTCAGTCAATGTGTTTGCTGCATAATACAACTACATGGGGTCAATGTGTTTGCTGCATAGTACAACTACATGAGGTTAATGTGTTTGCTGCATAATACAACTACATAAGGTCAGTGTGTTTGCTGCATAATAGAAATGAATCAGTTCAATGTGTTCCCTGCATAATACAAATATTCACCCCCACCCAAAACCACTTTACGCAAATGCATTTAACACCATTTTCCAAGAGCACAGTTGATATATGTGTCTTATTGCAGGACGGCAGTGAGCTCGTCCAGGAAATTGAGAGAGACACATCGTCGCTTTATTGCTACAGTAGTGCTCTGCTCTATCTCAACTTTTTTTTAAAAATGAGTTTGTTTTATATCGATGTGTTCGTGAGAACGAGATCTTTAATATGATGTAATCGGATTCAATATTCAGTCATCACAGAACAAATTTTTCGATTCCACTTTGCTCTATCTCCCACATTTTAATAAGTGAGAAATTAAAGGTTAAACATTTAAATGCATTTTTTTTTCTGAATGAAAATGGTAGTAAGAGCACTAAATCAATCTCGTCTTTTTATTAACCAATTAAGCGGTTGCGCGAACCAAAGTGTTAGCTGGGTTTAACACTTTAACATATTTTTTAAGACCATGAAGCATTTAGATTAAGCACTGTATTTTTCTGTATTTGTTCTTGATTGTGACGATTTTTAAAACCATGTTCAAACGCGAAACTAATCACATATCAGCTGTGAGACACATGTATAAAAGTGTGTACTTCTTTGATTTTATTTATACTAACATTTTGGAGGAATGGCGCCCATTGTTGCAAACCGACGAAAACTCTGCTTATTATTGGTGCGTGAAGGTTGATGCTTAAAGTGTTGTCACAGATTAACCTGTGCAGTTCGCACAGGCTAATCAGGGATAATACTTTCTGCTTTTATGGTAGTTTGTGTTTAAAAGAAGTCTATCCTAGTGGTTAATCCACTTTACACCGAAAGTGTTGACTCTGATAAGCCTGTGCAGACTCCACATCCGGGACACTTCACAAACATGCATTAAGTAAATTGTGCTTCCAAAAATGGGTCCAAAAGTTTATTGTGTACACTTTTTATTTTGCCTCAATTTAAACTGTAAATAATTGTTTCATGTGTATGAATGTATTGTATAAGTGTGTTTGTCTTTCTTTTAATAGTTTTATATTTTCATGTTATTTTGTCCCCAGATTGATAAACATAAACGATCTTTAATAAATTTGAGCCTTCTTTATTATTGTCTATAATATTTAGTTAAGATCGAATATGTATACAGTGTTGATAAAATCCGGGCTTTAATATTGCATATAATTTTTTTAATAGTATTCTTTTTTAAATAAGCATCTTTTCACCTGCATGTCACTGTAACACTGTAGCCAGACATAAAATCACATCCTTAAATTTATCATAAAAAATTTTATTCAAAGAATAATGTTCACGCAGTATGTCTAAGAAAATATTATCTCGTTCGATAAAATGTTACAGGACAGAAGAAATAGCTTATCTTTGTGACTGAGTTTAAACAAAGTTCTCAGTAAATATTCAGAAACTTCTTGAATGTAAACAATGTCAGCCCCTACAATGACACCATAGGGGTCAGGATAGTTGCCAAGGTCCTTTGTCCAATCCAAAACACGAATCTTTGTTCTGATTGAATTTTCAGGCAAGTTTTGAGAAATCTGTTTATCTCAGATAGTCTAAAACCTCACGGTGGGTTATCTTCACATGGCTGTCTGAAAACGCAAAACACTGCAGTATCTTTTAAAATGCTGTAATCACTAAAGTTACTGTATTCCATAAAAATGTATATAGACGTATACGATAAATAACTTAAAAAATATCTGACACTGCAAGACATGGTGTGTGTGGGTTTCCTTTACTGGAATGTTCAAATCAGGCTCATCGGATCAAAACGAATTAGGCACGAGAGGACACGTGTTACTTAATAAAATTGTCTCTAAATGAAATGCTTATTTGTGAAAATTACATTCATTACAGCTAGATTGAAGGCCTATATAGGCTTTCAAGTGGTATACTGTTTAAAATGCTTCATATTTTACCCATGTAATCGATGCAACTTAAAGAAATTTTTCTTCTTGCTTTATTGATTTAACGCAGCCTCGAGTTGAAATATTTCCTTTTGTATACCCAAGTAAACCATTGGCAAACTCAGGTTTAACCATGTGGTTTTATCTTACCATTCGATTCACAGATTACATAGTTACTTTGTTTACTTAAGTTTAAACCTTCAAACAGACAGGCGTTTTATATTTGTTTCATATTGGTAATGTTATGCATAACTTGTTTACGGGCTTTGGACAATTGGATGGGCGAGATTTGTTGAGCTGTTTAATTTAGCTGACAATCATTAAGAGGCACTAACATATTTAAGTTGAATCAAAGGTAAAGGGATCCTAAGCTGCCGTGTTTGTGAAAATTAATTTAGTAAAATGGCAACCTTTTCACAATCCTCCATAGACAAGGGATCTGACATTACAAAAAGCTTTTCACAATCCACCATTGACAAGGGATCTGACATGATCCAAGACTTCTTGTGCTCGACCTGCGAAGAAAAAAAACTGGATAAATTTGCTGATTTCTACTGTGAATCTTGTGTGAAGTTTTACTGTGGAGAATGTGTTAACATGCACAACAAGTTGTTTACAAAACATACCCCCTATGGAAGAGGAGCTATGAAGAAATGGCCAGTGGCCAAGAAGGTTGAAGATTTTCTTCTAAAATGTGATGTCCATAAAGAAAAAAGCCTGAAAATGTATTGTGATGAACACAGTGAGCTGTGTTGCACAAATTGTGCATTCCTTAATCACAGGTATGTTAATATATTGTTTCTTCATTTTAATTATAGAAAAAAAACAATACCATTACAAAAATGCAGGGTTTTTAATCTTTGTTGCAAGAAGGTAACATTATAAGCAAAATCATTTTATGCCCCTGAATGAGGGCATATAGTGATCAGACTGTCCGTCTGTCCATCTTTCCGTCACACTTTGCGTTTAGCTTTCAACAAATGGTCATAACTTCTATGTCACTTGAGATATAACCTTCATATTTAGTGTGCATGTGTATATGGACAAGGCCTTTCCATACGCACACAAAATTTTACCACTGTGACGTTGATCTTGAACTTAGGGTCCGGGTATAAGTTTCGAAATCAGCGTAAAAAATTTACATCTGTGACCTTGATCTTGAACTTTGAGTCCGCGTTTAGGTTTCGAAATCTGCGTTAAGTTTTCGAAAATTGCTCATAACTTCTATGTCCCTTGAGATATAACCTTCATATTTTGTATGCACGTGTATATGGACAAGGCTTTTTCAAACCCATACACATTTTTACCCCTGTGACCTTGACCTTGAGCTTAGGGTCCGCGTTTAGGTTTCGAAATCTGCGTTTAGGTTTCGAAAATATGCATAACTTCTATCAAAGCGTTTATAGGGGGCATATGTCATCCTATGGTGACAGCTCTTGTTTATAATATCAATGAAATATTTTTTATTTATTTCAAGAAACTATTAACTTTTGCATGTACAGTAATTATAAATAGAAGACTGCAGTTTAAAGCCTTCTTAGTAAATCACTAAATGGGGCTTTGAATACCTCCAGTAATATAACTGATGAAATAAATACTTAGGTTTGAGATTTCATATATATAAATGTCTTTATATATATATATATATATATATATATATATATATATATATATATATATATATATTATATATATATAGTGCCAGTTACGCGGTCTCGGTAGTTTTTAGACTATACTTACGAGCTCAGTATTAAAAACGGGGTCAGTATACAACCCCGCGTTCTAGGCCCCTTTAATTATTATGAAGGGGTGTAGGGGAGGTAATTCGATCAAATGTCACATTAAGGTCTTAAATCAAAAACCACAATCACGTCTGAAATTGAAATTTTATATACCTCGCAATTAATGTCGCTATATATTTTCTTGTATAAGACGTTAAATAAATGATGTATTTATATATAATAATATATTAGGTACCCTTATATATCTTAATTTGTGTTAATATCGGATAAAAAAAGGGTATGGAGATACAACCCCATGACCTATTTCTAAATCAGAGACCCTGTAACTGGCCATATGTGTGAATATATTGCTGGACTCTTAATGCTGGACTTTATAATCAATCTCATTCTGATGTTGCCAAAGTACTTAAAGATTCCCATACCAAAGCTTTAAAGAAAATATTTTAGTATTAATTATAGTTTACAGTGTTTTTAATTCTCTTTTCTTTCAGACTCTGCCAAAAGGTAACTCTTATATCCGACAAAGTGAAAGGTCAGTCCACAGACCTTCAAAAACTGTCCGTTTCTTTCAAAACTATTCTGGAAGAAATAAAAAAACTTCAATACAACCAAGAGGCTAGCATTCAATATGTTCAAAGTTCATATGATGAGCAGTTATACACGATACAGGAAACTCGCCAAAAAATAAACTCAGCCTTAGACACAATAGAACAGAAGACACTGAAGGAAATGAAAGATACTCTGACCAAACTACAAGCCTCTTCCAAAATTGCTGTTGACAAATGTATCAGGCTTCGGGATGAATTGCAACAACTTCGAGACGCAATACAGGATATAAGTGATAAAAGCAAACTGGAACTATCCTTTATAGCCAACAGGAAATGCATGGATAAAATACAGCAGTCTGAAACCTATCTGAAGGAAAATTCCATTAAGGCTAAAGATTCAATAACATTCCAGCCTAACCATGAAATTATACAGTACTTGTCTAAACTGTCTGGTCTTGGACAGATTGAACACAGTACTCAGACATTGATGGGACAAGGGAATCCAAACAAGGTAATCACTGTGCAGGGTAAGTCTGAACACAATGTGAACATATCAAGTGATTCACAAATATACAGTATCACAGCCATCTGTGTTCTACCAGACAGAAAGGTCCTGGTTGTAGACAGTGATAATGCGAATGTCAAGCTTCTTGACCAGCAGTACCAGGTGGTGAGTCACTGGAGTGCTACTGGCAGTCCATGGGGTATGTGTGAGATCACACCCAGTGAGGTGGCTGTGACTCTTAATTGTCCATGTTATGAGGTCCAGTTCATCACAGTAAACAACAGGCAGCTGGTGATGGGGAAAAAGCTTCAGTTACAACATTTTTGTAGAAGTATTGCTTTCCACCAAGGAGACCTGTATATTACTTCTGGTACTGCCCTGTACATGTACAAACTCAGTGGGAAATTTATCAGCAAGATGTATGAGGATACATCAGGTGATCTGACACTGTCAGTGACAGGTAAGAATAGCAAAATTATGACATTTATATTTTACGTTGAATACAAAGCTATAGAATGTAGCATCATTGCATTATTCCAGCCACAGTTAAGAATGCAATGTCACGTTTAGTTCATTCAGTGTATGACATGTCTATAAATGAACATTAATGTGTTTTTAAATTACTGTTACCTTTAGTCAATAGTTTTCGGTGTATTTGAAATGTTCAACAATTGAGTATGGACTTGTTAAGAAAACAACTGTCTTTTATTATTGATCAAGAAACTATATATAATATTTAAATTTCAGAAACAAAAATACTTTAAAGTTACTTATATGTATGATTGTCATGTAAAATATCTCAATATATGTTTCATTAACATTGCAATCCTGTGTATATGTATGGATAATCTATAATTACTGCATGTAGTTATATCACCTGACACATTTTTCAGTGTAAATATTTCCTTCTGTGTTGTTGTTGTAGACATCAATTCTTGAAGCACCAGTCACATGCAAACATCCCAAACATTGAGCAAAAACAAAGCACTGGAACAAAACTTCCTGCCAAACCTAGTTAATGATTTTTATTGGATTTTAATGCAGACCTTAATCATTTGTTGCATAATTTATTGTATTTAACAATATACAATTAATACAGTTTTAGCGAGATTTGTTATCAATTGCTATACATATTATTTAATTGCTTGATGCTACTCTGTATTGCAGTAGACAGTTGTGCTGTGAGTCCCACAGGGGACAAGTTGTACATCACTAACTACTCCAAGCACGAGCTTCTTATCCTGGCCAGGGATGGGTCAGTCCTGGTCACCTTTACTGACCCAGCACTGGACTATCCAGCTCGTGTAAATGTGACACCTTCCGGGCAAGTGCTGGTATGTGGAGGCTATTACCCCAACTACTATATCATACAGTTGGACAGTGAGGGAAAAAGGAAGCTGGCCACTCTTGCTACGGAGAAGGATGGAATGGGTGACCCATGGTCAATCTGCTACAACAGACACACCTCTTGCATAATTGTCGGACTTTTGAAAAACAACAGCATCCAGGTGTTCAAAGCACTATAGTGTTTTTTAACAAGCATCTTGTTTTATTATTCAGATTATTTAAATTGGCCATGATAATATGCTGTTCTACAATTAGAGCATATTGATATGGTACCATAACAATGATAGTATTTATAAAAAGTATATGTGAACATTATAAGTGCTATGAATGTATTAAGTTGTTAAATCTATGAACATTCTTTGTGTATTTCTATTTCACTTAACACGTTAAAATGATTTTAGTTAAAAGAATAATTTATGTTATTTACCTGACATCAAAATCACACTCAATTTATGAATATTGGCTGTCATTTCTTTAAGCCTGAACGTGGAGTGCTAAAGGTGACAAATCTTAATCATCTAGTCAATATCTAGGCCTAGTTTGAATCTGGATCACATGCAACAAAAAACTCGATCACTAAGTTAATTCTTCAAATAGCCTTGATACCAGTTTAGAGGCCAAATTTATGACTCATTCATGATGCTACCTGAAAATATTGCCACGTGTACAATGGTGTTGTTGCATTTGTATATGAGCCTTGATCTGGGAAAACGGGGCTTAATGCACCTTGCTCTGGGAAAATGGGGCTTAATGCACCTTGCTCTGGGAAAACGGGGCTTAATGCACCTTGATCTGGGAAAACGAGGCTTAATGCACCTTGATCTGGGAAAACGGGGCTTAATGCACCTTGATCTGCGAGAACGGGGCGTAATGTAGTGTCCTTCCAGATTAGCCTGTCCAGTCAACACAGGTCAATCAGGGCGACACTTTCTGCCTTAACTGGATTTTCGCCTGTGTGGATTGCCAGTTTTTCCAGAACGATGCTCAAGTGTTTATGTTAATATATAATATTGACACATATACATAGCCATTGCAATGGCATAAATAGTCAAATATGTACATACATTGTTCATATATTTTCTGTTCACATATTTCTAGTTGAATTTGGCTGCGTTATTTGACTCTTTATTCATATCAGAAATATTATGCATTATATAAATGTATACCAAGCAGTATACAAAGTAGATGTGGTCAAGTGTGGGGCCTTATACACCTTATGTGTGATCAAGTGTGGGGCCGTATACAAAGTATATGTGATCAAGTGGGGGCCTTATACAAATTAGTGTGATCAAGTGTGGGGCCTTATACAAAATAAATGTGATCAAGTGGGAGGCCTTACTCAAATTAAGTGTAATCAAGTGTGGGCCCGTATACAATGTGAGCATGATTAAATGTGTGGCCTTATTCAAAGTAAGCATGATTTAGTGTGAGGCTTTATACAAAGTGAGTGTGATAAAGTGTGGGACCTTATACAAATTAAGTGTGATTAAGTGTGGGGCCTTATACAAAATAAGTGGGATTAAGTGTGGGGCCTTATACAAAGTAAGTGTTATTAAGAGTGGGGCCTTATAAGAATTAAGTGTGGTTAAGTGTGGATCCTTATACGAAGTAAGTGTGATTAAGAGTGGTCTTTTACAAAGTGAGTATGATTAAGTGCGGGGCTTATACAATGTAAGTGTTTGTAATTGTCGCGTCTTATACAAAGTAATTGTGATTATGAATGGGGCGTATACAAAGTAAGTGTGATTAAGAATTACCCTTGATTTAAAACATTAATAAAAACTTATTTGTTTAGGTAGATTTGTTTCAGATTTGTTAACTACAATCTTTATATATTTACTTGTAAGACTAATGTGGTATTTTATACTAAGTCTTTCAAGATGCCACTCCTAAAGACGATTGTGTATATAGAATGCCAAATTAGTAATCCAAATGATTGTTAGAAATACATTTTTTGTTATCATACACCCTTTGCAGATGCGGGATAGAATCACTGTTTACTTTTTATTTGATGTTAGCAGTCAAATTGCTTGTAACATGAAATTTGGTTAAGAACAAAACATCTGTAAGTATATGGTAAGGTTAGTTTAATTTCTAAGCCTGAACATATTTTTGGGCTGGTTGCCATTTATAAAATGAGGATATTTCTTATCAACAAATTGTATCATATTCTGTACTTATTTACCTACCTAAAGTTCATTATATGCTTCTTGTTTTGCATTCTAAAATGTTTGTCCATACATGTATTTACCAAATCTGACTGTTAATCTGATGTATTTGTTTTCCAATTGAAGCCATTATTTCACAATATTGTTGTCTACAGTAAGACTGTGTCCAGAGGCAATCTCCACAAAAATCTAAATATCGTTTTGTATTTTCTTTATTCTATGTTTATACTGTTAATATGCAAGAATATTTTAAGCTTACATATCTTCATTTCATTTTTCTTCTTCAATGTTTTTTTAACATTTATATTTGAATTCCTTAAAATAAATAATGTTTAAATTGTTAGTACCATTATTTTTTTATTCGTGTTAAGTATTAATACAATTAAACTGTTTCTCAAAAATTTAGAAACCCTGTTTTAGTAAAGGTAAACATTCTATGACTATAGGGACACGTATTGGTGTTGTTTAGATTATATTTAGACTAATTACCTTGTTTTCTCAGTAGATAAAATCTGTAATAGATTGTTCAAAACAAAAAATATAGTCCCAAATAAATAATAAATACCATTCAAGGTACGTTTTCTTATAAGATAATTGTGAAAGTGATATCTATCTTGATTGTTGGCATCTGTTTGTTTACGGATTACACAATATGTGTACAAATAATCATCTATGTATATCCTGGTATATAATCATGTGTTCTATGTACCAAAGTTTTGTCGCAGAATAAAATATATGTCTTTTAAAATAACTGTCCATTTTAAGGCACATTGTTGTATCGCAGACATAGGAGAAAATGTGGGCGCACATGCTAAAACTACTCCACATACATATATGAACCTCAAAATGGGAAAACTTGGCTTATTATACGAGTGTTAAGTGCCATCTCAGATTAGCCTGTGCAGTCATCACAGGCTTATCAGTGATGACACCTTGCGCTTTTATGAAATTTTCATTTAAAGGAAGTCTCATATAAATGAAAATCCACTCTGGGCAGAAAGTGTTGTCTCTGACTAGCCTGTGCAATCGACACATGCTAATCTAAGATGACACTTTAATACGTTCATTCATAACGCCCGTTTTCCTCGCATGAGCACTCATCCGTTGACTTTTTACTTGTCCTAAGAGGTGAGTTGTGAAGTTAGAAACCACAAGAAATCAACTTGATAAATTGTTTATTCAAATGTTAACAAAATCAATAATTATTATATAAAAAACATCAACATCAAATAAAGATGAATACATAACAAATGACTACAAAGATATTTCTATTAAAATGAGAATTGCTATGGGAAAACAAGGCTTAATGCACGTGTGCTGTCCCAGATTAGCCTGTGCAGTCTACACAGGCTCATTAGGGACAAGACTTTCCGCCTTATCTCAAATTTCAGTGAGAAGATACTTCCATTTAACAAAACCATAAACGTAAAGATGTGGTTCCTGATTATCCAGTGTAGACTACACAGGCTAACATAGAATGACACTTTTAGCACATGTATTAAGCCTATTTGTCCCAGAACGAGGCTCAATTGATCCGTGCATGCCCAAAGTCACGCATCAATGGTTAGAATTAGCATGAAAAGTAATCAATGGTTAGAATTAGCATGAACGGTAATCAATGGTAAGAATTAGCATGAAAGGTAATCAATGGTTAGAATTAGCATGAAAGGTAATCAATGGTTATAAATAGCATGAAAGGTAATCAATGGTTAGAATAAGCATAAAAGGTACTTATTCACAGATTTCTTTTTTTAAGCATACCATAACCCAGTAAATATATTGAGTGCAAAAGTACAGTACTAGATTTTTCAATGAGCATACAGCAGCATACTGTAAAATCATTGACCTTCGTTGGCATGAATCGATATGTGTGTTTTTTTAACAAATGACTTTCCAGAACACATAAATACGTTTATTTCTTATATTTGACAAAAATGAGGAATTTGTCTGAAATTTTTGGATGTGTTCATGTTAAATTCATGGAATAACAACAGTATCATATGAATATTGAACACAATGCTTCAGATAAGAGATAACGTTAAAAACTTCTCTTCAAGTTACGATTTTGAACATTTCTCAAAAGAATTTTCTACAAAACACACTTAGGAACTCATTACACAAAAGCGATTGCCTTATAGAAATCACAGAACTTATCGCTGAGGGACATTTCGCAAATATCCCTTTCTCTGGGAAAACAAGGCCGTATGCATGTGTCTTAAGTGTCATCCCAGATTAGCCTGTGCAGTTGGCACATGCTAATCAGAGACTACAGGTTCAACCTAAACTGGATTTGCATTTAAAAGAGACTTCCTTTAAACAAAAATGTCAATTCAAGTGGAAAGTGTTGTTCCTGAAATTAAGTAGCTGCATGACATTTAAGAAATACCAATAGTAAGAACCAGTTTAATTGATCTTATTAAAAATAATATGCAATAAACATAAATTGATTACCATTAGTCTTTTGGAATGAATTCTCCGGTTATAAATAGTAATGAAATACAACGTAATCAATTTTAATTAAGTTGGATATATTCCAAGATAACAATTACATGCTTGTACAGGTATATTAAAGATTGGCTCCCTAACAAGTCTAAAACACTGTTCCAGTAAACATCAAGAATAAAATTAAAAAATACTCGAACCACTAACCCTTGGAGTCGTGGAGAAAAAGTCTACCACTGAGACCACTCGGCCATCCGTGCTCATACAATGACTGATGTATTTTATATTTTATATAAGCAATCATCGTAGTTTCACAAAATATAAAGACAACAGCAGAACTCTCCGAATTATTTAATCGTTTCGCGCTGCACCGCTTTATAATGTTCAGGTTTTTAAATCGTCAAAAGATGCATATAATGGCTATTTTAGAGCATGGTAAACGTTCAGTATTACTGTTTTCTCACATACATCATAACTAAAACGAAAATTTGCGAATCCCAATCAACTTTTTTCACTTTGTCAATTTACCACAACATGAAAAGGTCTCTTTTAACCTGAACATGGAGTGCTGATGGTGACAAATCGTAATCATGTAGTCATTATCTAGGCCGAGTTAAAATCTGGGTCACATGTACAAAAAACTCCATCACTAAGTTAATTCATAAAATAGCCTTGATACCACTTTAGAGGCCACATTTTTTACTCATTCATGATGCTACCTGAAAATATTGCCATAACACACCTGTACAATGGTGTTGTTGCATTTGTATATGAGCCTTGCTCTGGGAAAACGGGGCTTAATGCATGTATGTAAAGTGTCTTTCCAGATTAGCCAGTCGAGTCAACACAGGTCAATCAGGGCGACACTTTCTGTCTTAACTGGATTTTCGCCTGTGTGGATTGCCAGTTTTTCCAGAACGATGCTCAGGTGTTTATGTTGATATATAATATTGACACATATACAGAGCCATTGCAATGGCAGAAATAGTCAAGTATACAAATATGTATATACATTGTTCATATATTTTCTGTTCACATGTTTCTTGTTGAATTTGGCTGTGTTATTTGACTCTTTTCATATCACAATTTATATGCATTATATAAAGTTATACCAAGCACTATACAAAGTGGATGTGATCAAGTGTGGGGCCTTATACACCTTATGTGTGATCAAGTGTGGGGCCATATAAAAAGTATATGTGATCAAGTGGGGGCCTTATACAAAGTAAGTGTGATCATGTGTGGGGCCTTATACAAAGTAAATGTGATCAAGAGGGAGGCCTTACACAAATTAAGTGTCATCAAGTGTGGGCCCATATGCAATGTGAGCATGATTAAATATGTGGCCTTATTCAAAGTAAGCATGATTTCTGTGTGAGGCTTTATACATAGTGAGTGTGATAAAGTGTGGTACCTTATACAAATTAAGTGTGAATAAGTGTGGGGAATTATACAAAATAAGTTAAATTAAGTGTGGGGCCTTATACAAAGTATGTGTGATTAAGGGTGGCGCCTTTTAAGAATTAAGTGTGGTTAAGTGTGGATCCTTATACGAAGTAAGTGTGATTAAGATTGGACTTTTACAAAGTGAGTATGAATAAGTGCGGGGCTTATACAAGGTAAGTGTTTGTAATTGTCGGGTCTTATACAAAGTAATTGTGATTATGAATGGGGCTTATACAAAATAAGTGTGATTAAGAATTACCCTCGCTTTAATACATTGATAAATCTTATTTGTTTAGGCAGATTTGTTTCAGACTTGTTAACTACACTCTTTATATATTTACTTGTAAGGCTATTGTGGTATTTTATACTAAGTCTTTCAAGATGCCACTCCTAAAGACGATTGTGTATATATAATGCAAAATTAGTAATCCAAATGATTGTTAGAAATATATTTTTGTTATTATGCACCCTTTGCAGATGCGGGATCGAATCACTGTTTACTTTTTATTTGATGTTAACAGTCGAATTGCTTGTAACATGAAATTTGGTTAAGAACAAAACATCTATAGGTATATGGTAAGGTTAGTTTAATTTCTAAGCCTGAACCTATTTTTGGGCTTGTTTCCATTTATAAAATGAGGATATTTCTTATCAACAAATTGTATCATAATCTAAACTTATTTGCCTACCTAAAGTTCATTATATGCTTCTTTTTTTTGCATTCTAAAATGTTTGTCCATATTTACCAAATCTGATTGTTTATCTGATATATTTGTTTTCCAATTGAAGCTATGATTTCACAATATGTTTGTCTACAGTAAGACTGTGTCTAGAGACAATCTAAACAAAAACCTGAATATCGTATGTGTATTTTCTTGGGTTATTAACACTGTTTCAGCATACATATCTTCATTTCATTTTTCTTCTCCAATGTTTTTTACATTTATTTTAAATTCCTTAAAATACATGAATGTTTAAATTGCTAGTAAAATTAATTTTCTATTCGTATTATTTATTAATACAATTAAACTGTTTCTAAATTTTTTATAAACTCTGTTTTTGTATAGGTAAGCTTTCCGACAATATAGTGACACGTTTTGGTGGTGTTTAGATTATATTTAAATTAATTACTAGTACCCTGTTTTCTCAGTATAAAAATTGTAATTTGTTTGCTAACAAAAATATAAACCCAAATAAACAACAAATATCCTTCAAGGCAAATTAAAGTTGTTCATTAGATAACTGTGCAAGTGATATCAATCTATTATTGTTGGCATCTGTTTGTATACAGAGTAAACAGTATGTGTACAAATTATTATCTATGTTTATTCTGGTAAAGCATCAAATTCAATATGTACCAAAGTTTTGTCACAGAATAAAATGTATTAATCTTTTCAAAAAACTGTCTTATTTATGACACATTTTTGGTATTGCCAACATGGGAGAAAATGTGGGGGCACATTTTGAAACTACCCGTTCTGGGAAAACTTGGCTTACTGCATGAGTGTAAAGTGCTGTCCCATATTAGCCTGTGCAGTCTGCACAGGCTAATCAGTGAAGACCCTTTCACGGCATTTGTATTTAAAAGGAAGTATCATCTATATGAAAACCACTCCAGGCTGAAAGTGTCGTCCGTGATTAGCCTGTGCAGATGGCACAGACTGGGATGACACTTTACGCTCATACATTAAGTCTGTTTTCTAGAGCAAGACTCACATGAACACACATCTGTTGACTTTTTACTGGAAGTGAGTTGTGAAGTAAGAAACCACACGACATTAACTTGATAAATTGTTTATTCAAATTTGAACATTATCAGTTATTATTACAAATAAACATCAACATCAAATTTAGATGAATTCATATCAAATGACTACAAAGATGCTTATTTTGTGAACACACTTTCCACCTAAACAATTTTTTTCGTAGAAGTGACCTCCCTTTAACAAAAATTTCAATAAAAGCAGAATGTGTCTTCCCTGGGTGGCCTGTGCAGAATGCACAGGCTTTATTTAATTTGGGACGACACGTTATGCTAATGCATGTATCCCTGTTTTTCCAATGTCTCGCTAATATATAAATTTGGTATCTAAAATATGTTGTCATTTCATAATCATTTGTGACAGTTCAATAATCAACATGACAGCATGAGACAGTAATGAGGATAGCATTGCAAACACTGCAAAGGCTATGTTTAAGGCATGTCTGGCTTTTCCTAGCTGGATTTATACACTATCAAAATATCTTCCTCTATGATATGAGCATTGTTCTTTAAAAAACTGGGCTTAATGCATGTGCGTAAGGTGCTCTTCCAGATTAGCCTGTGCGCAAAACAGAAAGGATCTTCTACACAGGAAAATCATACACAGGATTTTTATTTGCATGGTTTTGGGGGTTCATTTAAAAAACAAATATATTAGGCTCTTAAGTTTGTCTCAGATTATATGGCAGCTTGTTTAGTAATACATGTACCTGATCCCTGTACTGGAAACACTGGGCTTTATGCATTTACGTTAAGTGTCGTCCCAGATTAGCAAGTGTATTTATCAGTGACAACATTTTCTGCCTAGACTGTATTTTTGTTTAGAAGGGACTTCCTTTCAACTGAACAGGATTATCAAGGACGACACTTTACGCACATGGCATTAAGCCCTATTTTCCCAAAGCATGATTCATCGACATTTGAAAAGGGGGGGGGTGTTAAAGAACACTTAAACTAGACCTCAAAGATTGTCTCAGTCGCTATGGCACCTTGGCCAAGTATCAAAAACATGTTTGTGTGCTCAACTCCAATGATGAAATTTGAGTAACCACTTTGCTGACTATTGAGAAAGAACAAACTCAATTCTATCTTAGTTACATGAAAATTCACATGGTTGAGTCTGACTCTATACTCAAAAATGCTTTTATGAACACCGAATGGACCATGATGGTCAAACTCATGGCAAATATTGTTAAAAAAACTGAAAGTTGAGTCAAAATATTGACTTAAGTAAGTTTGTAATACTAGACCATTGCTGAAAAATACCTTATCTAGGATGGCCATGGCTATTCAAATATCAGTTGTGAAATAAAAATATATTAATTCTTTGTTGATTTCAGTGAAAATGACAATTTGGAAGAATGGTGGATGTTTTTTGGTATTTATGGTAATTTTCATTTTAGGTCTTTTTTTAAACCTAATTAAGGCGGAAAATGTCGTCCCTGATTAGCTTGTGCGTACTCCATTTAAAACTGCTTTAAAAGTATGCATGCTATGTATAATAAATTGTGTGTTTATTTTTAGTTGTGTCATTATTTCATTTTTTTTTGTCCACAGATCGATGGAAATAACAAATGATTGTGTTTTTAAAATAAATTGTGTGAATTTTGTATTACTGTCACAAATAATTAGTAATGATCAAATCTGTAAAAGGTATTAATAAAATCTAGACTATAATGATACACATAATTCTTTTAAATGTCCTCTTTTCGCATTAAGTATTTATTCACCTGCATGACCCATTGTTAATTCATTATACGAGATTTGATTCACAGTGAAACGTTCACACGGTCTGTCTAAGAAATAATTATCTCGCTCATAACTAATTCCGAATATGGTAACAGTGTTAATAAAATCTGTGCAATAAAAGTTCATAAAATTATTTTAAAAGTCTTCTTTTTACAATAATCATATATTCACATGCATGTTACTATAACTTGATTCCTAAAATACATGTAATATCACATCCTTCAAAGCATCTTGCAAGATTCACAGCAAAATGTTCACACAGACTGTGTAAGTTATAAAAAATGAAATTACAAAAAATAATTTATTATCTTATATTATAACAAATTCTACATTTAAGAAGACCTAGCATTTCTTTGTGACTGAGTCAAGTTCTTAGCAAATCTTCGAAAACTTCTTCAACAATGTCAGCTTATAGAATAACATCATATGGGTCGGAAGGGTTGCCTAGGCCCTTCGCTCAATCTAAAGCATGAAATTTTGTTCTGCATAGTGGATCTTCGGGAAAGTTTTGAGACAGCATTTCTTTCAAAACTAATAAAGCTTTTCAGCGGTCTGTTATTGTCACCTGGCTGCCTGAAAACGCTTAAAGGGACCATCAACCGCGATTGACGAAAAAAGAAAGTTCTAAAATACCGTATTTTTTTTAATTATTAGTTTATGTTAATTAAAATATCACGACTAGTGTATTACATTACTTGAAAAAAGTTCATTTTTTCAGAATATTCGGTAATAAAAGTTCGCGATTTGAAATCGAAAAGTACATTGCGAAAAATAGTTGACATAACGATATACACACTATAAATAACGCAAGTAGATTGATCATTATATATATATATAATGTATTCAACTCACTACATGTACGCATGCACAATTTGCATTTCTGGGTTTACCACGTGACAATGAAGATAAAACTACTTGCATTATTTATAGTAAACTGGTAGTTACCTGGTACTTGTACCCAGTAAAATTTATTATCGAAGATACTGAAAATATGAAAAACTAACAACTTTGTTCAAGTAATGTAATATACCAGTCGTGAAATTTTAATCAATATAAACTAATAATCAATCGCGGTTGACGGTCCCTTCAACATGTTGCACAGTATTGTTCAAAATACTGTAATCACCAAAGTTACTGTATTAAAAAATATAAAGATATAGTGCGTGTGGTTTTCAATTACTTAGTTGTTCAAATCATGTCCCTTTGGTCAAAATTGATCAGGGGTCACATGATTTATATAGACTTGTATAGTTAACACCTAAACAAAATCTTATACACTCTGGCAGGTCGAAAACATCAAGAATGATCTTTCTCTCTACAGTCTGTGTATCCTCTCTGATAGGCCATACAAACACTCCTGCTTTTCTTTCTTGCAAAATTAGTATATTTCCATCACTAACCCATTGTTCAAAGAGTCAAGTTTTTGCAATGTTCACAGCGGATGCCAACTGCCTGACATGTAGGACCAGGGAATTTCATTTTGGATACAACTGCATATTTTTAACCTGAAAAACAAAACTATTTCAAATCAATAATTAATTTTATTTTAACATTCATTGTTTGAAATTGCTTTAAAAACTGTTGATTTTGCTATTTTTGAACTTTTGGTACGAACCAGTCTGGAAAAAAAACGAAATTTTGTACCCATCTCATACCCATTAAAAAACGAAAAAACTCGTATTACATGCACAAATTCTTCACTACAACTGCATTAATCAGCACATACAGTTGTATTCCTTAAAATATGACCATATTTGTGCGTAAAATATTAAAGAGTTAAAGTTGATAGGCGTAAATGGGTTTCGCATATTGGGCACCTGTTGAATTAAAATCGTTCCCAAACCAAAATCGCAAGCTTTTATAACATGCTTGCGGCAAGCTTGCAGCAAGCTTGCGGAGGAAGCTTGTGCAAGCTTAGAATTGGAACCTCGCAGCAAATCTATGACATTGAATGGCTGCCAAGGCTTTCTAATAGACCAATCAGATGTCCTGTAATATAAAGTGCTTTAATTTTTTTTAAGTAACAGCCTACTGATCTAAGGCCTCTTGTGAACTACACATCGTCATAGTCCTCGAAAAGTGCCCTAAATAAATATTCATAGTTTCACTGAGAAACTTTGGGATTCAGTTTTACAGATGCACGGCTGACATATGGAGGCAAACCTATGTTGTATCTTTTTATCATAATAAATCGCCATGGCATAGTGGATCTGTCTAGGGACCAGGATGTAATGGGTTTGCTCCCCACTAAGAGAGCATTCTTTAGATCTTCACCAAAGACACCAAGTATTGGTTCTACCCAGGATAGCGTTCAATAAGCCTGAAGCTTTTGATGCCATCAAGCCAAATAAACAGGGTAAAACTAAACATCAGAGGAATGTCAACAACTTACCCACTGCAGCAGAATTAATCTGCTGTTCTCGAACAAGCACGGTGAGGATACACGAAATCATGCCAGCCTTGCAGCAACTCATTTTATTAGTGTGGTCCGACCCACACAATCTCCATAGCAACTTCGTCAGCCATCATGTTTGGAGGTCATGTGACTGAATGTCGGGCAGCCATTGGATGAGCACAAGGGAACACTGGGAGTTGGCCATGTGATGACTGCCTTCCTCACTGTAGGGCCCTTCTACAACCTTGAATGCAAGAGACCATTATGTCATAGAGAACAGATAACGGTCCGTATTACAGAAACATCTGAGACTTAACTTAAAATAAGAGTTAATAAAATGCAAATAGATTTGATAATCCTTGGCAAATTTATTAGTGTTTTAAAGCAGCACAAAGTATAATTGTAAAATCATTTATATTTGTCGCCATGAAATTACGTGGTTTTACACAACATTACTAATAACGGACACGTACAATTGTGGATTTCAGATTTTGGTAAAAAGATAATAAAAAATTGTAATCGGTAATTGTGTGATATATTTGTATTAAATGCGTGGATTGGTTAATTAAAGACTTCACTGAAAAATTAATGTCACACAAATAGTCATGATTTTACAGCACACAACGAATTAATGTTCATATAACAGAAACATCTGATGCTTAACTTACAATTTGACGAAACATTTATTTTATTCCGTTTTTTTTTATATGAATAGTAAATCCAATACAAATTAAGTTGATTATAGTTAACATCAAGAATGAACTTACACAAATTATTGATTCATAAAATTTAATTTTAATACAACTTTATCCCATGGTAAGCAGAAAATACTGGATTTTGCATACACAATTTTTATCAGAAATGTTCACACAGGTCGGATCTAAACAATACCAGCCCACATATTGTTTCCATAGTTACCTACCAGACTCAGTACAGCAAGAAGCAGATCTTGTGATGGCTGACCCAGACTCTTGAGGGCCTCCAACAGTCGGCTGTAACCGATCTGGGTCGAGAATCGGAACTTTGCGTTGGGTGAACTCGACAGAATGGACCGTAACACGCCCAGAACTGCGATGGCCAGTCGCTGATATTTTTCTGCCTGAAACTTTAGTGCAAAGAGACAGTGTGCATAAAAATGTATTCATTAAATAAGCCATTGTTCATGAAAAACATGGTTTTATGCATGTGCATAGTGTTTTCCCAGATTAGCCTGTGAAGTCCGCACAAGCTAATCAAGGATGACACTTTCCGCCTCGACTGGATTTTTGTTTAGAACATACTTCCTTCACATAAAAAAAAACATCAGAGCAGAAAGTGTCATCCCCATTTAGCCTGTAAGGACTGCACAGGCTAATCTTGGAGGACACTTTATACACATGCATTAAGCCTCGGGATTTTTTGAGCCAGGCTCAAATTTATTCAATATATTGTCTCAACAAATTTATACCTTAGCAAAAAGATTCTTTAAATTACTTGCGTTGTTGATGAATACAGGTAAACACATATTTAAATGATTACTGAGCGAATGGATTTGTAAAAAATAAATGGAATATTATAAATAAAATAATGCAATTTCTTTGCTATAAAATGAGACTTGCTCTGGGAAAACAGGGCTTAATGCATGTGTGTAAAGGGTCATCCAGATTTAGCCTGTGCAGTTCACAAAGGCGAATCAGAGATGACCCCATCAACTTGTATGGAATTTTGCATTTAAAAAAAATCTCTTCTTATAATAACAATCAAGTATAAGGGGAAAGTGTCATCCCTGATAATCCTGTGCAATGCTGGGACATAACTACAAATTTGCTTTAAGCCTCCTTTTCCCAGAACAGAGCTCGGTTCATCACATCCAACCGTCCAAGAGGTGGGTTCGCATGGAAAATAATCAACACATCATAATTAACCATGAAAAGCCTGCAAACATTATTGTTTAACTTAAAAAAAATAGGTTAAAATAAATCACACAAAATAATGTGGGCAATTGTGTGAAACAATAAAACCCAGTTTATTTTAGCAGAAATGTGGACCTTCAAGGGAGAGAAATTACAGCAGAACAAAGATACATTAAAAGATGTCTCATTCAAGTAAGTAATTGCATAGTTTTCTCCCTTGTTTACTGTTTAAACAGGAAGTTATTAGAAAATAGTTATTTGCTGACATTAGATTCCTAGGCTTCTGACCTTACAGAAAACCCCAAATTAAAAATTAAAATAAATCCCACAAAAAATGCAATACAGACCTGAGTATTTTGGAGCAGGTTGGGGAATCCCTCGACAGTTCCTTCACAGGTCATGATGACCTGTAGAGAGTTCCTGTCCTCACATTTGTAGCATTCTGCCCACTGTGTCTGCAGCATAAATGTTTGCAAAATATTTCAGTGTTTTATTTCCACCAATGGTGCTGGGGCCTGTGGATTAGGAAAAATCATGTTGTTTTGACTAAAATTGGGAACTAAGTGTTGCTGTTGTTTATTGCAAACAAATACTTCCAAATTAAGATTAAACATGTTTCCATATAATATTTACTTAAGTACAACTCATGGAGGGAAATTAATTAATGTTCAAATCAATATATAAAAAACCTTCCATAATGTATTTTAGGAAGTCAATTTGTAAAAAAAAAAATTTAAAGGCCCTTTAAAGGTGACAAATCCAATTATTATGCATATAAACTGGTCTAATTTTTACCGGATTTCAGTTACTCTTGCATAAAAAATTCTAATAACACAGCTGAGGTGCAACGTTGTCAAGAAGTGTTGAAGATATAACCGTTATATAATTGGAAGAAATGTTTACAACTTTGCAACTAACGTGATGTGTAACCCCAAAGCGGTGACATATGCTAAAAATAGCCAAAGGAACATTCACTTTTAATGCTATTTTAAACAACTTTTTACCAGCAAAAATTAACTAATTAGATCACTACAAACGTTTTGACCATTATTAGAAGAGACATACTTTGTGAGTGATACCGGAAAACATTGAAAATCAACGATACATTTTTGGTGACCTGAGTCACTTTCACTTTCACTTTCCCGAGTAAACAGCGATGTAAATAAACTGATTGTTTGTAAACACGATTGACTTGGAGGACACTGTATTTTGAGCTCAAAACAAGTTGTATTGCTCATATTTTTATGGTAATGTCCAATAGCATACATATATTGTTTTTTGATAACCTTTATATATAAAATACGGAAAAAAATATTTAAATAATTACGGATCTTCACCTTTATAGAGCCTTTAAGATTGGGAATAGAACCGACATTGGGCCCAAACTTTGACATAAAAAATCCCACTGATTTTGCAAAATGTAACGAGTCTGCTTAAAGCATTTGAACAAGAGATGTGTTGGTCAGAAACAAAATGCCCCCGATTGCGCCGCTTTGAAAAAATATTATTGTTTTCATCTTTGACCTTGAAGGATGACCTTGACCTTCCACCACTCAAAATGTCCAGCTTCATGAGATACACATGCATGCCAAATATCAAGTTGCTATCTTCAATATTGAAAAAGTTATGGCCAATGTTAAAGTTTTCGGACGGACAGACGCCATATATTTGACATTTGACCTTGAAGGATGACCTTGACCTTCACCTTTTACCACTCAAAATGTTCAGCTCCATGAGATGCACATGCATGCCAAATATCAAGTTGCTATCTTTAATATTGAAAAAGTTATGGCCAATCTAAAAGTTTTCGGACGGACAGACGCCATATATATGACATTTGACCTTGAAGGATGACCTTGACCTTCACCTTTTACCACTCAAAATATTCAGCTCCATGAGATACACATGCATGCCAAATATCAAGTTGCTATCTTCAATAGTGAAAAAGTTATGGCCAATGTTAAAGTTTTTTTTCAGACGGACGGACAGACTGACATACTGACTGACGGACAGTTCAACTGCTATATGCCACCCTACCGGGGGCATAAAAATGAAACGGTGCATGGTACTACAAACCTATCATGCCCAGTTGCTTAGTGACGTTGCGTGTGTCGGTACATGGTACTACAAACCTATCATGTCCAGTTGCTTACTGACGTTGTGTGTGTCGGTACATGGTACTACATACCTATCATGCCCAGTTGCTTACTGACGTTGTGTGTGTCGGTACATGGTACTACATACCTATCATGTCCAGTTGCTTACTGACGTTGTGTGTGTCGGTACATGGTACTACATTCCTATCATGCCCAGTTGCTTAGTGATGTTGTGTGTGTCGGTAAATGGTACTACATACCTATCATGTCCAGTTGCTTACTGACGTTGTGTGTGTCGGTACATGGTACTACATACCTTTCATGTCCAGTTGCTTAGTGACGTTGTGGTGTCGGTAAATGGTACTACATACCTAACATGTCCAGTTGCTTACTGACGTTGTGTGTGTCTGTACATGGTACTACATACCTATCATGTCCAGTTGCTTACTGACGTTGTGTGTGTCGGTACATGGTACTACATACCGATCATGTCCAGTTGCATAGTGACGTTGTGTGTGTCGGTACATGGTACTACATACCTATCATGTCCAGTTGCTTACTGACGTTGTGTGTGTCGGTACATGGTACTACAAACCTATCATGTCCAGTTGCTTACTGACGTTGTGTGTGTCGGTACATGATACTACATACCTATCATGTCCAGTTGCTTACTGACGTTGTGTGTATTGGTGCCCTGCAGGACTTGCATGTAACCCTCCAGTATCTGGGATACCTTCACTTGGCGCTTAAAACAACATAGTTCCTGAGAATAATGTTCATAAGGTCACAATATACTAAATATTTTTCTTATGTCATTAAATGTAGAAGCTACAACTTTAAGCAAAAATAAATTAAATATTTTGCACATAGAGGCTACAATAAACATACCTTTTCTTAAAGGGAATTCTAAACTGAATCGATTTAAGCAATACAAAAGATATGACATGAACAAACCAAGAACGAACTCGACACAAATCAAAATCGTTTGATTTTGCACCTTCATTTTTGTGCCATTTAATAGTGGAATGTAACCTTTTTCAATGCCATCTTTTACTGTATTCTCTAACTTAATCATATTTCAGGGATTTAGTAGTAAACATCTATGCTTACACTATTAATATCTCGAAAAGAACAACTGTCTAAGTGTAGAACAGCCCTATAAGACTCGATTATTTAGTATAATGTAACCTTAAAATCTGTTTAGTTGGCAGGGGATCATTTTATACATAGATGGTGATGTCACTACGTTATTGTCACCTCTATACTAAGACGCATCACATTCCCCTGGTTTGGGGAATTATGCTTCCGCCAAAGTAGTTCTGCCTAGGAATGAAAATGTTAATAATAAAAGAAAAATCGTTTTTTATTGTGTGTTTAAAATGGAATATTGTTTAAAGAAATGTTATTTTATTATGTTTAAATGTGATTTTGAATCTCTATTACGACTGATAGCGATTATCAGAAGCACGATTACCTGACCTTCTTTCGCATCCACTTTTCACTCATAAAAGAAGTGCTACCCACAATTCCTTTCGCGTTAGTACACAGGTCAGAAAGACCGGTGAGTACACAACGGGCAGGGGATATATCTGTGAATTTTACACATCTATAGGGTAGGGGTAACCTATGGTCTTTAAAACTCAATTAGGTATTTATAAGACGTATTTCTTGTGTTAGGTTTTAGAGAGAATGTCTCAAAATTTTGGAAAAAAGCATCGAAACTAATGACAGCTCCGTAGCAAGGAGATTTTGAATCAAGCTTTCTTGTGTCACTTTCTGTTTTGATGAAATGGATTTGACTGTTTGCGGCCTTTCGGAAATCGAAATTTGGTCAAAAATATATCCCATGCCCCCTTAATAGCAAAATGCAAAATTTTAAAGTTGTGTATATCATACAAAAAATGATACAAATATTCCACAAGTGTGTTGCGGTAAGAAATCGAACATAATTTAGCATAGATCTTTTAACCCCTATGGTTTAGATTATGAAAAACAAAGGGAGGTAATAATGTTAAAACCATTGCTTATTTCATGAAAATTTCATGTGTGCTGGTTTCACACTGGAAAACAATGTTTAAACTCATATTTGTGTATAAACATCTACATTTGCACATTTTCTGAGCTTGAATACTAAAATAAGCAAGATAAGTCTGCAGTTTTGAAGATAAAGTTGGTAAAATTAGGAAATTTATGCCAAAAAGTGTTTTGTAACATGCCGCAAACATAAATTCTTATTTTCTTCTTATTTAAAGTCATTATGGCAACATATTTCTTCATGGCACACCTAACAAATGAAGAAAGACCAAGATTGAAGCATTTATTTGATAATAAATACGAACAAATAAATGAATGCCACATCTGGAAGGGGGCGTGCACTCCAAACGGCTATGGTGTTCTGCGGTGTAATTTCCGCGGCAAAAGGCTAAAGCTTAAAGCTCACACCACGCACTATATCATCTTGAAAATAAACATGCCATGTTATCAAAAATGCATTTATGCCACAATAAACTTTGTTTCAGCATCAAGCACTTAAGTTATGAGCTTCAAAGCATTAACAACAACAGACAATGAAGGTTCCCTATGCACTTGAAAATGTGTCCAAGCTGTGTCTTGATTATAATGATGTCCTCATGGTCAGATTTATTTGCTTTGTTTCCAATTAGAGCACTTTGGTTTTCAGACTGTGGTACTGTTTGACGTGGTTGCAGTTTAAAAGGGGGAACGAGTGGATCCTGAGAACGGTCACACACATTCAAGACATCGTTAGCCACAGAATCACCCAATTGCATGACACTTTTCAGGTCAGGGTCTGAATTCAAGGGAATAGAATCTTGAACTTATTTCTCTACACAGGGCACATGACTGCAGTTATAGTTTGGAAAAACTAAAACTATTTTGAAAAATGCACCTTCGTTCTTCCTAGTGCAATTGTTTTTATAACTGTGCTGTGATTTCTTGTGGAGTGATCTCATTTTGAATGGTATATTAATGAATGAATATCAATATTTGGTGCATGTATTATGTAATCATAGGGGAATATAAATCTTTAAGACTGATTGATATTGTCAATAATCATTTTAAACATTTGAAATATAACTTGTGCTTCTCTAGTAATAGAGTCAAATGTTGTGAATAGGAACACTATTATTTTTGGATTATTTCTGTTCTGGTTGTTTCCCTTGAATTGTGTGAAATTTTGGAATTACTATAAAATACAAACAAAACACAGGATACAGTTCAGAAATGTTGCATTTAATTCATTAAAAATTATATTTCAATACAACAAAAGCTTTTTTGTTTTATCATGCATATATTAAAAAACTTAAGGTGGCAGGGAATATATCAGTGAATTGGGGGTCCTTGAATTTTACACATCTTTAGGATAGGGGTAACCTATGGTCTTGAAACTCAATTAGGTATTTATAAGACGTATTTCTTGTGTTAGGTTTTAGAAAGAATGTCTCAAAATTTTGGAAAAAAGCATTGAAACTAATAACAGCTCCGAAGCAAGGAGATTTTTATTCCTCAAAAATGAGGGTTTTCACTATTGGCGGAAGTCAATATTTCACGCTTCAGAAACAGAACATAACTTTGAAGGTAAATTGTGAAAAATCTAAACGTATGGGAAGACACTTTTCTTGGTAAATAAACACAGCACAGGGATGAAATAAATGAGTAATGTAGCCAAAACTAGGATTGCATTCTGTTTGAATGTACTGTGCATGCCATGAAATGGGTCAAATTTCTAAATTTTTCATTAAAAATGAGGTGGGTGGGGGGAAAGATCAAGGGCCATAGTTTCACAAGTGAATAAGTCAGCCTTGTCTCTATATGAATAATGATGTAATTTGAAGTGTAAAATGTCAAGTTTGACTCAACAAAAAAGGATATTTATTTCATTATAACTTTAAGAATATTCTTTGTTCTTGGACTTCAGTCAAATAATTGATAAGTGAATAGGGGCCCTGGAAGATCGGTTCCTACTGACTCTGGTTCCTATGGTATTTTTGACATATACCATAAGTCAATTTTTTTTTATTAGATTATTTTTTGTATTTTTTAAACACAATTTTAATACAAAATGTATACTGGTGGTAAATTTGTTTTTTTTCCAATGTAATTAGTTTTACACTACAAAGTAAATATTCTGTAACTAGGAACTGCTGTACTGAGGGCAACTGGGAAAACGCTAAGAACATTATTTTATAACCAATACTCACAAAAGTTACTGCAAAATCATTTATATTCGTTGGAATAAAATTTTGTGGTTTTTCAAAAACAAAAAGACTTTGCCGTGGACACGTTGATTTTTGACTTTGAAAAAAAGAAGGAATTTGCATAGGTCAATTTCTGATATGTTTGTGTTTAATTCGTGAATTGGTCAACCCTTGAAGCCTACAAAAATTACTGTCCCACAAATAATAATGATTTTACAGTATTTCCAGTCCTGCTCACTAGCAAAAGAGCCTGTCTGTCAGACCATTTAGTCAATACATATGTACTACAATGACACAACATGCTTAGCGAGTGTATAGTTATATTTAATGCCCAAAGAATTTCATTATTCCAGACATAAATACATCATTAACAAGCAAATTCTTTGAATGATATCCCCCGCAAAATAAAATTGGTTTATGGATCAGTCCGAAACCCTTGATAAACAGAAGAATCATTAAGTTTAGGATAATAATTAATATGTAATAATTAAGTGTAGGGTAATTATTTAAATGAATTGCAATTCTGCTCATTAATATCTACACACCCATGAAGATTCATGTTGAAATCATGTATCTGAGATATAGCCTATAAAAGTAACATCATACAACAACAACAAAGGACAATAACTCTTAGTTAAGAAAGTGCAGGGTTATGGTTCTCGTGCAAGGTACTTCTTCCTTTTGATTTCTACACATCCATGAAGTTTCATGTTGAAATGACTTGTATCATATCTGAGATAACAATAGCCCAGAAATGTTCCATTAAAAAAAAGATTCTTTAGCATTGCACTTCTCCACATTATCAATACACCCTATGATGTTTCATGTTGAAATCTTGTATGGTATCTGAGATTTAGCCATGGAAAAATATATCATACAAAAAAGAACATAGCTCTTATTAAAGAAAGTGCAGCGTTATGGTTCTTGTGCATGGTACTTCTCCTCATTGATATTTATACACATAATTATGGAGTTTCATGCTGATATCTTATATAGTTTCTGTGATATAGCCCTTAAAAGACGGACTGACAGACAGAAAGACGAACGCCTTTGGCAGGGGAAACAAAAGAAATCTTGTGACAAGGCTATTACCTGAGCTCCCGATATTATGGCTCCAAAGACATGCACCAGCCTCACCTTGATGTCGCTAGGCAACCAGTGGTGCTAAAGACATTCTGTAGGGACAGAAAAGAAACATTAAATAATCTCTTAACATTTTGTAGGGACAGAGAAGAAACATTTAATAAAATATCTCAACATTCTGTAGGCACAGTGATTAAATAATCTCTAAACTCTCTGAAGGGACATAGATTGGTTACCTCTCCTTATCTATCGCATACTATATATAGGGATCGGTACAGGCTAATTTTACCGGTCGAAAATTTGACCGGTTATTTTTAGAAACATATCGCGAGATTATTCGAGGTTCAGGGGAAGTAATCCGTGTACCATTTCCGGTGTATTTTCCCGAACGTTTTGACAGCTGACAGGTAAGAATAAAAGCTTGTCAAATAAGTTTCACAATACATATGCAACTCAAAAACTACATGATACATAATATCCTCGCGTTACTTAAGGAAATTCTTGATTTGTGAGCATATGAATCTTTGTATAAAAATGTGACATTAAAATGTTTATGTCTGCACGTGCTGTTTCCCATAAAAATAGTTATAAACCACGCTCCGATTGGTCTTCGCGTTATCCAATTAAAACTGCCGATACATTACGCTGTACCTGTTGTATATTATAGTCAACGGTTATATTCAACGGGGGACCAGTTAATGAAGGAACAGAGAAGAACCATTAAATAATCTCTAAACATTCTGTGGGGACAGAGAAGAAACATTAAATAGTCTCTAAATATTCTGTAGACTCAGCAAAAAAACATTAAATAATCTCAAACATTATGTGGGGACAGAGAAGAAACATTAAATAATCTCTAAAAATTCTTTAGGCTCAGCGAAGAAACATTAAACAATCTCAAACATTCTGTCAGCAGAGAGCAGAATCATTAAATAATCTCTAAATATTATGTGGGAACAGAGAAGAAACATGAAATAATCCGCGCTCTGGGAAAATGGGGCATAATAAATGGGCGTAAAGTGATGTAAAGTGTTGTCCCAGATTAGTACAGTCCATACAGGCTAATTAGAGACGACATTTTCTGCTTTAATGGAATTTTTTATTTAAAATAAGTATTTTCTAAACAAAAGTCTGCTCTAGGCAGAAAGTGTTGGTCTGATTACCCTGTGCAGAATGCGTAGGATAATTTGGTACAAAACTTTATTTAACCATATTAAGCACAGTTTTCAAAGAAAGAGGCTAAAATAATCTCCAACAGGTTATGAAGAAAGATGAACATACCGAGGGCTGAACAGAAAACTGTCTTGACTAACTTTTTACCTAAATAAGTTCTTTTTTGTGTGATATCAACTACTTATACATGTAACCCAATGGTATAATTACCATATTCTCAATCCAAACCCATTTAACTTTATTTTTGCAAAACTTGCTATATTTCAATGTCCCATTTTTGAAACCAAAAACTATAGTACCAATTAGTCACATGCAATTTTCCCATAATGTTTGTTCCTGTGGCTGTTTATTCCATATTTTAAATTAAAGTCTTAAATTTAACTACTTTTGGAACTGGCAAATTTGTGTAAGAGACTTTTTTTTCAACCCCAAAAAAATAGTGTTAACTTTCTATTTAATTTAAACATACTTAACTCATCTAAACTGATCTCTAAGAGCCATTTTCGTTAAAACAAGTTTTTACAGTCACTAAATGTAATTGTACGTAACACTTTAAACATGAAAAAATCATTAATAAAGCGAGTTATATTTTTTAAAGTATTGAAGAATGTTTCAACAAATAAAAAATAAACAGGAAGTCACGTATTTACTATTAACACATACTGACATACACCATAAAACAATTACATGTTTCAGGTACAATAGTTAGTTGTATATGACTGGTTACTGCGTACATGTATAACATATAGTTTTGGTGTTATGTTGATATGTTTTTAAATCACACTGGTTTGCAAGTAGCTTAACAATCAGAACTTGGAAAACGTATTTTTACTTTCTCTTTGCACGTGTGCAAGGGTTAATTTCAACTCTTAAATTGTACTCAAAATGCATTATTTAACCCTTTCCCACTCAGAAGCAAAGTGAAAATGGCTATGTGCAAACAGCATAAAACCAGAACAGCCTGCGAGTAACTCAGGTTTTATGTTGTTTGCTTCTTATCAGTATGCAAGAGTTAAAAAAAAAGCCTGAAACACTTGAATCCAGTAAGAGAGGTTTTAACTAAAAAATAACTTTCTAAGGGACTACAAATGTGTGGAAATTCGTATCTACGTGATAAAGTGTTAAGGCTCTGTACAGAAATATTGCGATGATGTCAAAACACACACAAACAACATGTACAAAGATAAATGAGCAGGGCTTTGGAAAAACGGGGTTTAATGCATGTGCGTAAAGTGTATCCAGGATTAGCCACTGCAGTCCACACAGGCTAATCAGGGACAACATGTTCTGTCCAAAGTGGACTTTGGCTAAAAAAATACTTTCTTTAAACCAAACATTCTATAAAAGCGGACTGCACAGGCTATTTTGGGACGACACTGTACGCACATGCATTAAGCCCTGTTTTCCCAGAGCAAGAATCAAATGGTTAACAAGAATCTATGTCTGATAAACACACACAAGCTTCTAGTCAAAGCTGCTTCTAGGCACACAGAAAATCAAACAGTTAACCAAGCAATAGCCTTATTGAAATGAATATAAGACCATAATTGATCAAGGTAAAAGTGAGTTTAGGTGATATAATATGGGTTTACAGGGAATGATCACAGACAACAAGCAACACATGTGCAAGAGTAAAGGATATTGATGCTATAAAAAAACAGTGTGTTTTTTTTGTGTTAAATTTGGGGCCGACATTCGGCCTTGGGGCCGACATTCGGCCCCATTCCCACCCTCAGGAAGTATATTTTTTCATAAATTATTTCTAAATTCCCAATTGAAGGTTTCAAATATTAAAAAAAGAGAAAATTGCAACATTTAGTTTGTTGCCCTATTCAGCTCAATAAATTCAAACTTAGTACATATAATATTAAAAACACTTTATAATCAATTTTAAAGTTTTCAAGTATTTGTTAAGAAAAACACAAGGACACCAAGTTCCAAAATTTACCCATTTAAGCCTAGTGGACTCTCCCATCCTTCTAAATTGGATCAATTTATTTCCAAAATTAGGGATCTCTAGTATATTTATTTCTATATTTAAAATATTTCTTACAGAAATTCCTTTAAGCAAACAGCGCAGACCCTGATGAGACGCAGCATCATGCGGCCCTAATGAGATGCCGCATCATGCAGCGTCACATCTTGGTCTACGCTGTTTGCCAACGCCTTTTTTTCTAGACGCTAGGCATAAATGGGTTAAGTCAAAATAATGCATTTTTCCAAACCCAAAGGGCCCCAGCCCAATTCTCAAAGTGGTGAAAAAAAAACACACAGCAAAAAGGTAAAATCTACATTACCTGTCACAGAAAAAAAGTCTGCAATATAAGTCCAAATATGGAAAAAAAGATAAGGTTTAAAGTGAGGTCTTCTTTGTTGGTATAAATGTGAAGTAATTACGCAACAACTGAGTACATAGTTAATAGTTGCAGCAAGCAGGGACCTCGCTAGTGAAAACCGTAAAATCTAGTTACTAAGAAAAAGCCCAAGCTATTATTCCTAATTCAAAAAGGCAATCCAAGAGACAGCTAAACTCCACCGCATATTGATTTGACCTTGAAGTGTTGGTCCTGATTTTAAGCCAGAGTTTACCCATGACTTCTAGACATCTACTGGACATTAACTTTTCAACAAAATCCTTAAATGGAAATAGCAGATACAAACACAATGAAGGCTAATCTATTGACCTTCAAAAGGGACCTTGGCCTTAACCCTGCATGACCTCTATACATCCTCACAATGACCTTCAGACTGTAGACCAATTTCATGAAAACCCTTCAATAAGCATAAGATATATGAAGCAGACACAATAATGAAGGCTCAAATATTTTACCTCAAAATGTGACCTTCACCTTAGGCCTGCATGACTTACCCAAACCTTTTCTCCGTCAGCTTAATAACCTTAACAGTGTAACCAAGTTGCAGGATAATCATTGAATGGGTAAAAGAGATTCAGATTAAACACGAAAAATAGAGACTGAAACCTTTAACCTTTAAGCATGATTCTGACCTTGATACGGCGTGACTGACATATGCCTATTACATTCACATTGTTTACATTTTTCATGCAAATCCTTCAAGGCATACACGAAATACTGTGCTCACACAAAAATGGAGTCTCAAACTATTGACCTCAAAAGAACGACCTTGACATTCGGTCCGTATGACTGACTAATGACCTCTGAACATTGTATCAACAGTCTTTACACTGTAGCAAGGTTTATTGAAAAATCCTTTAATGGGTGTAGGAGAATTGAAGCAGACTCAAAATTGTTACGGACAGACAAATAGACAGACGGATGGACATATAAAGGGAATAAATATAATTCCCACACTGCTTTGCAGCAAGGGAATCATTTGTACAATATGGTCAAGGTCTAAGTGAGTCTGGGTGATATTTGGTGATTATGGAACAGTCATAAGCAACAAATGGGTAAGTGTCAAAGAGCTTTAGCAAGCAGTGTTGGCGCTCGACAAAGCGGTATAATCTACTTAACCAATAACATAAAGTCAGACGAACGGACAGACAGGCAGACTGACAAGCAATACATGCCTCCAACATAGTTGTTAAACAAAAAAATGATTTTTTTGTGGACGCATACATTCATGGATTTCTGATATTGGAAAAAATCTGGAATTTGCATCGGTCATTCTCTGCTATGTTTGTGTCTAATTTGTGCATCTGTCAACCCACAATATCAACAAAAATTAATGTCGCACAAAAAATTTTTTTTAACAGTGTATTTATAAAGGTTTTATCAAGCCATTTCAAGGAAGCAGTTTCACATGCTTCAAAAGATTTGTTCCGATTGTGACAGCTTATACAACAGCTACAGCACATTAGTGTCGGACAGTAGATAATTTTCTTGACATTTAACCCTTTCCCACTCCAAAACAAAGTGGAAATGGCTATATTCAACCAGCATAAAAACAGAGCAGCAGTCTGTTCAAGTTTTATGCTGTTTGCTGCTCATCAGTATCCTAGGGTTTGAAATTAAGCCTTTTAAACTGAAATCTATTAAGAAATGTATCAAATTAAATAAGATGTTCTAAGAGACTGCAAACACGTCAAACTGTGCATCTTTGAGGGAAACGGTTGACAAGGAACAAAGGCATCAGCATAATTTGAAACTTATAAAAAAAGTCTTAAATTTTATTTGATGTTCTAAGCTACTAAAAATGCTTTAAAGCGCATATCTGAGTGGTAAACAAACATGTTATGTTTTTACTAATGCGTATGGAGGTGACAGTTACAGTGTATGAAGGGTACAATCTCCACATGAAGAGCTGCTGGTTTGTATGAGGTCCTCGACACATTGGGGCTCCAGGGTTTTTTTTTGGCCCGATTTTATAGCCGAAATTCGGCTATGTTCCCAATCCCAAAAAGTATACTTTTTTCCCAAAATGTGGCAAAAAATTCCCAATTTGCCCCCCAAAAAAATAATTTTTTTTTAGAAAGAAGTGTCATATGTGTATTTTATCTCAATTTAAATTCAATTACATCTAACAAAGTATTATACGATTTTGTTCTTTTAAATTGAATGATTATAAAAAGTTGTATCAAATTTAGTATTTCCCTAATCAGTGGACTTTTCGTGTGAAAACAAAGGCTAATGAATTTATTTTCCCAATTTCATGAAAATGTCGATAAAATTCCCAATTCCAAAGCCATGGGCTATCTTCCTAAAATTGGGAAAAAAACCTGGGCTCTGTCTGGAGTAAAGAAACGTAAGATAAGTCCATAAAATGAGCCATGTAATGGGAAAACGGGGCTAAATGCTTAAAGTGTCGTCCCGCATTCGCCTGTGAAGTCCCCACAGGCCAATCAGGGACGGCATTTCACATAAAACAAGAGCTGTCTCCATCTGCAGACATATGCCCCCAAAAAACGCTTTTTAGAAACCTAAACGCAGATTTCGAAACCTAAACGCAGACCCTAAGTTCAAGGTCAAGGTCAAAGGGGTCAAAATTTGTGTGCGTATGGAAAAGCCTTGTCCATATACACATGCATACCAAATATGAAGGTTACATCTGAAGCGACAGAGAAGTAATGAGCATTTTACGAAACCTAATCGAAAAGTGTGACGGACAGACAGACAGACAGACGGACAGTCCGATCACTATACGCCCTCCTTCTGGGGCATAAAAATGTTTTACTGGAATGTTTGACTGAAATAAAACCATTTTATTTTGTTAAAATCCTTACAAAGTTACTTACCCGCGAAATCGCTTTCTCCATGTGAAGTAAGGGTCGTACAGACACTCGAAAAGGTGGAGTGCAACCTTCAGAAACTCCTCGAAGACAGGGTAGGATTCACTTCCAATAAAACCCTGTAACTACAATCAACAACAAATTGAGCCTCGCTCTAACTGAGCTTAAAAGCATGTGCATAAGGTGTTGTTAAAAATTAGCCTGTGCAGTTTGCACAGGCCAATCAGGGACGACACTTTCCTCATGTATTGTATTTTTTGTTTAGAAGTTACCTCTTTTAAAAGAAAAATTCCATTAAGGCAGAAAGTTCATCCCTGATCAGCCTGTGCAGATTGCACAGGCTTATGTGTGATAACTCTTTATGCACATGCCTTAAGATACGTTTCCCCAGAACGCGGCTGAATTGATTCGTTGTTTTTGCACTTGAAAGATTCTGTAAAAACATTCAAATGCAATCGGCAAATAGCCGTAGTTAACATAATGGACATAACAATTCTTCTACAAACAAGTTTCCATAAAATCTTTGACACAGTTTATAATATATTTGTGTAACGTTTCAAGAATTTTTCACAAATTTTAAGTTATGTTATGCTGTAAGCAACATGGAAATCTACATTACATGATCAAATTATACGAATACAATAACATATAGCTTACTTGTATTACTCATAAGTTAAAATATTTTACCATTATTTTTTCACTGGACTAGAAAGCCTAGACCTAATCCACTATAAATATTCAATAGATACCGATGTCTTATGTAATTTACTTAACCCTTTACCACTTAGATACGTATTTTCATGCATTTGTAGTCCCTTAGAAAGTTATATTAAATTTAAGACCTTTCTTTCTAGATTCAAGTTTTAAAGGCTTCATCTCCAAACCTAAGATACAGATGAGCAGCAAATAGCATAAAACCTGAACAGGCTGCGAGTTACTTGCAGGCTGTTCTGGTTTTATGCTGTTTGCACATATCCATGTTCACTTCGCATCTGAGTGGGAAAGGGTCTATATTATAGTCTTATTATATGAGCCTTGTTCTGAGAAAACTGGGCTTAATGCATGTGCGTAAAGTGTCATCCCAGATTAGCCTGTGTAGTCTGCAACGTTGACGGCATAGCTGGCAAATTCACAGGAAGCAATAAAAGACACGTTGTCATAGTTCCTGTTATAATGTGCACAAAACAATATTTAACCAGTGTTACAATTTTCGAGGGGGGGGGAGTTCATAAGTTCACCACACAGTATATGTACTCTACATTTTATTTACACACTACGAGAATAAATATATACACAATGAATAAGTCTCTCATACTCCTTCTCTCTTTACATCTCAACGGTCCATTCTACTCTGACTAGCCTCTCTCTCAACCTGGCTTTTCATACAATTCTGCCCACCCTCCCATATTTGGATGTGTGGACAGACACAGATAGAACTTAGCATTTAATTGGTATTTATTATTGCAAGTGTTGACATATTTGACAAGCAGACTCTGCGAGCACCAGAACAGACCAGATTTGCTAATCTTTATTACAAAATGATGACCAACTGGTATCCTGTTCTGGTAACAAATGCCCACCATGCCACATGGCATCAAACAGAGCAGTCTAAATTGAAATCATATACTAAAATTACAACACCAAGCCTTGCCATAAAAAAAACTGGGCTGAATGAATGTGTAAACAGGGTGCAGAATCAAAGGGGTTTTCAGAGGTTTACACACTGGCTGGGCAGAATGTAAACACACCTTTAAGAACTTAATTTTTTTCAAACATCTCAAGTTATTGAAATACATTTGCAAAAATCTTTAGTGCATAAAGACAGTTTTTCCTGCAGTTTGTGCCGATATCTTAGGGTATAAGAATAAATCCTTGAATATGTCCGAAATCGGTGACAAAATTTCTTGTTGCGTGAAGCATTACCATGTAGTATTAATATAATTTTTTAACAAGAACACAGGCTAATTTAATAAAGTTATTCGGATGTATTTCACATTGCAATAAGCAGCATAAAAATCTGTCTTTTATGCACTAGTTGAAATTCTGAAGAAAAATTGTATTAAAAAGTTATTTGAAAACAAGAGCTGTCTCCATAGGATGACATATCCCCCCAATAAACGCTTTGATAGAAGTTAATGAAATGCACTAAGTGACCCCGTGACCTAGTTTTTGACCCGGCATGACCCATATTCGAACTTGACCTAGATATTGTCTAGATACAACTTCTTACCAAGTTTGGTAAAGATCGGATGAAAACTATTTGAATTAGAGAGCAGACACGAAAAGTGTGACAGACTGACAGACTGACGGACAGTGCGAAAACTATATACCCCCTTTTCTTCGAAAGGGTGCATTAAAAGCACCACTTACCGTCGTCTATACATCCTTTCAACTAAAAAGGTGGAACCCCACACAGTCACATGATCCTGCACCCTGTAAAGTTTCGTCCCAGATTACCATGTGCAGTCCGAACAGGCTAATCTGGGAGGACATTTTAGGCATATGCCATAAGCCCCATTCTTTCAGAACGAGGGGTATTCATATCTATCAAAGCACCAACTATCAAACTAGGATAAGCATTGTTTGACATAATGTTTGGACATACAGAAAACAATGGCTTTCATAATTCAATTAATGGTTATTTGGACATACAGAAAACAATGGCTTTCATATAGCAACAAATGGTCATTCTTAGACCCTTTAACCCTTTCCTAATCAGCAGCCAGTGATTTTTTTTATTTTTTTTCTTACAGCCTGTGCCTTTTGGATTGGGAAAATTAGCGCGATAAACCATGAAATTGGGAAAAATAGCGCGATAAACCATGAAATTGGGAAACATTATAAATATGATTAGAAGAACAGAATTAAAATTATTAAAGTATGTTTGACAGCATTTTTACATGTATATTATAAAGTGCTAATTTAATGTGTTCTTACAATGAAGACAATGTTAAGTTAATATCCTTCCACATTCATATTGAACTTGCAATAATCTATATAGATTCTTAAATATACCATTTAATCATAACCTCTTTAACAGTAAGAATTTAATTCAGTATTCTTTTAAATTAAATATCATATGGTGAAAACATTAACAAATATTTATAAAAAAAAACGCTTTAGTGGTCTTGCTATGTCAATGTTGTATTAAATAGAGTTAAACTAATTTATTTCATTTCTTTACCTTTCAACATCTTCATGATCTTGCACTTCAGTTCTATTTCAGTAAACTGTAAAGCGTGACAAACATAATAAAGCAGAATATGCATATGAATCTGATTTTACACAGATCCACTAACATATAAATCATATCATGTTTGTCTCTTTCCATTTTCGAACGATAGTCTACTCATCTTAAATGCATTAACTTTGTGAGTAACGGTAGACTAACTCCAATTTCCCAACACTGATTTCCGTGATGCACATTCACTGTGAAGATTTGTAATAAATATTTGATGTTTTTATCTCAAACGTTGTATTTTGCGTTAATTGACACACGCATTAAATTATTCCGTAATAACCATATGATATCCGTTGTTAATTTGAATGTTATTTATCATTTTCGCCGCTCATCGTAAATTTCTCGTCTGCTTGCCGCCATCTTGGGCTTGTGTAAAAACAGGCGTTTACAATCGGGATACATCGACTATCGTCGGTATCCTCCGCAATATAGAGAGAGATGTGGATAGCAACGTAAAATCGTATTCGGCTAAATTTGCAAAAAATACGTAAGTCAGTTGTTGTTCGGCGACGACTCGGCAACTCGATCGGTTCTCGTTCGAAATTATTGCTAAATAACATTGTAATCTTATTGGCTTTATAGGGAAAATTTTGTCTTTTTTTGGGAAATATTAATCAAATTTTTGGGAAAAAACGTCATTTTTTGCAATTGGGAAGCAGCCGAATATCGGCTGTAATTTCTGGCAAAAAAAATCACTGGCAGCAGAGTGAAAATGGATATTTGCAATAAATTAAGAACAGACTGCAAGTAACTCACAGTCTGTTCACGTTCAGGTGAAGCCTTTAAAACTTGAATCTATTAAAAAAGGTCTTATACCTGTAGGATACCTGTAGGATGATTTTGGGCTCTGTGGTAAGGACTCAAGTCCTTTTTAAACCCCTCTTCTTATCGACGTCTTATGGTACTGTATCCGTATGTGTTCTCACAACTAATAAAAATAGCCCTTATTCAGTAAAAAATAGTTCCTTAAGTATGGTAAAGAATGAATGTCCTTTTGACAAACAACAGTTGTGATCACTAAAACTTATACACTATGTCCCCATTCCAATGTAGATCAATCCTGCTCTTGAATTCTAATACATTCTTGGCATCAACTACACATTGAGGCAAGTCATTCCACATGTTAATCACTCTTCTGGAAAATTGATTTTGACAAAAAGATGTTCTGGACTTTGGTTTCTCAAGCTTTAGGTTATGTCCTCTAGTTGATGATGTATAATTGAAAAAGTTCTCAAAAACGCAATCATCTATATTTTTGACTATTTTAAATGTTTGAATGGCATCCCCACGAATTCTGCGATGAGCAAGTGATGGTAATTTAAGTTCTTTAAGTCGTTCCTCATAGGATGAATTCCTCAAATTCGGTACAAGTTTTGTGGCTCTTTTTTGAACTTTTTCTATGCTAATAATGTCCTTTTTTAAATATGGGTACCATATAACATTTGCAAACTCAACATGCGGACGCACCAAGGCAGTATATAATATCAAAAATAAGTATTTGTCCATGAACTCAAAAGATCTCTTTATTAAGGCTAGGATACTGTTTGCTTTATTTATCTTTGTAGATATATGCTTACTAAATTTTAGATCTCTTTCGAAGAGCACTCCCAGATCACATTCCTCAGTTGCAGCCTGCAGAGGCTTATTATTCATAGTATACTGTTGATTCGGGTTATTGTTTCCGTAATGTATAACTTTGCATTTGTCAACGTTGAAGGCAAGTTCCCATTTTTGTGCCCATTCGCTGAGAGAGTCAAGATCCTCCTGCAGCCTGCCTGAGTCCGTCACAGGTGCATATAACTTGGTGTCGTCAGCAAATATTTTAGAAATACAGCTCACAGAGTCGGTGATATCGTTAACATATATTATAAAAAGTACTGGACCAAGCACACTTCCCTGAGGAACTCCACTCTCTACACTTATCCAGCTAGATGTACTTCCCTTTATTGACACACACTGTCTTCTCTGACTCAGAAAGTTCTCAATCCAGGCCAGAACATTTCCCTTAATGCCATACGCAGATACCTTCCTTATGAGTCTTCTATGCGCAACTTTATCAAAAGCTTTCGCAAGGTCTAAGTAAATGCTGTCCCAGCTTTCGCTTCCTTCGATGAACTTTGTCCAGTCCTCCATAACATGTAGCAACTGTAACGCACAAGATCTATGTGGTCTAAAGCCGTATTGATCATTTGATAATAAATTATTCACACTTAAATGATACATGATATGTTTTCTAACTATTTTTTCAAGAATCTTGCAGACTACTGATGTGAGACTAACTGGTCTGTAGTTACATGGCTCAGTTTTGTTACCCTTCTTGAAAATTGGCGATATTCTTGCATCTTTCCACCCTTTTGGAACTTCTCAGGATGACAGAGACTTCTTGAAAATTAATGAAAGCGGTTTGACAAAAACGTCAGGCATAATTTTAAGCAAATATGGATGTATTTCATCCGGACCCATGGACTTAGACGAATCAATATCCTTTAGCAAATTTAAGACTTCCACTTCAGAAACATGTATGTCATTTAAATTATTTTCCACAGTTTTATCTGGTAAATCAGGTATATTATGTAAAGTTTCTTTTGTAAACACAGAGGCAAAAAACCCATTAAGAACATCCGCCTTTTCATTGTCCGATCCAACAAACCCCCCATCGTCCCGTTTCAAATTAGAAACGCCAATTTTTGACTTAACTTTACTTTTTACATACCGCCAAAATTGCTTCGGTTCACTTTTAGCTTTAAGCGAAATAGTCCGTTCATAGTTTTTCTTACTCTTCTTCACACATTCATTGGTCGCATTTCTCACCACTTTATATGTTCCAAAGTCTGCCGTCCTTTTAGTAGCCATATATTTATTCCAGGCATGACGCTTCCCCTTAATAAATCTCAATGAATCCTGTGTCATCCACAACGGTTTCTTCATGTGTCCTGATTTTGGTTTAAACTTTGGAACAAACTTTTCCACACTAGCTCTGAATTTGCAAACAAAAGACTCCCACATGCTGTTAGCATCGCTGTGTTGGAAATATTCCTGCCAGTTTGTTGTTTCCCACTCCGTAAAGCGTATTAAATCACATTTCCTGTATTGATAGGAACTATATTTTATTAGATTTTCTATACGACTACACACGTGTCAAAGTGAGTATCGGAATGATAAAGAGTTATAGGGGTTTTGTTTAATATGGACCTCAGTGATTTTCAATCATTCAGCTATCAGTCATTTGTTTTCAATTTCATGTCAGCCTTGTTTTGAGAAAACCGGGCCTTATGCATGCACGGAAAGTGTCATCCCAGATAGGCCTGTGCAGTGCACACATGCTTATCAGGGACAACACTTTCCGTCAAACTGGATTTTTGTTTAGATGAGACTTCCTTTACATTAAAAATTATTAAAAGCCGAAAGTGTTGTCCTTGATTTGCCTGTACAGACTGCACAGGCTAATCTGGGAGGACACTTTACCTGCATGCATTAAGTCCCATTTGTCCAGAATGTGGCTCATTTAAATGGTTTTTTTCTTAATAGGACCTCAGTGAATTTCCAATCATTCAGCTATCAGTCAGTTGCTTTTATTCTTATATACTGCGGTTTATACCTGCATAACACTACAAGACACTGGAGAATTCTGGTAGCTAGTACAAAGTTGACAATATTGTCTCCATAGCAACAAGAGTTCAGCTGGTTGCCAAGCACCTGCAGAAGATTCTTTGAAAGCTTTGTCAAATGCAGGCCATCTTCTGATAACCTGAAATTGCAACACAAAGTGTCTTCAGTATCCTCCAAAGTATTTTTTCCTCAAAAAGGCTACAACAGTTAACAATATTATACATAAGGTCATATTAAAGCCAAATATGAGGTCATAATAAGGTCATATATGATGACATAATAAGGTAATAATAAAGTTAAATATGAGGTCATAATAAGGTCATATATAAGGTCATAATAAGATCAAATATGGGGTCATAATAAGGTCATATATAAGGTCATAATAAGATCAAAAATGAGGTCATAATAAGGTCATATATAAGGTCATAATAAGGTCATATATAAGGTCATAATAAGGTCATATATAAGGTCATAATAAGATCAAATATGAGGTCATAATAAGGTCATATATAAGGTCATAATAAGATCAAATATGAGGTCATAATAAGGTCATATATAAGGTCAAAATAAGGTCATATATAAGGTCATAATAAGGTCATATATATAAAGTCATATATAAGGTCATAATAAGGTTAAATATGAGGTCATAATAAGGTCATATATAAGGTCATAATAAGGTCATCATAAGGTCATACTTAGGTCATAATAAAGTCATATCCAAATTGTTTTGTGTGGCATAAATGATCATTAAATTGTGTCCAACTTACAGATGCAAATTTGATTGACACAAACAAAATGTGTACTCACTAACTTCCAAACCATTAGCAGCAACCTTCAATTTTAACCTGTTTATTTTTGCTTTATTACATAGCATGCCTATTAAAATGCTCTTACGTCTGTTTCCTGGGTAGAACCAGTACTTGGTGTCTTTAGGGGTAGTTCTAAAAAACGCTTAAACCTGTGTAATTCTGTTCGCTTGGCAGACATCATATCCACTATACAACAGTAACCTTTTGTGGGCGATGTCAAAAAAATATATAAGCAAGTGAGAGAATTTCTAAAAATATGGACAAAATTAGACATGCTGCTAGCAGCCACCTACCATTCCTCTAACTGCTTGAAATCACAGTCAATCAGATCCTGATATGTGGAGATGAACAAATGGATGTACTCCTGCAACGCCTGTGGCTCCCTCTGCCAAAAAATGAAGTTTTTTTTCAAATACAAGTACCCGAAAGTCCCTGATTATCATATTCTCCAAAGTAAGTTCATGAACACTGTTGGCTAAAAATAAGTTTCAAACGTTTTGTATGAGACTGGCATAAATTCTTATGTCTTGAAGATTTCAAAGCCTGTTCAGTTTTAACACGTGTAGTTACCAATGAATGTGTTGCCAAAGGCTTTTATTGCTTGTTCGGAATTATGAATGTCTTAACGATGCCAATACAATTGATTCATTATGAGTTTTGACATTTTTTGTAAGCCTATAACAGACCTTTTCCTGGCCATTTTGGGACAAATGCAACTTCTGGGATTGGGATTTGTTATGCGTAAAAAGTCCACTGATTTGGGAAAAACTAATTCGATATCACTCTTAACGATACAGTGATTGTTTTCCTTCTTTGGACGGGTCCGGTAAACGGACCCGTTCCCAATGACCTGCGGACCCGTTCCCAAAATGAACCAGACCCGTCCCAATTTCCGAAACAAGAGCACCGCATAGCGGGTGCCACGCTCGGCTACGGATGCAGTTTTGAATAAATGAAAGATTGTCAGATTTTTTTTAAAGGTCACAGTGACCTTGACCTTTGACCTAGTGACCCAAAAATGGGTGTGGGTGTGCATCTACATATGAAGTTTCAAAGTTGTAGGTGGAAGCAATTTGATTCTAGCGCTAATGTTCAAAACCTTGACAAAATGTTAAGGTTTTAGCACGACGCAGACGGCGGACGACACAACGAGCTGGCTATGACAATGTAACGTCAGGTTTTCTCCGAAAACGCCAAGCTAAAATTACTAAAAATACAAATCAAAATCGAGTAAAGAAACTCCGATAAAGCCAACTTGACGTATTTCGAGACCGTTTTAACTTGCGGCTGATTTGACTTCTCAATCATTGACTGGTTTAAATATTTAATGTTACATTCATACATTAAATACGTGTATGTTATTGCGAAATATAAACCAGTCCGAATTTTCTTAAGCTTCTGGCAATATTTGACATGAGTCACAATAGCAAGTATTACAGAAAGAAATGAAAGCCTAGTGAAGTCAAAAGCAAATTGTTTAGCGATTTTGGCTTCGTAAAAAGTTCATCAGTCTGCACAGACAAACGAAACAGACTCGTACAAGGCAAACAAAGTGCTCTGATAGGCTATCCAGCTTGCATTTGGGGGTGTCTGGACTCTCATCAGCCCAGATAGACGCCATTCTTGATATATTTAAAGCAGACACAAACAGAGAAAGTTCTCTGTAACAATCTGTGTTCCGATAGCATGTTGTTGTTTGCCCAAGACTGTGAATAAAAGTTTATGTTTCTTTCCTGTGTCATTTTAAGCTGACAAAAGTTAAACAAAGTCATTAAAAAACCATTCTTCAATTGGTACAATTTTCAACTTGATTTTTCCAAATTGGAAGATTTTGCGACTCATTTTTTTCCCAATCACAACGCAAAAAATTCCCAATGGCATGGGTACCGGACCCGTTCCCAATTGTGTGAAACAAATCACTGCGACAGTTCAAATTATAAGAACAAAATCATATGAATTATAGTTATATTCTTTGTAGGATGTAATTGCAATAATGTTGAGATATAATAATCTTTTTTTTAATTTTTGAATTGGGAACAGGTCCGTTAAAAGGACCCATAGATCCGCCAGGAAAATGCCTGAATAAATGTAGCATTGTGTATGATGGATTTTATCATATTTATTATACTCATCAAAAGTTTTATTCTTGCAAATTAAACTGGCGTTGTTTGTGACAAAAAGAGGAAAGCCATTCATAAACTTCGAACCACAAATTTACCTCGTTTTTCTTAATGACATTTTTATGTTGACATTAGAAATAGTGTAAATATTCAACATCTGTTCGACATCATTATCTACTAAGGCAACATAACAAATCACTATGTGCAAAAGATTGGTGTACTGCAAACTAACCAATAGCGACACTTTAAGTGGTCATCATTGCCACAAATCATATATGGTGAATAGAGAGTATGCAAGAATAAGAAAGTGAATAAAAAGCAATTATTTCTTGCTTTAATGGTACCATTTGCACGAGTTTGTGTTTAAAACAGGTAACGTTGATAACTTTTTTCAGTATCAAGGTTCGTTAGCCCTTAAAGTGGTGATCAAATTGTGCACCTTAGGACAATAGATGGGGCATTGCAACTCTCAGCAACCATTTGGGTTATAAAGCTGAGAGTTGAATTATTGCAACTATTTTACGAGATCACACCCGTTACCCTCAAGTTCTGGCGCCAGTGTTTTACATCTAACCATAAACCCACTGTGACTGTGATGAATTTTTAAAGCAAAATAGTACCTACATAAATAAGTACAACGTTGTTTAATGGCTAAAACGAGGCCCGTGCAACATGGGTAGCCTAAGGGTACCAATTCTCGAACGATTTTTTTCCGATTTTATTTAATTTGTCAAACTGTTTCATGTTTTTTAAATGAATTTAAGCTGATATTTCAGGTAAAATACTACTCTTTCTGAAACTATAAAATGTAAAGAAAACAAGCGTTAATAACTCGACCTTACCGTTGGTCAAATGAAGTTGGTTCTGTTTACATTTTGCAACCCGTTTGGAACCAATTATCGAACATTCACTAAAGCAAGCCACCAGACATTTGCAACACACTCATACACTGGTAAAATAAATTTATTTACATAGCAACTGACGTGGATAATCATTACTAATATATTTTGTTCATTTAATCGGAAGATACATATTAACTTTGGACAAACATTTTCCTTTTTTGACTTCTCTAACTGCTGCTAGTAGAGCACTGAGTATTTATTTGATTTTCTTCGTGTCATTTGTCAAAAAGAAATAAAAAGAAAATCTAAATAGATGTATTATATTTATGAATAAAATGATTATTCATAAATGTGGTTGAAAGCAGAATGTTACCAAGTTACGAGTTGGCTTTAGTACGAATTGACCATAAAACAACTTAGTTGTTTGCAACCTAATCCATCAAAATAAAAATAGAAAACAGGACAAGGTCTAGTCTCATTTATAAGACGCGCAAAGAATTTAGAGATACTTTTTATATGGGCTAAATTCTTTGGAACGTCTCATCGTTGAAGGACCTTTTTTGTGGTGGAAACCAGAAAGTTTTAATTTTCAACAATTTGCGTAAAATTGCAAAATAACATTACCAACTCATTCAGGTTTAATTCAAAAGTTCATTTTTACATCAAATATCGTCGATTCGAAGTTAGAAAGGCATAAATTCTTCAGTTAAACTTCTGCTTAAATCGCAAAACAATCACTGACCTGTAGCCATGTCATGAAACTGATTTAAATATGAACCAATCAGAAGAAGGCATTACGGTGTAACGTGTACGCGAAATTTTATTTAACATGAGCTTTTAACACCGACTTTTACGTAACTAGATCTAGTATGCTAAACTTTGTCGATTTAATAAGCATATGTTTAAAACAGATATGGTGCAGTTTCTTTTCACTGTTCTAAGTTTCAGGAAGTGTTTATGCATGTCTTTTTCGCACCTCTGTCTGTGTTGTTTTATGTACTTACATTCTACGTTACAAAGGACGGTATACTGTACGATCTGTATCAATATTATTTATGTACAGTATAAAAATAAAAGATGTAATTTATTTCAGAATTTTTAATTGTCAATTTAGAAAAAAAAAACAATGCTAAATTAATCCAGAAAAGTATAACATCGGTTTACTATGTAACGCGCTGCACCACAACAGACGAACGCAAACTGTATTTTACGCTGTTTATTCTTCCACTTTAAACCAGATGCTTTACATCGAGATCGTGTTATCGATTTATATCTACACAGCGAGCGAATCGAGAGATATTGAAAAATTGAATAGTGGTTGGATTTAAATTGCTCAGGCGTGCAAAATTCAAAGTGTCATTACATAATTTTTACGGAACATTATCGAGAAATGAATTATCTACACAGGTATGTAAATATTATTGCAATCCGTTGTTATTAAGTGTCTTATATCGGGGCTTGAATGTTGCGCACAAAATCCTTGCGCAACAATATAGACATAGAACAAAAAATTCCCACCACATAATTGGTCTTTCACCCTTTGTACGCTCCAAATATTACCCATATAAAAAGTAGCTTAATATTTAAGAGCGTCAAAAATTTGGACTAGGCAAGGTCAAGGATGTAATCGCTTATTTTGACAGTTGTAAACAAAGTGAAAGGTAGTAAAAAGCCTTAAAGGGGAATGAAAACATCGCTAATATTGTTAGAATCTTATAAAACAAAACATTTTGATGACTTATAATGATCTAACTGAATTAACCACACATTTATCTGGTCAAATATTAAAATTTTACTTGGTTCAATGAATCCTCGTCTGCAGTTGCGCTTATGAAGAAGAGGCTGTCAAGTGGGAAGTTTGCCAATAGAATGTATTCATATTGGAGTTACTTAGAATGGGACCCGATTTCAAATTAAACAATTCCACCAAAAGTAAATTTTATAATTTATAAAAATCGTTCGAGAATTGATTCCGTTCGAGAATTTGTACCCTGAGGCTAATGAAATGATGGTATGTAGCCTTCTCATTTGTGCAAGTCAACAAAATGACACACCCTGGTATTGTAAATCATCCAACTTTCAAACAGTTTCTCCTCAGCCGACAGTTCATCCATTTTAATTAATCCTCCTAAATTCTACTGAAAACTAAAAATGGTGGTATGTAGCCTTCTCATTTTGTGTGTAAGTCAAACTTGTTTAGCAAAGCAGCTTCTTTAAAACAAAATGACACACCCTAGTATTGTAAATGATCCAACGTTCAAACAGTTTCTCCGAAGCCTAAATTCTACTGAAAACTAAATTGTTTACAAGTAATTTTCTCATGCTTGTTTAGTTGTAACGATAAAAACAGAAGCTATTCCATATTTGTTATTAGCCGAAGTAAAGAAAATAACAGAAAGATGCTCGTGGATTTGTGAAAGAAGCAACCAGAAAATGGATCGATTTGTTATTAAAAACCCTTCACCATCTACTGCGAGCGGATCTTTGAATACATCTGGGAAGCCGAAATTAAAGCAAGCAACAATCGAATCTCTAAAGGTTAAAAGCATAGTGATTTATCTAAAATCAAATGACTAATAAATCGTCGGAAATGGTTACACAACACTTAATTTGAATGGGAGCTAGTCAAAACGGCCCCTGTCAAAACGGCCCCTAGTCAAAAATAGTCAAAACGGCCCAACTTTGGTCAAAACGGCCCCAAAGACAGTTTTTAAGTTGGTCAAAACGGCCCCATTGTGTTACAAAGAACTTTGTTCAATATTGTATTCATTTGAAGATATGCATGTTGAATAATCAAACATAATAGTAAAACATAATAATTATCAAATAGTTTCTAATAGTTGTCAAACATTATTATTGACAAGGAAGAAAAAAAAAGAAGAGATATATAAGTATGATTCTGTGAAAAAATGTTCTATTTGTATCAATAACCTTCTAATAGTTGTCGGACATAATAATTGACAAGAAATAACTTCAATTACGACTTCAAATAAGATCACAAGTAATCAATAATCTTTTGATTGTGATAAAACTGTGATTACGTACTAGGGTATATCCTTATTATAGATCAAGAGTACGCACATGGGGCTGTGCATATAAAATACATTTTGGGGGGGAATGGGGAGGTTTAAGCGTGTTTTTAAAATAAGCCCCTAAGTAAGAGCAGGACTGGTTGATGAAATTTCACTCTGAAAATGCAACATCCTGTTTCTTTCAGATACTCAAAAAAGAAACCCTATAATATGCTCTTATAAATTACATGATCACATCCTTTAAAAAGTAAATCATGCCAAATATCTAGGTCTCACACTGCAAAGTAACCTCAAACAGGATAAACATATTAACTCGTCACTAATAATTCATACCAAATATCTAGTCTCGCACTCCAAAGTAACCTCAAATGGGATAAACATATTAACTCATCACTAATAATTCAAACCAGGCACTAGGATTTCTTCGCCACAACCTAAAAATAAGCTCATCAAAAGTTAAAGATCATGCTCATAAAGCAATAATTAGGCAATAATTAGGCCTAAACTAGAATATTCCTCCAGTGTCTGTGACCCACATACAAAACTCAAATAAATCAACTGGAAAAAGTACAAAGACATGCCGCCAGATTTATAACAAACAGATATATCACAACACAAGCTCAGTAACACTCGATTGGTCATTGTCGGCTCGGGTACTACTTTGATGTACCCTGGGTACTCTTAAGTATACTTAAATGTACCCCGGGTACGGAAAATATACTAGAACGTACCCGGGAAATCTAATGCTAAATTGGTCGCTTTCACCTGTTTTTCAAATTAATTTTGTTCATATTTATGTCAATATTCTGTAAAATGGCTCTATATTATTGAAACTCCTTCTCTAAAAGCATCATGAGAAAGGTGTATTTTTTCAAAACGAATGTTGTTGCCTAATACATACTGTGTTTATGCAAGGACCTATACAAACAAAGGGATTAGCAACCTCGCGATATCCCGTTACAGCACGCAAAATAAACCGGTGCGCGAGATCAGGGACCTATACTTTAATCTCAATCGATTGGTCCCGGTGTAGCGATAATAAACCGGTGCGCGAGATTTGATAATCTCGATCGATTGGTCCCTGTGTAGCGATAATGCGGCTACACGATATCGAATGCGAGGGATTTCGCTTATTTAACGCGTTACGTTTTTTCGGATTCAAATTATATTATGTTAAATAAACAAGTACCTATTCGTTTAATTGTTGTGTTGTTGATCTCAAAATCAATCATTAATTAGTCTTATTATGACGCAGTATGTCGAACGGGCACCCAATTATCGGACTCTTTGATGAATATTAATTGCCGGTTGTTTCGCCAGGGTTAAATTGCCGTTGTTTATCGCACGTACGTGCATGTACAAAAGACCGGTCTTTTAATAGAATTAAAATGTTACCATGTTTTGTTTAAAATAGCAACATTATCAAGACATGTTAAGTGCAAACAACTCAAAATGTATAATTGTTATTTTAACCTCCGATGCAGCAAATTTTCGAATGTCATTTTAATATTCATTGGGACTCCCTTAAGTCATGGGATGACGACATAGATTTAGATTTGGTATTAGGTGATTATACTGATTATGAGGCAAACAATAAATCGCAGGCAAGCACGAAAGAGCTGTGCTATATTTGTCCTATTTGTGGTGCGGAGTATAAAAGTGTATCAGGATTTCGAGGACATGTCATGAAAAAACATCAACAGAATTTACGAGGTAATAAATATTGGATGCATTTTTTAGTTCTGCATTTTGCGTTCAAACCAGAGAAAAAACAAGAAAGGTTTTCGTGTTTTAGTAGTTCAATATATATATATATATATATATATATATATATATATATATATATATATATATATATATATATATATATATATATATATATATATACTCATGTTTTATTCGTTTTATTATCATATATATCTCGAACAATCAATATATAAAACAACATTAATAAATTAAATCCTCGCACATGCAAGTAAGATATCCAAAACAGTGGACACATGATACGGTGTAATAATGATGAGACAATTGAATCTGGCATTTACAGTTACTACTAAATAGTGTGTACAAAGGAGTTTAGTGTTTTATTCCTTTAATTATTTTCAAAGAAATGAATATAAAACGTGTTGTAGAATGGTTTTAACAAAATTATGGACAAAGATTTAAATGCAGTTAATAGAACATAAAAGTTTATTCTGACTTAAGCATATTAAGGTTATCGTCATTTACATTACATTTACAATAACAGCATGCTTTTGAAATAAATACAAATCATTCATCACTTCGAAAAAAGTTCAATTTACAATATAAGGAATAAACATGTTTTCGTGAGAATGTTAATATTGTTAATACATAGTGACCACATAATGTCAAATGTAGTTTAATAATAACAACACTTATACTTGTATAGGTCCCTGTCTGTACCAAAGTTCATAAGTGAAAAATATAATAATTAAATGATTTTTTTTTAAACAAGAATTACATACATTAATATAAAGTTAGGACACATAAGACAAAAGACATCCGCTGTTCCCAAAACAGACGCTGTCGGCTCGTAGAAATCGGGAACGATTTTTCAAATTCTGTCTCACAACTTGCCATCAGGTCTTTCAGTTCATGGTGTTCACTGCCTTCAACACTGATCTCATTTGCTGTGATGATCTTATCAAATTTCCTCCTTTGTTTCCACAACTCTGTTTGTAAATTTTTTATTTCATGTTTCTGCTCATTTAATTTCATATTAAGTTCCTGTTTAGTAATGTCTCTATGTTTAAAGTTTGTGTGGCTGTATTTTCGGCACGAATTTAGTCTGCTTTCAACCCTATTTTTCCTGCTTTGTAATAAGTAAAAGTACTTTTTGCAGGCTATACACTTTTTTGATGTGGACAGCATGTCACATTTCACAGATCTAATAGTGGAATTATATCTCTCTCCACTGGCATGTGTTGCGTTGAAGTCCCCTTCCGTGTACGCCACAATTTCTGGGGAGTTGTTGCTGGACAACCCTGATCCAATGGGAACTAAATTTGAAAATTCCACCTCAGGATTTCCTATGCAGACATCAAATTTTAACAGTCTTTCCAATAACACCAGAACATAAGCAACGCGATTGATATGTTGTGGCAGTCCAGTCCATATTTGGTGAGATCTCGGAATGCATTTCCGATGCACATAGAGCACATAAAATCACTCTTAATTTCAACCGATAGCTTAATTGCTGTCAGACTGTCATTTGCGTACAACTGTAACATTTGGATTGATTGCTCTGATTCCTTTACAACGAACTGAGATGAAATATTTTGCAGTTTAAGTTCCACAGTGGTACTTGCGTTTCACCGTAAGGGATCCTCTTTTGCGTTTTCTAGGCATTCTAAAAGCATAAAACAAAACAAGTTGCATAGAAATGTCACATGTTCGTTCACGCTTTATATCAAACCGGCATTATAACACTTTGGATGTGATATTGCTAACAACTTTATTAAGAAAATGGATGTAGATGGAAGATGATAGTGAATATGAAGATTTTTCTATCGAACCGTGGATGTATGCGCCAGCATTTAGTTACTGTACTGTCAGTAAGATATTTCTGAATATGATTAGGACATCAAGTCTTTTGCATATTCTCTGGATTACAAGCTCTTTGAAAAAACAGATTTGTGAACATATAATTGTCTTACTATGTTTAAAGCACATGTTGATATTAACAAAACACTATTTTAATGTCCTTTATAGTTATTCTACACTACAGTACAAGCGCGTAATTAGCAACACAGAATGGGTACTAAAACCAGTTCTGAATTGAAAGAATTTCTAAATTGACATTCAAAAGTATTAACTGATTTTGATTTTCATCTACAACACTGTTATTTAATAAATAAAACTAGTTTCATGTTGGGAAAATATTGCTAAGCTTATTAAAGCTTCAAATACAACTTTATTAATCATGATGATGACATTAAAACAAGGACATGGTGTTTGTCCAAGGGGGAATGGGACCATGGTGTCATAGGGCCACCCCTTTGTCAGGCATAGGGATAAGGTTTATCATGCAAAGTTGACTTAATTGGGAAAGGGATATCTCTCATCTAATATCATACGGTGCCAGACATAATCAAATTGAGATAATCCCTTGATAACAGATAAGGTGCATTTCAACACACTAATAGCCATAAACTGTATGACACAAAAGGCATTTATGTATGGAATAATATACAGCACTAGTAACTGGTGTCAATTTGAGACCTTCCTTGATTGGTGTGTTGCTATGGATATTTAAGATATTAGTACAGCAATTATCCTTCTATTTTTGGCCCTGAACTAATTGATTCCAGATTTTATCCTTACTAAGTAATGAGTCAATGCTGTTTATTGTTAACTTAATGAATACCAATTTCTTATAAATACAATTTTTGCGCAACCCTTAGCATATTGTACTGTGATTTTTTAACTATAACATACATTCTGAATTGTGGTTCATACTTTGTGTGAGCGACTCATAACTTGATATATTTATGCTGTAGGTTGCACTTGTCCTGTTTATGTCTTTTACCAATTCAATATTAGTCTTAAATAATAAGCGATTGCTTCAAATAACTGTTTCCAACGCATTCATGCATACATGCTCATGAAAATGAGAGAATTTGGCAAACTGAAGGCATTATGATGATGGATTTGCATGTTTCTAGCAACATAAATAACGAAGCAGTTTACAGAAATTGGAATTTGCCAATTAACAAAAAAATTGTGCTTAAGAATCAAAATGTCTCTTTTTTAGGATTTCAATCAGCTTCGGATATATCTATTCATAAAATATCGTTTGAATACAACTATAGATAAGTAAACTTTCATTCATCTTCTTTGAGCTATTACAAAGCTATGTGTATTCAAAAAATGCATTTAAAATATGCACCATACATTTCATTGAAATGTAACATTGGTACAAACACAAACAATAATAGAGCTTGTATTGACCAATCCCTAAGAAAAAGCGGAGACAAATGTTAATCTCAATTGTTTTTTTAAATAATTGATTAAGGACTAATATTGTATCATCATTGAGCTTATACAAATCGAGAACTTTGCAAATAATGCAAATTAAATGTACACCACACAATGCACTGAAGTGTACAATTTGTTAACCCTTAGCATGCTGGGAAATTTGTTGTCTGCTAAAGTGTCGTCTGCTGAATTTCTAAAATTAGCATTTTCTTAGATTTTTTTCACAGAATACTTTCAGAATAGCAAACAGTTTGAATCCTGATGAGACGCCACGTTCTGTGGCGTCTCATCTGGATCCAAACAGTTTGCAAAGGCCTTTAAAATTCGATTCCAGCGCTGAAAGGGTTACGATACCAACATGAATAATATAGGGCTAGTATTTACAGAGCCTTGGCCCTTACGCAAAAAGCAATGACATATGTATACAAAACTGAAAGCGGTCTAACAATTAAAAAATGACTAAAGTTGTATTGTCCTTGAGCTTATACAAAGTTATGAGTTAGTAAATAATGCAAATTAAATGTGAAACACACAATGCATTGAAGTGTCACATTTCTAAAGATACCAACATGATTATCATAGGTCAATTATTGACCGAGCCTTTTGAAAAGAGCATTGACATACACATTCAAAACCGAGACTGGTTAAAAAAAATGACTAAAATTGTATAATCTTTGTGCTAATACAAAATTATGCCTTTGCAATTCATGTAAATAAAATGTGCACCACACAATTTATTTAAGTGTAACATTTGCAAAAATACCAACATGATCAAAATAGTGCTACTTTTGACGGAGTCTATTGAAAAAAGCCGCAACATATGTTGATAACACGTTTAACTAAAAAAAATAAAAAATAACTGAAATTGTATCATCTTGGAGCTAATACAAAATTATGCCTTTGCAAATAATACAAATAAAATTAGCATCACACAATGCGTTGAAATGTAATGTTTGTAAAGATACCCATAAGATTAATATAGGGCTAGTATTGACTGAGCCTTTCGAAAAGAGCCACGACATATGTTGATCAAACTGATAGTGATTACAAAATAAAAAAATGACTAAAATGGTATTATCTTGGAGCTAACACAAAATTATGCCTTTGCAAATAATGCAAATTAAATTTGCACCACACAATGCATTGAAATGCAACGTTTGTAAAGATACCAACATGATATATATAGGGCTAGTATTGACTGAGCCTTTTAAAAAGAGCCACGACATATGTTGATGAAACTGATAGTGGTAAAAACATAAAAAAATGACTAAAATGGTATTGCTTTTGTGCTCATTCAAAATCATGAATTTGCAAATGATACAAATAAAATTAGCATCACTCAATGCGTTGAAATGTAATGTTTGTAAAGATACCCATAAGATTAATATAGGGCTAGTATTGATTGAGCCTTTCGAAAAGAGCCACGACATATGTTGATCAAACTGATAGTGATTACAAAATAAAAAATGACTAAAGTTGTATAATCTTTGAGCTAATACAAAATTATGCCTCTGCGAATAATACAAATTAAATTTGCACCACACAATGCATTGAAATGTAACGTTTGTAAAGATACCAACATGATATATATAGGGCTAGTATTGACTGAGCCTTTCAAAAAGAGCCACGGCATATGTTGATGAAACTGAAAGTGGTAAAATATAAAAAAATGCCTAAAATTGTATTGCCTTTGTGCTCATTCAAAATCACGAATTTGCTAATAATACAAATAAAATTAGCATCACACAATGCATTGAAATGTAATGTTTGTAAAGATACCCATAAGATTAATATAGGGCTAGTATTGACTGAGCCTTTCAAAAAGAGCCACGACATATGTTGATGAAACTGATAGTGGTAAAAAATAAAAAAATGACTTAAATTGTATTGCCTTTGTTCTCATTCAAAATCATGAATTTGCTAACAATACAAATAAATTTTGCATCACACAATGCGTTGAAATGTAACGTTTGTAAGAATACCAACATCAATAGTATAGAGCTTTATTTGACCAAGCCTTTTGAAAAAAGCCACGACACACGTTTCTCGGATTATGGAAGTGTAAACAATGATACGCATGATTTGGTGAAAATACCCACCGTTGTTTTATAAATAAATACAAAGCATAGTCGAAAACAAATGAAACAATAAGATGTATCAAACTCAACAAACCTTTGCAATAAATACTTCTGTGTTGGCAACACTTGGTTATTTTGTACTCTTATTCTTTCTCGATTGCTTTGTCACGGTCTCGCTTTGTCAAAATGGCGGCTGTGAAAATTTGCCTCGAAGCGCGAAGTCTCGTTGGGTCGCAAGTCTCGTTTCCCTTTTGCGTAACAACGCGTTAGCTTGTTCTTCGGTTCAGTGAGTGTCTCATCCCTTTGTTTGTATAGGTCCCTGGTTTATGACATCTGATTTTGGGCGGGAATAAAACAACGTTATAGAGTATATTTTTTGTACCCGGGTTACATTTAAGTATACTTAAGAGTACCCGAGTACATTTAAGTATACTTAAGAGTACCCGAGGTACATTTAAGTAGTACCTGAGCCGACAATGACCGGTTGAACCTCAGTAACTAATACGATAGACATCCTAAATTGGCCCACTCATGAAACACACAGAACAAAATTTCGTCTAATCATGTTATATAAAATTATCCACCACATAGTTGCCATCACTCCTCCCGATAATCTCCTTGTTCCAGTCGACCGACGATCCAGACTCAGCAGTAACCATTGTTTAATACACATACAAACTATAAAAGACTTATAAATTTTCATTCTACCCAAGATCAGTAATACGATGGAATTCACTACCTCCCCACATACATGAGGCAGCCACAGTAGAAGTTTTAATTACCTTACCCCTGTGGCCATCATTGTCCACCTTATCCACTTGTAAAAAATTAAAATGTAAATAATTTTAAACTAACACCCAACTGAGCACCTTTTGTACAGTTTTCACCCATTAACCAATAGGCACTGGCACGAAATCTTCTATTGATAAGGAGTGCTGTATCAGAAGAAAAAGAAGTATAGAACATAAAAACTATTTTTGATCTATTACTATAGATATGTCATTGACATCATTTTCTTATTATGGAGTCGTACATTTTCTGTTATATTTATTTCCAGGGAGTAGAAGGTATTGATGATGTGTTGCGTCATCAATCAAGGCTTCAACTTGCCACGTCTTCCAAAGAAGAAACGCTGAATAGTCTAGAACAGCTTGGCAAAAAGATCCCACCAAGACACGTGATGATGGACACAAAAATAGGTCAGTAAACAGCACCAGACATTTACCTGTTTGTGTTGTTTAATTGATGATTTAAGATGATTTAAGACCCTACGGTGTTTGTATAGCGACCAGGAGGTCACATGTTGGATCCCCAATGTGGGAGCGTTCTTTAGAACTCCCCTAAAGACACCAATTAATGGTTGTACCCAGGAAGCTGACTCGAGAGCGTTTCAATAAGTCTTTAGATGCAATCTATATAAAAGAGTCTGATGTCCTGAGAGGTAAATCAGGGATGACAGTTTCTGCATAGACTGGATTTTTGTTTATTTGTGATTTCCTTTCAATGAAAAATTCCATGAAAGCGGAAAGTGCAGTCCCTGATTAGCCTGTGTGGACTTCACAGACTAGTCTTAGTTTACGCATATGCATACACCCTGGTTTTTCCAGAGTGACTCAAATGTTTAAGACATGTTTTGAAAAAAAGCTAGAGCTGTTGGAAAAACTGAACATTATTTCTTAGAAGGCTATTTGACTATCATGATAATCTGTATGCTCATGGAAAAACTTTATTGTCCCCTACCGGTGAAACTGGAGGGGACTTATGGTTTGCGCTCCGTCTGTCAGTCTGTCCGTCACACTTTTCTGGATCCTGTGATAACTTTAAAAGTTCTTCATATGTTTTCATGAAACTTGAAACATGGATAGATGCAGTGCCCCAGATAAGCTGCGTATCTGCGTCTTTCACCCTATTAAAATATCTTAAAACGCAAATAAATACAATATCATGTGTATTGAAAACGCAACCAATTTAAATTTTACGCAAATTCGTCAAATTTAATGCGTACAATACAATAGCTTTGATTGAAAATTCTTTGCTCATTTTCGGTATTTTTTCTTTGGAATTATATTTATTATTTATCGTAATGCGGCGACGGTTTCATTCAGCAAGCGCCTGAATGACGGAGCAGGACAACAGTCAAAGTTATTCAAACGCTCTGCGGAATAGATTTCATAGTTAAATAAAGCGTCTGACCAAATTATATACGACGACATACATGCGTTTTCAATCTAACTTAATTCGTCGCTCATTGTGCATGTATTTGTAAAGCGTCTGTTCTTTCAGTTTCTATTGCGATGTGAAATAAAAATGTCTAAGAGAGGTAGAAAGACGTCCGCGATTGTTGCGCCAAAATATCAGTCGATATGTTTGACAGTTACAAATATGTCAGTTAACATCAGGGATTTTTGTCCCCTACCGGTTTCACCGGAGGGGACTTATGGTTTGCGCTCTGTGTGTCTGTCTGTCTGTCTGTGAGTCTGTGAGTCTGTCTGTCACACTTTTCTGGATCCTGCGATAACTTTAAACGTTCTTAATATTTTTCATGAAACTTGAAACATGGATAGATGGCAATATGGACATTATGCACGTCATTTCATTTTGTTCCTACGTCAAAAATTCTGGTTGCTATGGCAACAAATAAAATAGAAATACCGCTGAAAATGGTGGTTTTCTGGATCCTGCGATAACTTTAAAAGTTCTTAATATTTTTTCATGAAACTTGCAACATGGATAGATGGCAATATAGATATTATGCACGTCATTTCATTTGGATCCTACGTCAAAAAATGTGGTTGCTATGGCAACCAAAAAAAAATGTTCTAAAAATGGTGGAATTTCTGGCAGTCTGCACAGGCTAATCAGGGACAACCCTTTCCGCTTAAATTGGATTTTTGCTAAGAAGAGACTTCATTTTAACGAAAAATGTCATAAAAACGGAAAGTGTCATCCCTGATTAGCCTGTGTGGACTGCACAGGCTAATCTGGGACGACACTTTACGCACATGCATTTTGCCCAGTTTTCTCAGAACACAGCCCATAGCTTCTGTCTAATACTCTCTACTTTCTCTCGTTTTGATAAAAATGGGCTTAATGCATGTGTGTATAGTGCTGTCCCAGATTAGCCTGCGCAGTCCTCTTTTATGGATTGTTTTATATAGAGGAAGCCTCTTCTAAACCAAAATCAAGTTGGGTTGAAAGTGTTGTCCCTGATTAGCCTTCGCGGACTACACAGCAGTGTTAGACACTAACGGTAGTCCGAGACTCCTTGAAAAGAGACTCGGACTTCTTGTTCTTTGTGTCAAGGAAGTCTGTCGGACTCATTTAAAATAATCTTTGAATTATAAAAAATATCCCTTTGTTTACTTATTTGTTTGGCAAGATCAGAATGTCTGCAGAAAGGACATCTTACTCAGAATAGTAAGTCTCAAACAATGTCTATAAAACATTTAGTTGCATTTGTTTATGGTCGCATTAAAATGGTAATAATGTAATATTCACCCTCTACATGTTCACCATCTTTAGCCTCGACTAAGAAAGGCTTACTCTTCTCTCTCATCAAGGGATTCATCCCTTTTTAAGAGCAGACTGCATGAATAACGAGCTCTGTCAGCTTTGTGGGCGTATATTTATCACACCCATATTGCAGAAGAAAGTTTATAATACCAAGTCATGACCGCACACTTCAATTTCTGCTTGAGAACTGTAAGAGTTCTTCTAAACAAGGAAGATTATAGACAGCTGGTGTATTGATAGGGGGAAGTGTTAAATCAAAACTAAGTGCTGTCGGAAGAATATACAAAACCAGAACAATGCCATCATTGTGATTATGTACTTGAATAAGTATTTTTCTTTAATTCTATGAAAAACCCTTGTCTGGTCAACAAGTTTGTTTTCAGAAAATGCATTGTGTATACTTATTATTGTATTATTCTGATGAAAACACTTGCATTGTGAAGGTCAATTTTATAGACTATGTGATCAAAAAAAAAGAAATTCCATTTACCAGTTTTAGTCAAATGACTTGGAACGCAAAGTACCCCAGCCTTTAAACAAAATTGTTGAATAAAAACCCTGTTCACAGTGCTCTGTTATATCTTACAGATATACCTAGCAACAGTCCTTATTAGATCAAATGAGCACAACTTTGCTGAACATGTTTAATCCTCATGAAACCTGCTCAGAACGCTTTTTCTAATGGTATATTTGCTGCGTTTAAATACCGTTCAGGTCTGCTGAAAAATATGCAGTGTTTTTAGCTCACCTGAGCACAACGTGCTCATGGTGAGCTTTTGTGATCACCTTTTGTCCGTCGTACGTTGTGCGTCGTCTGTTTTTTGTCGTCCGTCGTGCGACGTCAACATTTTGCTTTGTTAACACTCTAGAGGCCACATTTTTTGATCTTCATGAAACTAGGTCCAAAGATTTGTCCCAATGATATCTTGGTCGAGTTCAAAACTGGATCATGTGAGGACAAAATCTATGTCACAAGGTCAAGTTAAAGAAAATGCTTGTTAACACTCTAGAAGTCACATTTATTGTCCAATCTTCATTAAACTTGGTCATAACATTTGTCTTAATATTTTCTCAGCTGAGTTCCAAAAATGGTTTTGATTGGTTAAAAAACATGGCCGCCAGGGGGCGGGGCAGTTTTTCTTATATGTCTATAGTAAAACCTTGTTAACACTCTTGAAGTCACATTTATGGTGCAATCTTCATTTAAATTGGTCAGAACATTTGTTCTTCTGATAGCTCGGCTGAGTTTGAAAATGGTTCTGGTCCTTTAAAAAACATGGCCGCCAGGGGACGGGGCAGTTTTCCTTATATGGCTATAGTAAAACCCTGTTAACACTCTAGGTCAGTCACATTTATAGTCCAATCTTTATGAAACCTGGTCAGAATATTTGTCCCAATGATATCTCAGCTATGTTCGAAAATGGTTCCGGTCCGTTCAAAAACATGTCTGCCAGGGGGCGGGGCAGTTTTCCTTAAATTGCTATAGTGAAACTTTGTTAACACTCTAGAAGTTACATTTAAAGTACAATCTTCATGAAAGGTCGTCAGATTATTTGTCCCAATATTATCTCAGCTTAGTTCCAAAATGGGTTGGTCTGTTGAAAAACATGGCCGCCAGAGGGCGCGGCAGTTTTCCTTATATGGCTATATTGAAACCTTGTTAACACTCTAGAAGTCACATTTATATTCCAATCTACATGAAACTTGGTTAGAACATTTATTCTTATGATAGCTCAGCTCAGTTTGAAAATGGTTGCGGTCTGTTGATAAACATGGCCGCCAGGGGGTTGGGCAGTTTTCCTTATATGGCTATAGTAAAACCTTGTTAACACTCTAGAAGTCATATTTATAGTCCAATATTCATGAAAAAATGTCAGAACATTTGTTCTTATGATATCTCAGCTGAGTTCCAAAATGGTTCCGGTTTGTTGAAAGACATTGACCGCCAGGGGGCGGGGCAGTTTTCCTTTTATGGCTACAGTAAAACCTTGTTAACACTCTAGAAGTCATATTTGTAGTCAAATCATTATCTTCATGAAACTTAATCGCAACATTTGTTTTTATGATATCTAGGTCGAGAATCGTTAAGGTTACGGTCTGTTGAAAAACATGTCTGCCACGGGGTGGGGTAGTTTTCCTTAAATGGCTTTATAATATAACCTTGTTTACACTCTACTAAGAAATAACCAATGTACACTGTGAATGAAATTTATGCATATTATGATATTCATGATCTCCATGCAGTCATCTGAATATTAATTCTGCCGATAAGATATACAGTTGAATTGCCAAATTTTTATTTATTTATTTTTGTTCCTTTCTGAAGAGGATTATTATGATGATGATAGGCTGGGGATGAAGTGCAACAAACATTTATGCTATTTGAAAACCCTTTATTAAATATTCTCAAAATTTCAAGTAGTAATATTGATTTCACAGAAAATTACTTAGGGGAGAAACAACTGTATATACCTTAAATTGTGTTTGACCTCCAATCATGAATGCATGGCTTGTAAGGAATGCACTCTTATCTCTCCAATTGAACCCATTCAGCCACCTGCTTATCAGCAACTAATTAATTCTCTATTAAAAGTCCTGCTTCAGACTGAATTTCACTACCAACACCTACAAGCTCACATGGAAATTTCTATAATAGGTTCCAAATATACATAATTATGTATGTTTATCATGACATGGCAGTGATGGGGAAAGATTTGTGCTTAATTACATTCTACGTTAGTTTCTATGAAGTCAAACTAGAGCAACTAATTTAGAAAACGGATGAAATCTTAATTAACTGCTATTCCTAGCAATTGACTATCTAAGTACTTGCAGTCAACAAGGATGTGTGATGACCCTCTTGTTTGACTGTTGCTGTCTTATCCAGTGGTTTTGACCTAGATTTCTTACCATTATTGTATGCAGGGAGAACATTGATTGCAGATATATTTGCGCGTATTGTTTTTTGCATCTGCCTTCCACGTCGACATATTAGATCTCATGCAAATATAAGGCAATATAAGTGAGGCCCGGGATGTTAAGACCATAATTAGAATTATTTATTTTTGCGTAACTTAAAAAAAAGTTAAAATATTGAAATAATTGAAATAATTGCAATATTGACGTATATAGACGCTGCTTTATCTTTTATTTAGAGATAGTGGTGGACAAAGGTTTGTTACAGGACCTTTGTCCCAGCAGCATACCATTATCCAACCTCAAAGGTGCTGGTGCCATCCTTAGACACCGTTGTTACAAAGCACTTGAAGGTGGTCATCTGTTTCAGCTTCTAGCTGTTCTAGCTGTGGTGATATCTGCATTAGTGTTATTGGTTCTGTTTGTCATGATCTTTCACTGTGCTAACATCCATCCCATAGGCACCTTCCCTTTTATAGAGTCTGTTGGCAAGGTATGGAGTTCACTGCTGGTGCCACCCATTAGGTCAATGTCATACGAGAATCTCAAGTTGGAGATAGGTCTTCCACTGATGGAGATAGAGGTGTGGTGGTCATTCTAAGGGTCTCCTGCATTATCTTTTTTGTCTTTTCTAGAATAGAGGATTTGTTTGTGTCAAAGTATGTATCAGGGGTCGGCCGACCGGGCGACTGATTTTCGCCCACAGGGAGCAAACTTCGCTTTTTCAAAACAGCAGGGAAAAAAACTTCGCCCGAATTTCCGAGTAAATCTATTTGCAAACTATAGATAACACGCGCATGTTTGCAGAAGATATTCGAGTGCAATATACCTGTCAATGACACTGGCGAGTCCATTGACTACGCCCGCTGTATCTTACCTGGTTCAATCAGATTCGCCAATACAGCGCGTCATTGTTAACGTCGCTGATTAGCTAACCGACTGCTGGCTATCCAATCAGATCTGTGATAACATACCACATATCGAGGGGTTGGAGCCAGAACGTAATAAGTCCATTTTTCAAATAGTGGAAAATCACGCAAAAGAAGGTTTGACAGAATATACTTTTGTTTGAATATGAATATTAGCATAATATTATGTTACAATATAGGTAAAAGTATTGTTATGGCATTATAAACATATTATAGAATTGCATACACTATTTAATGCTTTTGTATTCAAAATAGCACGTACTTCATTATGGCATAAAGGTAAAACATATATATTTTCTGTGTGCCAAAAGGAAAGATTGTAACAATTGAGCTTCCTTTTATAATAAACTTTACTCACAAGAGAACATGGAATCGGTAAACCAGCCTCTAGATCAAATGTTGCAACATGGTATGACTTGTCTTTTTTTGCACGAGACTTATCCAACTTCTTTTCATCCCTGTTTTTTCTTTTGATATTGTATTTAAAAGCAATTTTCAAATCGGTGGTCAGCTCGCCTGCTATCTCCTTATTTCTATACACAGCGCACGTCTGACACTGGTCCTTCTTGGTTATATGGAATGAATAGTTGAACTCCTCACAGAAAATTGTACTATACATTGAACTTGATATGTATTGCCTGCCCGTTTCTTTACAGTTTTCTTTGTATAATTAATACATTTTACTAATATTTAAATCAGATCGTAGAAAACGCCTTTTAGTGTCTTGGCGTGTGTAATGTGCTTCTACAGTTGGAAATGATTCTATATGATTACGAACATCTTCTATGATTGCATCTGGGGTTTTGTTATGGGGAGTGTGCTTTCCACGCCTGTGAAAGGAAGCAAATGTTCCTGAAGATAGTGATTTCAGTGCTGTATCTATCATTCTGCCACCAATAGCTAACGTCTTCTGGAAGAAAGCTTTGCAAACACATTTCTTATCTAAGTGATATACTCTGGAAATAGCTCTGCTTTTTGATGAGTGTGTCCTTACACGACTCAGCACATCCTCCGTTAATGGCAATTGTAAAATATTGAAACCAATCCCTGAATTATGTGAATATGAATGAGGTTGGATTAACATACATCCCGATCAGACTAGAATATTTAATACATTGTATACCAATTGTCTGGTATAAAAAATAGTAACATATGTTTAAACTCAAATTCGTCATGCATAATACTAGTACACTACGTCTAGCGAGATTTCTTCCATCCACCACACTCCCACCGTGGACAATTTTTCGTGAGAGTGGAAAATCATTGCGATCGGAAGGTGTTTCCATCATGATAGATCGCGTCGACAGTGGCTGAACACCGCGGGCGTTATCTGGAAATCGGTCTCACGGTGGACCACCGTGATCGCGGTGGACCACCGCGGCCTTGGTGGTTCGCGGTGAAATACAGGTAAATGTGAATGAACAAGTATATTTCGATATTGCAGACCGTATAATTTTTGCAAAGTTCTAGTATGTTGTGTTACATTTGTATGTACATTTGTATATAGTGTAACTTGATTGATAACATTCGTCATTATGTTCTATTGTTTACCCTCGTTCCAGAATCATTTGACATGTCGTACATCGAGCGTGATGTACTTTATGTTTTGTTTCTACAGTTTCTGCGTGAAGATATACGTGTTGTTTATTTAAAGAATTGTTTGTTTTTGTTAAAATTTCGGAAATGCTTTCTCGTTTGTTCACGTATAGCTTGCCAATAATTACATATCAACATGTTACATGTAATTTGATTCTGACTATTTTAGTGACTGCAATGTAGAGTTGATAATTACTTAATTTATTATATAAGATATGTTAATTGGTAATTAGTTTCTGTGATATGTGAATGTCAAATTAGAGTTTCTTTATTTACCAATTAACCTAATTATATCAAAATATATCGCCGTCTTATCGAGTAGATGAGAGTGTGAATATTTGTTTTGATTGTAATAGAAAATACCGACAGAAGTGAGAAGATGCATTCAAATACCATCTGTTCTGTTATGTGTAAATAAATGTAAACAACAAATTCTCCATTTTATTTGATATAGTAAATTCATGTAGACATCACATTCTCCATCATTATTTCGTAAAAAAACAAGCGTTTCATTCGTATTGTAATACGGCACATGTACAATAAATAGACATACATATACATGTATAACAGAATCATATTTATAACATAATCAGTATTTAAATGCATGTTTATAATACTAATAATAAAAAACTCGTCAGCGTTGTTACTTAATAATGTTCATTATTTTCCGAAAACCATATTCTTGGTCGTATCTGAAATAAAAGAGTACGGTAAAACAGTTTTAAAAAAGCTAAATGTGAAATCATGACTCGTTTAATTAACCGCGATTTCTTAACAACACTTCTTATCGATACTTTATAAATTTGATATAAATTAAATTTGCTCAATGCACAACATTATTGTAACACCATAAGTAAATCAATATTTACCATAATATTACGATCTCTTTTTTTACGCTATTTTACATACAGTGTAACATGTTTCAAAATGAACTTGTTATTGAACAAACAACAGGTATACAAATAGTCACTCACCAACATGACAACTGATCTTTTCGCATGACTATGATATTAAAATATCGCGGAATTGAATACTTACTGCGGATGTCTCGAATTTGTACATGTACATTTATTCGATCCAATACATGTAACAAAAGAAACAGGAAATCACAAAAATAGTCTGATATCAAATTACATGTACATATAACATGTATGTATGTTATTGTTGGCGAGCTATATATGTACAAAAACGAGCAAGGGTTTTCGAAGGGTTAACAAAAAACAAATCTTTAATTAAGAACAACAAGGGAAACTTAATGCAGAAACAATTGAAACAAAACCTGCAGCATGAAACGCAAACTATACTCACGCGCGATGTAAGACATGTCAATGATTCTGTAAAGAGGGCAAACACGAGAGAAAAGAGTTGAACATTCGGTGATTTTATTATGAAGTGCATGTAATACATGTACATACAAAGTTTAAAAAACAACATTATACGATCTGCAATGTGAATGAACATGTACATTTCGATATTTCAGACCGTACATTTGTATAATGTTGTTGTTGCACATGTATTTCACCGCGAACCACCTAGACCGTGGTGGTCCACCGCGATCGCGGTGGTCCACCGTGAGATCAATTTCCCGATAACGCCGAGACTGACACTGCAATTCGCCACGGCGAAATGACCGTGTTCAAGGGTGTATCGTGGTGAGATAGTAATTGTTCACTCTTGGCTTAATCACGGTGTTGCGATGTGGATGGCAGAAATCGCGCTAGTGTATGCTTACTTTGTTTAAACTTTTATAATGTGTGTATTATAAACTGGTAGGAGGGAAACTTATGTTTGTTTTCCATTTCATGTGCATGAATTACATTTTGAACTTGAGTAAAATACTTTGTTATTATTTTCTAAGGAGAAATACTAGCAATTTCGGTCGCAGAATATTATTTTATTTGTATACTTCTTTGTTATACTATTCAACCCTAACATATTGACTGATTATATTCATAAATGTAGCATTATTTGTGTTAAATTATATTTGTATGTTTCTTATTGGCTTTTGTGGTCATGTTCTTCATTTAAATATAAAAAGCCTATGTGGTAACAGTGATACATGCGTAGTAAAATATAACACCCTGATGTGCGTGATGCCATTCGAGACTTAAGGTAGCGGTAAATATAAGTCTAAGAGGGATTGGCAGGATGTCACATGCTGAGAAACATGCTGATAATCATTCATTGCTTAAACAAGTGATCTACGTAAATTGATGCGGGGTGTTACCAAAAAAAACCGAATATAATCATAGATAATGTTCGAAGTTTATGAGGTCCTTCCGGAACAGGGCCTGCATTATGTGGAGACCCATAGTGTGTCCCGCCACTCAAACCTAAGTTAATTACTAGACTCGCGAAAGTTGAAACAAATTTTAAATTAAAGCTTCAGTTTCCAGCTACATGTGTATTAAGGTTTTACTGAAAGTTATTTAATTTTGGTATAGTCTTAAGCTGTGGGTGGGGGGAACCGTATTGCCCAGAGGAAACCAACCTGTCCGGTATGGTGACCACCTACCAAACTCACATGCCCTGGGAATGGGGATTGAACCCCGGTTGCAGAAGTGAGAAGTGCATGTACCAACCACTGCGCTAACTGGACAGCCTTGTAGATAAGGATTTAACATAAACCTATTTAAATTGAGATTTTGAAAATCAGGTCAATGCCTTTGCTGCATAATACAACTAAATCTGGTCAATGTGTTTGCTGCATAAAACAATTAAACCAGGTCAATGTGTTCGTTGCACAATAAAACTAAGTCAGGTCAATTTGTTCGCTGCGTAAAACAACTAAATCATGTCAATGTGTTCGCTGCGTAAAACAACTAAATCACATGAATATGATTTCTGCATAATACAACCTAATCAGGTCAATGTGTTCACTGCATAATACAAATAAATCAGGTCAATTTGTTTGCTGCATAATACAACAATCAGGTAAATGTGTACACTACATAAAGCAACTAAATCAGGTAAATGTGTTCACCGCATAATACAACTAAATCGTGTTTGCTGCATAATGCAACAATTAGGTCAATGTGTTCACTACATAATACAATCAGGTCAATGTGTTCGCTGCATATTGCAACAAACAGGCCAATGTGTTCACTGCATAATACAACTAAATCAGGTCAATGTTTTTGCTGCATAATAAAACTAAATCAGGTCAATGTGTTTGCTGCATAATGCAACAATCAGGTTAATGTGTTCACTGCATAAAACAACTAAATCGGTTTAATGTGTTTGGTGCATAATACAATCAGATCAAATTGTGTTTGCTGCATAATGCAACGTTCATGTCAATGTGTTTGGTGCATAATACAACAATCAGGTCAATGTGTTCACTGCATAATGCATCAAACAGGTTAACGTGTTCACTGCATAATACAACAATCAGGTTAATGTGTTCACTGCATAATGCAACAATCAGGTCAATGTGTTCACTGCATAATACAACAATCAGGTCAATGTGTTCACTGCATAATGAATCAAACAGGTCAACGTGTTCACTGCATAATACAACAATCAGGTCAATGTGTTCACTGCATAATGCATCAACAGGTCAATGTGTTCACTGCATAATACAACAATCAGGTCACTGTGTTGTTTTGCATTAATCAACTAAATCACTTGAATGTGAATGCTGCATTATTAAACACTCACTTCAATGTGTTTGAAGCAAAATGCAACTAAATCAGGTCAATGTATTTGCTGCATAATACTACTACATCAAGTCAATGTGTTCATTGCATAACACAACTAAATCAGGTGAATGTGTTTGCTTCATAATGCAACACTCAGATCAATGCGTTGGCTGCATAATGAACAAAAGCAGGTCAATCTGTTTGCTGCATGATACAAAAATCAGATAAATGTGTTCGCTGCGTAATTCAATCAGGTTAATGTGTTTGTTGCATAATACAAAAATCAGGTCAATGTGTTATCTGTGTAATGCAACAATGAGGTAAATGTGCTCCCTGCTTTATACAACAATAAGGTCAGTGTGTTCTCTGCATAATAAAACTAAATCATGGCCATTCATACCTTGACAAAGAAAATAGTTTTTACAGTGATGTATGCATTTGATTTTGCGTTCATTTGCTGTTCTTATTGATATCCGAGTTTTCAAATTGCAGCGTTATATCTTCCTCTGATATTTGCTTAAGTGCTAGAAGGTAACAACATTGCAAGGCATAGACCTTATTTTTGTAGGTTAATACATGTCATTGAACCGCAATCTATTGCATTACATTTCTATTTGATTTATTGTTTTTTTACAACAAAAAATACATCTGGAGCAGTTAGGCAAAACGTCCGTGTCAATAAGAAACATCCTTAAGGGTATGGCAATTTAAAAAAGTGCTATGTTGCAGATAATTTTATAACATGTATGTTGCCTTTCTAAGTTTTGCTTGTCAGCATGATCGTGGCAGTCCAACTAGCGTTTTCCGTTCAGAATTAGCAATGTTTGTATGAATCCGGAGCGAAATATACATTGGACAATTTGTTAGTGACTATCTGATATATCTGTTAAGTTGTTAACTCTTATTGGTTTAATTCGGTTGTTATTGTATTTTTGAACTAGGATGTACACTATAGCAATACTTAACTATCGATCCTTCACAGTCAAAATTTAAGTATGCCCTTTCGTTTACCAGATCTGCTTGCCGCTCCTCACAAGTGGTTATTTCCGTTGATCTTGATTGTGACACCAAATTGTATGTGGTACTTACATTAATATATTAAAAAGTAGACCCAATCCGAAAATATTGTGTATGCCCCGGCATTGACTGACTGAGAGGTATATATTGATTGACTCATCCTTCCATCTCCACATGGTTAACACAAAATGACACATTCCATATAATATCAATAATGTTTCCTACAAAGCTTTCATACTTGCATGGATGTTGTCCTTGAACACTATCAACACACCCACTCTAACTTTACCTCATGTTGCTTTTGACGCTGACCTACATTTGGCTCAGACTTATGCAGAGTTCAATCTCTTGTTTAACTAAACTGAAATTTATGCACTCCTTCTAACATCTTGACCATTAAGTTGACCAACTTCAAGACTTAATCTCATTTAGAAGGTCTTGTAACACCCAATTTATCAATCTTTATTTTCACCTTGACAGTTTCCTCATTGTGTCGCCTGACTATGGACAGGGGACATGTAGGTGCTACTTTTTGGCGGTGTTGGCAGCGGCGCCACACTTTTTCGAAAAAGGCACATAACTTCTGTGTCCCTTCAGATATTGCTTTTATATTTGGTATGCATGTGTATCTGGACAACACCTTTGCATGCGCATACAATTTTGTACCCCTGTGACCTTGACCTTGAACTTAGGTCAGCGTTTAGGTTTGAAATCTGGGACCGCGATTCAAAAAAGGCTACGGTGTCCCTTCAAATATTGCTTTCATATTTGGTACGCATGTGTATCTGGACAACACCTTTCAATGCGCATGTAATTTTGTAACTTGTGGTCCGCGTTCAGGTTTCGAAATCTGCAACCGCGATTATAAAAAGAGCTCATAACGTCATATAGGTGCTACTTTTTGGGCGGTGTCGGCGGCGTCACACTTTTTTGAAAAAGGCTCATAACTTCTGTGTCCCTTCAGATATTGCTTTCATATTTGGTACACATGTGTATCTGGGAAAGACCTTTCCAATCGCATACAAGTTTTGCCTCTGTGACTTCGACCTTGAATTAAGGGTCCGCGTTTAGATTTAAAAATCGGCAACTGCGACCCAAAACAGGTTCATAACTACTTTGTCTTTAGCTTTACTTTAAACATGTTTAATAATATTACTAATAATAAATGATGTGATATTTGTGAACTTTGACAGTTAAAAAGATGTTGGTTAACTAGAAACGTACTACAACCACCACAAACCTGTGTAGATAGCAGTTTAAAATTGAAAAGAATGCACAAATTATAGCACAAAGAAGGGAATATTGTGTTTGATCTATCTGTTTGTTATTAGATTTACAACATTCATAAAAAATTATTTTGGTCTTTCATTAAAAAATGTTGTGCTTATTCAATATGTTACTGAATAGGACAAACCAGGGTTAAAGTTTGATTGTACAACATTAAGAGTTAATGTCCCATCCCCGATATACTAGTACACAAGTAACACAGGTATGCTTCTATCAGGCGACACATCAAACTCGCGGAGATCTAGTTGTGTACTTAGATTTTTCACTCAGACGATTTTCTTTTAATTATAATTGTCATTTCCCATGTTCCTGGCATTGCCTTACATGTATGTTTTATTTCCATTTGTTGTTCATTCGTTGTACTCTGTCTGTTTGAGAGTAACCATCAATGATATATTTATGCCCCCCCTTCGAAGAAGAGGGGGTATATTGTTTTACACATGTGTGTCGGTCGGTCAGTCTTTCCGCCAGATGGTTTACGGATGATAACTCAAGAATGCTTACGCCTATGATTATGAAACTTCATAGGAACATTAATCATGACTGGCAGATGACTCCTATTGATTTTCAGGTCACAAGGTTAATGGTCAAGGTCACAGTGACTCGAAATATTAAAATGGTTTCCGGATGATAACTCAAGAACAACTATGATCATAAAACTTCATAGGAACATTGATCATGACTGGCAGATGACGCCTATTGATTTTCAGGTCATTTGGACAAAGGTCAAGGTTATGGTGAGCCGAAATAGTAAAATGGTTTCCGGATGATAACTCAAGAACGCTTATGCCTAGAATCATGAAACTTGAAGGTACATTGATCATGACTCGCAGATGACCCCTATTGATTTTCAAGTCTAGGTCAAAGGTCAAGGTCACGTCAACCTGAAATAGTAAAATGGTTTCTGGATGATAACTCAAGAACGCTTATGCCTAGGATCATGAAACTTCATAGGTACAATGATCATGACTTGCAGATGATCCCTATTGATTTTCAGGTCACTAGATCAAAGGCCATTCCTTTATAATTAATTGTGAGATTTTTAAATCATTTGGCAAATTTATTCACCATCATTGGACAGTGTGTCACGCGAAAGAATTACGTCAATATCTCCAAGGTCAAGGTCAAACTTAGAGTTCAAAGATCAAAAATGACCTTAAAAGAGCTTGTCCAGGCAATAACTATGTCATTCGATCATTGTGAGATTTTAAAATCATTTGGCACATTTGCTCACCATCAACGGACGGTGTGTCGTTCTAAAGAATTACGTCAATATCTCCAAGGTCAAGGTCACACTTTGAGCTCAAAGGTCAAACATGGCCATAAATGAGCTTGTCCAGGCCATAACTATGTCATTGATTGTGAGATTTAAAAATAATTCAACACATTTGTTCACCATCATTGCACGGTGTGTAATGCAAAAGAATTACGTCGATATCTCCAAGGTCAAGGTCACTCTTTTAGTTCAAAGGTAAAAAATGGCGAAAAATTATCTTGTCCAGGCCAGAACTATGTCATTCATTGTGAGATTTTTAAATGACTCTGTACATTAATTTTGTTCACAGTCATTGGATGGCGTGTCATATGAAAATTCAAGAGTTCAAAGATCAAAATGGCTTTAAATGATAATGGCATAATAATTCTTACAAATTGCCATAAATTACATTCTCTTGTTTTGTGAAGACAGCATGCAAAATATAGATCTGTGTCAATGCGGCACATGGGGGTATACGTCACGTCTGTGACAAAGCTCTTGTTTTGTTTGCAGGTTTCAGTCTGGAGACCAACTTTTCTTTTACAGCATTTATGCTTGAAATTGTTCAATCGATTAAAACACACCTTTAGTTGGATATTGTGTTATTGCCTCTTTAAAAAAGCACTGTTGATGTTTAAACATTCAGTCTGAATGAGGAACTATGGTACATTGTTCTTTAGTGGTTCAATACAGAGTCGAGAATGCACACTCCAACCACTAGTTAATTACAATCAGTGTTCTCCGTAACAAGGACGAATTTAGGCTGGCAAGTCTATTCATAATGACAATTTTAAACTGAAACTGAAAGACACACTCAACTAAACAATGCTTCCATTGTGACTACTTACTTGGAAAAGTATTTTTAGTATTACTCATAATTGGTTAAAGAGGTTTGTTTTTAGAAGATTCAATTCGTACTCTTATTATGCAATTTTAAACGAGCTCCACATGATACTTTGCAAATTATTTGTAAATGACAGACATGTTAATATTTTAACATAGAATATATCAATGTGCTATGTTTCTGCTAGACCATCTATGGCAGTATAGTACTTGCATATTACTGCATATAATTTTAATATCATTTATTTCAATGGTTTTCATACCTTGATTATGTAACAAGCAATAATTCTTGTGTGAAGTTTTACACGAATATACGAAGTTACCGGATATGATATTTCACTGCGCAGATCAAGCGCGCAAATCGAGCGCACTAATCGAGCGCGAAAAGTTCTACGTGACACAACGTACACAATCTGTACACCGTTCTTTATCAGAGTAAAGACCCAGTCTGACTATGATGCCGGCGGAGCCCCGGTGCTTGATCTGGGATCTACCGGGATGAACCGGGGCTCTACCAGGATGAACCGGGGCTCCACCGGGGACGACCGAAATGAACCGGGGAAAACCGGGGCTCCACTGGGAAAGTATTAAAATGTTTAATAACTCCGGGATGAACCGAGAGTCACCGAAAAGGACCGGCAACGACGGCGCGGCACCGGGAACAACCGGGACGGCACCGGGAACAACCGGAACGGCACCGTAGCTCCACTAGGGCCCATTCATACCCCGGCAGAGCTACGGCAACGCCCCGGTGGAGCCCCGAGAATGCTGTTAGAGTTACGCTATTGCAACGGTACATAACTAAACCGGCGCTCTGTCGGGACGCCATCGGCATTCACCCGGGCTCCGCCGGGGCATTACCGGCGACGACCGGGGTGAAACCGGGGCGTTGAGGTACCTCTACCGGGGTCTGATGCCGGTATAGCCCCGGTGAGTGCCGGCGGTGTTACGGTATACCGGGGCTCTGCCAAGACGCGGCCGGCTTTCACCGGGGCTCAGCCCTCGCACTACCGGCGACAACCGGGGCTATGCCGGGATGCTGCCGGCTTTCACCGGGGCTCAACCGGGACTTCACCGGGATCAACGGATCATTCGTTCTTCGCCGGTCGACCGGCGTTAGCAAACCGGGATGGACCAGGGCTCTACCGGCAAAAGTGAGACTTGGGCTTAAGTGGATTTTCTTTGTTTTCACATTTCAAAGGAAGTATGAGTGTTTTCCTGAACGTTTCCACAACCAGTATCGTGTTGTCCTCCACCGTCTATGTACACTGTAGTATATACACAAATATTGTCTTTTCTTACAGTCTCTGAGCTTCTGCACTCAACAGCTAGGGTCAATCCGACAAAGGGAGAAACTCGATCAAAACATTCTAAATGCATTTTACGTCACACTAAATATAGATCCGGGTCATTTGACTCCTGGTTGTTTAAGTCTAATGAAATCCCTGAATGACGACCTTCAGAGTTGGACCACCTTCAGACTTGGACGACCTTCAGAGTTAGAACCACCTTTTGAGTTTGACCACCTTCAAAGTTGGACGACCTTCAGAGTTGGACGACCTTGAGAGTCGGATGACCTTCAGAGTTGGACCACCTTCAGAGTTGGACGACCTTTAGAGTTGGAAGACCTTCAGAGTTGGACCACTTTCAAAGTTGGACCACATTCAGAGTTGGACAACCTTCAGAGTTTGACGACTTTCACAGTTGGACGACCTTCACAGTTAAACGACCTTCAGACTTGGACCACCTTCAGAGTTGGAAAACATGCAGATGAGGTGGCTAGTGCTTTAAACATTTATCGTCTGCTAAATTTTACTGCAGTTATCCACACAGGCGGTCATGGGTTACGGGCCCTACCGTAGCTAAGCCATACTGATTTGCAGAATTGCGTCTGAATTATTTGTGAGCTTTACTCACAAATAAAAACGAATATAAATGACAAATGGCCTTTCACAAAGTCAAAACAATCTTATAAACTTAAAGTTCATTAACCAAATGTTCATTAACATTTGGTTAATTTCATGAATGATACTGGTCATAAAATACACAGTAAATGAACTTTGTAGTTAATTAAGTACAGTTCATGGTATTTTTAGAAATTTTCTGTAAATCTTGCCAAATACTTGGCATTTAATAATTTCAATACAACAAACTTCTTACAGTAAACCATGTAGGGTCTAATTTTGTGTTGCCTTTTTAAACAATGTGACCAAAGAAAAAATTGACTCATAATAAACAATAACTTATCTCTTTTTGCAATATTTTGAATTGTTATTAAATAACAAAACAGCTTAAGTATGATGATAAATAACATCTTATAATTTAGAGTCATATTGAATGCATTTTCCTCTCAGTTTATTGGCTTAAGTCAACACATTTATATAACTCTTATGGATGTGACTTTTCATTGTTTAAGTTATTTACAGGTCATTAACTTAATGTTTATGATTTTGTTGAATCTTGATCATGACATCTAAAGGTTAAGCTCATGACTTGTTCATGAACAGACTATGATGTTAATGAATAGTTCATGAACAGTCATTGAATATTTCTCAGGGGTCGAAACAGTTATCGGCAAAATTTACTAGTACAGAAATAAATTTTAAAAATAAGTATTATGGATAACAACTTGAAGATTATTTAATTAGAAGTACAAGACATTTCAAAATTGTTCACTGAATAGGATTTCTGTACTTGTAATTTGATTCCATTCAAAATATGGGGCTATTTTTCATGGATGTTATGAGTGTAAAACTTGTAATGAAAGTATTCAACGGGTTTCAAAAGAAATCGCCTGACATGACAATTTCGCAAAGAGTTATACAATGATGTTATTTAGAAAATATTTAACGCAGATCATTAAGTTTGCACGAATATAACCGTATTCAACCATTCTGAAATATCCTATTGCTAGTTTTGACAACTTAAGTGTAAATAATCAATATTGTGTAATTATAACGAAGCATGTGGCTATTTGATGAGACCATCATTTTACATAAATATATTCACTTGGGAGGGTGAATTCAGTTTTGAGCTATTGAAAGTTTTTTTCCCAGATTTCAAATATAATTGGACCATAGAATAATTAGACATTTTGTATTTGCACTCAACCTTGTTAAATAATTTATTCAACTCAAAGGATCGAATGCTTTGTAAATCACATACTAAAGAGAAATAGATAAATACAGCTAATTATTGATGTTGAATGATCACTAGTCACAATTTTGATGGGTTGGTACAAGAAAAAAATCCCTTCTGTCAAAAACAAAGAAAATTCGATTTAATTGCGTCGAAATGCTATAATCTGTGGCTATTGAAATCTCTAGTCATATTTAGAAATGCTTAACAATGAACACCATAGGCAGTGTTTTTTTCCCCAACGTTTTGGGAATAGGGCCGGGTCCCTGTGGATTGGAACATTTCGCTACGTTTTGAGTAAATTTGGAAAAATTAGTGTTGTTGTTGTTTTGCTATTAAACGCTTCAAAAATGAAGATACAAGTGTGTCCAGTAAATTATTTACTAAGGTTGATCTTATATGGGTGGGAGATTAACACAATATTGTCATTATTGAGATCTAAAAAAATAATTTGTTTTTGAAACCTTCCATTTACTCTACGGAAATTTTTCTTAAATTGCATGAATGATTTTATTTTCAGTAAAACTATGTTCTAATTCTTATCAATTAGTAGATATTATAGACTTTTTCTTAAAAAAATTGAGTCTAATTCTGGGAAAACTGGGCTTAATGCATGTGCATAGTGTCATCCAAGGCTAGCCTCTGCGGTCGCACAGGCGAATCAGGTACAACGCTTTCCAAGTTAATGTTAGACTGACAGAGACCTAAGAAACCTGTTCAAAGATTTCCGTTTTTTCAAACCTTATCATAACCCAGTACATATATTAACTGCAAAATAAAGCTCCTTGGGTCATTGTGGATCTGAATCGGCTTGAAGTCACCCTAGGGTGACTAGAAGCCGATTCATGTCACCCTGGGGTGACTTCAAGCCGACGCTAGTCACCCCCGGGTTACTAGAATCGGTTTCATGTCACCCTAGGGTGACATGAATCGGCTTCTAGTCCCCCCCCGGTTGACAAGAATTGGCTTCTAATTACCCCTGGGTGACAAAAATCGGCTTCTAAGGTGACATGAATCGGCTTCTAGTCACCCGCAGATGACAATAATCGGTTCGAAGTCACCCCAGGGTGACATAAATCGGCTTCTAGTCATCCCCGGGTGACAAGAATCTTCTTGAAGTCACCCCTGGGTGACATGAATCGGCTTCTAGTCATCCGCGGAGGACTTGTGGGCCATTTCAGGTCGACAATGACTCATTGAGCCAAAATAAACAGTATAAATAAGTTTCAGTGGGCTCAAAGTATACTGTAACATCATTTATAGTCGTCGATGTGAAATTTTGTGTCATCGTTTAAATGACTTTTCAGTGGACACGAACATTCGATGATTACTGATTTTAAGAAAATGTGAGGATTTGCCTCGGTAATTTTCCGATGTGTTTGTATAAAATTCTTGGATAAGTCAACCAACGCGATCAACAAAAAATTACGTCCAATGAATAACAATGATTTTATAGTATCATGTGAACATTGAACAAAATGCTCCAGATGACTTTGAAATTTCACTTCAAGTGATGACTTTGAAGATTTCACTTCAAGTTATTACTTTAAAAATTTCACTTCAAGTGATGACATTGAAAATTTCACTTCAAGTGATGACTTTAAAATTTTCACTTCAAATGATGACTTTGAAATTTCACTTCAAGTGATTACTTTGAAATTTCACTTCAAGTGATGACTTTGAACATTTCACTTCAAGTGATTACTTTGAAATTTCACTTTAAGTGATGCGTTTAAAAATTTCCCTTCAAGTGATGACTTTAAATATCACTTCAAGTCATGTCTTTGAAAATTTCACTTGAAGTGATGACTTTGAAAATTTCACTTCAAGTGGTGACTTTGACAGTTTCACGAAGGATTTTTTCCGCAAAACAAACTCAGGTACTTCTTAACACACAAAATAAATCCTTTTAGATATCACAGACCGTTTCGATGCGGGAGACTTAACATATGATCCTTGCCTTGGGAAAATGGGTCTTAATGCATGTACGTGAAGTGTCGTCCGCAGTCCGCACTGGCTAATTAGTAACGACACATTCCACCTGCACTGGATTTTCGTTTCGAAGAGACTTCCTTCAAACGAAAAATTCCATTAAAGTCGAAATTGTCGTCCATGATTAGTTTGTGTGGAATGCACAGGCTAATCTGGGACAACACTTTACACCCATGCATCAAGCCAAGTTTTCTAAATACAAGGTTTAATATATTTACAACTTATTCACTATATGTTTATTAAATTTCCAATCAATAATGGAAGTTTTTATTGGTTGGTAATGTTGGTCTCTTAAATGACCACTTTTGTATCCATTATCTGATAACTTCCAACATCTAGTCTTTACCAAACTTCATTTAGCCTCGTTCCGGGAAATGGGGCTTAATGTTTGAGCGTAATTTGTTGTCACAGATTAGCCTGTGCAGTCCGCATAAGCTATTCAGGGAAGACACTTTCCTCGTGAATCGGATGTCTTTTAGCAAGGAGAGACTTCCTAATAAAAAAATACCATGAAAACTTGTCTTTGTGACTGAGTTTGAACAAAGTTCTCAGCTTATATTCAGAAACTTCCTGATAAGCCTGTGCGGACTTCACAAGCTAATCTGGGACGACAATTGTATGAAACTTTACGCAAATGCATTTAACACCATTTTCCAAGAGCACAGTTGATATATGTTTCTTATTGCAGGACGGCAGTGAGATTGTCCAGGAAATTGAGAGAGACACATCGTCATTTTATTGCTACCGTTGTGCTCTATCTCAATTTTTTCAAAAATGAGTTTTTTTTATATGGATGTGTTCGTGAGAACGAGATCTTTAATATGACGTAATCGGATTCAATATTCAGTCGTCACAGAACACATTTTTCGATTCCCCTTTCCTCTAACTCCCACATTTTAATAAGTGAGAAAATAAAGGTTAAACCTTTAAATGCGTTTTTTTTTTCTGAATGAAAATGTATCACATATCAGCTGGGAAATACATGTATAAAAGTGTGTACTTCTTTGATTTTATTTATACTAACATTTTGGAGGAATGGCGGCCATTGTTGCAAACCGACAAAAACTCTACTTATTATTGGTGCGTTAAGGTTGATGCTTAAAGTGTTGTCACAGATTAACCTGTGCAGTTCACACAGGCTAATCAGGGATAATACTTTCCGCTTTTATGGTAGTTTGTGTTTAAAAGAAGTCTCTTCCTAGTGGTTAATCCACTTTACACCGAAAGTGTTGACTCTGATAAGCCTGTGCAGACTCCACATGCTAATCCGGGACACTTCACAAACATGCATTAAGTAAATTGTGTTTCCAAAAATGGGTCCAAAAGTTTATTGTCTACACTTTTTATCTTGCCTCAATTTAAACTGTAAATAATTGTTTCATGTGTATGGATGTATTGTATAAGTGTGTTTGTCTTTCTTTTAATAGTTTTATATTTTCATGTTATTGTCCCCAGATTGATAAACATAAACGATCTTTAATAAAATTGAGCCTTCTTTATTATTGTCTATAATATTTAGATCGAATATGTATACAGTGTTAATAAAATCCGGGCTTTAATATTGCATATATTTTTTAATAGTATTCTTTTTCAAATAAGCATCTTTTCACCTGCATGTCACTGTAACACTGTAGCCAGACATAAAATCACATCCTTTAATTTATCATACAATATTTTATTCAAAGAATAATGTTCAAGCAGTCTGTCTAAGAAATTATTATCTCGTTCATTAAAATGTTACAGGACAGAAGAAATAGATTGTCTTTGTGACTGAGTTTTAACAAAGTTCTCAGTAAATATTCAGAAACTTCTTGAATGTAAACAATGTCAGCCCCTACAATGACACCATAGGGGTCAGAATAGTTGCCCGGGTCCTTTGTCCAATCCAAAACACGAATCTTTGTTCTGATTGAATTTTCAGGCAAGTTTTGAAAAATTTGTTTACCTCAGATAGTCTTAAACCTCATGTTGGGTTATCTTCACATGGCTGCCTGAAAACGCAAACCACTGCAGTATCTTTTAAAATGCTGTAATCACTAAAGTTTCTGTATCCCAGAAAAAATGTATATAGACGTATACAAAAATAACTTTAAAAAATATCTGACACTGCAAGACATGGTGTGTGTGGGTTTCCTTTACTGGAATGTTCAAATCAGGCCCCTGGGATCAAAACTAACTAGGCATGAGGGGACACTTGTTATATGGACTTATATAGTAAACCACTTAATAATGTACTAAATATTTTAATTTATTCAAACATTGTTTTAAACCATACGAAATCTGTGTCACACAGAGTTAACATCTTGGTAAAAACAACATAGTTCTTACACAACAAACATCACAAAGTCAGCACATTGCAGTTTTTACCTGCGTGTCTCAGGTGAGCGGAATTATTGTTTTCTATATAGTTCGTCCTATTAAACCTAACTACCGATGTTTTCAGACAAATAGGTATGTGGTGGAATATTTCAGGCGTGACAAAGACAGTTTTATTGATTTTCAATTTATCATTTACTTAATAAAATTGTCTCTAAATGAAATGCTTATTTGTGAAAATTACATTCATTACAGCTAGATTGAAGGCCTATATAGGCTTTCAAGTGGTATACTGTTTAACATGCTTCATATTTTACCCATGTAATCGATACTACTTAAAGCAATTTTTCTTCTTGCTTTATTGATTTAACGCAGCCTCGAGTTGAAATATTTCCTTTTGTATACCCAAGTAAACCAATGGCAAACTCAGGTTTAACCATGTGGTTTTATCTTTTATCTATCTGTGGATTGCCAGTTTTTTCAAAACGATGCTCAGGTGTTTATGTTAATATATAATATTGACACATATATATAGCCATTGCAATGGCAGAAATAGTCAATTATACAAATATGTACATACATTGTTCATATATTTTCTGTTCACATGTTTCTTGTTGAATTTTGCTATGTTATTTGACTCTTCATTCATATCACAAATGAATATGCATTATATAATTGTATACCGAGCACTATACAAAGTGGATGTGATCAAGTGTGGGGCCTTAAACACCGTATGTGTGATCAAGTGTGGGGCCGTATACAAAGTAAATGTGATCAAGTGGGGGCCTTATACAAAGTAAGTGTGATCAAGTGTGGGGCCTTATACAAAGTAAATGTGAACAAGTGGGAGGCCTGACACAAATTAAGTGTCATCAAGTGTGGGCCCGTATACAATCAAATTAAGTGTCATCAAGTGTGGGCCCGTATACAATGTGAGCATGATTAAATGTGTGGCCTTATACAAATGAAGTGTGATTAAGTGTGTGGAATTATACAAAGTAAGTGGGATTTAGTGTGGGGCCTTATACAAAGTAAGGGTGGGGCCTTATACGAATTAAGTGTGGTTAAGTGTGGATCCTTATACGAAGTAAGTGTGATTAGTTTAAACCTATTTATTTTAGCTCGATTGCGTCGAAAGCCTTAGGCTTATATAAACGCTCTCGAGTCCGTTTTCTGGACCTAGAACCAGTACTTGGTGTCTTTGGGGGAGATCTAAAGAACGCTCCCACGGTGGGGATCGAACCCGTGACCTCCCGGTCGCAAGGCGGACACCATATCCATTACACCACGGCGACCTTAAATATGATTAAGAGTGGTCTTTAACATAGTGAGTATGAATAAGTGCGGGGCTTATACAAGGTAAGTGTTTGTAATTGTCGGGTCTTATACAAAGTAAGCGTGATTATGAATGGGGTTATACAAAGTAAGTGTGATTTAGAATTACCATTGCTTTAAAACATTTATAAAAGCTTATTTGTTTAGGCAGATTTGTTTCAGATGTGTTACCTACACTCTTTATATATTTACTTGTAAGACTAATGTGGTATTTTATACTAAGTCTTTCAAGAATGCACTCCTTAAGTCGATTGTGTATATAGAATGCAAAATTAGTAATCCAAATGATTGTTAGAAATACTTTTTTGTTATTATGCACCCTTTGCAGATGCGGGATCGAATCACTGTTTACTTTTTATTTGATGTTAACATTCAAATTGCTTGTAACATGAAATTTGGGTTAAGAACAAAACATGTATAAGTATATGGTAAGGTTAGTTTAATTTCTAAGCCTAAACATATTTTTGGCTGGTTGCCATTTATAAAATGAGGATATTTCTTATCAACAAATTGTATCATAATCTGTACTTATTTACCTACCTGAAGTTCATTATAGGCGTCTTGTTTTGCATTCTAAAATGTTTGTCCATATTTACCAAATCTGACTGTTAATCTGATGTATTTGTTTTCCAATTGAAGCTTTAATTTCACAATATTTTTGTCTACAGTAAGACTGTGTCCAGAGACAATCTCCACAAAAACCTGAATATCGTATGTGTATTTTCTTGGGTGTATGTTAACACTGTTTCAGCATACATATCTTCATTTAATTTTTCTTCTCCAATGTTTTATAACATTTATTTTAAATTCCTTAAAATACATGAATGTTTAAATTGCGAGTAAAATTAATGTTTTATTCGTATCAAGTATTTATACAATTAAACTGTTTCTAAAAAATTTAGAAACCATGTTTAAGTATAGGTAAGCTTTCCGACACTATAGTGACACTTTTTGGTGGAGTTTAGACTACATTGTATATTTAAACTAATTACCTTGTTTTCTCAGTATAAAAAATTGTAATTTGTTTGCTAACAAGAATATGGTCCCAAATAAACAAAAAATACCCTTCAAGGAAAATTAATGTTGTTCATTAGCTAACTGTGCAAGTGATATCAATCTATTATTGTTGGCATCTGTTTGTATACAGAGTAAACAGTATTTGTACAAATTATCATCTATGTATATCCTGGTAAAGCATCAAATTCAATATGTACCAAAGTTTTGTAACAGAATAAAATGTATTTATCTTTTCAAAAAACTGTCTTATTTATGACACATTTTGGTATTGCCGACATGGGAGAAAATGTGGGGGCACATATTGAAACTACCCGTTCTGGAAAAACTTGGCTTACTGCATGAGAGTAAAGTGCTGTCCCAGATTAGCCTGTGCAGTCTGCACAGGCTAATCAGTGAAGACCCTTTCACGGAATTTGTGGTTTAAAGGAAGTATCATCTATATGAAAACCACTCCAGGCTGAAAGTGTCATCCATGATTAGCCTGTTCAGATGGCACAGACTAGGAGGACACTTTACGCTCATGCATTGAGTCGGTTTGCTAGAGCAAGACTCACATGAGCACACATCTGTTGACTTTTTACTAGAAGAGAGTTGTGAAGTAAGAAACCACAAGACATTAACTTGATACATTGTTTATTCAAATTTTAACAATATCAGTAATTATTACAAATAAACATCAACATCAAATTTAGATGAATACATATCAAATGACTACAAAGATGCTTATTTTGGCTCTGGGAAAACAAGAATTTATACAAGTTCGTAAACAGTCGTCCAAGATAAACCTATGCAGTCCACACAGCCTAATCTGGAACGAAACTTTCTGCCTAAACTTTATTTTCAGTTCCAAGAGACTTCCTTTAAACAAAACCATAACAGCGAAAATGTGGTCCCTGATTATCTTGCGAGCTTCACAAGCTAATTCAGGACGTCACTTTACGCACATGCAGTAAGCCCCCTTTTTTCCAGAGCGCCACTCATATATAATTATCTGATGCTATCGTACACTTTGCCATAAAATCAAATGTCTTACCATCCAGTTAATGTGAAATGGAAGTCAACGAGAGCAAAAACTGTATTATGCCATTCCTTGTTATACCATAAGGTTTAAGGCCTCGTTTAAAACAAGCTTAGAAACATTTTGAATATATGTCTATTATTTGTAAAGCATGTTTTTATTACTAGATTTGCAATTGCGTTGTTAATCATTTGAAATCACTGCTATAACAATATAGAATATAAGAATATCTTAAAAATATGATTCTTTTTTACCGCAATGTCATGAGACTAGATGCTCATATTAAATAATGTAATTAAATTCACATAATTGTGTAAATCTCAAGTGAGGTCTGCAGGTAAGCTACCTGCATACAAAATATCAGTGCAACACCGCCTTCAAAACTCAAGTTGTTTTAGCAGAAAGAGTTCTTATATTCAGCGACTAGAATTAAGCGCAGGGGTAATAGCAGCGTACAAAAATATAACTCCAAACTTTATAAGCCACGTGCAATATAATTCTTTAAGGGGTCGAGATATCGCAAAAGTAGCACCGGATTCGGGTTCCGGGAGACATAATCACATAGATTGGCCTATCTAATCGCTTTATTTCACTGGAATTTAAGGTATACTGGATTTTGAGCTTCTGTTAAAACTGTGCTGCATTCTTATCGAATTTGACCATTTAAAATCAATAATTCTTTAACGGATCAATATATCGGAAAATTAACACCGGATTCGGATTCAGCGAGCCAAATTCATATGGATTTCACTATCTTATTGTTTGATTTCGATGGAGCGAGCGAACGAGCGAGCGAGCGTATTTCGTTTGTGCACGTAAATAGGACGTTTGTATGAAAAGGGTGCTTAATGCAAAACTTATTTTGCTTATAACTTTTTTATTTTTATCATTTTTCAAAAAAAAAATCAAACTTTTAAACAGCACTATAAACTGTTTATGTTTTAATATAAACAAAAACTTTGATTTTTTTTTGGTTATATGATACATATGTTTTTTTTAAATATTATTTTTATTAATAACTTTTGTATGTTTGAGTTGTTTTCAAATTCGTTTTCAAACTTTTAAACAACACCGTAAACTGTTAATGTTTTATTAAAATTGTAGTTTTTCAAGCACAAATAAAAAAGTTATGCGTTAAAATGTTTTTTTTACTATTAAAGTGATATTATGCAGATTCGTTCATACGACACAAAGACACTATTTTGTTTTCCGGATTATTTCGGCTTAGAGGACTGGGTGAGTTATGTAAAATATCGAGTATAATAAATATTTTGTATAAACAACTGGTAGCAAGATGAGTTGCAGATAATTGCTCAGTAACCACAGTTTAACTAACTCTTTTGACCTGACTTTTATTTAAACTTAAAGTGTGACCCTTACATTTGAGGTTTGGAGACGGACGATACACGCTAAGCGCCGTTTTCTGATGGTGGTCATAAAGACTTTTCAAACACAAAAGTGCGAACGAACTTACACTATTATTTAAGGGCTAACTGTATCCGTTATTAATACCAAAATCTTGATCCGAGAAACTAAATGACTGATGGACTGAGTAAGTGACTGTGTGATTGATTGACTGACTGAGTGAGTGACTGACTGTAAGTGAGGGAGTGAGTGATTGAGTGAGTGACTGACTGAGTGACTAAATGAGTGAGTAGTATGCATCTATTTCAAATGTATTCTTTTCTATTAAGGCATTATTCCCGCGAATATATCTATTCATACGACACACGAACACCATGATAGTGTTCATGTGTCGTATGAATAGATATCGTTGCGGGAAATTAAAATGGAATTAAATATGCAAAACAATAATAAAAAACGAGCATTTCGGTATATACAGACATCTATTTCACCAAACCTGGCGCTGAAATTTCGGCAATTGCCACAAGGAACACTGATTTTTAACTGATTTAGTTTATTTTACGAAATAGTGTACGAAATTTTTGTTGATTTTGAATAGTAATGTAACTTTAAAAGGTTGCTGCAGTCTTATCGAACGGCACCATTTAACATCAATAATTCTTTAACGGTTCAATATATCGAGAAAGTAGCACCGGAGTCGGGTTCAGGTAGACAAAATCACATCGATTGGACTATCTGATTGTTTTATTTCACTGGATTTTAAGGTACACTGGATTTTGAGCTTCTGATAAAAGTGTGCTGCATTCTTATCGAAGTTTACCACTTAAACTCAATAATTCTTTTTCGGATCAAGATATCGGAAAATTAACAACGGATTCGGATTCAGCGAGTCAAATTCATATAGATTTCACTATCTTATTGTTTGATTTCGATGGAGCGAACGAGAGAGCGAGCGAGCGTATTTCAATTGTGCACGTAAATGGGACGGTCTATGAAAAGGGTGCTTAATGCCAAATATGTTTTGATTATAACTTTTTTCTTTTTTCTTTTTTTTTTTCATTTTTTTTCCAAACGTTTAAACAGCACTATAAACTGTTTATGTTTTATTAAAAAACAAAAAAAATATTTTTTTTGGTATTATATGATATATATGTATTTTTTTTATTTTTTTTCAAAATGGATAACGTTTGAACGGCTTTAGATATCTTAAAAATTCCAACGAATTCGTCATCAGCGTGGTCATAGGCAAATAGATTTAAACATCTGTTTGTTTAATTTTAAAGTAATATTTTTTTTTTACTTTCAAACAAGGTTATGGTTCAAATGTTACGGACATAACATTCCGCATATATCGCTTCAATATCATGTTCTTAATTCTATCAAACAGTTTTGCATTATAAAAAACGTAAACACGATAGTAAAGAAACTAAATTACTCGCGTTATGCCAAAAATGAGTCTGGGATTGAACCCGGATCGCCTTGGTGAGAAGCTTGTATACCAACCACTGCGCTGAAAGGACATGCACGTGCGTAGCCCTTTTTTCCCATAGCGATGCATGAGCGGTTTGCACAGGATAATCTGGGACGACGCTTTACGCACATGCATAAAGCCCGGTTTTCCCCATTATGCGACTCATATCAAAAACAACGTTTAATTTAATTAGAAGACAATGTGTTGGATTCGGACAATTATCGATGTTAATTCACTCGTGATCATAGAAAACATATATGTTATATGATCATTCGTGAATGACAATCGATATGCCACCGAAACCAACACATATCCTCTATGAAATACTTGTCATCGAACCCGGGACACTTTAGCGTTAACAGTACTCTGCCGATTGTAAACGCCTTGTTAGAACTACACGTATTTTCCAAGTTATCGACGAAGAATTTCAGAAATCAATTAGTTATTTTGTTTTTCCATAATACAGCATAACAAATAGGTTTGGGGATATTGACAACGTGGCCAAACAATCGCGTTCGGCCCTCAAGTGAGAGGAATATGTTAGTGTATGTTCACCCTTAATTAGCATAAATAACCATAAATAACCTGGAAAACCACAAGGAAAACCAGGCATACGCGCATGTGCAGTGGGCAATCTCGTTTCAGATTCGTTTCCCATACAAGGAACCCCATGCGGATGCCCGGTGGATGCGTCTCGGTCGCGTCTCTATATTATTTACACAGCCCCTCATCACTGCCGGGTTCCAAACAATAAACAGGCACGCCCAGTCACATGTTTCTTTCAGCCTGCAAACGTTCAGCATTTGTGGAAAAACAAATGATGTTTCAAGTCAATAAAGAGCTCATGTGGATTATCGTCATCAATGTGTGAGTTTCTTCTTTTGCGTTTATATAAAAGTTATTCAGTTGAGAAGTATATGCACATAATATGTAAGAAATTAAATTACATGAGTCTCGTGTTGGGAAAAATAAGGTTCATAAAAGCGGAAAGTGTTGTCACAGATTAGCCTGTGCAGCCCGCATAAGCTATTCAGGGAAGACACAAACCTCATGAATCGGATGTTTTTGTAAGGAGGGACTTCCTAATAAAAATACAATAAAAACTTGTCTTTGTGACTGAGTTTGAACAAAGTTCTCAGCATATATTCAGAAACTTCCTGATAAGCCTGGGCGGCCTTCACGAGCTAATCTGGGACGACAATTGTATGAAACTTTACGCAAATGCATTTAACACCATTTTCCAAGAGCACAGTTGATATATGTTTCCTATTGCAGGACGGCAGTGAGCTTGTCCAGGAAATTGAGAGAGACACATCGACGCTTTATTGCTACAGTAGTGCTCTATCTCATTTTTTTCAAAAATGAGTTTTTTTTTTATATCGATGTGTTCGTGAGAACGAGATCTTTAATATGATGTAATCGGATTCAATATTCAGTCGTCACAAAACAATTTTTCGATTCCACTTTGCTCTATCTCCCACATTTTAATAAGTGAGAAAATAAAGGTTAAACCTTTAAATGCGTTTTTTTCTGAATGAAAATGGTAGTTAGAGCACTAAATCAATCTCGTCTTTTTAGTAACCAATTAAGCGGTTGCGCGAACCAAAGTGTTAGCTGGGTTTATCACTTTAACATATTTTTTAAGACCATGAAGCATTTTGATTAAACACTGTATTTTATACAGTTCTTGATTGTGACAATTTTAAAAACCGTGTTAAAACGCGAAACTAATCACATATCGGCTGTGAAATACATATATAGAAGAGTGTACTTCTTTGATTTTATTTATACTAACATTTTGGAGGAATGGCGGCCATTGTTGCAAAGCGACGAAAAGTCTGCTTATTATTGGTGCGTTAAGGTTGATGCTTAAAGTGTTGTCACAGATTAACCTGTGCAGTTCGCACAGGCTAATCAGGGATAATACTTTCCGCTTTTATGGTAGTTTGTGTTTAACAGAAGTCTCTTCCTAGTGGTTAATCCACTTTACACCGAAAGTGTTGACTCTGATAAGCCTGTGGAGACTCCACATGCTAATCCGGGACACTTCACAAACATGCATTAAGGAAATTGTGTTTCCAAAAATGGGTCCAAAAGTTTATTGTCTACACTTTTTATCTTGCCTCAATGTAAACTGTAAATAATTGTTTCATGTGTATGGATGTATTGTATAAGTGTGATTGTCTTTCTTTTAATAGTTTTATATTTTCATGTTATTTTGTCCCCAGATTGATAAACATAAACGATCTTTAATAAATTTGAGCCTTCTTTATTATTGTCTATAATATTTAGTAAAGATCGAATATGTATACAGTGTTTATTAAATCCGGGCTTTAATATTGCATATAATTTGTTTAATAGTATTCTTTTTTAAATAAGCATCTTTTCACCTGCATGTAACTGTAACACTGTAGCCAGACATAAAATCACATCCTTTAATTTATCATACAAAATTTTATTCAAAGAATAATGTTCACGCAGTCTGTCTAAGAAATTATTATGTCGTTCATTTAAATGTTACAGGACAGACGAAATAGCTTGTCTTTGTGACTGAGTTTAAAAAAAGTTCTCATAAAATATTCAGAAACTTCTTGAATGTAAACAATGTCAGCCCCTACAAAGACACTATAGGGGTCAGGATAGTTGCCCAGGTCCTTTGTCCAATCCAAAACACAAATCTGTGTTCTGATTGAATTTTCAGGCAAGTTTTGAGAAATCTGTTTACCTCAGATAGTCTTAACCTGATGTTGGGATATCTTCACATGGCTGCCTGAAAACGCAAACCACTGCAGTATCTTTTAAAATGCTGTAATCACTAAAGTTTCTGTATTCTAGAAAAAATGTATATAGACGTATATAATAAATAACTTTAAAAAAAAAATCTCTGACACTGCAAGACATGGTGTATGTGGGTTTCCTTTACTGGAATGTTCAAATCAGGCCCCTGGGATCAAAACTAACTAGGCATGAGGGGACACTTGTTATATGGACTTATATAGTAAACCACTTAATAATGTACTAAATATTTTTATTAATTCAAACATTGTTTTAAACCATACGAAATCTGTGTCACACAGAGTAAACATCTTGGTAAAAACAACATAGTTCTTACACAACAAACATCACAAAGTCAGCACATTGCAGTTTTTACCTGCGTGTCTCAGGTGAGCGGAATTATTGTTTTCTATATAGTTTGTCTTAATAAACCTAACTACCGATGTTTTCAGACAAATAGGTATGAGGTGGAATATTTCAGGCATGACAAAGACAGTTTTATTGATTTTCAATTTATCATTTACTTAAGAAAATTGTCTCTAAATGAAATGCTTATTTGTGAAAATTACATTCATTACAGCTTGATTGAAACCCTATATAGGCTTTCAATGTGGTATACTGTTTAACATGCTTCATATTTTACCCATGTAATCGATACTACTTAAAGCAATTTTTCTTCTTGCTTTATTGATTTAACGCAGCCTCGAGTTGAAATATTTCCTTTTGTATACCCAAGTAAACCAATGGCAAACTCAGGTTTAACCATGTGGTTTTATCTTACCATACGATTCACAGATTACATAGTTACTTTGTTTACTTAAGTTTAAACCTTCAAACAAACAGGAGTTTTATATTTGTTTCATACTGGTTATGTTATGCATAACTTGTTTACGGGCTTTGGACAATTGGATGGGCGAGATTTGTTGAGCTGTTTAATTTAGCTGACAATCATTTAGAGGCACTAACATATTTAAGTTGAATCAAAGGTAAAGGGATCCTTAGCTGCCGTGTTTGTGAAAATTAATTTAGTAAAATGGCAACCTTTTCACAATCCTCCTTAGACAAGGGATCTGACATTACAAAAAGCTTTTCACAATCCACCATTGACAAGGGATCCGACATGATCCAAGACTTCTTGTGCTCGACCTGCGAAGACAAAAAACTGGATAAAATGGCTGATTTCTACTGTGAATCTTGTGTGAAGTTTTACTGTGGAGAATGTGTTAACATGCACAACAAGTTGTTTACAAAACATACCCCCTGTGGAAGAGGAGCTATGAAGAAATGGCCAGTGGCCGAGAAGGTTGAAGATTTTCTTCTGAAATGTGATATTCATAAAGAAGAAAGCCTGAAAATGTATTGTGATGATCACAGTGAGCTGTGCTGCACAAATTGTGCATTCCTTAAACACAGGTATATTAATATATTGTTTCTTCATTTTAATTATAGAAAAAACACTACCATTACAAAAATGCAGGGTTTTTAATCTTTGTTGCAAGAATGTAACATTATTACGCAAAATCATTTTATGCCCGCGAAGGAGGGCATATAGTGATCGGACTGTCCGTCTGTCCGTCTTTCCGCCACACTTTGCGTTTAGGTTTCAATTGGCCACCGGAAAAACTTTGCGAAACCGAAATTTCGCAAACTTAAGTACCTTTTTTCTTAAAGATTTGCTACTCTGAGACATAGTATGCGATAAAAGTCTTATCGTTGATTAATAATTGGTTATTTTCACTCAAAAAACGCGTTTTCTTCACTATGAAATTTATAAGCAAAGTTGGGGTTCCCATGGGATTTTTGCATTTTCCCATGGGATTTTCGATTTTCCCATGGGATTTTTTCTCCCATGGGATTTTTTTTCTCCCATAATTTGCAAATGGGAGAAAAATCCCATGGGATTTTGAACATTTTAAAAAACGTGTTTTATTTGCGTTTGCAAGTATTTTAACGTTATTTAAGGACTGTATATTGGTTTTATGCCAATTATATATAAAAATATATAGTAATAAAAAAATCCCATTTTAAAATGGGAGAAAAAAATCCCATGGGATTTTTTTCTTATTTTGAGAGATTTATTCATGAAACTTTCAGAAACATCATATTTTATGAAATGATGAACAACTACGATATTTTAATGCGTTTAGTCGTGTTTAAAAAAAAAACAAAAAATCCCATGGGAAATCCCATGGGATTTTTTGTCCCATGGGATTTTTTTCCAATGGGATTTTTCAGTTTCGTAAGCCGAATAAGTTTCTTAATGCGAAAAACAACAATAAAGAAAATAATATTTATAATTTTGAATAATAAATTGAATAATATAAATAACATGAATATTTTTAAAGTGAGTTACAATTAAAGGTTTATGCTAGTAGAACTTATCATTTCTTGTTCGAGCAGATGATTGAGTCCAATTGGTGAGTATGCCAGCTTAGAACCAGTATAAATGCATCGCAGACAGACAACGCTGTCATACTGTACACACCGCTGAGTAACAATCTTTATTGCATTTCATTTTGCAACAGAAAATGAACTCCGTAGTATAATTGATCTTATATATGCCCTCTGCTTTTGAAAGCGTGCAACACATTAACATAACAATAAGTCCATGCCATAAACTATGTGCAAATTCCATTCAAAGCTATATCACATTATAAAGGTCAGATGACCCGCGTCATGCGAAAATGGGTCTTATGTCATATGCGGTCAAAGTTGGTCCATCCTAGCTTGTCCAACCGCGCAGTCTGGTCAGGTTCTACGCTGACTGATATATAAAGTCAAGCCATGATTCGTGGTCTCATATCCAAACTCGGTAGCTCCTGTGCGAAACTTTCACCGGAAACGACGGCACCGAGACGGGCGCTCGAACTTTGCGGATGCGCGTTATATGTTATATATAATAGCGCGATGTGTTTTTCTTGCCTCAAATTAGTAAGCCCAATCAGCGTTTTATTGTGTTCTTTGCTTCTACTATTAACAAGAACTTCAACCGATACGAACATGAATTTTATTTTAATATGTTTATTTAATGCTCGGAAAACTCATTGTATATTTAGACTACTACTTATAAAACAAAGTCGGGTTTTCAACATCTGTTTTCGGCATATAAATTGTTATTCCAAACCAGACTTTACGCACTTTACTGTACAAAATACCGTAAGGGCCACCGTGGTTACTCATTAAAATCCAGAGGGCGAGAATGCGAGAACGCGAAAGTACGATGACGACAGTGCGACAATACGATGGCGACAATGCGTTCGTACGATTGCGAAAACGCGCTAGTACGATGACGACAATGCGACAGTGCGACAATACAATGGCGGCAGTGCGATAGTACGGGGGCGACAATGCGATAGTCATATCGTACTGTCGCCGTGGTATCATCGCAATGTCGCCATCGTTCTATCGCATTGTCGCCATCGTATTGTCGCACTGTCGCCATCGCATTTTCGAATAGCCGTATTTTCGCACTGTCGTCATCGTATTATCGCACTATCGAACTGTAGTATTGTCGCCATCGTACTATCTGACTGTCGCCATCGTATTGTCGCACTGTCGTCATCGCACTGTCTGATTGTCGTCATCGTATTATTGCGTTCTCGCATTGTCGCCATCGTACTATTGCATTGTCGCCATCGTATTGTCACCCTGTCATCATCGTATTGTCACATTGTCGCCATCGTACTATCGCGTTCTCGCGTTCTCGCCCTCTGGATTTTAATGTGTTACCACGATGGCACTAACGGTATTCCGTAATACTGCTAAAGCACAGTATGATTAGGTCACTCCCAATGCTCAAATCTCTATGTCTATTTTAGTAACAACACATGTCTATGGAAGGATATTTAGGTAAAAGTTACATCATTCGTGGTGAATATTTACATTATGACTGATGCTTATTCTAATTTGCTTTATGACAATTCCAACATGATTGTTGTCTATTCGTTTATACTTGATGATTGCTGCAACATTACATCATTCATGATGAATATTTACATTATGCGTGATGTTTATTCTAACATGCTTCATGACAGTTCCAACATGCTTGTTCTCTATCGGTTATACTTGATGATTGTTTCAACATGCTTGGTGACTATCCAATGTTTGTGTGTTCATTATTCCTGAAACCAGTCATAATCGGTTTTTCCACTAAGCGTCATTAACAACGGCAGTAAGCAACAGGCAGTAAGCAGAATGCAAGTTACTAAATTATGACAACAGTTGGCGCGCGTTTTTTTTCCGTATGTTGAATAAATTACTTTTCGGAAAAAAAAGCGAAAACATCCGAATCATTTTGACTAGTAAACTGAATAAGCTGAATTAGTTCCCTTCGTTATATAATCTCCATTAAACTAAATACGTTCATTATTGCCATGAAGACCAGTAGGTTTACACAATGAATTGACTGCCGTGAATGTTTTTGATATTTGTAAGATGCAATTGGCACTCAAGAAATTATACATGTATTTTATTCAGAACATAACGGGGCTGATGTGTTGGAAGTGTGGCCCTTCCCTAATCCAAATAATTACAGTAGACGTAATCTACCGATGTGCATTGCATATCGACCTCATATTTATAAAGTAGCCCAAACCCCCATTGCCACAGACCTGTGCGTGAAACTTTCAGATTTCTCTAGTCTGTTTACCATGCTATAATTACAATTTCTATAAACACATATTTATCATTTTATGACTATATAATGTCTGTGGTATAAAAAGAAACCTGAAAGTTACAAGTACTCGTGTCTAGTACTGTACAACTATTGTACTCCTCGTTGAGAAAACAACTACTTCATCTACATGTATTAAAATATCATAAAACATAATTTTCAATCAAGTTGGAAAAAATCAATAAATAAATGTCATATAAACAGGTTTGTCATGAACGTTGACGTCGCTCTTGGTTACCAGAAAAATTCCCACGCACGGGTTTCAACCGTCATTGTTTACAATCAATTAAGTGCATAAGTACTTGAATTTGTATAGTGTTTTTTAAAAGTGTCCAGCTACAGGTGGTTATCGTGTGGCTATAATACTAATTAGTGAAAACATATTTTGGAATGATAAGTAATCATATTATAACGAAAAATCAACTTTTCTTTAAAAAAATAAGTTAAATATATATTCAACAAGGTATCCAACTCGAAATCATCCGAAAACGGGATGCATCGTTTTAAACAGCCATTACTTCATCAATTTTGCAGCGATTTTCACGATCTTGGTCTTATTCAACGCAGAAATAAATTTCCTTTCTGGAAATGTATATGTCTTGCAATATTTTTACAAATACTGGGTCAACTTTTAAGAAATAACACGATACACAACTCGCGTGACCCAGCTGTGATCGATCAGACAGTATTCATGACTGAAATCTTCACGGGGAAAAGGGCATTTTCCCTGCAAAGTTCACGAACCTCGATACCATAATTCAATAAAACATATGAAAAAAAACATTCTTACCGTGCTTGCCGTAGCATTATGCATCAAAACATTTTCAAACCTGTGTTTACATACATTTCAACCAACTGACATTTTAAACACAAGAGTGATTTCATTGCTCCAATGCGGAGTTGTGTCTTTACAACTGGAGATTTCATTCATAAATACGGTCTGATCGATCACAACTGGGTCGAGCGAATTATGTATAGCTTTATTTCTTAAAATTTGACCCAGCATGTGTAGAAATATAACAATATATATACATTTCCTAAAAGGAAATTCATTTCTGCGTTGAATAAGACCGGGTCATGAAAATCGCTGCAAAATTAATTTAGTAATGGCTGCTCAAAACGATGCACCCCGTTTTCGGATGATTTCGAGTTGGGATACCTTGTTATTTATAAAACGATAGTGATTTTTTTTTATAGAAAATTTGATTTTTCGTTTTAATATGATTATTTATCATTCAAAAAGATGTTTTCACTAATTATTATCATAGCCACACGCTAACCACCTGTGTGTCCAGCATGTGTGGCGGGAAAACAGGGCTTAATGTATTTTTTTGTTAAGCTCTATAATATTTATATCCAATCTGTATGAAAAAATGTCGGTGAACATTATTCCGGTGTTAATTTTTGAAAATATTGAGGCATTCTTTAATTATGGATCTAAAACGTAACATTAATCCGCAAAAAAAAACACCGGGCATATTGCATATTAGATCGGACACATGAAATTATTTCGAAAGAAAGCAATAAGAGTTTCAATTCTACATGAGTAAGTCTCGCTGTGCACGATTACGCTCTTACTGCTCGTATATATTTGACCCTTGGCAAATAACTAGTGTTTTATTTTGCTTAATCTAAATTATAATCTAAATACTTAAAGCAGCATGACCAACAGCTCTTTCATATGTGAAAGAGATTGACACGAAATACCTACCCATCTATAATAAAGTTTATATGTGCACTTCAATATTATAGTTTTATAGCATTTTATGTGGTGCAATATAAAAGTACTCTAGTAAATTTGAAATTATGTAATCGATTTCCTCTCAACATACATGCAAAGTTCCAGATAACTTTTTCAGCAAAATCTTGGTTTACACTCTATAATAATCCAGCCTTAAAGTCTATTATTAATTCTTTTTTTTCAGGTAAATATAATTTTTGGCACATCCGCATTTAGGTTTATAGTCTAAGAAGAGGTCATGACAATTGCCGGGTTACAGCAGACTTTTTGCGATAAAGATAATGGAAAACGTTCGGCTTTTCGACTGTTGTGAAAGATAGTCTGTTATTCATCATAACGTTAAAGTGCTGTTGATTTCATAATTGTAATGAGGGCCTAGACGAGTGGGAACTCATTGATAAAATGTTTACATTATATGCATTGATATTGAGTTTTACGCATGATCACACATTTTGAATTCTTATTTTATTTTTCCAATGTGTAACCGTACACACAGAATTTAAGTCTACTTTTTTACTAAATTTAATTCAATTTTTTACGACTTTAAGCGTCTTATCTGGATCTCTGCATACATGCATTAGTAGCATATATTGAAATATATCCATAGACTTTCTTTGGTTATTGAAGGTAAATTACTGTACAAAAATTATGGTTGGTCATTAACCAAAAAAAAGTTAAGTCTACAAAGACGCGGTTAATTTCGGTTCAGTAGCAAATATCTTACAAAGGTGCGCAACTTCTCCTATAACATAAAAGTTCCGTTATACGCCGTAAATTTCCGTAGTCCTCCGTAGCATTTCGGAATGACTGTCAATTGACATCATTGTATCATGCATGATAGTATGTTGCTTTGTGCTTGGGTGAAACTCACATCTTACCATCGCGTTAATTATTAAACGCATTAATATTTGATTCCATTATGCACTGCGCCTATTGCACAAGTCTCTCTGCACAAACCAACATACACATATGCAGCATGCAATTAACGAACAAGAATGTTGCATCTGTACACATGCATGATACCATTAAGCAGAATGTAAATAGACAGTGGACATCAGGCAAGATGTAAGTGTCATTATGCATGAAAAGGTGTCTACATACTAATTGAAAGTACCATCAAGAATCATGACACAGTCACAAAGAAGGATGTAATTTTTACCTAAATACCCTTCCATATTTGTCGGCACTGTGTGTTTGCTTAATTTCACTGAAGAACGTCTACTGGTAAATCTTACAAAAAAAAGTGATAAATAAGACTGAGTAGCAATTTTTTCGGCGTTGCTGTTTAACGTCAAATTTGGCCTTTTAACGAACTTCTTAAAAGCCCATTGAATTTTAATGAAGAAGTTTCCCGCTTGTAGGTCCGAATGAATTAAATCAAATTTTGCAATTGGCAATTTGATAGAAATCCCCATAAAACATTGCACATAGCTTTCTGAAATAAACAGGCCACATTGAACGCATTCACGATATCCAACAGCTCTCTTTGCAAAGACCTATCTAGTGTTTCTTGGCCGTGTAAGATCTATAATTAGAACATCATCACCTAAACATCTACTAATAGAAGAGCATATTTTGGGGAAACAAATTCAATAAGAGTATAAAACGTCCACGATCAATAATGTGTAGTTTGTTAAAGATATCACGGCAGTAAAAACATAGCACTTTAAAGAGACCACAATCTGGTACATTTGGTCAATTGTTGCGTCCGTGGCAGACAATACATTTTTAAAAAGAAAGCGTACAAAAAAGCAAACACAATGTTCTTCGTAAGATTGTTTTAATCTTACAAACACATAATCGGCAGTCATTCCAGTCAAATACAATACTAACAGTCAGCACTCTAGAGATCAAAATTGCGGATATAAATATTTAATTCAGGGATATCAAGTGTATCAAGTTCGAATTCCGGAAAAAATAGCCGGTAGTCTGGGGCATTAGGTCCCTTACAGGGATAAAAGGTAAATCCCCGCCCGAGCCGTAGCTAATTGATTTATTGTAGTCTTTCTAGTTACAATTTCTGGTGAGTACAATGCGGAATATTACGGATATTTGCAACATGTCGAAGATTTTCGGAAAGTAGCGAAGAGGTTTTCGTCAGTTAATATTCATGTCCGTGCCGGCCGCTAACTTATCAGAATCAATAAAAAAGAACCAGGAAAAATCGGTACCGATCGCAAATTTCCGGAATTCCGATAAAGCTTCAACATTATTTGTTCTCAAATGATCGCGTACTCGAACGAATCTGTCCCTACGCCTCCAACTCCCTTTAAATCTCATCGGACGTACATTGATCTCAAAATCTATCCTTGACGACTCAAATCATATTTCCTGAATAGTTTGGCCTATTGACGTCCCTGTAATTATAACAATGGTCTTTTGGATAAACAACGCTAAGTTGTTGCAATATAATAACCGTTTAAAATAGTTACCGGTTTTCATTTAATAAAATATTCATATTATAAATATTAATAGTCATATTCGAGATTTCAGCGATTGCCATTATTTTGCTTTTGTTTCTCATAAGCATATGGTGCTTGGTATCTGCTATTGACTCCTATGTAGATTGCAAATATTACATAACCCTTACAGCGGCCGAGCGCAGATATCTGCACTTGGCCGCTAAAAAGAAAATTCTTTGCGCATTAATTTAATTCAAATCCCATTATCATAATCAAAATCATCATCATCGTCGTCGTTGTCACTACTACCACCACCACCATCATCATCATCATCTTCTTCTTCTTCTTCCTCCTCCTCCTCATCATCATCATTAACAACAACAGCAACCCCAACTTAACATCATCATCAAACAACAATAAACATCGGTAGCATACATCAACCATACATAATTATATGCGTTGAAACACCATAATAGAACAGCATGAATGAAGCTGTCTATTACTCTTTTATATTTCCTATACCAATATTTTTTTTCGTTAATTGAAGGACTAGTTGAAATCTTCTATAAAAGCCCTCCCCCCCTCCCCAAATAAAAAAAATAAAAAAGATTAATAATAACCCTAGCAAACAGCAATAAACATAGGTTAGTTAGTATACACTGTGCTTTAGCAACCATGCATAATGAATGTTTATGACTTCGGACCGTTGTGATCAAATTTAAAAAAGCAAGATGGTATGTATGCGGCACACAACACATAGATAATTATAGTTTTATACCTTAAACGTAGCTCATCAAAATAAAGATAAGTTATTATCTATGTAATACTTAAATTAGGTTTATAACGTATGCATATTTGTCTAAAACTTGTGAAATGTGATTCGTAAGCCGACGACAACATTATCATTCGGACCCTACTCCCCACCTAACAATCGAGATTAAACACCTGTGGAGATCCCGATCTTATCAATGAATGAACCGGTTCAAATGATGTCAAGTCAAATAAAACATACTATTACTATCCAAATAAATATCTATCAAAAAATGTAAATTGATATACCTACTTAACTAAAACTAAACTTAAACGATTAGCAAGAAAAATATATAAAGAAGAAGCAGGCAAAGTAGACAAATTAATTGTAACATATGTGTTCGCAGTCTCCCACTGTTGAACAATATAAATAGTATTTATCGCCACTCCAAAAGGGATCTTTATCACACGTTTGGCTCAACTAATATATAATTGTGACAGGACAAACTGTCAACAAATACCTTGTTAATGTTTTATACATAACTCCAATCAAAGGTTAACTTCCAAGGAAACTGCGGCATGTTAAAACTGTTGATTATGACAAAATGTTGTTTAGTACAAATCAGTACAATAGCGTCTGTTATGTGGCCTATACTAATCCAGTTAAATAAAACTTTAATCGCAGAAAAGTTTAGATTCTTTACACCTTTAAGAAAATATATATAAAAGTTCTTTCCTGTTTTAACAAAATGATACATTTAAAAATAAATTATGAAGCATCGCTAGCAATAGTAGAAAGAGAAGTAGAAGGAGAATTATTATCATTAGTAGCAGTAGCAGCAGCAGCAGCAGTAGCAGCAGCAGCAGCAGTAGCAGTAGCAGAATCAGTAGCAGTAGCAGTAGCAGTAGCACTAGCAGTAGCAGTAGAAGTAGCAGTAGAAGTAGCAGTAGCAGTAGCCGTATCAGTAGCCGTATCAGTAACAGTAGCAGTAGCAACAGCAGCAGAAGCAGCAGCAGTATCAGTAGCAGTAGCAGTAGCACTATCAGTAGCAGCAGCAGCAGCGGCAGTGGAAGTGGCAGTAGCAGTGGCAGTAGCAGTGGCAGTAGCAGTGGCAGTAGCAGTGGCAGTAGCAGTGGCAGTAGCAGTGGCAGTAGCAGTGGCAGTAGCACTATCAGTAGCAGCAGCAGCAGCAGCGGCAGTGGCAGCGGCAGTGGCAGTGGCAGCGGCAGCGGCAGTGGCAGTGGCAGCGGCAGCGGCAGTGGCAGCGGCAGTGGCAGTGGCAGCGGCAGCGGCAGCAGTAGCAGTAGCATTAAGAGTAGCCGAAGCAGTAGCAGTAGCGGCTTTTTGCTTTTTTGTTTTAGAAGTGTTTGTCGTATAAGAAGAACGCAAGGATGACAAATTAATTGTAACATGTGTTATCTTAGTCTCCGTTGTAGTAGTATTTGTTGTATCTACACAGCCATTTTTCAGTCACCTGAGAGACATGTTTTTATAAGAGATTTAATTGTGGACCAATACATCGTGTATTAATATCAGTGTACCCACTGGGACACCACATGGGGCGAGGATTAACAGATAAACTAGGCCTTCAATTAATTATGCGCCTAGAGGCAAACAATACTATAACTTACTGATAATTTTAGGATTGGGATGTGTTTGTATCTTATTTGAAATTAGCTAGCTTAATTCAAAAACTAATTATAGGCTCAATATTATCACAAGAACATCATCACATATTCATTGTGCAATATATAATCATATCACCATCACAATATGCCAGAGCGTTAGTATTTATTGTGCATACATATCCTACAGCAACATTTACAAAACTTATTACAAACCAACCACTCAAGCTTTAATTAAGATTGATTTCAATTTATATTATTACATACATTAAAGATCACTGTCAATTAATTAAAAAATAGCTTGATGCTTCGTACTCAGCGATTTAAATAAAAGAAACGTTGCGTACACATTACTTGGGGTTAATAAAAAAAGTCTGCAATTAAAATAATCAGATTTAAATAATACTAGATTAAGTTTCAAATTATCGCTCAAAAAATGTATCAGTTATATCAGTTACTAGGGAATCGATTTGTTTAATCTCCGCAATCCAATAATAATTATGGTGTTTGTATGACAAATTAATAGCTATTCGTCATTGAATGTATGATACTCATAAAAATATTGAAACAATAACCACAACAACAACAACATATGTGATAATGTATATATCTTCTTCAGATACTCTGTGTCATACTTTCAAAATTATCCTCATAAGATTCATAATAATAAAATAAACACTATTGCAATCTTAGTAAAAACCAACTTAGCCGTTATGCTAATGATTTTATGTTCAGTATGCGTGTACATTTCAATATTATATAACAACAAGTGTTCACAAATACCTATGTTTAATAAATATTAAAAACATGAGAACCAATGAAGGTATTGCATTTTAATAGACTAGTTTTACCGTGTGTGTACATTCATATAAAATCTTTTGAAAATCACACTTGAGATAATGTCTTTAGGTTTTGCTATTTCTAATCGATTTAAACACCATAAAACCACCGTATTTTCTCTTACATTCTAAATTTTCTTACATTTTTTTTAAATTTTCGGACTATACGGATTTTCGTACAGTCAGTTAAACAGCGCTATTTTATCAGATTTTGGCCCTGTTTTTGCTTATCTGATGACCCTTCGGTCATGCATTTTTACAACCGGATTAAAGTAATAAAACAGAATCATGCCTAAGGGCAATCGACCATTACATTTGCGTACTTGGGTAAATTACCTTGTAAACCTCTAATAAGCAATGGTTCCTTCCAACAGCGTTTGAAATGATATCGTATTAAGAAAGCCAAACGTTTATTGTTTTTACTTTTTATATATTATTTCAGTTGATTGCAAAGCTGTTAAGTTGTATTTTTAAAGTAAAGAACGAAGGGAACAACACAATAAAATTATGTACACTGATGTATTATTTCTACTTCAATTAAATAATTGACAAACAAACATAACACACTTGTCTCTAAATATTTTTCGTATTTAAATTTTCCAACACGAAAAACAATATCTTTAAGTGCACGGAAACTTATAATTATTACGGCATATAGTAAAAGCAGAGTTGTCTGAACCATAAGTAAAATAAAAAATAAAAAATGACACAGCTTATTTTTCCCTCAAGTGTTAATGATAATATGGATAAACAATTAAAAATACATAAAGTCAATTGTGTTGATTACTCGTTATTGAAATATTGCAATGCCAATTATAAGACATCTGATTAAAAACAAAATGTATGGTGGAATACCTAATCTGGAAATACAAACTAATGATACTATTAATGCAACAACAACAATCACATCTTTTCAAGCGCAATCAGAAAACTGCTACAGCTTTGTATTAACAAACATAAATATGTTTGTGCTTATAGATTTAGATAAACTTCAAATCTTTAAGCGTGCTATGAATTGAATATAATTTATATTTAAAAGTTTTGCTACTCTGTTGATAACTAGCAACAGCAAACAGGAAGATACCATTTTTTATCATCTAATTTTATTCATATTTCATTGTCTATTTGTTTATGATCACAAGGATTGTTTGGATAACAGAGTGTGTCTAGATATACTGGTACCCTTAAAAATATTTTTATGAATAGCAATGAAGCGTAGAAATTAAACAGGCCCTAATACAGACACCATTTTTATCGGAATGCGATTATAGTGTCAATAGCAACTCGTTACGCTTTTTGGATTGAATGTGTAATGAATACTTTTAGCGACAAATTGACTTGGTCAAATACTGCATCTTAAACGGATAAATAAAATTGAAACCATTTATTTTCAATATTATCAACATAATTATTTAGTTATTAATACATTAAGCAGCAAACTCTATTAATCAAAAAGATTTGATATAACATCCGAATTCACTGCAAAAATGAGCTAAGCGATAGGTTTTACGGTTGTTGAAATTGTTCATGATGAGAATGACGATGACGACGATGATGACGATGACGACGACGAGGAGGAGAACAACGACGATAACAATGACGAAGATGATGATGATGATGACACTGATGATGATGATCACGACGATGACGACCATAACGATGTTGTTGGTGATAGTGACGATAATGCTGCTGCTGTTGCTGATGACGATGCTGCTGCTGATGATGCGGTGGAGGCGGAGGAGCATGACGAGGACGAGGACGACGACGACGATGACGACGACGACGACGACGATGATGATGATGATGATGATGATGATGACGATGATGATGACGATGATGATTACGATGATGATGATGATGATGATGATGATGATGATGATGATGATGATGATGATGATGATGATGATGATGATGATGATGATGATGATGATGATGATGATGATGATAATGATGATGATGATGATGATAATGATGAGATGATGATTATGTTGATGATGATGATGATGATAACGATGATAACGATGATGTTGATGAAAATAACGATACTGTAAGTAGTAAATTAACTCATTAATTGTTATTATAATACACAAGCACATGCTAATGGATCTGTATCCGCAAGGCGGTCAAATGAAAACTCACTTGGTATAAATATGAAAAATTGAATCAAAATATCATAATGCGGAGTGTTAAAATGTGTTCAAATCTAGCGAAATTGTTGCAGTACTTTTCTACCGAAACCATTGCTTAGCCCAGTTATTTTAAAAATAATTTCAAAATACCACGATACACGTCAATTGGCTAACAAATACATTTGTAAGTTTTACCTCACTCAAAAACAGTATTTATTGAAGACAGGGCGTCAACAATGTCCGAGTTTCTTCAACGTAGCTTAAGTACCTAAAGTACCTTTCCGTTTGATTTATCGCAGGATCCTGGGTCCGCACCCACAGTCTTTTAAAGTGTCTGCATTAAAAAGGATAATAATTGTTGTTTGTAATAATCTTTGACAGCTCATAAAAACATGTAAATCCTCAATTCGTAGAGTTTCAGTATGATTTCATTTATTTAAAAAATAAAGACGGTTAACATATTTTATACACACATATATTAGTAGCTATACGCCATATAACATAGGACATAATGTATATTATAAATCAAAGCGCTGAAGGCACTGAAGTTGTTCGCTGTTGTCGTCCTTGATTAGCTTGTTCGCATTGCATATGCTTATCATTGTGCACAGGCTAATCTTATTTGACGTGCATTAAGCCTCGTTTTCCATGAAAGCAGCCAATATGTGCATAATTTAATGATAAACACTAGACTGGCCAATGGCGTTTACAAGCTGGTATATACATTCACTGCTAGAGCAGAATCATTTGTCGTCTGCTGCAGACAGGCAGTGGTAATCGTTCCTAGCAGAGTGAGTAGTGGTTCTTGCCGTACGTAAGTCTTCTAAGCACCTACTGATTTGCATTTATTACCCATTCTCTTGAAACGCCGACTAATAAAGTGCGATAAACCGCCTTTAAGCACTTGGCACATTAACAAATAAGAACATTCCACACCTAACCGAGAACCGACGTCTTTAATCGCGAAACTATTACCAGAAATTGAATACCGCCAGAAACAACAATGTGCTCACTTCGATTAAATATATATACACTATATTCATTGCGTCCTAAGCAATCAAACATATCAACCGAAAATACCAGCGAATACAGTATTATATATGACATCGGTCTTATATATCGCCTCAGACATGCGAGAGCGCCACGATGAGTGAAGGATGTGTGTATGAGAGTTTGTTTACAGGTCCTACTGGCCTCTTCACGAGATTTGTGTAGCCCGACCTGAATGTTGAATGATATGGATGTAGTAACATTTATATGAACACGATATATCCGTACCAATATCCATGCGAGCACATACTAATAATAATTAATTTTTTAATCGCCATTAGCTTGAAAATAAACGTAAATAGATACAACAAAGACCAATTCGGAGACTTTAACAATTTTAAATTACCTCCCCTGCAATAGAAAATATATATCGAGACTCGCATTCTATGGAATATCAAAATCTCAATATATCTTTCTCCGAATTTTTTTTTCTGGTAAAAATCATCTTAAATTTAGCTGTATATTCGTATGTAATTAATTAAACAAGAGTTATAAAAAGGCATCGCAAAAAATATCGCGTTTTACTTGAATAAGTTACCTCCCTTAAGCCTATCGGAATATCAAAAATACGTATATAAACAAAACGCGTTCCTTGCATAAGTGATAATAAAGCGCGTGCCCGTGCCACTCGTCCTCCAAATACTTACTAAATATAGTACAACGTATCTACAATCATTGCGACTAACTCAAACCTCAGTAAATAAGTAACCATGATAAATATACGTTTAGGTAATTAAGATATAAAACATACATATAAAAATTTACATGTTCCCTGTCTGCCGAACCCGATCTATGGACTATAGCCACAAGAGGTTCCTATGTACCTATGTAGCCGGATTGCGCCCTCAGAGCGCCCAACACCGACACAGATCACGCTACTCTCCGGTCAAACACAATACTACATAGGACTGCTGCCTTTGTCACCATATTATCAGAATCATTAACGTGCAAAATGGAAACTTTCAACTGTCCTTTCACTTCATACATAAGCCATTGCCGATCTTCAATGATCGCTTATTTCCGAGAGATGCATTTTATTTTTTTCAAACATCGAATTTTGATATATGTTTAACTTATTCATTTAGATTACATTATTTTCACTATAAATATTGATCCAATTATCATCTGAAAAATACGATTTCTCGATTTCTTCAAAGATCGAGCGAGCCTTTTTACCTGTTTACTTATATATATCTAATTTAAGGTTACACAGATGTGAAGTTGTCGTGGCCGAGTGGGTAAGGCGATGAATTAGAGATCTTTTGGGATTTTCCCGCGCAGGTTCGATTCCTGCCGACATCGCATACTTTTTGCGACGCGTTTTATTTCTTTTCCAACGTTATTTGATTTAATATAGCACATAAGCTATGTTTATTGTTAAATATATTGAAAATTGTATGCACATCCTTCAATTTTAAAATTAAAACAACGTTATGGCTAAATTGATTAATTTACTGCTGAAAATACGAATGATGCATGTTGCATTTTTATTTTTATTTCAAAAAGTAAACGGTAAATCTGTCTATTTTTTGGTATTTTTGCTGTATATAGTGTTTCTATAAAAACTTAGTTTAAAATATAACTTAAATGATACTATTTTGAATTTTATGACACTTTGTTTTTAACCGACCCAATTTTTACTTGGCTGAAATCACTTACATTTCATGGCGCTATTCCATATATAAAAATTTGTAAAAAATAAATGTCTGTAAAAGAATACTTATTCCATCTTGTTTAAACTTTAAACACCTTTACTGCATCTGTACACACCAACTGCATGCCCATATTTGGAAATTTGAATGAATTATGGAACTTTTATATACCCCAGGGGTGAAAATAAACTAGACAAAAGCCGAGCGTGAGGGTGGTTTTGAAAAAATCGGTTTATTTTTTTTAAGCATGGAAAGCCTACCTACAAATTTGCATGTAGTTTAGTGAAATGATGCTGATTAGGAAAATAATTAATTAAATTATATTGGATATGTGCCCATTAGAGGTGCGCAAGCTTAAAAAGGTAGAATTACCGAAATTCCCGTTCTTACACGTTGTAGCATGGATCGGGTATATGAACACGATACACGTGTGTATTAGCACCCTACTGTAGTCCCGGCGGGGTTATCAACTGCACCAATACACCGGTAAGCAACCAGGGGAATATCATATGAAAAAAGAACTATCATGCATGTTTGATTTGTTAAAGTGTGTCACAAAATTTCCCTAACTGCCGATGTCGGCTATAATTTCGGTATAAACATGCAGAGAAATTAACATATATATAATGTTATTGCCGATATGTTATTGGACATTTTGTATGCCAAATGTTCATTATTTGTATTAAAATTAAGACGATTGTATTGAACACGATATACGTGTGTATTAGCACCCTACTGTAGTCCCGGCGGGGTTATCAACTGCACCAATACACCGGTAAGCAACCAGGGGAATATCATATGAAAAAAGAACTATCATGCATGTTTGATGTGTTAAAGTGTGTCACAAAATTTCCCTGACTGCCGATGTCGGCTTTAATTTCGGTATAAACATGCAAAGAAATTAACATATATATAATGTTATTGCCGGTATGTTATTGGACATTTTGTATGTCAAATGTTCATTATTTTTATTAAAATTAAGACGATGCTTTTTTGCCAGAAAGCGTTTATTTCAAATTCAAAACAAGCAATAATCATACATAATACCAAAATATAAAACTAACAAAATGACAACACTCTCGCTTAACGCAACGTTCATAAGCACGCGCACTTAACAAAATTATTGCAACTAATGCAAGCTGTAATTAATATGTGACTACTTGCTATACAACCAGTATCATGCGAAAATTGATCTTATTTAATTGTGGTTCCCTCTTTGAATTTATGTTGCCTGTCGACTTTTAGAATAATGTGTCAGTAAGAAATGTATTGCTTGCTCTACAACCAGCATCATGCGAAAATAGATCTTATTTAATTGTAAATCCCTCTTTGAACTTAAGTTGTCAGTCGACTTTTAGAATAATGTGTCAGTAATAAATGTTTTTCTTCAGTTTCACATGTTTTTTTAAGAAAATTTAGTGAAAGATGCAAATGTGTCTTATTTATTTTTTTCTGTGTCTTCAATGTATCTTATTTATATGTGACTGCGTGCTTATTTTTTTTTCAAGAAATGAAAGATGCAAATGTGTCTTATTTTAATTTTATCCATGTCTTAAATGTGGCTTATTTATATAAGATAAAATGATATACTGCCAGTGTCATGCAAAAAAGGATCTAATTTCTTAATATCCACATTCACGCTTTGTTCTTTATTAGAACCGTCTTTAATTAGGCTATCTATTTAAAGTACAGATTACTGTGAACTTAATAATTGTGTAACGGTGATGTTGATCCATTATCGTTGTTAATTTAAAATGTAGACAACAAGTTAGCAATTAATGAAATCAGTTATTTTGGAAGTAAATCTATTTTTTTCTGTACAGTAGCCAGGTGGATGTGTATTGAGCGGATAAGATAGGGATCAACACAACAAGTTTCTAATACACAGTATAGACTTCCCCTATTATTGTATTTGTTATTTACCTGATTTGAATAAATAAAGTGTTAAAGATCATTTCATGTGAAAAGCAGGATTTCTGACATAATTTCAATCGTTTTGCTTTTATACACAATTTCATGGAACAATGAATATATTGGCGCGATGGAACACAATTTATAAATCAAGCTGACAGTATAGTATCAGTTTTTAATTATGTGTAATTTAATTCGCATCTCTCCCTTAACTCGTTCAATGACACGTGAACTTATATCAATTATAAAACATCACGTGCATCATTAAATATTTTTTTTAATTATGAAAACATATTATATGTTCTACATGGTTTTGTTTAGTTTTTTTTCTCAACCAGAGAGACATTATAAAATATTGTTATATATAAAGCGCTTTACTTTTCTACATTACATAAAGATATATCGATTTTTTGCTTGACATATTTATAAAAAGGCAGTGTTTATTTTTGTAATAAAATCGAAAATTGACATTTAATTTGATGCAATCCACATTGTTTAGCGGCCAAGCGCAGTATTCCGCTCTCGGCGGCCGATGGTGTATTGCAATATATACAATGAAAAGCTGGGTTTCTGACATAATTTCAATCGTTTTGTTGACGCGGAAGTGCTTTTTGGTTGCCAAAAATACTATTGTTACCTTTATTTAAACCTAAATCAGTATTTTTTTACACTTGAAGGTTTGTACAGCGGGGATTTCGGTACCGGCGCGGGTTTATGTGCTTGTTAAGAATTACCGAAATCCCCGCTAAGAGGCAACATATGCTGATTTATGCTTTGATTAAACATTGATAACTAAATTGCAAAAGTGTATAGCATATTGTAAATAAGGTAAAACGATATCATTTGTTTCATCAGATTTGTTTGGAAAATACTTTCTGAAGACTTATTATTACTATGTCATGTTATATTTACATATACTTTTGTGTAACCAATGTTTTAAATGTACATTTTACCTTTTTTACATTCGTTTACACATTTTTCACATTAATAAACTATTTAATAATGGAAAAAATATTCTGATAAGAGTGTTTAAATGATTAACACTAATATGATTGTGTAAAAATCAACATTAATGCAAAGCCAAAACCCAAACATAATGACATATAGACCCTTTAAGGCGTAATATGAGGGATTGGCGTAAACATGGGTGATTTCGGCTCTGGGCGTACGAATGTAGCAGTACCGAAATCCCCGCTAATTATTTTTCAAAAGAAGTAACCGAATGGGAGATAATACATATCACTGGTTGCTAATGAAAAAAAACACAAAATAATTTTGTTGACACTTGAAGGTTTGTACAGCAGGATTTCGGTACCGGCGCGCGTTTAAGTTCTAGTGTAGAATTACCGAAATCCCCACTGAGAGGCAACTTAATGCTGTCAAGAGTGCTTAATAATTAAAATTAAAATCATTTTTTTGCACCTTAACATTCATGTGAAGTCAAAAACTATTCATACCGATGACCTATTGACCCTTTAAGGCGTAAATATGGGGATTTCGGTACTAGGCGGGCGAATGTAGAATTACCGAAATCCCCTTTTCATCATCGCACATTAGTGTAACATAAATTTTAACACAATATATGTAGGGAAACTCATATGATTCGCGTAATGTGAAAATGATTATTATGCTATAATTCGACCACGAAACTTGACGTGACTTAATACCGGACATTATGGAATGGAGCTACGCTGGCCGTATTGACATAAGACACATTTTCGCATATTATCTTATCAATGCTTATATGAATTTGATTGCTATAATCTAATGCGTATTCGACACGGAATTATTGTCAAGGTTTTTCATTTTGTCAATATTTATCATAGCAGGGGACATTGCTGACATCAATATGGATACTGTTTTCATTTTCTGTCGAGAAATGATATGACTTATTATCAAGATTATTTTATAGTACGATAGCGTTCTCTACACATGTGAGATTTATTTGTACTGGTAAATTGCTCTTATACTCACCATTCGGACTCGACGATCGGCTCGAATAAAAATGTTAGTCGCTTAAAAGTACAAATTCATCATATTGAGCACGATTATTATTATTATTATTATTATTATTATTATTAATATTATTATTATTATTATTATTATTATTATTATTATTATTATTATTATATAGCTTTTAGAAACTTATACCTTAAAAAAAATCCCATTGGAAAAAAAATCCCATGGGAAAAAAATCCCATGGGACAAAAAAATCCCATGGAACAAAAAAAAAATCCCATGGGATTTTTTTATTTTTTTTAAACACGATTTAACGCGTTGAAATCGCGAGAAATGCTCATCATTTGTTAAAAGGTAGTGTTTCTGAAGGTTACATGAATAAATCTCTAAAAATCAGAAAAAAATCCCATGGGATTTTTTTTTTCCCATAAAAAAATGGGATTTTTTTTCTATCAAAGTAAATTGAACGAAAATAAGCACAAATGCTTTAACAATGCTTAAAATCGATAACTAAGCACAAACGAACGTGTTTTATGTTTTTGAAAATCCCATGGGATTTTTTTTCCCATAAAAAAAGCTGGAGAAAAATCCCATGGGAAAAACCGTAATTCCCATGGGAAAATGAAAATCCCATGGGAAAATACAAAAATCCCATGGGAACCCCAACTTTGCAAATAAAGTTCATAGTGAAGAAAACGCATTAAACAAGCAAAAATAACCAATTATTAATCACAAGTTAGACTTTTATCTTATACTTTATCACAAATAAGCAAACCTTCAAGAAAAAGGGTACTTAAGTTTGCGAAATTTCGGTTTCGCAAAGTTTTTTCCGGTGGCCGTTTTTCGACAAATGCTCATAACTTCTATGTCACTTGAGATATAACCTTCATATTTGGTGTGCATGTGTATTTGGACAAGGCCATTCCATAGGCACAACAAATTTATCCCTATGACCTTGATCTTGAACTTAGGGTCCGGGTTTAAGTTTCGAAATCTGCGTAAAAAATATACATCTGTGACCTTGATCTTGAACTTTGTGTCCGCGTTTAGGTTGCGAAATCTGCGTTAAGTGCAAGTGTATATGGACAAGGCCTTTCCAAACGCATATACAGTTTTACCCCTGTGACCTTGACCTTGAGCTTAGGGTCCGCGTTTAGGTTTCGAAATCGAAAAATAAGCATAACTTCTATCAAAGCGTTTATAGGGGGCATATGTCATCCTATGGTGACAGCTCTTGTTTATAATATTAATGAAATTGTTTTTATTTATTTCAAGAAACTATTAATTTTTGCATGTACAGTAATTATAAATAGAAGACTGCAGTTTAAAGCCATCTTAGTAAATCACTAAATGGGGCTTTGAATACCTCCAGTAATATAACTGATGAAATAAATACTTAGGTTTTATATTTCAATATATAAATGTTTGAATATATATATATATATATATATATATATATATATATATATATATATATATATATATATATACTATTACATAGTGCCAGTTACGCGGTCTCGGTAGTTTTCAGACTATACTTACGAGGTCAGTATTAAAAACGGAGTTTACAAACCCGCGTTCTAGGCACCTTTAATTACTATGAGGGGGTGTAGGAGAGGTAATTCAATCAAATGCCACATTAAGGTCTTAAATCGAAAACCACAATCACGTCTGAAATTGAAATTTTATATACCTCGCAACTAATGTCGCTTATATATTTTCTTGTATAAGACGTTAAATAAATGACGTATTTATATATAATAATATATTAGGTACCCTTATATATCTTAATTTGTGTTAATATCGGATAAAAAAAGGGTATGGAGATACAACCCCATGACCCATTTCTAAATCAGAGACCCTGTAACTGGCCATATGTGTGAATATATTTCTGGACTCTTAATGCTGGACTTTAAAATCAATCTCATTCTGATGTTGCCAAAGTACTTAAAGATTCGTATGCCAAAGCTTTAAAGAAAGTATTTTAGTATTGTATATAGTACAATGTTTTTATTTCTCTTTTCTTTCAGACTCTGCCCACAGGTAACTTTTATATCAGACAAAGTAAAAGTTCAGTCCACAGATCTTCAAAAACTGTCAGCTTCTATCAAAACTATACTGGAAGAAATAAAAAAACTTGAAGACAACCAAAAGGCTAGCATTCAATATGTTCAAAGTTCATATGATGAGCAGTTATACACGATACAGGAAACTCGCCAAAAAATAAATTCAGCCTTAGACACAATTGAACAGAAGACACTGACGGAAATGAAAGATATTCTGACCAAACTACAGACCTCTTCCAAAATTGCTGTTGACAAATGTATCAGGCTTCGGGATGAATTGCAACAACTTCGAGACGCAATACAGGATATAAGTGATAAAAGCAAACTGGAACTATCCTTTATAGCCACCAGGAAATGCATGGATAAAATACAGCAGTCTGAAACCTATCTGAAGGAAAATTCTCTTCAGGCTAAAGTTTCAATAACATTCCAGCCTAACCATGAAATTATACAGTACTTGTCTAAACTGTCTGGTCTTGGACAGATTGAACACAGTACTCAGACATTGATGGACAAGGGAATCCAAACAAGGTTATCACTGTGCAGGGGAAGTCTGAACACAATGTGAACATATCAAGTGATTCACAAAAATGCAGTATCACAGCCATCTGTGTTCTACCAGACAGAAAGGTCCTGGTTGTAGACAACGATAATGCGAATGTCAAGCTTCTTGACCAGCTGTACCAGGTGGTGAGTCACTGGAGTGCTACTGGCCGGCCAGTGGGTATGTGTGAGATCACACCCAGTGAGGTGGCTGTGACTCTTAATTGTCCAGATACAAACACATATAAGGTCCAGTTCATCACAGTAAACAACAGGCAGCTGGTCATGGGGAAAAAGCTTCAGTTTCAACATACATGTAGTGGTATTGCCTTCCACCAAGAAGACCTGTATATTACTTCTATTACTGCCCTGTACATGTACACACTCAGTGGGATATTTGTCAGCAAGATGTATGAGGATACATCAGGTGATCTGACAGGTAAGAATAGCAAAATTATAACATTTATATTTTAGGTTGAATACATATATATAGAATGTAGCATCATTGTTTTATTCCAGCCACAGTTAAGAATGCAATGTCACGTTTAGTTCATTCAGTGTATGACATGTCTATAAATGAACATAAATGTGTTTTTAAATTACTGTTACCTTTTGTCAATAGGTTTTGGTTTATTTAAAATGTTCAACAATTGAGTATGGACTTGTATAGAAAACAACTGTCTTTTATAATTGATCATGAAACTATATATATATATAATATTTCAATTTCAGAAACAAAGATACTTTAAAGATACTTATATGTATGATTGTCATGTAAAATATCTCAATATATGTTTCAATAACATTGTAATCCTGTGTATATGTATGGATAATCTATAATTACTGCATGTAGTTATATCACCTGACACATTTTTCAGTGTAAGTATTTCCTTCTGTGGTGTTGTTGTAGACATTAATTCTTGAAGCACCAGTCACATGCAAACATCCCAAACATTGAGCGAAAACAAAGCACTAGGAACAAAACTTCCTGCCAAACCTAGTTAATAATTATTAAGGGGTTTAATGCAGACCTTAATCATTTGTTGCATAATTTATTGTATTTAACAATATACAATTAATACAGTTTTAACGAGATTTGTTATCAATTGCTATACATATTATTTAATTGCTTGATGCTACTCTGTATTGCAGTGAGCAGCTGTGCTGTAAGTCCCACAGGGGACAAGTTGTACATCACTAACCCAAACCAGCACAAGCTTCTTATCCTGGCCAGGGATGGGTCAGTCTTGGTCACCTTTAGTGACCCAGCACTGGCCTGGCCAACTGGTGTAAATGTGACACCTTCCGGGCAAGTGCTGGTATGTGTAGGCTTATACCCCAACTACTATATCATACAGTTAGACAGTTACAGTTACAGTTAGTGAGGCAAGAAGGAAGCTGGCCACTCTTGCTACTGAGAAGGATGGAATTGTTAACCCATGGTCAGTCTGCTACAACAGACACACCGCCTGCATAATTGTCGGACTTATAAACAACAATAGTATCCAGGTGTTCAAAGCACAATAGTGTTTTTAACAAGCATCTTGTTTTATTATTCAGATTATTTAAATTGGCCATGAGAATATGCTGTTCTACAATTAGAGCATTGTGATATGATACCATAACAATGATAGTATTAATAAAGAGTTTATGTGAATATTATAAGTGCTATGCATGTAATAAGTTGTTAAATCTATGAAAATTCTCTGTGTATTTTTATTTCACTTAACACGTGAAAATGATTTTAGTTCAGAGAATAATTTATGTTATTTACCTGACATCAAAATCGCACTCGATTTATGTATATGTGCTTTCATGTTTTAACATACATTACAAACGTATAGAAGATTACTTGAAATTTGTTTAATCCTTGGTTTTGAAATATGATGAAAATTGTTGTTTCCTGCTTTGAAAACACCTTTCTTTAAAAATTGTAATGACCTTTTCTCAGATTTGGATCAAAATTAATACCCAATGAAATTTTCAAATTTTCTCTTCCAGTTCAATTAAATGAATTAATGTTAATTCAACATCGGTTAATATGAAAATTATAGCGATGCAGCATTTTGCCAATTTGTTAACCCGAGTTTACAGTGCGAAGCTGTAAGAACAAGATCTTACAAAATCAAGACATTTTGAGTGTGCCCCTTTATATCTTCCAGAGTGTTTATTTTTGCAAATGGTGTTCTTATATAAAACAATTAGAATTGTATCATATACCCCGTTTCCTATATTAATAAAACCATAAAATATTATTTTAAATTACACATGTGTAAGACAACATTTTTAAACGTGTTCATAGGCTAAGTTTTCGTTTATTGACCAATCGCATTTTGTTATTTTGCTGAAATGACGTTGCAACGTCAAATGACGTCAAGAAATGTAATGAACATTCGGGATTTATCATTATGTTTGCGTTAATATTTAATTAATTTGATCATTTAAAATCATGTGATAACAAAGATCCGACACTCGTTGTCATATTATACCATATTTTATTAAACTCGTCCAAGAAATTTGCCAAAGGCTCGCTTACTAACAAAATTCCTGAACTCGTTTAATAAAATACGGTATAATATGACAACTCGTGCCCGATCACATATATATTGCATTCTGTGAAATAGTATATATTATAGCATATAGTTCTTCCTCACTCTTCCCTACCCTGATATACATGCACTTACATTATAAAAATTCATAATATGGTTATAGGTGCTACCTAATTTACGGGCAAAAACTTTTTAAGTTTTTTTGATAACCATGTATTTTTAATAAATATACGGACATGATTGTGTTTAAAATATTATAATTGTTGCAATAATAAAGTAATGCATCAAAAAAAAAATAATCTTAAAACGAGTTACATGTTCCAAGCTTAAAGATCTAGCATCTTATATTTATTTTGCTTTCTAGCCACAGGAATTTATAGCTGGTTCGGTGTCTGTGGTATAGTGGATGGGGTGTCTGCTTACTGGCTTAGTCACTGGGAGGTCTCTGTATTGATCCCTTAAGTGGGAGCATTTTTTAGATAACCCTAAAGACATACTATGGCGTACCATTTGGGTTGAAAGTCAAGAAGACCTACAAGTTAAAAAGAGATATGTACGTCGAAGTACAATAATTGTACGTCGACATAAATATAAAATACACTTCAAAGTATATATTTGTACTTTGACATACATGTTTGTACTTCTACGTACACATTTTCTGAACAGCCAATCAAAACACTAGTCTCTTGAGCCGCTTTTCCTTCAGATTTATTCATAATAAATGTTTAAAATCTCTTTTTTAATTGAGGACAAAATGAATAAAAATATCAGAATGGCAAAAAACAACGCATAGAAGTTTTAAGTATTAAATGCATTGAAATAGATTATATACAAATTTGAAGAAGATTCAATTGTTACCTTTTTAAAATTAAAATTATTCAGCATATTGTAAGTATTTATTGATCATGCGGGACGGAGTATCACGACCGCCAAGCGCATAACTGTGTAGGAAATTCCCAATGGTAAGCAAACAGTTACCAAGCATTAACAGGATAAATAATGTATTATAACCTCCCCGTTGGTGTGTATTTTGTGATAACCATAACTTGCATAAGTCAGAGGTTAATTCTGCCACGCCAGGTCAATAAATACGCACACTATCTATGAGTTAGCGGTCGATAGTCGCATAATTTGGTATAAATTATAATAATAATAATGTTTAATAAATACGCACAATATCTATGAGTAAGCGGTCAATAGTCCCATAATGCGGTATAAATAATAATAATGCTAATGTTCAATGTCAAATATCTCTAAAAGCAACAGACGTAAGGTGTCTCCTGATTGGCTAACACTCAAGTGTCGGTGAAAATTGTACGTTGAAGTACATTTCTCGTTCTACTTAGTAGGTCTTGTAGACTTTCGACTTCATGGTACTTGACACTTAGTACTGGTCCTACACAGGAAACAGTTTCTTTCATCAAATGTCTTAATTCAACTTGACAGCTTGCTAAAGCAGTTGCATTTAGCATACAGTACACTGATTTAACATAATCAAAATCATGTGATGTGTCAAATCAATTTTGATTTACAAATTTGACAGGATTTTTTTAATCCAATAAGTTTTAGACTGTCAAATAACACACACTACGTATTGAAAGCCATACCTGGAGCTTTCTTATGTATATCACTGACTTCATCAGAAGAATGATTTCTATTTATTATCAATGTATAGTTATGTGTAACAGCATAACAACATACTTGTTTCGCAATTAAAATATTTAATAAATACAGGTATCTTGCAGGTTTCTAATTTTCTTTCGCAAACTATTCTTGAATAGTTTAAATTTTGTCGTCACTAAAAAACTAGCCATTGTGTAGCAATTCTAAATTCACAGTCTTAACTGCATACACTTAGCTCTATAGTTACCATTTGAATGCAAATATAAGAATGCATCATGTTATATCATCCATAATTTTTTGTTTAAACATTCAAATAACACATAACACAGTACATATATTAAAAGGTATGTCGTATTGTGTGGAGATACTCAACACTTCATATCATTTATTTGCACATAAAATAATAGTTACAAAATAAGTAAAACTAAAACACTGTCATCAACCTACATTTCAAGAATATTAACGTATATGAAATTACAAAGTGGTGTTATTGTATTACCTTTTACAAAATTAACATTGCTGGTTTTGTACTAGCCATAAAACATTAATCATGGATTAACAAGTATTAACCAATTTATTAATAACACAATAGAATGGAAATCATATTAATTGCATTATGCATTTACTAAACAAGCTATTTGCTACTGTTTAAAATCACACTATCTTACTAAAAATGATCACAGGTACTAAGTGCTTTTACATACTTGTGGTAAGTTTTGTATTACTAGTTTAACAATTATCGGCAGACACTTGTCGATATACAGACAAAATTTGCATGGGAACTTTCATATTTTTTCAGCATAATTGCCTTCAAGTTGTTAATTTAACAACCCTTTGACATTGTTTGCACATCTGATCTTATTATACCATAGCTGATTTTTGTTTATAGATAGACATACTTTTCAAAGTTCTATAAAAGTTCACACATGTTCCATCCAAGTAAACAAACAGAACCAATAAAAATCACCACAGATAATAACTGTGTGTATAGCTTGGAAATTTTGATAGTTCAGGAATCCCTCCTTTGTTGATTTATGTAAACCAAAACTGTCAGTTTTGCTGGATAGAATGGCTTATATGATGCCCAGCTCTTGCCTTTGCAGAACAGCTTCTAAAAACGGAAAACCAACAAATATCTTAAAATTTGATCAATAACGCAGACAATTTATAAATGTCTTGTTTTTAGTAAATTTCGAATCTGGAAGATTTTTTACGTAAGATTGTGGTACGAAAATCCAACGGTATCGGATTTGTGGTTTTAGGCCTAAACTAATTATAGTGATATGTAACCTTTCGGGATATTGGTGAAGTGCGAGCAGACGAGGTGTAAATACGTTAAATATTAAAGCTAAAAGACTAAAAAGTTAGATCGGAATATCTTTAAATTTTGTGAATAAATTTGTTTCTGGTGGATAACAAAGACAACTTACCAGAATATTGCTCATGATCACACGTAAAACTTCTTTCTGAGAGCGAATGGAAAATGCGTCACAAATTCTGACAAATACACAGTAAGGTGTCGTTATTGAAACACCGCGAGAATACTTGAAGAATAGAGATGCCAACTATAATGTTAAAAACAAATACTTTTTTAACAAGCGTTTGTTATTTGTCGGGATAATTATAACAATAAGATATCGAAAAGATCAAAGCAAATAAATTCGACAGAAATCTGAGATTCGGCAATATATTGAAGACAGGTTATGTTCACCTAAATTGTGTTTGGTAAAGACTGTCACTATATGTAGTGAACCAGTCTTCGGCTTATACCCCCTGAAGAAGAGCATTCAGGGGAGATAATTGAGTAATGACTTAATTCTGGAACGGTTGCGAAGAAAAACAAATAATGCGAGAATATTTAGTGCGATTCGCTACACAATTATGATGTCATTGATATAACTATTCCTGAGGTATGTATTTACATGTGATTTAGCATATGTCAAAGTGTTTTTGATATGTTCAAGGTCATAAATAGCATCGCGAAAATATATGTCACGTGGCAAATTTTTTTGAGACGTATCCATATGTAGGTATTCTTATGTAATTTTATGTCTAAATTCCCATAAGTATGAACGGTCAACGCCCGCTTCGCGGGCTTTTGCCCGTATAATTGTTTTTTTTTATAATTGATATTCAAACATTTTAAAGTAATGAGTTTCACATAAGCCAAAATTACAACAGTGCATTCATGTACAATTAAGTAGCTGCAAGACATTTAAGAAATACCAATAGTAAGAACCAATAAAAAATAATAATATGCAATGAACATAAATTAATTACCATTAGTCTTTTGGCATGAATTCTCCGGTTTTAAATAGTAATGAAATACAATGCAATCAATTTTAATTAAGTTGGATATATTCCAAGATAACAATTACATGCATGTACAGGTAAATTAAAGATTGGCTCCCTAACAAGTCTAAAACACTGTTCCAGTAAACATCAAGAATAAAATAAAAAAATAGAAAAAAGTAAGTTTCAACAGGACTTGAACCACTGACCCCTAGAGTCGTGGGGAAAAAGTCTACCACTGAGACCACTCGGTCATCCGTGCTCATACAATGACTGATGTATTTTATATAAGCAATCATCTTAGTTTCACAAAATATAACGATTACAACAGAACTCTCCAAATTATTTAATTGTTTCGCGCTGCAACGCTTTATAATGTTCAGGTTTTTGAATCGTCAAAAGATGCATATAATAGCTATATTAGAGCATGGTAAACGTTCAGTATTACTGTTTCCTCACAAAGATCATAACTAAAACGAAAATTTGCGAATCCGAATCAACTTGTTTAATTTTGTCAATTTACCACAACGTGAAAAGGCCCCTTTAAACCTGAAAATGGAGTGCTGAAGGTGACAAAGCATAATCATGTAGTCATTATCTAGGCCGAGTTTAAATCTGGGTCACATGTGCAAAAAACTCGATCACTAAGTTAATTCATAAAATAGCCTTGATACCACTTTAGAGGCCACATTTTTTACTCATTCATGATGCTACCTGAAAAGATTGCCATAACACGCCTGTACAATGGTGTTGCTGCATTTGTATCGTAGACGTACCTAAAATCGCCGTAAACCTTGGTTCGCCGTATTTACAAGTTTTGTTTTGATCACGCGATATTTCCGCGCATGCGCGAGATGTGACGTCACAGTGTTGTGAGAAAGCTGTTCCCACGGAAGGAAACTGTCAAACTCGACAAAATGCGTATTAAACAGGTATTTCACAAGTAATTGAGAATTTAATCGATAAAAAGCTTATTTTTATTATTCCAAAAATGAATATTATTGAAAAACCAAACAAATCACACAAAATTCCGTTTTTAAACCGTGTAACATTTACCGTCTGCTCTGTTTACATTTATCAATGAAGATCACGTGACCGTAGTATTTCGTAGTAAGGCCAAACTATTTGTATGGATGGTTTTTCTGACCCATGTTCTGATAGATAAATTTGAAGATGCATTTTTTTCATTTGAAAATGAACTTTTACCTACTAAAGGGTTCTTCAGCAGGAGCAAGTGGAACTGTATCCGATTCAGGGTGGTCAACTATGGATGTGTTTTGCAAATATCTTACAGAGCACTTCATACAGTTGGTACCAGGAAGGGGCGATCAAAAGGTTCTTTTGCTCCTAGATGGACATAGGTCACATGTTGCCCTAACACTGGCTGAGTGGGCAAAAGAAAACAACGTCATACTATACATCCTACCTGCACATACAAGCCACATTCTGCAGCCCCTTGATGTTGGATGCTATGGACCCTTTCAGAGGATGTACCATGTCCAATCGCACAAATACATACGACAAACACATGCTGCCATCACCAAGTACAGCATAGCCGAAATTTCTTGTAAGGTATATAACAGGGCCTTATGTGCGGATAATTTGCAATCTTCTTTTAGAAGAACAGGAATTTACCCTCTGGATAGAACTGTTGTACCAAAGAGCAGCATGGTTCCAGCTGAGGTATTTCATGACAGTTGTGACAGTCAGTCAAATCAAGCTACCGTTGAAGAAGGGGGGATTCCATTGGATGTATTTCAAGAAAAGGAACAACAGCTAGTAAAAAAGAAGAATGAATCGGTCAGGAAACCTTACAGAACAGTTAGTAAGCTTGTGTCTGGCAAAGAACTGACCAGTGACAATGTCATAAATGCCATCCAACAACATGAACAGGTCATGAAAAGACCCAAGAAGACAACAAAATCAGTCCCAGCCAGGTTATTGAAAACAACAAGCAAGTCATGTGTTATGAAAAAAGCCCCTGAACAAAACTTCATTGTAGACAGTCCGAAGCCAGGTCCATCGCGCATGAATGTGATCCCAGGAACATCAAGCAGTGATGATGATGATGATGATGATGATGATGATGAAACTTGTTGTGCCTGTGATCGGTTTCAAACCGAAGAGCAGGCAGCATGTTTATCACTTACCTTTGTTAAGTTGGCACAGTGTGATGGGATTCGCAATGGTATGCCATGCTTGCACTGGACACACCTAGGTTATTGCACACCAGTGAAAGTAATAAGAAGGGGTGATGCATTCTACTGTCCCCATTGCCAAAAACCAGAAGAATAAAATAAAGTCATATTAAAAACTGTAAATATGTTACACTGTTAAAGTTTCCAGTTATAAAAAAACAAAACAATTTAACACCCAATTTTTTTTAACACTTGTCAGACTATTGCAAGTATATGTTATGAACACAGAACCACAAATAAACTAGTTTTGGCCTTAATTGCAACCAAGGCTATGACGACGTCATTTCCGGCGATTCAAGGTACATTCAAAACAAAAGACGCAGTCAAGCATGTGTGTGTTAATTTTGGATTATAAACTACGAGGATGCTTACTTTGACGTTCATTTTTGTGTGGAATATAAGTTTAAAGGATTAACTTCATGAAACAAGTAAGTTTATTGCTTCTTACTTTAGTTTTTGATTTGAAATTTGTGATTCTTTGTGACTACGGCGATCCATGGTTAGTCGAGGATATATTGAGCCTTGCTCTGGGAAAATGGGGCTTAATGCATGTGTGTAAAGTGTATTTCCAGATTAGCCTGTCCGGTCAACACAGTTCAATGAGCGACGACACTTTCGGCATTAACGGGATTTTTGCCTGTGTTGATTGCCAGTTTTTCCATAACGATGCTCATTTCTTTATGTTAATATATTGAAACATATCCATAGCCATTGCAAATGAGAAAAATGGTCCATTATACAAAAAAATCATATATTTTCTTTTCACGTGTTTCTTGTTGAATTTGGCTGTGTTATTTGACTCTTTATTCATGTCACAAATGCGGGGCAATATACAACGCAGGTGTGAGCAAGTGTGGGGCCTTGTACAAAGTAAGTGTGATCAAGTGTTGGGCCTCATACAAAGTATGTTGGATCAAGTGTTAGGCCTTATAAAAAATTAGTGTGATCAAGTGTGGGGCCTTATACAAAGTAAGTGTGATCAAGTGTGGGGCCTCATACAAAGTAGGTGTGATCAAGTGTGGGCCTTATACAAAGTAAGTGTGATCAAGTGTGGGCCTTATACAAAGTAAATGTGATCAAATGTGGCACCTTATACAAAGTACGAGTGATCAAGTATGAGGCCTTATACAAAGTAAGTGTTATCAAGTGTAAGGCCTTATATAAAGCAAGTTTGTTAAAGTATCGGGTCTTATACAAAGTAAATGTGATCAAGTATGGGACCTTATACAAACTAAGTGTGATCAAGGGTGAGGCATTAAACAAAGTAAATGTGATCAAGTGTGGGGCCTTATACAAAGTGAGCATGCTTAAGTGTGTGGCCTTAAACAAAGTAAGCAGGATTAAGTGTGGGGTTTTATACAAAGTGTGTGTGATCAAGTGTGGGGCCTTATACAAAGTGAGTGTGATAAAGTGTGGGGCCTTATACAAAGTTAGTGGGATTAAGTGTGCGGCGTAATAAAAGGTAAGTTTGATTAAAGTGTGGTGACTTTTACAAAGTAAGTGTGATTAAGTGTGGGTCCTTATAAGAAGTAAGTGTGATTAAAAATGGGGCCTTATAAGTAGTGAATGTGATTAAAAGTGGGGCCTTATAAGAAGTAAGTGTGATTAAAAGTGGGGCCGTATAAGAAGTAAATGTGATTAAAAGTGGTGCCTTATAAGAAGTTAGTGTGATTAAAAGTGGGGCCTTTTAAGATGTAAGTGTGATGTAAAGTGGGGCCTTATAAGAAGTAAGTATAATTAAGTGGGGGGCCTTAAAAGAAGTAAGTGTAATTAAGTGTGGGTCCTTTTACGAAGTGTTATAAAGAGTGAATCTACTTTTTATTTCGATGTTAACAGTCGATGTCGAGTTGCTTGTAACATTAAATTTGGTTAACAGCAAAACACCTATAAGTATATGGTAAGGTTAGTTTAATTTCTAAGCATGAACATAGCCAATTATAAAATGAAGATTAATTGAAGATATTTCTTATTTTATAATTATGCACACAAGATAACACATTTTATCATAATCTGTACTTATTTACCTAACTGAAGTTCTGTGTGTGCTTCTTTTTTGTGCATTCTAAAATGTTTGTTATATATTTATTTACCAAATCTGACTGTTAATATGTAGTTAGTTTTTTCTATTGAAGCTCTAATTTCACAATATGTGTGTCTATTAATAGACTATGTCCGGAGAAAATGTCCACACATACCTGCATATTGTTTGTGTATTTTATTGTATGTTTATACTGTTACTGTTTATACACAATATTTTTCAGCATGCATATATTCATTTCATTTTTCTTCTTCGGTGTTCTTTGAACATTTATTTTAAATTCCTTAAAAACACGAATGTTTAAATTATTGTTAATAAAATTAATTTTCTATTCCTATTAAGTATTAATACAATTAAACTGTTTCTCAAAAAATTAGAAACTCTGTTTTAGTAACTATTGGGACACTTTTTGGTGTTGTTTAGATTATATTTGAACTAATCATATTTTTTTCTCATTAGAAAAAAAATGTAAAAGTTTGTTAACAAAAATATAATCCCAAATAAACAACAAATACATTCAAGGCAAATTAAAGTTTTTCCTCAGTTAATTATGCAAGTGATATCAATCTTGATTGTTGGCATCTGTTTGTATACAGATTAAACAGTATGTGTATTAATTATCTTCTATGTATATCCTGGTATAGCATCAAATGCAATTTGTACCAAAGTTTTGTCACATAATAAAATATATATATCCCACTTTTACAGCGAATTCGGTTGATTAAAGCCCCGTTTTTTGAAGTTTTGCTATATTCAACGGCTATGTTGTTAGGCTACGTTGTAAACTAATGCAGTTCCTTGTTAATACCTAAATGTTATATTGATGTTATAAAACTTTTAGATTTGCAATTAAATATGAATAAAATTGTAATTAATAACGCACGACTCTTTGCCACAGAACGATATTCTGATTTAAAAAAATGATTATTTGATCAGCGGTTATTTTTGGAATGCGGAGTAATACACTGACCTCGGTTACACTACAGTCACTATCAAAGTACGACAAACACTGATACAATCTAATTTTGTGTAAATAAAAAGGTTTACCTAATAAACAGTGGGATAAATAGAATAATAAATTAGTGTTGATTATAGATCAGGTTTATCATGTTCGGCGCGAAAACAAAAAAGCAGTCGCCAAAGCTCGTGCTTTTTGTTTTATAAGCCTCGCATGATAAACATGATCTATAATAAACACTAACCTATTATTATTTATCGTTTCAAAAAACTGTTTAATTTATAGCACATTTTGTATTGATGACATGGGAGAAAATGTGGTTGCACATTTTGAAAAGACCCATTCTGTGAAACCTTGGCTTACTGCATGAGTGTAAAGTGCTGTCCCAGATTAGCCTGTACAGTCTGCACAGGCTTATTAATGAAGACACCTTTCACTTTTATGGAATGTGTGGTTTAAGGGAAGTCGCTTCTTAATGAAAACAACTCTAGGCTGAAAGTGTCGTCCCTGATTAGCCTGTGCAGATGACACAGACTGGGATGACACTTTACGCTCATGCATAAAGCCCGTTTTCAAGAGCAAGACTCACATGAGCACACATCTGTTGACTTTTCACATATCCCAAGAAGTGAGTTGTGAAGTAATAAACCATAGGAAATCACTTTGATACATTGTTTATTCCAATGTTAACAAAATCAGTAATAATTATAAAAAACATCTACATCAACTATAGATGAATACATAACAAATGACTACAATGATACTAATTTTGAAAGAGTCTTGCGCTTGGAAAACAAGGCGTATTGCATATATATGTGTTAAGCGTCTTCCTAGATTCGCCTGCGCAGTCTTAACAAGCTAATCTGGGAATACACTTTCCGCCTTAACTTTATTTTTAGTTAAAACAGACTTCCTTTAAACAAAACCATGAAAGCGAAAATGTTGTCCATGATTATAATGTGCAGACTGCACATTAGCTATTCTGGGAAGACACTTTTAGCACATGTATTCAGCCTATTTTTTCCTAGAACAAGGCTCAAATTCTCCTTGCATGCCAAAAGTCACCCATCAATGGATAGAATTAGCATCAAAGGTACTTATGCACATATTTCGTTTTTAAACACACCATTATCCAGTTTATATATCAAGTGCAAAAATACAGTATTAAATATTTTCAATAAGCATCATACTGTAAAACCATTTATTTTTTGTTGGCTTGTTGGAATACAGCAAATGATCAGCATGTGCAGAGGGAATGTCAGGCGTAAATATGTGTCCCTAGCTCAAAACTACGTGTCATTATTTAAGCTTTATAGGCCAGAAGTATGTGTTTAGATTAATATAAGCAGGAGATATATTAACGGAGAACTTAGAGGACTCATACAATTTGTGGTTAGTCCATATATTGTTTAGGACATTTACGAGTCTTTTGCTCAAGAACGAGGTATTTGATGACAGGCATACATCACACGTTGTACCAACAAACCATGAGATATGTGATGACAGGCATACCTCATAAATTGTACCAACAAGTCATGGGGTATGTAATGAAAGGCATACCTCAAAGCTGTACCGATGAATCATGAGGTATGTGCTGAAAGACATACTTCACAAGCTGCAACAACGAATTATGAAGTATGTGATCACAGGCATACATCACAAACTGTGCCAACAAGTTATGAGGTATGTGGTCACAGGCATACCTCACAAGCTGTACCAACGAATCATGAGGTATGTGATGAAAGGCATACCTCACACGTTTTTACGACAAATCATGAGGTAAATATTCACAGACTTGCGTCACAAACTGTACCAACATATCATTAGGTATGTAATCACAGGCATACGTCACAAAATGTACCAACGAATCATTAGGTATGTGATGACAGGCATACCTCACAAATTGTACCAACGAACCATGAGGTATGTGATGACAGGCATACCTCACAAACAGGGACAACGAATTATGATGAATGTGATGACAGGCATACTTACAACCTGTACCAACGAATCATGAGGTATGTGATGACAAGCATACCTCACACACTGTTCCAACTAATCATGAGGTATGTGATGACAGGCATACCTCACACACTGTTCCGAAGATTCATGAGGTATGTGATGACAGGCATACCTCACACACTGTTCCAACGAATCATGATGTATGTTATGACAGGCATACCTAACAAACAGTAACAACGAATCATGAGGTATGTTATGACAGGCATATCTCACAAAATGTTCCAACGAATCATGAAGTATGTTATCTCAGGCATACCTCACAAACTGTTCCAACGAATCATGAGGTATGTAATGAAAGGCATACCTCACAAACTGTACCAAAGAATCATGAGGTACGTTATGGCAGTCATACCTCACAAGCTGAACCAATGAATCATGAGGTATGTTATGACAGGCATACACCACAACTTGTACCAACGAATTATGAGGTAAGTGATGACAGGCATACCTCACAAGTTGTACCAACGGATCATGTGGTATGTGATGATAACTTATTTTAGTGGTTTCCAAAAAGATATGAAAACATATTTTTGAAGAGATTGAAAAACGTACGAGTTTGTCTTCAAATAAGTTAATAAAATAATTAAATATATGTCATATGCAAATATGCAAGGAAATTTAATTCTTACACAAAGCATGCTGCAAATCATTTAATTTTAATACATCGAATGCATCATTTTTTTTTTATTTTTGCATGTAGCAATGTGCATTTTGCCAAATAGAATATTACAACATCAAAGTAATGTGTTATATTTATTTAATGAAAAATGTATTATTATAACTATATAGACCATTTGGATATTTTCTTATTTTATTTCGTGTAAGTACATAAGAAACTACAAAGAACAAACAGGCATTTCAACAACAAACCGATGTAGTGAAACAATAAAAACATATATAAATCACAACCGTGTACAATTCTCACAGTCACACATCAAATGTATAGCAAAAATAACTGGTTTAAATGCAGATCGGTGTTATTCTGTATTTATTATTCCTTAATATTTGGTGGAACCTTATTCTAAGGTAAAGTATGCAATCGGTACAACTTTAACAGATACGTTGCAAAAAATCAAAATGGATGTGATTGATACACAAATAAGTTCACCATCCATGCACACGAATACGTTTCTTTTATTTGCATAATAAAAATGATATAAACTATTAAAGATGTAGCAATAAAATGCAAATTATATATGTTTGCGATAACAGCACGTGTGTAAATAAAGTATGGAACCACATAAGTCATTGATGTTTTTATTTTGCTTAAATTCAATTGTCTATAGTATAAACGATTTGGTTCTTTTTTAACCGAACACGGCCGACAAAATAATTCGCTAACAGACTAATGATTCTAAAAACAAGTTTAAATCAAGTACATATTATTTTGTAACTAAATTAAATAATACAAAAAAACATCACATTGTATAATCAATTTTATTCAAATTATATCATGAATCACTGATGAACCCAAGTAATTTCTCAGATATTGTTTACAGTTATTTATCACTGCGATTTACACTTCACATAGACAATAAATTGACAATTACACGTGGGTTCAGCAACGCATGACAGAGAGCAGTGTTCCAAATACTTGTTTCGGATTCAGAATGCCTTGCTGGGAACCTTGGTTGTATCACCAAATTGATAGATTAACCTGTATTTCTCTATAATGGTTTGTTTTAATAGAAATTTGATCCGTTGATCAGGTATGAATTCTGCGATCGCGATCGCGTTTAATACTGGGCTTACTGTTCTGAATGTTCTGATGCACGGTTTAGTTTATATTAAAGGGTATTGTTAACAGACCTTCGTCTGTTTGAAAAACATCATTAAATGATTTACTAACACAACTTGCGTATTTGGAATAGTTTTACATAATTATAACAGCAAGCAAACAAGTTGTATGAAAACGTTGTCTGAAATGAGATTCACACGCAGGACTTTTTTCCATAAGACGCTAGCATGCTATTACTAGACCGAATCATCTTTTGATATATAGAGCGTTTTGTAAACGCTATGTTTGCAATACACGTGTCAACCAAATTATCGTTGAAAACCGTTACTATTTTTTATCATTTACCGATTGCTATTGCATGGTGCCTATACCACGTGACTTTTTAAGGTTTGTGTTGTGAGAATAGAGCGCGACCCAGTTAACATTTTTAAGGATATCTTTTTAAATATTTCAACATTTGTATTGGGATAAAGTGGAGAGCCTGCTCATTCGAGAGAGTTTTTTTATAGGTATCCTGATTTTTTGGTAAACAAATAAGTATGTTTTCAGTAAAGTGCAACCGCGGTTTGAACGGTTAGACAAAATGTCGGAACTGTGTGGGGACTTCATATTACAAACGCGCGGTTGCACTTTACTGAAAATATACTTATTTGTTTAAACAAAATAATGATACCTATAGATTACTCTCACGAATAAGCGGGCTCTCCACTTTATTCCATAAAAAATGGTGACATATTTAAAAGACATGTTTAGAAATGTTATCTTGGTCGCGCTTTATTCTCCCAACGCAGATCTGATAAAGTCACGTGGTATAGGCACCGTGTATTGGTAACAATCCAAAACGAGTCCTCGGTGCGTCCAGGCATGTTATGTGATGATATACGTGTATTGTTCAGTAAGAATGAGAGATGCGCAATCAAAAATATGTGTGTTTGTCAGCACATATTAATATGTGATAGAGATTAAAATTATTGGCCAATATGGTCTTTATTTTTTTAATTATTTATTTAGTTGTGGAATTATTTTTTTGTGAATTTTGCGATATTGTACTGATGTTCCGAACATTCTGGCATGTTTAAATTCTACGTAAATAAATGTTGTAGCTTTTCATTTTTGTTTATATGTATTCATTTTCATAAATACCACCCAATGTACTTCATGGCGTCTAAATAAAATACTCGAAATAAATGGAATTGTGTTTATTACAGGCCCCACCCAACTACTTTTAGTTCCCCGACAGGAAAACGATCCCTGGTCGCCAATGTGGGCGCGAGGAATCCGGTTGTCCGGGGTAAGATGGGGTTAGAAGTAGAACATAATGAACTATTGTTTTTCAGTGTCTTGACATGTTTTTTATAAATTAAAATTGATGTATATAAGCGTGGATTAATGTACACAGTGTGCCAAAAAAAATCGGCTGATAAGCGCATGTAAACATATTCACCTGTTGTTTCAAAGAATAATAAAGGGAAGGGAAATTTCACTAGATGGTAGATCTTACAGCCTATGAATATAAGTAAAACGGTAGTTTATATATCTTTCAATTTAGCGTTCAGATATATTCACTAGAACAACCTAAAAGAGCATAATGCTAAAGCATTAATATGTGTTGCTGCCTGTTAGTTAATTCGGCGACTTTATTCCGAGTTATAGTAGTCATAGGAATATTTGCACCTGATTTCGTCTTGTAGAGCTATCACTAATAACTGTTTATCAATTCCTACAGTAGGTCGTTTAATTCTGAACTTATACTATTTGTTATGTATTTTTTTAAACATCCACTACAGTTTGAATCAATTTCCGTGCCATGACGGAAAAAGCGCGCGTGTGAAAAATCGATTATAACGTATGGTACTTAAAAACACATGCTTATTGGTTTTCGATATATCATAGCTTTCTTCTCTTAAAATTTGGAATTATTAATGAAATGACTATTTTATATTTTTGATTTTTTAAGATTCAATCACCTAAGCGGGTTTTATTGGTATTGAGATTTTACAGTACCGCCCCTTTAATATTTTTATTTTTCATTTTACAGAAGTGCCCCTGGATTTTTTTTCACGTCATCGTGTCATCGCTTCTCAATTTTGTCATACGATACTCTTTCACCGTTTTTGGCTTCCTTGATTTTATTTACGACAAAACTTCTATATTGCTTCATACGATACTCTTTCACCGTTTTTGGCTTCCTTGATTTTATTTACGACAACACTTCTATATTGCTTCATACGATACACTTTCACAGTTTTAGTCTACATGCATGTGTCATCGGGTTTAAAGCGTTAAATTTCATTAATATCTTCTCTCTGACGGGTGTTTCTTGTTTAATTTTTAATTTGTTTTAGCAATAAAATAAACAACCAAGCTATGCAATCTGGATCTTTTACACCCATTATTGCTGCTTCTACCTGTATTTTCGCGATGATGATCTGAAATATTAACTATATAATGCTATATTCTTAAATCTTTTTCTAAAAAGAAGCGATGTAGTTGAAACTCGTTCCTAGTTTCATTTCATCGTTCCTCAAACAGTTGTAACTCTGTTGCTCTGGTCTCTTTCCTTCCCTTGAGTTATTAAATGGTAATTAAATTGAATGTGTTTTAATTCCCTTTTATTATTGTTTAATTTGAGTTACAATGCTAAGAGATTAAATTTTATTTACACTTATATGTATCATAAATATTGCTTGGCCAAGTGTGAGGTTTAGCGCTCTAAAACCGGTTAAAACCCCCAATGCTTTGCGTTGACCGTTCCAAGGCGTTGATCCGTGCTTAATTCTTATATGTTTATATAGTGTTTTGTATTGTGCTATTTTGTACTGTTTAGGCAATTGGTCACTTTCCTCAAATAAAGGACCAACTAACTGTATATAATGAGAATGCAATACTGCTTCAGCAGCTGGAGTTTCACTTCTTTATATTAATATTACAATCACTTTATCAGAAATATAAAAATCATCAAATGTGTTAATACTCTTTTACTTATCTGTCTAAAAATATAAAAAAAATAGCTACCTTATATTTTGCGCTTGTGAAACAAAACTAACCACGACAGACAGGAAGACGTGGCTTTAACGCATCGTGCAAAGTTTAGCATCTCTGAATAGAACCCTTGTAATTGATATTTATCAAGCATGAAGCGTGTGTAAGTCAAATAGAATAGTTATGTCATTATATGAATACATATAATTTCATGACATAACATGTGAAACAATGTTTACGAAGCAATCTTCAGTTATATTTGAACATGCTGTAACATTCGTGCGCATCATTATGTTGCCTTCAACTTATTTGAGCAGCCCAGGGCAATCTTGACCAAGAGCTATGAAGTACTTATTCGTTTCTTTTAATTGATTTCTGTTTGTGATTGTAAACACATAATTGACATTACTAGGGACATATTTATTTTTCTATTTTTCATTAAAATAATGCAACGACCATAGCATAGCAAATTAGTAAAAAGTATGAAGACGAAGATGTGAAGATACGATCACCTCTTATATACAAGTAAATCTAAATAAAACCGAGATAATCGTATTTCGTAATGGTGGAGTATTAAAAACGTTCGAACGTTGGTATTTTCGGGGCAAAGACGTCAAAACAACACCAGTATACAAGTATAAGGGCCTTATTTTTACCTCTTTATTATCATGGAAATTGATACTTAATAAGCTAGCTGCCCAAGCACAAAAGGCTATATTCTCAATAAATAAATTTCAAAAGTCATTTGGTTACTTTCAACCTCTCGAAATGTTCAACAATTTTGATTCCATGATATAACCCATTCTTTGTTACGGATATCAAATATGGGGATATGAATACATACAAGCAATCGAAACTGTTCACACCACTTTTTGTAAAAAAAATCCTGAAACTTAATAAAAACATAAATTATTGTATTGTGTTGGGAGAATGTGGTAGACATCTATTGTGTGTAAATTATTTTACGAATTGTATTTGTTATTGGTGTAACCTTTTACAAATGCCCGCGCAAAGTTATCCGAGAAATTGCTATTTAATGTTAAAATTACTTGATGACGCTGGGCGAATCTGCTGGGCATCGAAAATAAGAAATTTGTTGTTCACATACGGATTTGGTTATACTTAAATAAGCCAAGATGTTGGTGATAAAAACATGTTAATATCATCTTTTAAGCAACGCATTATTGATTGTTGCACGCAAAAATGGCACGACGACGTTTCAAACTCGAGTCGATGTCATCATTACAAACATTACAAAAGCCTTCTTAACACAGAAAAGTACTTATCGATCGATTGATTTAACACCAAAATATAAGATAGCACTTCTTAAATTCCGAGCCTCAAACCACATATTACACATCGAACTGGGTAGACAAGATAATGTACACAAAGAGAACAGAATATGTAATGATTGTTCTACAAACGAAGTTCGATATCTGGATTGCGAATACCATGCTTTCTTAAAGTGTACCAAGTACAATGAAATACGATTAAATTATCTTTATAGCTAGTATTCTTCAGGCGACTCACTGCAAAACTTGTATAACTTAATGAGCTCTAATGATGAAACTATTTTTAAAAAGTTTAGTATATATGTGTTCCATTTATTGAAAATTATCAATAACTAATAAAAAACTTTGGATATATTAAATCAGCTGTTTTGCCTGTGTTGCTGTTGTTTGTGTATGTGTTTTCCTATGTATAGATATGTTCTAACCGCAACTATGTTAATATCTAAACTATGAATTACTTTATCATGAATATTGCTATATTAACGCAACCCGTATGTATTTTTGTAAATATGTACTAGACACAGCTCCGATATGATATAATATTTAGTAACATTGTATCACTATGTATTTTGTACCGGAGGCCTTTGTTTACAAAATAAAATTGACTTGACGTGATATATTTCATTTTGACTGGAGCAAAACTGTGACGTTGTACTTATGTGAGTCAAAAAAGTGAAATTGAAAACACAACTGAAATTGCTGTTAAAAATGTAAAACAGTAAAAGCAACATAAACAAAAGTTCTTATTTAATTGACCAGTTGAAAGAAAAAGTTTGCTATTTTCAAAGAAAATATCACACAAACATAAAATCATAGAAAATTACATAGAAGAAAACAGCTTCTACATATCTATAATAAACCATAATTTTTAAACTTATGAAATTATATCAAACATGATTGTTTATCAAACGGAGTTGATATGATTTAAACATAAATTATGTAATTTACAATAACACGTTTTAGAAAATTCACACTACTTACACATTCGATCACATTGTTATTATGCGATAATTTCTTACTACGTATTTATAATCTATATATTACGAAAGTGTATTTTAAATGATTCAATCATTTACATTGTGGTTTTGCGTAATTATAACTTTAAATGTTATCATCTGTTGTGATGATGCATTGACAGAATCGTTGCAGCTCTAGCTTCCGACAATGTCTGTTTTGGGCACTCACTGGTACACAGTCATTGGTAGTCGGGCTCTGGCTCGTAGGCATTTCCGTTTGAGTATGACGACGGGGGATACATATCTGAGTGTGTCTGAGGTGGAGGCGAGTTGACGTACCCCATGGTAAAGTTGTTGCTATAAATGAATCCTTTGTTCAATGTGTCCACTGTTGAGCTGGGGGTTGTGGGCCTGTTAGAGGAAGAGCAAATGATGCCTCTTTTCTTCACTGAAACGAAATTAAAAAAAAAACAATTGCATTTGTATAACCTTATTGTTTAAGAATATAGCATAAAATACATGCGTATGAAAATATTTGCGTCATTCATAACTCTAACAATTTTTTTGTATCACTAATGGTTTATAAACAATGTTGGAGCTGGTTTTAAGACTGCATCAAAATCGCCGATCATTTTCGACTGGAAACAACGAGTAACATGCGCAAACTTATAATGGATGTTTTTCTTTTTGTCTTAAACTTTGCATTATACATGGTGTAAACTATCAGTATGCGTTGTCTGAAACTGGAAGTCTGAAAATGCACTTGTAGAGAATCATGTTTTGTTGCTTAAGCGTGTTGCATTCATTTATCAAGGAGCGGTCTGTAACTTACGTAAGCAAAGAATGATGATTACAATGGCGGCGGAACAACCTATCCCCAGGACCACCATGCCGGCGATGAATCCCCCTTTGCTGGTGTAATCGGCGCTTGAACGAATTCTATAAACTGGTCATTAATATCATAGGGCAAAGCGCATTCACATATTTTAATAATATAATTTCAACTTCTTACGTAGTGTACACTATTTTTTGCCGTAAGTAAGCATTGTAAAACAGCGTCGGACTGAAGAAAGTTAAAATGAGATAGAGCATTTACAGCTTTGCGATTTTAACACAATGAACGTCTTAAAGGTACCGTCAAAAAAAAACGACGAAAAAAGAATACAATCTAAAATACCTTATTTTTTACAATTATTAGCGTATACTGATTAAAATATCACGACTGGTATATTACATTACTTGAAAAAGTTCATATTTTTTATATATTCGGTAATAACATTTCGCAGTGTGAAATCGAAAGTACATCGCGAAAGAAGGTGACATAAAGATATATACACACAATAAATAACGCAAGTAGATTTATCATTTTACATATAAAATATATACAGTTCACAACGAATGCACAATTTGTATTCCTGGGTTTACCACGTGACGATGATTATCAATCTACCTGCGTTATATAAAGTTAACTGGTAGTTTACTAGTAGACATATCCAGTAAAATTGTATTACCGAATAGACTGAATATACGAAAACTTAACAATTTTTAAGTAACGTGATATACCAGTCGTGATATTTTAATCAATATAAACTAATTATTGTAAAGAAATAAGGTATTTTTGAACTTTTCTTTTTTCGTCTTTTGTGGTTGACGGTCCCTTTAAAGTGAACATAAAAATGGGGCTGGCGCACTAGATGCTCTCTGGAAATTAAAATTATGTAAAGTAAACATAAACTTGGGATCAGAACACTAGAAACTTACTAGAAATTTAAACTTTGTATAGTGAATACAGAATTGGGACCACACAACTAGTTTTTTAAGGTACAAACAGAACAATATAGTTTGTTGAGTTAACACATAATGGAGACCACATCAATTAAATCAAATCACTGGGACTGTGAACCGTTAAATCAACCCAGCATTGGTACCATGACGTTATAAAATCACGTGGAATTTAAACTTTGCCAACTGAACACATAATTGGGAGTATAGCACTATATATTTAATAGGACTTTATAATTTGCAAAGTGAACACAGAATTTGAACCTTTGCACTTGATACTCACTAGGATTTAAATATAATGTTTGTACAGAGAACATGGCATTGGGACCACAGTACTAGTAGCTCACGAGGACTTGTGTCTATCCGAATACTGAATATATCAAATGTTTTCAACATCCTTCATGTACTTACTTAGGATTTCTGTAGAGAACGTCACTTCTGTAACCGCTGTAGGGAACGTAACTTCCGTACCTTCTTGTGCTGCTGTAACTTCTGTAACCGCTGTTGAACGCTTGCGAGCAGACCTCGACTTTTTAATTATAAACAGATATAAACGAGATGAAACATCAACTGCATCACCAATAGAGAAACCTGATCACAATACAAGGAATACAACACGAAGTCCTTTATCACAACAGGAGGTCCTATTTCACAACACGAGGTCCTTTATTTAGGGCTTGTGACACAAAAAAACAATCACGAGGTAAAACACTCATACTAAGTAGGACAAAAATTAATTATACAGAGGACAACGGCTTGGTCGGAGCTGATGCAAATAGCTTGGGGTTTTAGCCTCAAAACTCACACATGGCCCAGCGATATTCACAAACCATTAACGTGTAAACAAAAAGAAACATCATAGCATCACAATTCAAACCAAAAGCAATAAATGTAAGATATTTCAGTTTAAGTCAACGGCTTAAGGAAAATAGGAGCAACATAGTTGTAATACGCATCAGCACATCCGATTTCATTAACATAAATTATCTAATTTCTTTAAAAGACGCAAACAACTAGATTTTCACAGATTTTCAGCTGTAGCCGTTTAGAAATGTAACTTATAAAAGAAAATTCCGTTTAAAGTATTCGACAGATAAACCTGGAATGAACCTGTAAGCTTGTGACAGTAAAATACATACACGTTTCATCTACATCGCATCGATGGTAAAAAATGTTCGTTGTACTGTTATAATATGAGCATCTTCAACACTGGAAAAAGTAACATGTGAACAATTCGATCACTATTATTCTCATAGCATGTATTTTTTTTTGGATGACTGTGCTATACGTTGTTATGTGGCAGATTACCTTCCCTTTTGTACTGGACTGTTTTAATACTTGTGTACACAGATAAAGGGAAGCATATTATTTACATTCAAACGTAGGTTAAAGTGGCATATCGACGGGATTTACCCCTGAATATAGACATGTTTTAAAATCATGCATATTTCCTCTTGTTATGTTTATAAAAGCATTCATAAAACATATGCAATGCCAAACATACTTTTCAATACACGCCTCCAGTGGAACTAGAATCAGAGACGTAGATAACGTGTTATCTTCTGATAGAATTAACGCCTACCAAGTTAGCCTACTTCGATATGAACTATACTACGTTAAAGTCATGTTATCGATAGTGTGCATGCGTAAAGAGGTACTTCGTATACATTTTAGTTATACAAGTTAACAAGTTTATTTAACAATACATCCAGAAGGCCAAAAGCCCAAGTGGACAAAGTAAGCGTACAGTGTTAACAAAGTAAATAGTCATGATTATACAAAGTTACCATACGTTATATTGCAACACAATATTGTTGTACGGTTTTAATAACTATTGATAGTATATATAATCAAATACGTGTAACTACGTGAAATTGTTATAAAGATAATTTAGTAAAACAACATATCAAGTATACTGTGTGTTTCTTACATTTATGTATAAGGTCTTAATATGAACAATTGTTCATTAATACTGCTACTTTTTACTTAACCAAATTACACAATTCATTCTACGAGGCACATACTTATGATACATGTATAGATATCAGTGTGTATATGTTTGAGAGTTGTATAACAATACATGATAGTAATTGTAATATGATTGTTTGTGTTTATGTTGCTATATTATAGTAAGCGGGTTTTATTAAACATATTAATTATAGCTCACGCATGTTACAATAGCAAAAGCATTAACCCTTGCTTGTAATCTATACAAAACGAAAGTGAAAGGCTCTGCTCGCAGTACAATATTAATAACAATGATATTCTGTAGATAGACAAACACGCAAAACTAAATTTATTGGAATAACGACGTTTGATATTGATTGACAAGCATTATGTGCCTGCCAAAAGTGACCCGAGGACAACAATTTAATTTTATGAAAAAGCATTTTAATTAGCGTTTATTAAACGTGATATATGTGTGGAGCAGGCATTTATGAACATATTTTCTATTTTGAAATTAAATCCCATATTAACTCTTAATATGTCCCTTTAACAACTTTTTAATAGAGAGTTCCGTTGATTTTCGTTTTGCCTACTCGATTTACAGACATACAGGTATAGTTTAATTTTAGTTTGTGCATCATCTGTGTTTCTTATTTGTATAGATAGATTTGCGCAATATTATAGTTTAACAGCTGTTAATATTTAGTGTAGAGAATACCAGATGAACAGTGTTTGTCATTACGGACAGAAACGGTCAATTGCTTATTATAAATAATTTTGAACCACTGTTAACTTATTTTGTTAATTCTGATTGTTATATAGCCATTTTCTAAAATTAGCTTAAAGTCTTGCCTAATTAAACAAATCTGTGAAATGAGTGTGTTCCCAGGTGCTATGTTATATTATTTTATATGAAATTATATTATGCCAATTACATTTGACATATAATATCCAAAGAATATTGAGCTATTTAGAAGTAAATTACCTGGTGTAAATATTGAAGAATAATACAATGTAAAATAATTGATCACAAACCACTAGACACGCGTGTATCTGATTTATTACTGACAAGAAATCAATACAAATCACAATGACGCTCCATAGTGTTTACCGCTTATTCTTGACTGTACACTTGGCTGCAATTAAACGTAGCAATAACATATTTTAAATGAATTATATAGCATATCGTTGAATTTTGTTTTAGCAACAAATGCATTTGATATATGCTACAATTTTAGCTAAATAAAAAGTAACGAGGAGTTTACAGCAAAATTCGCTAAAGTCAGTATTCTTTGCACAAACATGATTTTACAAATCTGTGGACAAATGATGTGAACATATAAATACCAATCACAAGCAGTTCCAGCAGGATGATCACGTTTCGAAGTCTAAAATCCATGATGAATATCAATAAATATCGTCACATATGTCGATGTTTCACCTGTACAATTTAAATTAAATTCGATGATTGCACTGGGTTATTTAAAATAACGGGTAACTCAATTGCATGAACAGCAAATACAGGCTTTTGTTTTCGAAGTATCACGTTACGTATTACGGTGGGCAATTTCTAACATTTATCGATTAATACTTTGTACCTGAAGCTAGCCAGTGTATAAGGGAAGTTCTAAATGTGCTTATTTTGTTTGTTTAATAGTGTTGACGATACTTTCGTTTTAAGAACAGTTAAGGACAATCAGTTGCATGCCATGGTGGTCTGATGTGTCATTATACAAAGATATTTAAAACGCATTTCTTCCGATCATCATATTTTCCTGCCGTTGTAAATGTTTCGCATCAAGTCTTTTTCGTAAAACTATTTGTATGATCAAGAATAAGGAACATTCATGAACAGCAGGCTTAATATTGTAGTTAAAATCTTGTATCCTCTTACTTGTAAGCGCCAATGCGACATCGTGTGTTTTTCAGTAGCTATGTGAATCACATTATATACATGTTAACTTGTATACACAGCCATTGTATTCAGGTAGGTCATGGTTGTATTGATTGCTGAATATTTGCTTGGAGAGGCTTCTTATGTTACATGCGCGATTGATTACTACAGTCTATAATAGTGTCCAGGTCATCATTTTCGTCGTCATTTTAAAGCTTTCATGCAATGCGATCATTTTAAGTGTGGCAGTTAGAGCAGGTATAAATGCCAAATGTTTAAATACATATTTTTCCCTAAATCATGATTTAGGTCACTGAAAACTTGCCTTCGACACGTATATGTAAGGCAAACGTTTTATGGTGTTACAACTTCAACCGTTTGGTTATTCATGACACGTAAGCATTTTTTTAAGAATCACGTAATGACTGTGGTCTTATTTTCTTAACGTAATGTTCAACACATGAATTTGCGGGGTACAGAATTCGCGCTATTTCGATTGCCGATGTGCTCGTGCGGTCTTTATCTAACCCAGTTCATGTGAAGAAAAGCTACTTATTTTAAACCAGAACACTCGTTTAAACTGAGCCGATAAGGCTTGTTCGTTGTACATGAATACACGTCAGCAAAAGCAGCAGCAGCAGTATCAGCATTAGCAGCATCATCAGCATCAGCATAATCAGCATCAGCAGCAGCAGCAACACCATCAGCATCATCATCAGCATCATTTTCATATAATACTTTTTGCCTCTGAGATACATGTGGTTCTATTAGGTGAAATACAAAAATGTTCTGTGAGCAGCAGTATTTTGCATACGTACGTGGTTTTTTAGTTGTTTGCTTGCGAACAACTAGGTTTAAGAGCAAGTTTTGCAACTCGGTCTTCTTTTAACTACGCTAAGAACGATAACCATCGCATCTGACTGTGTACACTGATTAGCCTGTTTATACTTCACCATTGGTACACTGCAGACAGTAAGTGTGTGTATGTAATCAATAGTGTTTAACAGCTTGTGCGACGACACTGGCTAGTTTGTAAATGAAATCTGTACATATTGGCTGCGTTCAGGAAAAACGGGGCTTAATGCATGTAAAATAAGTGGTGTCCTGTGCACACTGGTTAGCCTGTGCAGTGCATACAAGCTTATCAAGGACGACACTTTCTGATTTTATGGTGTTTTTCGCTTGAAAAGAATCTCTGGTACTGGGTTGACAATTAATGCATATGCATTAAGCCCTGTTTTCGCAAAATGAAGCTTAAATTATCTTTTCTATTAATGATTTGAAAAAAAGATAAAAGTGATAATAACTTCAAAGTAACCTCCCTGACAAGGCACATAAACAAAATCTCTTTTAAATTAAATAAACAACCAATGAGTTTTAAATTTTTACATTGTGGCATTTTCAGTAAACATCTAACAGGGACCTTTTCACAGTTTGTCATTAAATATTGATAAATGAAAACATTGGATCTTTAAAGCTTTATTAAAAAAACAAAAAAATAAAGAAACAAAAAAAAAGTAACCCTCAACTGGCCTCGAACCACTGGCCTCTAGAATAAAAGTCTATCGTTTAGACCACTTGGCCATCCGTGCTCATACAATGAGAGATGTATTTTATACTTTATACTGTAAAAGCAATCCTCGTAGTATGAACAAATATAACAACAGCAACAGAATTCTCCAAATTATTAAATCGTTAAATTTTGTCAATTTTCCAAAACGTGAAAATGTCCCGTTAATGTCTTCAGACTTGCAAATCATCAATAACTTACAAGTTTAGTGGTGACCTGTTGACCTTAGTGGTAGCCTGGGGACAGTAGATTTAAGCCCAGTATTATCAATTTCAAAAGTTGGATATAGTTGGGCTAAACAGCAGGGCATCGAGCTTTTTTCAAAACTTGAAAGAACTCAATTCAATTAAACATTGAATACAAACTTTCGATATAAAAAGCTATAACATAAATTTGAAAAATGAGTTGCGTCTAAGATTATACAATAGCGAACAACTTCAGTGCCTTCAGCGCTTTGATTAGGTTTTGTAACCGTCGAAAGATGCATATAATTGATAATTGAGAGCATGTTACAAAATTTGCAAATCTGAAACATTTTTTGTTATTTTGTCAATTTTACCAAAACGTGAAAAGGTCCCGTGAATTCAGTCATTCGCAAGAGATATTGGGAATTGTTTTAATATGATTTGTAACTGAATAATCCCAGAGTCATTATTATCTTGTTTCAAACTACCTAGGGTCTAGCATTTGTTGCTTTAAAGAAGGGGATTTTGAAGATTTTACTTCAGTCCAATGATTTATGCATAAACATGTTCAGATTTTAAAACCTGAACATGGAGTGCTGCATGTGACAAATTAATATCGTCTAGTCAATATCTAGGCCGAGTTTAAATCTGGGTCACATGCAACAAAAAACTCGATCACTAAGTTTTTCTTAAAATAGCCTTGATACCACTTAAGAGGCCACATGTATAACCCATTCTTGATGCTACCTTCGCTGAAAATATAAATAAAACGTGTACAATGGTGTTGTTGCATTTGTATATGAGCCTTGTTATGGGAAAAAGGGGCTTAATGCATGTGTGTAAAGTGTCTTTCCAGATTAGTCTGTGCAGTCAACACAGCTAAATCAGGGACGACACTTTCGGCCTTTATTGGATTTTTGCCTGTGTGGATTTCCAATTTTTCCAGGACCAAGCTCATGTGTTAATAATAATATATTGATACATATTCTTTGCCATTGCAAATGGCAGAAATAATCCATTATTTAAATATGTACATACATGTTTCATATAGTTTATATTCATGCATTTTTGTTGAATTTGGCTATATTATTTGACTCTTGATTTATATCACATATATAATACATTATTTAAATTTATACAAAATAAGTGTGATCAAGTGTTGAGCCTTATGCAAAGTAGGTGCATTCAAGTGTTGGGCCATATACAAAGTAAGTGTGATCAAGTTTTGGGCCTTATACAACGTTAGTGTGATCAAGTGTGGGCTTTATACAAAGTAAGTGTAATCAAGTGTGGCACCTTTAGAAAGTAAGTTTGATCAAGTGTTAGGCCTTATGCAAAGTAAGTGTGATCAAGTGTGGGACCTTATACAAAGTAAGTGTGATTAAGTGTGAAGCCTTATACAAGGTAAGTGTAATCTAGGGTGAGGCCTTATACATCGTAAGTGTGATTAAGTGTGGGGTGTTATACAAAGTAGATGTGATCAAATCTGGGGCCATATTCAAAGTAAGTGTGATCAAGTATAATGCTTTTAACAGAGTAAATGTGATCAAGTGTGGGACCTTATTCAAAGTGAGCATAATAGGTTGTTTGGCCTTAAATATAGTAAGCAGGTTTAAGTGTGGGGTCTTATACAAATTTTGTGTAATCAAATGTGGGGGCCTTATACAACGTGAGTGTGATAAAGTGTGGGTCCTTATAAATGTATGTGTTTTGATTAAGTGTGGGGACTTATACAAAATAAGTGTGATTAAGTGTGGGGCCTTATAAGTAATAAGTGCGATTAAAAGTGGAGCCTTATAAGAGGTACGTGTGATTTAAAATAGGGACTTATAAGAAAGTAAATGTATTAAAAGTGTGGCATTATAAGATGTAAGTGTGATTAAAAGTGGGGCCTTATAAGAAGTTAGTGTGATTATAAGTGGGGCTTATAAGAAGTTAGTGTGATTTAGTGTATGGCCTTATATGAAGTAAGAGTGATTATGTGTGCGTCCTTTTACGAAGTAAGTGTGATTAAGAGTGGATTTACTTTTTATTTTGATGAAAACAGTCGAGTTGAGTCAACAAAACATCTATAAGTATATGGTAAGGTTTGTTTAATTTCTTGGCTTTTCTTTGGCTGGTAGCCAATTATAAAATGAGGATAATTTGAGGATAACTTGAGGATATTTCTTACCTAATAATTATGCACACAAATTTTATCATAATCTGTACTTATTTACCTACCTAAAGTTCATTATATGCTTCTTTTTTTGCATTTTAAATGTTTGTTCATATTTCCAAAAATCAGACTGTTAATCTGTTGTGTGTTTGTTTCCCAAAATAAGCTATAATTTAACAATATTTTTGTTTACAGTTATTAGACTGTGTAATGAGAAAATCTCCGTAAATACCTAAATATTTTATGTGTATTTTCTTTAGTGTATGATTGTACTGTTTATAAATATAAGTTTGTTTTAGCATACGTATCTTCATTTCAGTTTTCTTCTTCGGTGTTTGTTTAACATTTATTTTAAATTCCTTTAAATACACGAATGTTTAAATTGTCAATAAATTTCATTATCTATTCGTATAAAGTATTAATGCAATTAATCTGTTTCTCAAAACTTTAGAAACCCCTGTCTGAGTATAGGTAAGCTTTCCGAAACAATAGCTACACTTGTTGGTGTTTTTAGATTATAATTAGACTTATTACATTGTTTTCTCAGTAGATAAAATCTGTAATATTTTGTTAACAAAAATATATTAAAAAATAAACAGCAGATACCATTCAAGGCAGATTAAAGTTTGTCATCAGATAATTGTGAAAGTGATGTCAATTTTGATTGTTTTCATCTGTCTGTATACGGTTTACCGGTACACTGAATATGTTTAAATTATAATCTATGTATATGCTGATATACCATCAAATGCAATATGTACCAAAGTTTTGTCACACAATTAAATAGATTTATCTTTTCCCAAAACTGTCTAATTTATTACACATTTTTGTATTGCCGACATGAGAGAAAATGTGGGGGCACATTTTGAAACTACCCGTTCTGGGAAAACCTTGCTTACTCTTACTGCATGAGTGTAAAGTGCTGTCCAATATTAGCCTGTGCAGTCTGCACAGGCTAATCAAAGAAGACACCTTTCACTTTAATGGAATTTGTGGTTAAAAGGAACTTACTTCTAAATGAAATCCATTCTATACTGAAAGTGTGGTCCATGATAAGCCTGTGAAGATGGCACAGGCTAATATTGGATGAAACTTTACGCTCCTGTATTAAGACTGTTTTCTAGGGCAAGACTCACATGAGCCCATGTCTGTTAAAATGTACCTTAAAGTGAGTTGTGAAGTAAGAAACCACAAGAAATCAAATTGATAAAATGTTTATTCACATGTTAACAAAATCAAAAATTATTATAAACAAGAGGGTCATGGTGGTCCTAGGTCACTCACCTGAGTTTCCACGTTATGAAAGGGTTGTTAACCTTGTTTTGTGAAAAGAAAGGGTTTGTTGTTTCGGCAGATACATACATATATGCGTTATAAGTACTTAGTAGTTTTGTTGTGTGTTTATGTTTTTGAAAAAGACATGTGTTACCTGTTGCAACAAAGCTATATTTTTGATAAAAGTAATATGATTAAAGTTATTTAATAATGAGCATCATCAAAATAAAATAGAAGTATTTTTTGCACAAATTGTTGTCCAGCTTTGAGATCATGAGATAATGAGATAAGCATCTCCGCATCGTTTTTTTCAAGAACAGCTTTAGATACTGAACACAACTGTATAGATTTAGTGTTTATGAAAAAGATTTTGCATAATTAAATACAATATATTAAATTTTATAAAAAGTCGGTTATAAAGAAGTAAATGGGTATGAGAATATGAACTAGAAAGTCAATATAAGTCTTCTTTTAAGGTAAAAAACATCACTTGACCTATCTCATAGTTACAAATGTGTGCAAATAGAGAAGTAAACACACACAAGACATTGGAACATTTATCATATCAAAACAACTATTTGTAATTTAAATGCACACAAAATCTGAAGCATTAAAACATTATGTGTACAACCACAACTGCCAAAACAACTTTTTTTTAAAACCAAACACTTTTTTGTGCTTCTTAAAAGATGTGATATAATATTGTTGCTTTTTAACTACCAAATTGTTCACATTTTCGACATAGAGTTTTTAAACAACTGGCACACTTTTTAGACTAACCTTGCAATGATATTTCCAATTGAAACAAAAATAAAACCTGTTAAAATCTCAAATCTTTGATAACCATACACAAACTACTTACTGATTTAAAACTGTAGGCCTAACACCTTTCAAGTTGTAATCTATCTAATGAATGATGTCCATCTGACATCAATCAAAGGTCTTGCGAGTGCCCCGTTAATTGGGGGCAAATTTCCAAGGAATTTTACACAAATGGCTATGTAAAACGTCTTCAATGAACACTATTGTACTGAAAGAATGCAAGCACAGGTATAAATGAGCTTTATAGACAGTAGGATAATTGAATGGAAGGTCAAATAACATTCATATGTAACCATTTGTGTTGTTTTTATTTGTTTTACAACTATGTTGAATTTCTGCAAAAGATAAAGATAACAATCTGAAGTAATGGCAATAATTAATTTGAGTAATGCAATAATTATGATTAAATCATCATCATCATCATCATCATCATCATCAGCATCATCATCACCATTGTGCACCAACATCCTCATTACAACTAGCGTTTTAACATGCTTTAAATATAGTCATATTAGGAAAACTGTCGCTCTGCTGCCCTTGCGGCCATGTTTTTCAACGAACTGTAACCATTTAGAGCGGAGCTATCATTAGAACAAATTTTTGGACCAAGTTTCATGAAGATTGGACAATACATGTGACTTCTAGAGCGCTAACGAGGTTTTACTATATCCATATAAGGAAAACTGCGCCGCCCCCTGGCGGCCATTTATTCAAAGGACCTAAACTATTTTCGAACTCAGCCGAGCTATCATTAAAATGAATAGTCTGACCAAATTTCATGAAGATTGAACGATACATGTGACTTCTAGAGTGTTAACAACGTTTTACTATAGTAATATAAGGAAAACTGCCCCGCCCCCTGGATGTCATGTTTTTCAACGGACCAGAACCATTTTCAAACTCAGCTTAGATATCATAAGAACAATTGTTCTTAACAAGTTTCATGAACATTGGACTATAAATATGACTCCTAGAGTATTAAAAAGGTTTTACTATAGCTATATAATAAAAAATGCCACGCCCCCTGGCAGCCATATTTTTCAACGGACCGGAACCATCTTGAAACTCAAAATAGCTATAATAAGAACAAATGTTCTGAACAAGTATTGTGAAGATTGGACAATAAATGTGTCTTAGAGTGTTAACAAGGTTTTACTTTAGCCATATAAGCTCAACTGCCCCGCTCCCTGGCGGCCATTTTTTTCCAAAAACCGGAACCATTTTAGAACTCTGCCGAGTGGATTAGAAATGTGAAACCTAGAGTGTCCGAATGGTTTTACTATAGCCATATACAAAAATGCTCGGCCTAATGGCACCCATGATTGTTAATGGCCTGGAATTATATCTCACGAATGCCGAGACATAATAAAAAACAAATTTTCAGATCAAGTTTAACGATGATTTGGCGATACATTTGGCCTCAAGAAGGTTCACGAGCTTTTTAAATTCTACCAAGTTATCAAGTTAATAACTCGAAGTGACTGTGTTTCAAACATGGTTAAGCTATGATTGGGAAGCATTATCTTAACACTTTGTATGAAGACGGGCAATAAATGAAGCCTACAGGGTGATCACAAGCTTTCCCTTTGAATTGACCATGTTTTTCATTCCACATAATTTAGTTTCGTACGCATCCCTTATAAGTACTGGGACCAATGTTGTCACTAAGTTTAATGAAGTTTAAAAATAAATGAGGCAACTAGACTGTATTTAAGTTTTACTTACATTACATATCTTACCTAGTTGTTGAGCCTTAGTGACCCAGTTTAACACTCAAGCAAGACATCAACAGGATACTGCTCTTACCAATTTGTATGAAGATAGGGAAATACATGTGACCTTTAGAGTGTCAACAAGCTTTTTCCTCAATTCGACCGTGCGAACTACCTTCAAAACACATGCGATAGACAGTCACAGCAAATGACACCCAGAGTGTTCACAAGGTTTTACTAAAATATATTATAAGACAAACTGCCCCAACCAGAAACATTGAGCCCGAACACATTGTCTAGGGTACCTTTTTTAACCAACTAAGGAAATCAGAAATTCTGCTTTTTAATAGGCAAAGCATTTGCAAAACGTAACACCAGAAGTGAACATCATTATATGTGGCATTACATATTTCCTTAAATAGGGTGTTAAGAATTCTGGAAGAAGTTATTTTTGTCATATTGTGTCTTGTATGGGGTAAACAAAATATAATTGCAAATGTCATTTAAGAGGTACATGTATTAAGACCTCAGAAAATTGCGTGTTTATACATGTGTATGGGAATTTCTTGACCCCTTAAATGTCTATGTCGGATAATATTAAGTATTCGGGCACATGTGAGCCTGTCAGTGCAAGAAGTGAACTCCGTACAGCCAACGTTTGGCAAGCATCAGTACGCGTTATATTTGCCCTTGTCTGTGATCTATGAACAATTAAAGGTTTTCTGTTCACATCTAAAATCAGTCCTAGGTCACTGGGAATGTTATCAAACTGTTTTGTATTTTTTCTAGATAGGTGATCAAGTGCTCTAAAGGAGCTGAACATCGTTAGTTAGTATGGTTAAAATTAAATGAAACATCTTATAAAAACATGTACTGGTCCTTCATTGTAAATGTTATAGTGCTCGTGACATACCCTCCACATTTAAATCAGAGTATGTAAACATCAAAGTACAAATACTGTTTTATATGTGCATGTAACTAAGCTGATAAATTCAATCCTATATTTAGTTATCTTAGTTTTATACATATAATTAAAGTCAAAAATACGACCTATGATAAATGTGGACGATACCCGCTAACGTACTATGGATGCTCTACCTCTCTACATGTATTCAAGTCAGGTGATTTTACGAGATGAGATAATGCTTATAAAATACTGAGATGAATTGAATGTAAGATAATTCAAATAGTATCTGACTCCATCTATTGGTTTTCCTATTTTAAAACATTGGATGATTAAACCATTGTACTTTGTCCTGACGCGTGATATACAGATAACGGTTGCAAAATAGTTGTCCAACATTTCATATTAGTGTGCGACTATTCAATCTTTGGGTTGATTGCATTTTACACTTGACATACACTTGGTGAATATATTTCTATCGAATTATTTTCAAACTTAAATAGCTCAGTTATGAGTAAAGATTTTGATTTAAAATTGTATATACGATAATTGGAATACATTCTATGCAAGCTCACGATAAAATCATTCATCCGTGACGATTAGACGCTTTAGCACGTGGGGTAGGTGAGGTTCCATATTTTTGCAAGTGGAAATGGTGAAACACGATTTAATTCTAGTTTTATTTCACTTTAGATATTTTAGGTGGGTTCTTACACAAGGAAGACATAAAATTTAGTTACAAAACAATATAGCTTGTATGAATATTCAGGAGCGCATTCGTGCACTTTGCATTTTACAGGCTACCGTTCCACTTCCTCAAACGTCCGATCGTCACGGATGAATGATTTCATCGTTAGCTTGCACATATTGTAGTCAAATGATCACATGTGCAATTTTAAATAAAAATATTTACTCATTACTGAGATATGTAAGTTTTAAAAGTGTTGCGTTAGAAAAATCAACAAGTGTAGTAAAAGGCGATATGTTATTCCAATTTAATTTCAATTTCATAATTCTAGGTAAGTTTTTACACAAGAAAAACATAACATAAATTAAAGACAAGAGTTGTGTTTGTCAGAAACAAAATGCCCCCTATTGAGCCGCTTTGAAATAGAATTTCAATATATCATTTGGCAGGTTTAGAAATTATCTCCCTTTTAAAGCTTATTAGTTCCCTTGGATTGTATTTTTTTGACTTTTGGCATTGAAGTATGACCTTGACCTTCACCTTTCACCATTCAAAATGTGCAGCTTCATAAGATACACATGCATGCCAAATATCAAGTTGCTATATTCAATATTGCAAAAGTTATGGCCAATGTTAAAGTTTTCGGACGGACACTAAGACAGACAGACAGACAGACAGACAGACAGACAGACAAACGGACTGACAGTTCCACTGCTATATACCACCCTACCGGGGGCATAAAGAACAATATGGTTCATATGAAATGCTCAGGAGCGAAACGGCTCAATCGGCAAGTTGCAAGTCGGTCAGTTATTAAGACGTGTAAGTCTATGCGTTTTAAGTTTTATATTTTGTTATTTTTCAATTTCAATTAAATTTTCAGGAATTATCAGATATGTATTAAGTTATTCTTGGTCGAAATTTTAACACAAGCCGTTCAAAATAAGGTAAATATATTGATATAAGTAAGTGATGCTTAGAAAAGTCCCCAAGTGTACTGACATTAGGAATACAATGTAAATAGTCAAGTAGTTCTACAAATTCAGTTATATTGTTCCAAAATAAACTGAACAAGGGTTGTCAACGTTGTTTTGTGGAAAGAAATTTGTTGTTGTTTCGGCAGATATATACATATATGCGTTATAGGTAGTTTTGTGTGGACAGTAATTTAATAATGAAAATCAGCAAAGGAAAATGTACATTTTTCCACAAGATGTTGTCCAGCTTTGATATCATGAGATAAGCATCTCAGAATCTTTGGATGATATAGGGGGTGACTAGTTACAACTTGTTTTGCAAGAACAGCTTTAGATACTGAAAACACTTGTATTTTTCGATAGATTGAGTGTTTATGAAATAGTTTTTGCATAATTAAATACAATATGTCCAATTGTTATCATATATCAAAGTCGGATGTAAAGAAGTAAATGAGTATGAGAATATGTACTTGAAATTCAACATTGATCTTTTAAGATACAAAACATCACTTGATCTTTCTTCAGAAAGGAACAAAAATAAATATAAAAAATGGAAATTTAACTGTATATTTTATCGGCAGAATTAATATGAAGATGACTGCATGGAGACCATAAATATCATGATATGCATACAATAAATAACATTGGTAATTTTTAAGTAAAGTGTGAACAAGGTCACACTATAAATCCATTTAAGAAAAACTGCCCCATCCCGTGGCAGCAATGTTTTTCAACAGACCGTAACCATAAAGATTCTCGGCCTAGATATCATAAAAACAAATGTTGTGACTAAGTTTCATAAAGATTTGACTACAAATATGACTTCTAGAGTGTCAACAAGGTTTTACTGTAGTCATGAAAGGAAAACTGCCCCGCCCCCTGGCGGTCAATGTCTTTCAACAAACCGAAACCATTTTGGAACTCAGCTGATATATCATAAGAACAATAGTTCTGAATTTGTTTCATGAATATTGGACTACAAATATTACGTCTAGAGTTTTAACAAGATTTTTATATAGCCATATAAGTAAACTGCCCAACCCCCTGGCGGCCATGATTATCAACAGACCGCAACCATTTACAAACTGAGCAGAGCTATCTTGCGGCCATGTTTATTTACAGACCGCAACCATTTTCAAACTGAGCTGAGCTATCATTAGAACATGGTCTTACCATGTTTCATGTAGATTTGAATAGAAATTTGACTTCTAGGGTGTTTACAAGGTTTCACTAAAGCCATATAAGGAAAACTGCCGCGCCCCCTGGCGGCCATGTTTTTCTACAGACAGAACCCATGGAACTCAGCCGAGATATTATTGGGACAAATAATCTGACCACGTTTCATGAAGATTTGACTTCAAATGTGACTTCTAGGGTGTTAGCAAGGTTTCACTATAGCCATATAAGGAAAACTGCTCCACCCCCTGGCAGACATATTTTTCAACGCTCCGGAACCATTTTCGAACTCAGCTGAAATATCATTGGGACAAATATTCTGACCAAGTTTCATGAAGATTTGACTTAAAATGTAACTTCTAAAGTGTTAACAATGTTTTACTATAGACATATTCGGAAAAACTGCGCCCACCCTGGCAAACATGTTTTCAACGGACCGGAACCATTTTCGAACTCAGCTGAGATATCATTGGGACAAATATTCTGACCAAGTTTCATGAAGATTGGGCTATATATGTGACTCTAAGAGTGTTTACATGGATTTACTATAGCCATATAAGGAAAACTGCCCCGCTCCCTGGCGGCCATGTTTTTTTAAAGAACCGGAAACATTTTCGAACTCAGCCGAGCTATCATAAAAACAAATGTTCTGACCAATTAAAATGAAGATTGGACCATAAATGTGATTTCTAGAGTGGTAATAATGTTTTACTATATCCATATAAGGAAAATTGCGCGCCCCCTGGCGGCCATGTTTTTCAACCAAGCAAAATCCTTTTGAACTCAGCTGAGAAAACATTAAGAGCAAATGTTATGATCAAGTTTCATGAAGATTGGACAATAAATGTGACTTCTAGAGTGTTAACAAGCGTGTTCATTAATTTGACATAGTGACCTAGTTTTTGACCTCACATGATCCAGTTTTGATTTTGACTAAGATATCATTGGGACAAATCTTTGGACCAAGTTGCATGAAGATCAGACAAAAAATGTGGCCTCTAGAGTGTTAACAAGGCAACATGTTGACGACCCACGACGGACGACGAACGATGGACAAAAGGTGATCCCAAAAGCTCACCATGAGCACGTTGCCCTTAGGTGAGCTAAAAAACACATCAACATCAAATATTGGTGAGTACATAACAAATGAAAGGCAGAAAGTGTTGTCTCTGACTAGCCGGTGCAATCGGCACAGGCTAATCTGGAATGACACTTTACGCTCATTCATAAACCCATTTTTCCAGAGCGAGACTCGCATGAGCACACATCTGTTGACTTTGTACATGTCCTCAGAAGTGCGTTGTGAAGTAAGAAACCACAAGAAATCAAATTGATAAACTGTTTATTCAAATGTTAACAAAATCAGTAATTATCATAAAAAAACATCAATATCAAATATAGGTGAATACATAACACATGACTACAAAGATAATTATATTGAAATGAGTCTTGCTCTGGGAAAACAAGACTTAATACAAGTTCGTAAAGTGTCATCCAAGATAAGCCTATGCAGTCCACACAGGCTAATCTGAGACTACACTTTCGCCTAAACTTTATTTTCAGTTAGCAGATACTTATTTTAAACAAAACAATACAAGCAAAAATATGGTCCCTGATAACCCATTGAAGACTGCACAGGCTTAATTTGGATGACACTTTTAGCACATGTATTTTCCCCAGAACGAGGCTCGATTTCTCCTTGCATGCCCAAGGTCATCCATCAATGGTAAGAATTAGCATAACAGGTAATCAATGGTTAGAAATAACATAAAGGGTAATCAATGGTTATAATAAGCATAAAAGGTAATGAATGGATATAATTAGCATAAAAGGTAGTCAATGGTTAGAACAACAAAAAATGTACTTATTCACAGATTTCTTTTTTTAAACATATCATTACCAAGTAAATATATTAAGTGCATAAGTATTATATATTTTCAATGAGCATACAGCAGAAAACTGTACAATCATTTACCTTCCTAGGCATGAATTTTGTCATGTTTGTTTTTTTAACAAATGACTTTCCTGGACAAATAAATTCGTGTATTTCTTATATTTGACAAAAAATAGCATTTGTGTCTGTATTTTTTGGATAAGTTCCTGTTAATCCATAGCTAGTTCGAACGCATTCAATTTACGAAATAGTAACAGTATAATGTGAATATTGAAAACAATGCTTCAGATAAGAGATAACTTTTAAATTTTCTCTTCAAGTGATTTCTTTAAAATTCCACTTGCAGTGACGACTTTGAACATTTCACATAATTAATTTCTACAAAGCACACCCAGGAACTATTATCACACAAGAGCACCGCATAACGGGTGCCAACGCTCGGCTACAGGTGCATTTTTGAATAAATGAAAGCTTATCAGAATTTAGTTATTTCTTTAAAGGTCACAGTAGCCTTGACCTTTGTCCTAGTGACACAAAAATGGTTGTGGCGTGTAGAACTCATCAAGGTGCATCCACATATTCAAAGTTGTAGGTGGAAGCACTTTGATTTTAGAGCAAAATGTCAAGGTTTTAGCACGACGCGGACGGCAGACGAAGGCAGCGGACGACACGACGAGTCAATACCTCGAGTTTTCTCCGAAAACAGCAGAGCTAAAAATCTTAAAAGAGATTGCCTTAAATCAAAGAACTTCTCGGTAAGGAAAATGTTACAAATGACCTTTTTTCTGGAAAAACGGGGCTTTATGCATGTGCCTTAAGTGTTGTCCCAGATTAGCCTGTGCAATCACACTTTCCGTCTAAACTGGATTTGCGTAAAAATGATACTTTGTTTGAACAAAACAATTCATTCAAGTAAAACATGTTGTCCCTGAATAGCCTGTACACATTGCTAATCCAAGCCTGTGCATACTGCTAATACTAGCCTGTACATACTGCTAATCCTAGCCTGTAGGCACTGCTAGTCCTAGCCTGTACATACTGCTAAGTCTAGCCTGTACATACTGCTAATCCTAGACTGTTCACACTACTAATCCTAGCCTGTACACACTGCTAATCCTAGCCTGTGCATACTGCTAATCCTAGCCTGTACATACTGCTAATCCTAGCCTGTACATACTGCTCATCCTAGTCTATACATACTGCTAATCCTAGACTGTTCATACTGCTAATCTTAGCCTGTACATACTGCTAATCCTAGCCTGTACATACTGCTAATCATAGCCTGTACATACTGCTAATCCTAGCCTGTGCATACTGCTAATCTGAGCCTGTACATACTGCTAATCCTAGCCTGTGCATACTGCTTATCCTAGCCTGTACATACTGCTAATCCTAGTCTGTACATACTGCTAATACTAGCCTGTACATACTGCTAATCCTATCCTGTACATACTGCTTAACCTTGCCTGTATATACTGCTAATCCTAGCCTGTACATACTGCTAATCTTAGCCTGTACATACTGCTAATCCTAGCCTGTACATACTGCTAATCCTAGCCTGTACATACTGCTAATCCTAGCCGGTGCATACTGCTAATCCTAGTCTATACAAACTGCTAATCCTAGACTGTTCATACTGCTAATCTTAGCCTGTACATACTGCTAATCCTAGCCTGTATATACTGCTAATCCTAGCCTGTACATACTGCTAATCCTAGCCTGTACATACTGCTAATCATAGCCTATACATATTGCTAATACTAGCCTGTACATACTGCTAATCCTAGCCTGTACATACTGCTAATCCTAGCCTGTACATACTGCTTAACCTTGCCTGTACATACTGCTAATCCTAGCCTGAGCATACTGCTAATCCTAGCCTGTACATACTGCTAATCCTAGCCTGTGCATACTGCTAATCCTGGCCTGTACATACTGCTAATCCTAGCCTGTGCATACTGCTAATCCTAGCCTGTAGATACTGCTAATCCTAGTCTGTACATACTGCTAATACTAGCCTGTACATACTTCTTAACCTTGCCTGTATATACTGCTAATCCTAGCCTGTACATACTGCTAATCCTAGCCTGTGCATTCTGCTTATCCTAGCCTGTACATACTGCGAATCCTAGCCTGTACATACTGCTAATCCTAGCCTGTACATACTGCTAATCCTAGCCTGTACATACTGCTAATCCTAGCCTGTGCATACTGCTAATCCTAGCCTGAACATACTGCTAATCCTAGCCTGTACATACTGCTAATCTTAGCCTGTACATACTGCTAATCCTAGCCTGTGCATACTGCTAATCCTAGCCTGTACATACTGCTAATCCTAGACTGTACATACTGCTAATCCTAGACTGTACATACTGCTAATCCTAGCCTGTACATACTGCTAATCCTAGCCTGTACATACTGCTAATCCTACCCTGTACATACTGCTAATCCTAGTCTGTACATACTGCTAATCTTAGCCTGTAGATACTGCTAATACTAGCCTGTACATACTGCTATACCTTGCCTGTACATACTGCTAATCCTAGCCTGTACATACTGCTAATCCTGGCCTGTACATACTGCTAATCTTAGCCTGTACTTACTGCTAATCCTAGCCTGTACATACTGCTAATCCTAGCCTGTACATACTGCTAATCCTAGCCTGTACATACTGCTAATCCTAGCCTGTACATACTGCTTATCCTAGCCGGTGCATACTGCTAATACTAGCCTGTACATACTTCTTATCCTAGCCTGTACATACTTCTTATCCTAGGCTGTGCATACTGCTAATCCTAGTCTGTACATACTGCTAATCCTAGACTGTTCATACTACTAATCCTAGCCTGTACATACTGCTAATCCTAGCCTGTGCATACTGCTAATCCTAGCCGGTGCATAATGCTAATCCTAGCCGGTGCATACCTGCTAATCCTAGCCTGTATATACTGCTAATCCTAGCCTGTGCATACTGCTTATCTTAGCATGTACATACTGCTAATCCTAGCCTGTGCATACTGCTTAACCTAGACTGTACATACTGCTAATCCTGGTCTGTATATACTGCTAATCCTAGTCTGTACATACTGCTAATCTTAGCCTGTACATACTGCTAATCCTAGCCTGTACATACTGCTAATACTAGCCTGTACATACTGCTAATCCTAGCCTGTGCATACTGCTTAACCTAGCCTGTACATACTGCTAATCCTGGTCTGTATATACTGCTAATCCTAGTCTGTACATACTGCTAATCCTAGCCTATACATACTGCTAATCCTTGCCTGTACATACTGCTAATACTAGCCTGTACATACTGCTAATCCTAGCCTGTGCATACTGCTTAACCTAGCCTGTACATACTGCTAATCCTGGTCTGTATATACTGCTAATCCTAGTCTGTACATACTGCTAATCCTAGCCTATACATACTGCTAATCCTAGCCTGTATATACTGCTAATCCTAGTCTGTACATACTGCTAATCTTAGCCTGTACATACTGCTAATCCTAGCCTGTACATACTGCTAATACTAGCCTGTACATACTGCTAATCCTAGCCTGTACATATTGCATATCCTAGCCTGTACATACTGCTAATCCTAGCCGGTGCATACTGCTAATACTAGCCTGTACATACTGCTAATCCTAGCCTGTGCATACTGCTTAACCTAGCCTGTACATACTGCTAATCCTAGTCTGTACATACTGCTAATCTTAGCCTGTACATACTGCTAATCCGAGCCTGTACATACTGCTAATCCTAGCCTGTGCATACTGCTAATCCTAGTCTGTACATACTGCTAATCCTAGCCTGTACATACTGCTAATACTAGCCTGTACATACTGCTAATACTAGCCTGTACATACTGCTAAAACTAGCCTGTACATACTGCTAATCCTAGTCTGTACATACTACTAATCCTAGTCTGTTCATACTGCTAATCCTAGCCTGTAGATACTGCTAATCCTAGCCTGTACATACTGCTAATCCTAGCCTGTACATACTGCTAATCCTAGCCTGTGCATACTGCTAATCCTAGCCGGTGCATACTGCTAATCCTAGCATGTACATACTGCTATACCTAGATTGTACATTCTGCTAATCCTAGCCTGTACATGCAGCCAATCCTAGCCTGTACATACTGCTAATCCTAGCCTGTACATACTGCTAATAATAGCCTGTACATACTGCTAATCCTAGCCTGTACATACTGCTTATCCTGGACACCACTTTACGCACATGCATTAAGCACCGTTTTCCAAGAGCGAGGCTGATATTAGAGGCTGATGCTGGAATAAAAAAAATCTCCACACTTGCTTGTGCGGACCTCATTTTGAGATTAAAGATAGCAGAAAAGGAGGTTGGAAGGATTGTGGACCTCATATCGGCGATGTACGTCTCAATTATATCGCTTGCCCTAAATGAGTTGAATGTTGGAGCTAACTTTGTACGTAAGCAGGGCCGTGCTGTGAAGAAGTAGGGACACACCCGTCTCTGCAAACAGAGAATATAACACAATGATGACTTGCTCTATGAAAATGGGCTTAATGCATATGCCTCATGTAATGTCCCAGATAAGCCTTGCATTTCACACAGGCTTATGTGGGACTAAACTTTCTGCTTGTTGGTACTTTTTGTTATTGGAAGTCTCTTAAAAGAAAATTCACTCTAGGCGGACAGCACAGGCTAATCTGGGATGGCAATATATGCATATGCATTAAACCCTGTTTTACCAGGTTCAATTGAAACCAGATGACTTATAACCTGCATAAGAAGCTATACGAACAAACGCAGGCTTTTCAGAATACCTCCCATTTGTCTCCAGATTACCCAGTGTCTCTGCGATGGAGAAGACACCTTATTATTGAAAGGGGATTAAAGATGTACCACAAATATCAAACTATAGGCCAGTCATTTATCTTTACCATCATGCTTTATAATTTATTTCAGAACACTCCCCCACAGTGGGAGCGTTCTTTACATCTCCCAATGAGACAACAAGTACTGGTTCTATCCAAGAAATGGACTTAAAGCACATTTATTAAGCCCCCTTTTTACAGAGCTACATGGCATTGAATCGAATGTCTAAAAGTCCAGTTTCTGTGAAATGTCAGTCCACGAGAGCAGAAACTGCATGCACGCATTCCTTGTTCGACCATTAGGATGGAGGCCTCGTTTTAAACAAGCCTGAAACATGATAAATGCATATATTTTGTGAATAATTCTTTGATAACTAGATTTGCAAGTGCATTGTCAATCATTTGCAATCAATGGTATAACAATATGGATTGTAAGAATAACTTTAAAAGATGATTCTATTTGACTTCACTGTCATTAGACTTGGTATATATAATTGTATGATCACTCGTGAAATAAATCGATATTCCACCGAATCCAACAAATACCCTCTGTGTAACCTATTCAAAAGTCACGACACTTACCAGAGCGGGGATAACATCTACGTATCTGCACTTACGGAATTACCTATGATTTATCAAATGTTAAAAGTGTGTTTTCAAAATCACTGATACATCTTTTCAAGACATAACATGAACCTTTTTCTGGGAAAACTGGTCTTAATGCATGTACATAAATTGTTTTCACATATTCACTTGTGCAGTCCACAGGCTAATTTAGGACAACACTTTCAGCCTATACTGAAAGAGACTTCCTTTAAACGAAAAAACCCAAAAAGCTCAACCTGTCGTCCCTGAGTAGCCTATGCAGACTACACAGGCTAAGACCATTTGCCTTCGATAATAGTCTTTAAAATTCAAGGCATAAAAGATAAATATGAGCCTCACTCTGAGAACACTGCAATGTGTTGTACAAATAAAAAGGCTATAAATACGTCAGGTAAAATTCTGGCTATACATAGGTCGGGTAAAATCCAACTACTCGCATCGATCACCAACGATAACCTCCCCTAGCTGTTTACAACGGTTTAGGTAGTCTGGATTACCTGCCCCTGACACTTTGAATTGGGTCTGGCATACATGATTCATTTCGGCAGCCAGTGTGTTTTTTAAATGGACAATTAATTTATTTTTGGAGCAAGGAATGCACATTGTGATAATCGGTACGTTTTATTATAATTAATATATTGGCGATATCGATTGTTCTTGCTTTTACGCCTAACCTAATTACATAGACATATGATATATGGCTATATTTCGAAATAAACGGATTTCGATTAAACTTTTATAACGCAATGTTTAAGTTATAATTTACAATCCCTTTGGTTTACCTTAATGACACATGTGTGACAATTATTCCATGTGCCATGAGATATTTCCTTATTGGGAGTGTAGAATTTTATACTGTTCGATTTAGTTTGCATGATGCAAAGTAAACACTACATAATTTCTTTTAGACCTTAGCTTATGTTAGTACAAAATCTCCAACGTATTGTTAAGCATATAAGTGGACGGAGTAAACAACAAAATACACATGAAAAGGCCACTTAGCCAGCATTTCTTGCATCAAAAGTACTGACCACTTTGTGCAAGCTACTGACTGCTTACCCACTTGAATTTGTAGCAAAGCACGAAGGACTCTTGGAGCCAAGGATAAACAAGAACACCGCCTTGAGGTTGCAGACCGCTCATCTATTTTTATTTTTTAAGGTGAAAAGACCTATTTCAATACTTCAATTACAAAGGAGGGAGGGGAGGGGTGGAGAGGGATGTATAGTGAGGGATGTGGTCATTTATTACATTATCTTCCAAAAATAAGAAAAAACAATGCTAAACAACTTATTTTAGGGTTTTGTGTGATGGTGTGGTCATTATGGAAGTTATGGCAATTTTAGCAAAATTGAATAATTTGACCTTGAGAGTCAGGTACAGTACCCTCATGATAGCATGAAAGTATTTGAAGTTTGAAAGAAAAAGCCTTGATACTTTAGAAGTAAAGTGGATCTAAACACAAAATTTAACCGTACATTCAAAGTTGCTAAGTAAAAACAGGCCATAATTCCGTCAAAATAACAACCAGAGTTATGCAACTTGTCCTGTACTGTCCCCTTCTGATAGTTTGCGAGTGTTCCAAGTATGAAAGCAATATCTATGATACTTTAGGAGTAAAGTGGACCAAAACACACATTTTAACAAAATTTTCAATTTTCTAAGTATAAAGGGCCCATAATTCTGTCAAAATGCCAGTCAGAGTTACATAACTTTGCCTGTACAGTCCCCTTATGATAGTTAGTAAGTGTTGCAAGTATGAAAGCAATAGCTTTGATACTTTAGGAATAAAATGGACCTAAACTCAAAACTTAACCAAATTTTCAATTTTCTAAGTATAAAAAGGGCACATAATACTGTCAAAATGCCAGTCAGAGTTACATAACTTTACCTGCACAGTCCCCTTATGACAGTTAGTAAGTGTTGCAAGTACGAAAGCAATAGCTTTGATACTTGAGGAAGAAAATGAACCTTAACACAAAACTTAACCAAATTTTCAATTTTGTAAGTATAAAAAGGGCACATAATTCTGTCAAAATGCTGGCCAGAGTTATCTAACTTTGCCTGCCCCGTCCCCTCATGATAGTTAGTAAGTGTACCAAGTTTTAATGCAATAGCTTTGATACTTTATGAGAAAAGACGACTTAACACAATTCCTAACCGGACGCCGACAAAGACGCCGACGCCAAGGCGATGACAATAGCTCATATTTTTGTTTAAACATAGATGAGCTAAAAATGACAGTTAAAGTTGGCTGGTTTGATGGTTTACCCAACGACACATAGGACTCCAGTTCATGGGGCTCGATAAATATTTAAAAACTGACCTTTAACAGTAATTGCTCTGAAATAATATAATGTTACATTACATGGTTCACATGAAATGTAGTATCTATACATAATTGATTCTTTAAGTAAATCACAAAGTCAACATTTTCCATTAATTGTAGACTTTAGTTTCCCTTGGTGTAATATCATGTACTTTAAAGGTGTAAAATAGAATACAACTTATTATATTTAGAGTCTTTTTTTAACTTTTGATTGCTTACATGGCTATGTTTACCTGGAAACGATCAGAAAGAGATATTGTTAAATCATTTTTTTTCATAGCACGTAATTTAAGAAAAAAAAATCGTACATATTTCCCGGTATATCATAATGAGGCAAAGACTTTAGAGATGCAGCGGGACTGTTTCATCAAAGTTCGTACGACAATTCAAATGTACAATTAAAACTGGACAATTGAACATATAAAAGCTGTTAAACAACATGCACTCAAAATTTGGACCATGGGTAAGAACATTATGACATGTACCAATTAACCGAAATTAGCAATATTATGATTTCATGTTTAGTAATCAAAGTACTGACAGTACTGGTGTGACGATGCTTTTGAAGAAGATTGATATAAAAGCATCTATTTAAGTTTATCTACATCACCAAAATTGTGTATGTGGGTACGAAAATTTTGGGTAGGAAAACAAATGGGTACGAAAATTTTGGGTTCAAAATTATGCCCCAAAAATGGGTACGAACAAATCTTTGGTTACGAAAAAAAAATTGGGTTGGAAAATAATTTGGGTAGGACAAACATTTTGGGTACGAGCAAAAAAATGGGTACGAAAAATGTAGGGTACGAACAAAATTGGGAGTACGGGGAAGTAGTACCCGTGGGGAACTTGATCCATTCAGCGAAACTGGGAGGCGGGTTACATTCTCGATCAAATATAACAAGAAATCTCTTTAAAAAGATATTCAACGTGTATTTTCTGTACCACTTATCTTAAAAAATGTTCAGTTACAGTAAAACGTTTGTGGGTAATAACATTACTTTCCAGCATAAAATTCAAAACTGGACATGCTTTTTAATTACACCATGCTCTTTAATTTGACATGTATATCATACCAAACTTAATATTTCGTTGTTTCCTTTCCTAAGTTAATGATGCTATGTGTACGGACGATATGTCACATGCCGATGTGCATGAACATATAATTTTTCTCTTTTGATTATTGTTTTTTTCTCTAATTTAATAAGCTTAGGCATGTTTGTTCGTTAAGTACGGCAATAATTGCATGATGATTCCCGAAAGTAGGTATGAACACATAGTGGTAAGAGCACTTGAATACGTGAGTTCGCCCATGAACACATTGTAAGGAATATGTGTATAAAACAGCAAACAATATCAAACGAATGAATTATCAAACATAGTATGTCCACTGATGTGGCTCTGTAATTTCTGTTTGGAAAGTTTATTTAATATGCACAATGAGAAAGCACGCAGAAGAGCGAGTTTCACAGATGCCATACGGCTATTATGCTGTTTATATACCATCGCTACAACGTTTACAAATGGCAGGTTCAAAATAATTCGTTTTCTTTTCACTTATGATCGCGTTGAACGTTAATTATACACGTTTTAATTCGCAATTTATTTACTGAATCACGACTTATGTCAAATACAATACAGAAAATGCATAGTTGTTTCATTGATCTATAAACATATAATGGATTGAATATAACTGATTTAAAATTAACGTTTTCAAACTATTATTAAATCTTTTTTCCCAGAATATGCTGTCCTATTTATAGCTGAACTTCCTATACCTTTACCAATGATAATCAGCGAGGTATGCCGATTAGAAAAATCGAGCTATCTCAATCGGACTGGCTCGGTCTTTTGCATAGGTCGCCATTGTGCTTTTTTGTTCATGGTATGATAACTTAGACGAGCTGCTTCGCAGCATCGTCATTAATGTTTATTAGAAATATGCATTATATTCTAAATCTGTCACATGATGTTTGATGAAACGGCCCCCAGGACCGGTAAGTCAAAGTCAATATTTTAGGATGAAATTATTTACTTCACAATATAAAATAACAGCATCTTTACCAAATAATCATAATTAAGAATTTGTCTGTTGTTGTTTTTTTACCAAATATATCCTATTGGGCACACTTAAGCGTATCCAGTCAGTAGAGAACTGCAGTACATTGTTCAAACAACTCTTAGATTTCCAAACTGCCGTTCCAATTCCAGATCAGAATTACAAACGCTGCAACGTACACGTGGTTTAACCGTTGTGTGGAATCCGAAGAAAGAATTTATTATTACACGTTTGCACATTGAATTTTGTAAACAATATTCTTTCATGTCTTTCCTCATTGCTGTTGACACCAAGTCTCCTTGGTTGAAGTACAGGATGGCCTGTGCATCTGTGCCCGTTCTTCCAGCTCGTCCAATTTCTCGGACATGTGCTGAAAAAATTTGACAATTTGTAAAGTCACTAGATAAAAACCATATCATTATTTCAACAATTTATTGTAATGCAATGTTAAAAGTATTTTTGAAGAAATTGATTAGTTTTCTCTGGTCATTCATTTAACATGCTCAAATCATTTAAAATCATATTTCTGATCAAATATTGTTATGATTTTAATTAAAGTTAAGATCAGTGTTGCTGCTTTTGTGATTGGATGCATTGCAAGGTATCCTGTTATGCATGTTTTAATAACCTGAGATAATCAATATACAGGTACATGATTTTATTAAAGTATTTACTCTTTCTTGGTAAGATATATTTGAATCCGACAGTAATGATATTGATGTATATATAAAATTTATTTATATATACAATTTGCATTAGCTATTGTTGACCAAAAAATATCTATCATAAACATTACGTACATTGAACAGATATTCTCTTGTGCAATTGTGTACACATTAACTATCCGAAAGACGCTGTGTCGAATCGGGTAAACATGACATAATGTCATTTTTTAAATAAATTATAAGTGATTCGAAAAAAAAACCATAGACAGATCGATACCTATAACTAAACCTTAACACAAGCTTGAATGATTTTACTTACTCCAAACTTTACTATTTTTACGATAATTAATACATACGTAGTGCGCTGCCATTTTCCTCGGTTGCCTGAACTACTAAAGTATTAGTACGACGGGAACCAGAATACGGTTTAGGTGGCAGGGGATATATCATTCTTTTCACAGATTTCGGCATGTTTTAAAGATTGTCATTAAATGCTTTATATTGATAAATATTAATGTTGGATATAAAAAGCTCCAGTAAAAAATAAAGAATAAAATTTAAAAAAAGATACCCTAAGCAGGGCTACTGACCCCTGGAGTCCTGGAGTAAAAAGTCTACAAAGACCATTCGGCCATCCTTCCGGATACAATGAAAGGTGTATTTTATGCTCCAAACAACCAATCCTCATTGGTTCACAAAATATGACGACAACACCAGAACTCTCCAAATTATTAAATCGTTCGCGTTGCAACGCTTTATAATTTTCGGGTTTTTAAATCGTCAAAATAATATAATGGCTATTTTAGAGCATGGTAAATATTCAGTATTACTGTTACCTCACAAAAATCATAACTAAAAAAAAAAATTGCTAATCTAAACCAACTTTTTTTTTAATTTTGTCAATTTACCCAAACGTGAAAATGCCCCTTTTACACATTTGCAAAAGTACACAAATATATAAACAAAAATACAACAGCATACTATCCTATCATATACATACACAAATAAGTATACAATGTATTGCATTTCAGAAGTCATCATCGTGGAACCCGATGTTGTCCAGGGTTGTGCTCTATCGGTCCCAGTCCGATGATATGGCTGCGCGTTCTCAGCAGTTGAGTAGTTGTCATGTCATCGTCTTCGTACTTCTCCCAGATCTCGAAAAGTCGCCCGTGCACTTCTTTGAATATTTTCCGGCTTACCCGAGTCAGGGCGTGTTCCGACACTAGGCGGATTGTCAGATCAACTGTTTCTGCCTCACGGCACAACAGGGGGACGAGCACGTAAAGCCCTAGGTCGGGAGGTTACTTTGAAGTTATTATCACTTTTATCTTTTTTTCCAATTATAAATATAAATATTAAGATAATTTAAGCTTCATTTTGGTATAACAAGGCTTAATGCATATACATTTATTGTCATCCCAGTACAAGAGACTTTCTTTAAACGAAAATCACCATACAATCAGAAAGTGTCGTCCTTGATTAGCTTGTGCGCATTGCACAGGCTAATCAGTGTGCAAAGGCTAATCTGGGACACCACTAATTTGACATGCATTAAGCCCCGTTTTCCCTGAAAGCAGCCAATATTTACAGATTTCAATGACAAACTTGCCAATGTCGTCGCATAAGCTGTTAAACGCTACTGATGTCATACACACATTATGTCTGCAGTGTACCAGTGGTGAAGTATAACCAGGCAGATGCATTGGTTATCGTTATTAGCGTAGTTAAGAGCAGACCGACTTGCAACACATACCACAAACCTTAGTTGTCAGCAAGCGAACAACTAAAAATGAAACAACAATAAATGAACAAATCATTCTTAAGCCCTATATGATCGGAGTTGGGACCTCAGGGTAGATTTTTGCAATGCTACTTGTAACTAGCGCCCGATATAAAGGATATACATCTTTTGATAGCGAACAAGTAGTAAACAAACATCACTATAATACTGTGCGACAGGTTTATAGCAAATCAATATTTCAAATGGCTTTCTCCACTACCCTGATACTTACATCTGTGCACCAACAGCGTCCTGTGTCGCGGTTCCCCAATGTGTTGCAGGCGTTTGTGGAAAGGTCCTGCTATGTGAAAATAATGAAACAGTAAATATGCAACTTTTAATAAGTGTTCTACATAGGCCAATGACCGTATGGCTCAACATTTATGTGACAGTTTACATGATTTCTGATTTCAATTATCTGAGGATTGTAGAATGTACATGATTGAAAAAGCAGATAAAGACAAAATGATGTATATATAATACTATTCAGAACTATTTGCTCTGTGTCTTTATGTGTCTAATATTTGATATATAAAGACTTATCTAATATAATTATAGTTGGACAGCAAACTATGTGTCAGGGAACCCACACGTCAGTACTAAAAAGGTACTTGGCGTTTATTAAATATAATGCTGAACAAAAATGAATACTAGGAGCATTTTAGAACAAAACACTAGAAATACGTAGGAACTACATAGTATAACTAATAAGAAATACCAGCGCCCGAGAGTCTGCAGTACTGTTATGATCATCCAATTTACTTCGTATTGTCGTATTGACTATAGCTCTACGATAGTTGCAAATATAAAGTTCAGTAACAGATAAAAACTATTGGTTCACTCTTAAAGCCCTTTTAGGTAGTCTTTCATTAAGGACATCTAATAGGTTGCACTATGTAAGTGTGCGAAGTCAGGGCACACAAATGTGTATCATCAGTAAATTTGATAAAATGTGCGTGAAAAACATCGTACATCTATTCAAGCAATTTATAGATATTTTAAAGCCGAATAAAGTATTTGTAAATCTATTAATCACTTTTTAGATTTTTTTAAAGCTGAATTAAGTAGTTGTTTTTACAATCTGACAATGTACATAAATGCCAATAACAGAACATTTTATTTAAGCTGGCGACCAAACAATGTAACTAAATTCATATCTTTTTCAAATGTCGATTACGTGTACGTTAACCTAGTGGGAATGTTTTATCAGGAGAGTTTTCAACAAGGCACATTCTTTGAGCTTAAGAGTACAACGTGTATATCAATTTAATACCAATATCGGGTAAATGACACTCAATATAAAATTTAGGTAATCCTCTTCTCAAGAAAACCCACCGCACACGATGCTACTTTATAGATAAAAGATGGCAATAAATTAGACACGTGCGTCATTTCAATGCTGTGTCATCTGAGGAAAGCTGTGATTGAGCACGTATGCCTACATGATAATACAGGACATGGTTCTTAGTGACTTAACTTGTTTGCTCTTCCTCATGTATTTAGTAACACGACCAGGACCATTCATATGGTTATGCCTAGGCATTCGAAAAATTTGTGTGATAGTTTGTAATAGTTTTCTTTGTTCTTACTTCAATTTTAAAATAACGTTTTTGAGAATGATGCCTTTAAAATTAAATATAATATACTAGGATACATAGGCTGACAATAGCTATAAGAATATTATATATGTATTGTATTATTGAAGTTAATTAATTAGTAATAACCTTTAAAAAAAGTCGACAAAAAGTCCCTACAATCCATATAAACAATGACCACAATCTAAAGACAATTATTTCGGTCTGGCGACAACCAGCCAGACTCAAACACTACCAGGTGAGAAGTGTTCTTACCAAGCACTGCAATAAACGGGCAGCCAAATTGATTTAGTCACCTAAAGCCAACCTGCTGTTAAACAAGTTATTGTCAGTCACGGGCAAATCATGTGTGGTCTGTATCGCTACAGTGATTGTAATTGTTGTTGAAGATATGGTAGGGTCCGTGTAGATAAAGTGTAGATAACGTGTTGGTCCGTGCTTATCCGGTGATATTCGTGTCTCTGCCGTGTTGCAAAGCAAGGTCACTAATTTACCTTTATCTTATTCACTGTTTGGTTATTATATTTCCCATCAAAGGTGGCAAGTTTAATTGGTTGATTGTGTTGCTCTGGTAACATACGGCATTTGTGCTCATTCCCTGTCTTCTCCAAATTCATATGTTGAGTCTCGCTCTTGGAAAACTGGGCTTAATGCATGTGCGTAAAGTGTCGTCCCCTTTAAAAGGACGTATTTTCTTATTAAATACCAAGTTTTAGCGAAAAGTGCCGTCCCAGACTGCACATGCTAATCTGGGATGACAATTAACGCATATGCATTAAGCCTGGTTTTATGAGAGTGCAGCTCAATAACTTCATCACAGCCGAGTTCTATTGCTTGCAAAATTGACCCAGGTGCACTGTGTTCTGTCTTGTCAATTTTCTTAATCCTGGCAATTTTAACAGTTTCCCGGGCTTTTTTTCTTCTGTTAGAATGGCCTTTTTTCACATTTGTGGGAAACTCGCAACTAAAATTTTCACAATATCAAGAAGTTCACGACCCGAATTTTCACAATATCAAAAAGTTCATGACTTAAATTTTCACAATTTTAGAAAGTTCACGGCTCATTGTTTTTCACAATTTTGAACAGTTCACTTCTCTTTTTTTCACAACAACAGGAAAAAAGCGTTGGTATCTGCACAGTATGTTATTCTATGCCCAAATACGTTCTTATCTCTTGTAAAAATTGTTTTTCACCAAGAGGGTGCTGATGTGAAATGCACAAAGTTTGCAATAGACTTGTTTCTGACAACCTTATTTTCTATGGATGCTCAGAGGGCATACGTTCAATTTCATGTTAAGTGCCATTGTAGGGATTTAATGAAAACGAATTGCAAATCACACGCCACAAATCCTTGACCTGCCTGTTACATGTAATTTTCACGAAATCAAATGAACTTTTATGATGTCACGTGTTAAATATTATAAAAGGTTCATCGTAATGCCAAAAATTGGCGAGAACTTATTTTTAATTTTTAACTCTGTTGGTTTTTATAGGAACTTTGCTCTAGGAAAATGGGGGTTAATCCATGTTTTTAAATTGTTATTCCAGATAAGCCAGTGCACAGGCTTATCAGGGACGACCCTTTCCGACTAAATTATTTTTTCGCTTAGCATGTTTTTTCTTTAAACAAAGAACAAAGAACACCATAACAGCGTTAAGTGTCCCCCTGTTCAGCTTGATTTTGCAGACTGCACAGGTTTATCAGGGCCGACATTTTACGCACATGCATTAAGTCCAGTTTTCACAGAGGTTAAATTTATCTAAAACGTATTCATTGTTTGGTGATTACATTTCCCATGAAATATAGCATGAAAGATGATATAGTGTTTTATAACGTTGGTCTGTTAGAAGACCACATTTGTGTCTCTTATCTGATAAAGTCCAATCACTAGGAACACGGGGCTAAATGCATGTGCGTGAAGGTCGTCCCAGATTAGCCTTTTATTGTCCACACATGCTTATCATGGACACCACTTTCTGCCTAGACTTGAGTTTTGTTTAGACGAGCTTTCCTTTATATAGAAATTCCATTTAGGTGGAAAGTGCTACCCATATAAGCCTTTGCAGACCGCACAGGCTTATCACGGACTACATTTTACGCACATGTATTAAGCCCTGTTTTCGCAGAACAACGTGTTATCGCAGGACGGCAGTGAGCTTGCCCAGACAATCGAGAAGGAGACGTTCCATGAAAATAAAAGACTCATTAGCAACCCGTTTAAACGGACTTTTCGAAATCTCGTGTTTGTGTTAAGCAATCAAGTGGATGGACCAATCAAAGTGTAAGCAGGGGAAATCAATGCAACAGATTTTCTTTAGGCTAACACAAATCCTGAAGCATGTTGATTACAGAATGTATTTATAAATTTCATGATGACGCTTTTCAAACACATGTTTATAACTAACTTCTATTCACATATCAGCTGGAAAATATAACCATTTTGGAACAATGGCGGCCATTGTTGCAAACATATGAGCTTGGCTTTGGGAAAAAGACGTTTAATACATGTACGTAAACTGTCATCCTGGATAAGCCTGTTCAGGGAAGACACTTTCCACTTAAAGTATTTTTTCTTAGCGAAAAAACGATATTCTAAAAGTGTCGCCATAATTAGCCAGTACGCACTGCACATGCTGATGTTGGACGACACTTTAGGCGCATGGATTAAGCCCAGTTTTTCCAGCACAAGGCTCATATAGGGGCAATAGTTTTATTTATCAGTTTATTGTCAAAGTTTACTTATCTTGTGAACATTTTTACCTCAATTTATCCCTTTACCACTAAGATATGTATTTTCATGCATTTGTAGTCAATTAAAAAGTTATATTTAATGGAAGACCTTTCTTACTAATTCAAGTTTTAAAGGCCTCCTTTCCAACCCTTTGATACTGATGAACAGTGTAATAGTGTAATATTAATATAATTGCTATCATATGTATATGTATGGATAATCTAATATTACTGCATGTAGTTACATCCCGTGACACATTCATGTGCATTTTGCAGTGTTAGTATTTCCTTCTGTGTTGTTGTGGTAGACGTCAATTCTTTAACCTTATAAATGATTATTATTGGACTTAAATGCAGACCTTAATCATTTGTTGCATAATTTATTTTATTTTATAGTGTAATATTAATATAGTTTTAATAGTGTAATATTAATATAATTGCTATCATATGTATATGCATGGATAATCTAATATTACTGCATGTAGTTACATCCCGTGACACATTCATGTGCATTTTGCAGTGTTAGTATTTCCTTCTGTGTTGTTGTGGTAGACGTCAATTCTTTAACCTTATAAATGATTATTATTGGACTTAAATGCAGACCTTAATCATTTGTTGCATAATTTATTTTATTTTATAGTGTAATATTAATATAGTTTTAATAGTGTAATATTAATATAATTGCTATCATATGTATATGCATGGATAATCTAATATTACTGCATGTAGTTACATCCCGTGACACATTCATGTGCATTTTGCAGTGTTAGTATTTCCTTCTGTGTTGTTGTGGTAGACGTCAATTCTTTAACCTTATAAATGATTATTATTGGACTTAAATGCAGACCTTAATCATTTGTTGCATAATTTATTTTATTGTATAGTGTAATATTAATATAGTTTTAATAGTGTAATATTAATATAATTGCTATCATATGTATATGTATGGATAATCTAATATTACTGCATGTAGTTACATCCCGTGACACATTCATGTGCATTTTGCAGTGTTAGTATTTCCTTCTGTGTTGTTGTGGTAGACGTCAATTCTTTAACCTTATAAATGATTATTATTGGACTTAAATGCAGACCTTAATCATTTGTTGCATAATTTATTTTATTTTCTAGTGTAATATTAATATAGTTTTAATGTGATTTGTAATTAATTGCTATACAGATTATTCAATATATTGATGTTACTCTGTTTTGCAGTACACAAGGTTGATTTAATCCTACAGGGGAAAGACTGTACATCACTAACCTCTCCATTAACAAGCTTCTCACCCTGGCCAAGTATGGTTCAGTCATGGCCACCTTCACTGACCCTGCACTAAAAGCCCTATATGGCGTACACGTGACACCTGCAGGTCAAGTGCTGGTATGTCGAGGCATATACCCCCAATTTTACATCACACAGTTGGACTTATTTCACTTAAGACGTTAAAATGATGTAAGTGCAGGGAATAATTTATGTTATTTACCTTACATCAAAAGCAAATTTGATACTGTATATTGTCTGTCATTTCTTTTGCGTACATAACAAATGTATAGACGACTTGAAATTGGTTTAATCCTTGGTTTTGAAGTATGATGAAAAGTGTTGTTTCCAGCACTGAAAACACCTTTTTATAATTGTTGTTACCTTAACTTAGGTTTAGATCAAAATTAATGTCCATTTTAATGTTCTAATATTCTCTTCCAGTTTTATTTAAATGGATAAATGTAAATTCAGCATCGGCTAATATGAAAATTATAGCGATGCAGTATTGCATTTTGCAATATTTTTAACCCGAGTTTACAGTGCGAAACTATTTGATCAAGAGTAGACATGTAAAGCAGCTACAACAGCTTGACACGTAACAAAATTAATACGTTTTGTGTGTGCCCCTTATATTTGCCAGAGCGTTTATACTTGCAAACGGTGCTCTCATATAAAACAATTAGTTTTACATATATTACATTCTGTGCACTAGTATATATTATAGCATATAGTTCTTCCTCACTCTTCCCTCCCCTGAGATACATGCACTTTCGAAAATTAATGTAATTGTTTTTATAGTTAACATTCAAACATATAAAAGTAATGAGTTTGACATAAGCCAGCATTCCAACAGTACAATCCGTGAAATCTTGGTAAATGCAATAAATTCCATGTCCTGTAATTCACGACATGGTTTGTTTTTAAAATGGTTTGTGTTATCAATGGGATGATGTTTTACTCTTATTGCGAATTTTTGGGAACACTAATTGTCTAATCACTTTTTTAAAATTTGTGTTATAAAATGTGTTCAAGTGGCACTCTGACACCCCAAAATGGCAAACATAATGGAATTAATACATTGAAAATGATATCATACAATGCAAACAAGTACATGGACAAGTGTTGAATCCATGAACTTTACATATATTTTTGTCGGATAGTAATACATGCCCTTTTTGAAAGATGTAAGAATCAATTGCACATTTATTCTGGGAGTGTAACACCGTACAAAAACTCATTACATATATCTCCGATATGTTAACTAATGCAAATTTACAAATAATAATAACCTGTAAAATGTTACTTCTGGGTGATGCAAGTGAACCGTTTAATAACAAATACTTAATTCTTTAAATGAAAATAATACAAATACATTTGTTGAAAGCAAAGGGAAACCTTATCCAATATGTTCAGGGATCTAAAGCTTGCCTTAGATTTGCTTCAAATGTTTATGCAAACACATGTGAATCAAATTAAGTTTTTTTTGACAGTTATAAAACTAATATGTGATTCATTATTTCATTAATACAAAAATAACTAAAACCAGTTTACCCAGAAACTCTTATTATATATGTAATTAATAATTGCATGAAAAAATGCAGTAACCTAGCAACCAACTTATGAAACTTGCAAATTGTGTTTACTTGATTAAGTTTGTTTTTGTTATTTGCATATTGGATTCATTATTATAATTGATTTCGTTGTAATAATGCACTCCTTGTGTTACGTTACATTAATGTCCATCATAATTGCAACACGCAAATCTTACATTATACGGTTTTATGTCATTTGAACACTGGAATCATAGTTTTAGTATAGTTGTTAATCTTAAAACTTCTTTTAAGAATCACTCGTGTTCTGTAAGTTTGTGTATTGATAGTTATTACACAGTTTAAAACACAAGACAAATGGTAAAATAGGTATTTGCATTTTCATTTTTTTGTTAATTGATTGAATATACTTGAATCTGGAGCATTTGATTGAACGCCTACATATAAAACATATTCAATGGCGTTGTACAATAGAAATTAAAAAAGAAAAACAAATTACAAACATACAAACATACAATTATATGGAGTGATACAGCGACCGATTCACAACAAGCAAGCGAGGCAAGCCTCATTCACAATTCACAGAACGAACACCAGTTCCAAGTTTCAAACAAGTCGATACAAAACATTAAAAAATGATTTATTTTTCCGAGTATATATACATTTGTGTTTTTTTTAAATATTTTCTTTAAAAGAGGAGATTCTTCATTAATTGAACAAAGGTACATCACGTATTACCTAAAATAATGCAGAATAGTCACCGAAAAGTATGTGTTAAGTTGTTTTTTAAAAGTGTCTATTGAAGTACATTGTCTTAAATTCAAAGGTTTGTTGTATTATAGTTTTGGAACTACAGTTCTGAAGCTTCTATCACTGAATAATGTTGTATTGTTGAAAGATACATTAAAATAGCCAATTGATGATGCTGATGATCTAAGATTACGTTTAGAAATCGGAGTGGATAGAAGTTCGGTCAAATAGGCAGGGGCATTACCAATTGTACAGTTAAACATGTATGTAAGAACTTTGAATTGGATTCTTGCCTTGATTGGCAGCCAGTACAGGTCATAAAGTGATTGTTTTGAACTGTACCTTTTTCTAAGGCTTATAACCAATTTTGCAAACATACTTTGAACACGCTGTAATTTTGCCAATTCACACTGGGAGATGACGTACAAACTAACGTTACAATAGTCAAAATTGGAAATGACTAAAGAAAGAACTAGTGTTTTTGTGGCGTCTTGTGTTAAGTATAAACGAAGGCTTTTTATTTTTAAATAATTCAACCTTTCAGATCTCCACTTTCTCTTAATGTGTTCATTAACGTTCGGCGTTTCATCCAAAAATGCGCACACATATCTGATGCTACTTTGTCGCTTGATCTTGTCACCACATACATCAATGTCCTGAGTGTTACACTTATTTAATTTAGGGCGACTTCCAAACACTATGCATTCAGTTTCTGAAGCGTTCATTTTTAGTTTTTTACAGTTCATTTAATGTCCAGTGTTTATTTCTTGTGCACAATCTTGGAGTTCGTACATTAAGTATGGACATGAATAAAAACAGTGAAACAGGACAAAATATTGTTGGCTTCATACTTTTTTATTTCTTTTTACTCCTTTATTTAATATCCATCCCATTGTTCATACGAATATTCAAAACAATGTACACAAACTTTTGCAGTTGCACTAACTGAGCCTTGTTCTGTGAAACTGGGCTTAATATGTGTGCGTAAAGTGTCGTCGCACATAAGCCTGTGCAGCCTGTCAAGGTTAATCATATACGACACTTTCGGTTTGTACTGAATTGTTCGTTTAAAGGCGGTCTCTTCTTAACAAAAATCCAGTGGAGGCAGAAGATATTTACACTGATAAGCATGTGGGGACTGCACAGGCTAATCTGGAACGACAGTTTATGCACATGCATTAAGCATCGTTTCCCGAGAGCGTGGAATTATTAGTTCACCACAGCAGAGTTATATCACTCGCCAAACTTACCCAGGACATATTGTGTTCTGTTCCGTTAAATATCTGAAATCATGGCATTTTAATAGTTTCAGCACCCTATGTTTAAAAATGCTTCATCCCTTCTTTGCAAAATGCACTATTTATCTTTCAAAGATTGCTTTGGATCAAGAAAGGGTGAGCACCGTACAGATAATGCAAAATGCACAAAGTTTGCAATATATGTGTCTTCGTAAACCTTATTTAATTTGTACCTCGATATATCTATTCTTGCATATTTTGTGTGGGCTTTTAAGCCTTGTTTATTGATGCTTCAAGTGTCTTAAGAAAATATTTGCAATGTTTGTTAAATGTTTCAAGAGTGTCTCAAATACTTAAGAGTTCACTTTAACAATTTATGTATTGCGTCTTTGTGATAAAATAAAAAAATGCGATAAATAATACAAGGTTAAGCTTGTTCAATGTTTGTTTTATCATATCAAAGTGTTTGTCATCGGCAAATGACATTTTCAAGGTTACACTATTCGTGATCACTAGAAAACCGATCGTCAGATTAACGCCCTTTGTCTCACCGGCTAAACTTTTCACATGTACATGTATTATTCTAAAACGACAGATGGATGTTTCCCCATATAATAAGAAGGAATGAGTTATTAAATCGCCCAGTAAAGTGCAGATCGTTATGTTATAAAAATAGGTCAAAGTAATTATATGAAATTTGCTGTAAATCGGAAGTTTTTTTAAGCTATGTTGTTACAAAAAAATCATTTCTGCCTTAGTTGGAACAAATCTTCTATTCACTATCTTAAACTACAAAATTGTGATATTGACGTTTGGAAAAGTTTCTATAAGAAGTTATTTTTTCGTTTATTTGCTTTATATCTACAACTCTTAGGCTAATTTGTTATTTGTGGGCACAACATATTGGTCTTCTTGTATCCAAAGCAAACACACAGTTGAGAAATTTAGCTTGAACTACTTGGTAAATGTTAATTATAAAAATACAAATTCAAAGTCATCTTAGTTTACGCTGATATTTTTTTATCATGTTCAATTCAAAATGATTCAGAGTGAACAAGTAAAAACCAACTACGATTGAAGCACCAAGTCCTATATAAATCTAAGGGTCTACGTGCCCTATCACAGCTTTCCAAAGATGACACAGCATTAAACAGAAGTATTTGTCTAATGTATTTGCCAAAGTTCATCAATAAAACACCTTGTGCGGTTGGGTGTCTTGACAAGCAGATAAGCTTGCGTTCTTATTAACTATGATTTATCAAATGCGGCATTATCTTGTCATAGCTTGCTTACATATTAAGTGTGGTCAATCAAACGTGGTATTATCGTGTCAAGACTTTTTGTTTGCCAATGCTCAACTTGTGTATACCTAGACATATAAACTAGGTCGCGTTTGTCTGTTGTCCTAATTGCGAGACGCTGAAATGTCAATAACATCATAGGCAAAAGATAAAATGAGGTGTATTAATACCCGCGTATACTCCGTGATAAAACCAATAACGGCGTTATCCCACGGATTGCCAACTATGGGACCGTCCATAAGGTACATCACGTTATTTACGACCATTTTTAACCCCCTCATTCCCTTTATCACAAACTGTCACAAATCTCAGACCCTAAAGAACGTCACACTTTAGAAAAATAAAATAACACCTGATAAACTTTTTATCTACAACACAAATTAAAGACGTGTAACATTAATACAATAACGTAAAGAGTACTAAAATAGGTTATTGTCAATGGTCGTCACAGTTATTCAGCGAAATAAAAATAATTAAAATTGACACAATTTTTGACAATTGTTTTTAAAACTATAAAATTCTACTACAAAAATAGAAAGAAAATTAAACAATAAATAAATGTGTGCCGTCACACATTGCCTGAGCCCCTCCTCCTGTCACAAACGGTCACACTTTCTTTAAACCCTTCCCTCCTTCCAGGAGAGAAACGTAATTTATGCACAGCTCCTATCTCGAAAATTTATACCAGCTGTTATCTAAACAATGACTGATTCACAAAAGTCGTCTGCATTGAATCAAACATGCGACTTTGCACTGTTCATGCCCACCGGTGTGTACGTCCGGCATTCCGCTTTTTCGGAGGGTTTTTACGCAATGCTTTCAGACATTGAGCTGATTTTTTGGATTGTGAGTCTCCCTTCATGACCGACACATGAAGTGTGAGTTTTGTTCCAGTCTATTGATTTTTGGGTGAAGTTATTTGCCTTGAACGTAACAAATTTCTCTATAAACACTGTTTTCCGTATGTTTTGTGCGCAACGCTTTCAGATATTGAGCTGATTTTTAATATGTGAGCCAAACTACACGACATACAGGTGTAGTGTTTGTTTCTTTCCAGTTCATTGATTGTTGGTGAAGTTATGGGCCTTGGACTTTCAGCTATTTAGCTGATTTTTGGTGTGTAAGTCTTCCCACATGACTGAGTTTTGTTTCGGTCATTTGATTTTAGCGAAGTTGGACTAAACAATTTTCTTCAAAATAAGTGCTGTGTGGCTTCAAAGCGCTGAAGGGGGCATTTTGTTTTACAAACGTAGGACTTGTTGAAATTGTTATTCATTACAATCAATTATTCAAATAGGAATTCACTGTTTGAAAATATTCGAATAGTCATTCCCAGCCCTAATAAATGTATACCACTATATTATTGTTCGTCAGGAGCATGACACCTTTTGCAAATATTAATTATCTTTTTAAATGTTGTTCTTGCCTAAGCAAACAAGAAAACATTGAAAGAACGATTTACACATATGATTTTTGCATTCTGACCTTGATACCCTGCCAGATAAAATGTATTGCATTCAACGAGAGTGCACATTTGCAGTGATTGTAAGACAGCTTATGTAACATTAGTTTAAAACAATTTCAATGAGTTAAGTATATTAGGGTAGGAAACACTACGAAACAACAATATGCTGTAATATATACATGTTGTCAGTCTGTGTTTTGTTCATGAGTTGTTGTACTGATACAAAGTTACAAAGTTTTCTTTGCCAATCAAGCTGACATTGTAAAGTGTATCTATCTCATGGCAATTCGTTGAATATCCATAAATTGATATTTCTTAATCTGAACTTCATCTTTCTTGAAAGAAACTTTTTTATGCCACGTACTCAACAAGAGGGCCGAAGCTCTATTTTTTATCGGAGACTTAAGGGAACTGAACAGTTCTCAGGACCTTTTGTGATGTTTATACAACCATTTTTGAACCCACTTTAAATGTGTCAGTAATACACAGAAGCCCGTACATTCAGTTTTTGGCTGAAAACTCTACTTGTATCGGACAAAAAACTGAACCATATTATTGAGGTGATGCAATTTAAACGCTAGAAAATATGTTTGACAAGTATCGGCCCATAAGCAGGAATTTGAGTTACATGCAACAAAAGTTAAAACAGTATTTATTGTTTGAAAAAGCGTCCATTACTCGATTTTTTTTACAAAATGTAACCAGAATATGGCATTGCACGCAATCACGGATTAATATGTTTATTAACTTTAAGCCCTCAAGCAGCAATACTTTTCGAGTTATGCGCAACACAAGTGAAAAAAAATTATAAAAAAGTGGCCTTAACACAGCTATGTCAAAACCCTATGAACCAAAAATAGGAAGATGCGCAAGTTCACATGCTGGTTTACAATTTCCGCTGCAAAGCAGCAATACTTTCTGAATAATGCAAGACACATGTTAAAAAAATGTATTTTATGGCTTATAAATGAACCATAGCTCCAGTTGCAACTCTCGCAAATTCATCTCTGTAGCAACATTACTTTATAAGTTACACTCGAAACAAAACAAGTGGAACAGACAGAAGGTATGTGTGCATGTCGAGGTTTATGAGCTCATTCCGTGCCTGAACCTGCATTATGTGAGGACCCTGTGGCTGCATTATATGTTCCATTATGTGTGTCCCAGCACTCCGCCCTAATTAATTTACTAAACTCATGAAAGGTTGGGCGAAGTTTAAATTGTAGCTGCACTTTCAAGCTTTATAGTTGTTACTGAACTATTTTCAGTAGTATGTGGTCTTTAGTTGTCGGGGAAAGCCAGAGTACCCAGCGAAAACCCCACTTGCCAAGTGTGGTGACAAAAACCAAACTCACATGCTTCTGGAAATGGGGTTTGCACCCAGATCTTCTAGGTGAGAAGCGCTTGTACCAACCACTGCACTCACAGGACAGCGGACATCCTACAGACTGAAGGAAGGAAAGAAGGACACATTTATATTCCCCAACCTTAACATGTGACTTCAATAGTCTTCACAAGTTTTTTCTAGTGCCATGTAATGAAACTTGCGCCCCTGGCGACAATGTTTTCCACTGACAGTTTAAACATGTTTAAACTCGGCAGAGATATCATTTAACCAAGTTACCCCCAATGTGGGGCCAATTTTGACCCTACGGGCATGAATTGAACACACTTGAGAAATACAAAACATCTGAGCCTTACATTTTTTGAGAATTGTTTTCACTATATACATATTGCGGCAACCAATTATCCGCAGAGGGCTGGGACAGTTTTGACCCGAATGGCATAATTTGAACTAAACCCAACTCAACAAAACATACAAATAAGTCCGATAGTGTGTGTCCGGTATTTGTATTAAATTTTAAGCACAAGTACAAATAATATAAAATGCATTCTAAATCATCAGCACTCAACAAGTAACATATTATATACATTTACAATACTGTTAACAATAATGTTAACAAGAAATATCTTTTTAAATATATATACAGCATTGATGTTGGTTTTTGTTAGGAAAAAGACCATCAGTCAAATTGATCTGATCAATAAGAATTCAGCTAATGTCAATTTGTTTTTTTCTTCGAATTTGTGGTTTGCTGGACACATCTTTTGACTCATCAATATAAATAGTATAGCACAAAAGTATTACAAATCGTATATATCTTATATTAGATTTTTCAGAAAAGCTGACCGAAAATTGTCTGTGATTACCTGTGAGATCGAATTTACAGAGATTAACTGATGTGAAGTTTCCGCATATTGAGTAATAATTGTGACCTAGCTATTGGACACATGTGACCCAGATGCAAACTCGGCAAAGATATTGTATAGATGATCACAAAATGTCACCTTGAGCACTTCGTGCCCAGGTTAGATACAAATCTGAAAATATGTATCCATCGAAAACTGATCAAAACTTAAATATTCAAATCGTCCCTTTTCTAAATCCACATAGGCTAGAGCCTAGATAATTTTCAAACATTAACAAGTGGAACTTTTCCAATATTGTTCTAATTATGGATCTGTGATTATTGAATTACAAAGCATATTTAAACAATGGATCTCATCTTTTTTAACAGACTAAATATGAAAGCAATCATAAAACAACAAAAACACTACAATACTGGTATTTCAATACATTTGGCACACGTACAGTGCTTTTTTCATTTTAACTGTTGAACAAAAATATAATCAGTAACAAATATGTCTTTAAAAATGTTCTAAAATACAATGAACATTAAAACATTTTGAAACGAATCAGTAGACACTAATTGTGATTGGCACATCAGATACGACACATTGTTTGAGAATTGTTTGAACAATGTTAGTGTTAAATGACGTGCTAGACTTGACTTTCAAGACGTTTTAGTAAATTAAAGCTCTAAGAATTTTCTGTATTTTTAGACTTAAGTCTTATATTTTGGTGGTGAAAACAGGCCCGATAGTATATATTTTTGGGTGTATTTACAATTTTCAAAAATAAGTTTTGCAATTGTAATTCAAATGGTTGTCTTTTGTAACTGATGAAGAAACTAGATATAATATTTAAATTTCAGCAATACAAATATTTCTAATTAATTTTGTATGATTGTCACTTTAAATATATCGGTATATAGTGTCAATAATATTGTAGACATGTGTAAATGTATCGATAACTACTACTGCATTTAGTTACACCACCTGACACATCCCTGTTCATATTGCAGCAAAATTATTTCCTTCCATGTTGTTGTGGAAGAATTTAATTCTTTAAGCATGAGTCACACTACCTACATGTCAAACATTGAGAGAACATAAAAGAACATAAAACACTGGAACTTCCTGCCAAACCGAAATATTGATTATGATATGGCTGTATACAGATCTTAATAATATGTTGCATCTAGTATTTAACAAAATATTGTTAATACGGTTTTATTGATAATTGTTTTTACTACTATACATATTGAACATCTTGATACTTCTTTGTATTGCAGTAGACAGGTGTGCTGTGAGTCCCACAGGGGACAAGCTGTACATCACTAACTACGCACATCACGAGCTCCTCACTCTGGCCAGGGATGGTTCAGTCCTGGCCATCTTCACTGACCACGCACTACAAGCCCCACTTGGTGTTCACGTTACACCTGCAAACCAAGTGCTGGTCAGTGCAATGGATTCCCACACTATTCTACAAGTGGATAGTGAGGGCAGAAGGAAGCTGGTCACTCTTTCTTTAGAAGAGAATGGAGTGGTGAATCCAGGGTCAGTCTGCTACAACAGGTACACTGCCACCATCCTTGTTGGATGTGAGAATAACAACAGCATCTTGGTTTTCAAAGTACAATAGTATGTTTTAACATGCATATTGTTGTATTATTCAGATAATTTAAATCTGCCATGTGTATGTGTTGTTGTACAGTTTGAACCTTGTGATAAGATACTATTAAAATATCAGTATCATTGTCATTTATACTTCGAAGAAAAGAGTTTATAATTGTGAACATTATAACTGGTCTATAATTCATTATTTTATTACATATATAACAAGTTTATGTATTACTTGTTCACTAAACAAGTTGGCATAATTTTAGTTAGACATTAATTTATGTTATTTACAAAACATCAAAATCACTTTCGATTTATGTATATAGGCTGTCATGTCTTTAACATAGATAACAAACACATTTATTGAAGATTACTTGAAATACTTGCTTTGAAGTATGATGAAAAGTTGTGTTTCCTTGTCTGAAAACACTTTCCTTTATTAACTGATAATTACATTTTTTCAGTGTCGCTGTTTAACTCAGGTTCGATCTAAATTTATATCCAAGTAAATATTTAGATATTTTCTGCCAGTAGACCTTAATAAATTAATGTTAATTCAGCATCGGATATTGTTAAATTATAGACATGCAGCATTGCATTTTGCAATAATGTAAACCCAAGTGTACAAAGTGAAGCATATCTGCTATTTGATCAAGACATGTTGAGCAGCTACACCAGTTTGACACTTAACTGTCAATATCACTACAATTTGTGTGTTCCCCTTTATATTTGTCAGAGCATTTCTTCTTCCAAACACATATAAAACAATGAGTATTACACATGTATTTAATTCGGTGCACTAGGATATTTTATAGCATTTTTTTCTTCCTCACTATTCCCTACCCTGATAAACATGTACTTAATAAAATTCATGTACTTTTTTGTCCCCCACCACTATAGTGAGGGACATATTGTTTTGCCCTGTCTGTTGGTTTGTTTGTTTGTGTAAACCTAAACATTTGCAATAACTTTTGCAATATTCAATATAGCAACTTCATATTGGGCATGCATGTGTATCTCATGGAGCTGCACATTTTGAGTTGTGAAAGGTCAAGGTCATCTTTCAAGGTCAAAGGTCAAATATATGGGTCAAAATCGCTCATTTAATGCACACCTTTGCAATATTGAAGATAGCAACGTGATATTTGGCATGCATGTGTATCGCATGGAGCTGCACATTTTGTGTGGTGAAAGGTCAAGGTCATCCTTCAAGGTCAAAGGTCAAATATATGGGGACATATTGTTTCTCAAACACAACGCTTGTTTATAATTGTCATTCAAAAAAATTTAAAGTAATGAGTTTTACATAAGCCAGCATTACAACAGTACAATCGTGACATCTCCGTAATAGACATAAATTCCATGTCCTGTAATTCACGACATGCTTTGTTGTTAAAATCACACAATATAATGGTTTGTGTGGTCTAAGGGGGTAGGTTATCATTTCTCAATTTAGAGGACACCCATTGTCTAATCATTTATCTTTTCCTCAAATTATTGTATTTATTGTTGTTATTCCTTTATTTGACATCCATCCCATATTTCATGCGAATATTTGAAAATAATATACACATATTGTATAACAGGCGTTACAGTATGAACACATTTGTTTGTAACAAAATCCTTAAAGATAAACTTTGTGCAACTTTAGTTTATAATTATGTTGCAATTGGTAAGTGTTTTAAATTGCTCTTCTTTTTAAAGTTATATCGGACTTTAAAGCGTTCTTGTAAAATTAAATAGTTGCAAAACATTTTAGAGCTACCAATAATTACAACCTGTTTAATATATTGAAAAATGAGATGTTTATCTCTCATGAATACTTGGATAGAGATTTCATAATGTGCAGAAATTGTGTTTTTTATAGTTATTTTTTATTCATTACATTAACACCTCATTTTAACACTGTACTTTTATTTGGATTTGCTTTATGGTTGATCCTGTTCATTCATTGCACTTTAGATTTTCATGAAAAATTACTCACAATAGCATAGCCAGAACATTGATTAATAAGTATAATGACATACATTACTGGAATCTAGATTTTCAATATTCATTATATGTTTTTTAGCTCACCTGATTGCTCAGGTGAGCTTTTGTGACCGGTCTTTGTCCATCGTATGTCCGACCGTCCGTAAACATTTGCTCGTAAACACTCTTGAGGCCACATTTCTTGTTCTATCTTCATGAAACTTGGTAAAAAGCTTTGTCCCAATGAAATCTCGGACAGGTGCAAAACACAAGTTCAAAACTGGGTTGTGCCTGGTCAAAAACTAGGTCACTAGGTCAAAAAAATTAAAACCTTGTAAACACTGTATAAGTATATTTCATGCCCAATCTTCATGTTACTTTGTCAAAATGTTTGTCTTAATGATATCTTGGTTGAGTTCAAAAGTGGTTCCGATCCGTTGAAAAACATGGCCGCCAGTGGGCGGGGCAATTTTCCTTATTTGGCTATAGAGAAATCTTGTAGAAACTCTACAAGTCAAATTTTTTCCCAATCATCATGAAAGTTGGTCAAAACATTGGTTCCATTGATGTCTCGAACGAGTTCTTAAATGGTCGAGATCGGTTAAAAAACATGGCCGCCAGTGGGCGGGGCATTTTTCTCTATATGTATATAGTGGCAGTTTTCCCTAATTGGCTATAGAGAAACCTTGTAAACGCTCTAGAAGTCACAATTTTTGCCCAATCATCATGAATGTTGGTCAAAACATTGGTTTTATTGATATCTCGGACGAGTTTGAAAATGGTCGGGATCGGTGAAAAAACATGGCCGCCAGTGGAGGGGGCATTTTTCTCTATATGTATATAGTGAAAACATGTGAACACAGTAGAAGTCACATTTTTGGCCAAATTTTCATGACATTTGCTCACAACATTTGTTTCCTTGTAACGAGAGTTGAGTTCAAAAATGGTTCCGGTCAGTTTAATAACATGGCTGCTGGGAGGGGGGCAGTTTTCTCATGATGCCCCCCTCTTTTGAAGAAGAGGGGGTATATTGTTTGCTCATGTCGGTCCGTCTGTCCACCAGATGGTTTCCGGATGATAACTCAAGAGCGCTTATGCCAAGAATCATGAAACTTCATAGGTACATTGATCATGACTCGCAGATGACCCCTATTGATTTTCAGGTCACTAGGTCAAAGGTCAAGGCCACTGATGACCCGAAATAGTAAAATGGTTTCCGGATGATAACTCAATAATGCTTATGCTTAGGATCATGAAACTTCATAGATACATTGATCATGACTCGCAGATAACTCCTATTGATTTTCAGGTCACTAGGTCAAAGGTCAAGGTCACAGTGACCCAATGCAGTAAAATGGTTTCCGGATGATAATTCAAGAACGCTTATGCCTAGGATCATGAAACTTTATAGATACATTGATCATGACTCGCAGATAACCCCTATTGATTTTCAGGTCACTAGGTCAAAGGTCAAGGTCACGGTGACCCGAAATAGTAAAATGGTTTCCGGATGATAACTCAAGAAAGCTTAGGCCTAGGATAATGAAACTTCATTGGTACATTGATCATGACTCGCAGATGACCCATATTGATTTTCAGGTCACAAGGTGAAAGGTCAAGGTCACGATGACCCGAAATAGTAAAATGGTTTCCGGAAGATAACTCAAGAACGCTTATGCCTAGGATCATGAAACTTCAAAGATACATTGATCATGACTTGCAGATGACCCCTTTTGATTTTCAAGTCACTAAGTCAAAGGTCAAGTTCACAGTGACCCAAAGCAGTAAAATTGTTTCCGGATGATAACTCAAGAATGCTTACGCCTAGGATCATGAAACTTCATAGGTACATTGATCATGACTCGCAGATGAAATAATGATGAAACTTGACCAGGAAGTTTGTCTGGACAATATCTAGGTCAAGTCGTCTCAGGTGAGCGAACTAGGGCCATCTTGGCCCTCTTGTTTTATTTAATTTAGTCCTTGTACAGAAAAAGTAAGACAATTAAATAGTGTTTCTATTTACTGTCAAGCTTGATTAAATTGTTGATTTTTTTCCATATGAGCATTTAAAATAGTTTTCTAAATTGTTTAATTAAGTCACATTTTAAAACATGCTTTTAACTTAAATCATATATATGAAAATGTTTGCTGTCAAAAGAATATAATTATTTAGCTAAACTATCAGCATTTCTTATTATTTAAAGTCAAATATATAGTATTTAAATATCATGAACATGCATTGAAACACTGTATTATGTAAATTAGGAATACAACTTTGAGTGTATACATTTTGTTCATGTCTTCATCTAAAACTGTTCATGTCATGTTCTTGATGTATTCATGTAATAGTCTGTCTGTACTTTAAGTATAATAGACACCTAGTCCCGACTTTTTTCATTAACAGGGATGGTGTCATTTACATTCAAACCTGACTTAGCAGTCACACAAGAACAGCGGTCACCCAAATACAGAGGACAATATAATTCCATTCCATATTACACTTTAGTATTGGCTTAAGCGCTCAATGGTCAAAATCGAGAACCATTTTTCAAAATTGTCCAGCGGTCATGTGGCAGTCATTTCAAGATTAGAAAAGTAAATCAATCTGCGATGTAGCCTCTTACCTTTGAAGTTATAGCGTCTTTTTTATGCATCTTCTTTGCGATTAAAGAATCTGATTGCGATAACTGCCTGTAAAATAATAAAATGCGGCCAACTGAGAGAAAACAAAAACTAGGATGTTTTTGGTATGGCATGCTTTCTGGGATAATTATCAGCGTTTGAACTTGCGCACTTTCATATTTTTGTTCACAGTTTTTTACACAACTTAAGTTAAGTATAAGTATCGCTCTAGTTCTAAAACTTTACAATCCATTTAATCAGAACATTGTGCACCTCCATCGCTTGCATTGGATCGGTTAATAACATCAAAGTTGTGGCTCATTTTTATTTAAAAAATTACATTTTTAACATATGTCGCCCATAACTGAACAAGTATTGCTACCACAGAGCTTAATTTTCAAAAGTATATTAACCAGCATGTAATGGTGAAAAATGCCATAATCTGGTTGATATATTTTCTACACAACCAGATTTATGGCCCTATTTTAACAACAAAAAAATATTTTTTTAACATGTGCCGGATGTTACTCAAAAAGTCTAGTGGGCTATTATTTTATTAACATATTATCCAGCGTATGAACATATTATCATTCATTTTGTAACAATATATGTGGAGTTTTCCGACAAAAACAGGATGTTGTGGGCATCTATTTCCTACTATGACATTTTTAGTTGCTCAAGCTTCATGAAAATTGCCAAGATCAATTCAGTTCCCTCACGTATCAGGTGAGAAATTTAGGGCTATGGCCCAATTGTTTCCAAATTTGTAAAAAATCAAGCAGAGCTAGTTTTGCATGACTGCTCTGATTGAGTCAGAGTCGGAGTCAAAAGTTCATTATATCATTTTACTTTAAATCCCCCCTGTCTCTTATTAGAGTAGATCAGTGTCAGTTACTTGACTTAGTATGTGGACTTTGGATCCACCTAATCAAGGAAATTGGTAGCCCTACTTACCTTGTATTTGAAATGAAATACTGTTGAAAACCGTAACAAATCTAAATAAAATAATACTATGACGCCTTGTTATTTAATTGACTCCTGTATGATCATTTACACAACATATGTATCATAGTATAATAATTAAAGTGTGTTTCATTTTGCCATTTGAGATCGAATGGGGCCGGGCCCTTTGGATTGTGAAAAATCGTGTATACAATTTGTGTCAAAACGGCCGCCATAACATTATTGCAAAATTGGTTGTTTCAATGTATAATGCGCACCAACTTTTAAATTAAGGTGTATAAAACTTAGCGTAATTGTAACTATATGGAATTACACAGAATGTGTATAAATTATAACTTATAATCTATGTATATCCTGGTAATACGTGAAGTTAGAAACCACAAGACATCAAATTGATAAATTGTTTATTCAAATTTTCACAAAATTAGTAATGATTATAAAAAACATCAACATCAAATAAAGATTAATACATAACACATTATTACTAGGATTCTTCTATTGAGCTCTGGGAAAACAAGACTTAATGCATGTTTGTAAAGTGTCGTCCAAGATAAGCCTATGCAGTCAACACAGGCTTATCTGGGACTACACTTTCCGTTTAAACTTTATTTTCAGTTAGAAGAGACTTACTTTAAACAAAACTTTACCAGCAAAAATGTGGTCCCAGATTATCCTGTGCAGACTGTACAGGCTAACCTGGGATGACACTTTTAGCACACAGACTTCCTTTAAACAAATCCATAAAAACGAAAATGTGGTCCCTGATTATCCTGTGCAGACTGTACAGGCTAACCTGGGATGACACTTTTAGCACATAGACTTCCTTTAAACAAATCCATAAAAACAAAAATGTGGTCCCTGATTATCCTGTGTTGACTGCACAGGCTAATCTGGGATGACACTTTAAGCACATGTATTCAGCCTATTGTTCCCAGAACGAGGCTCAATTTCTCCTTGCATGCCCGAAGTCACCATCAATGGTTAAAATTAGCATAAAAGGTAATCCATGGTTAGAATTAGCATAACAGGTAATCCATGGTTAGAATTAGCATAAAGGGTAATCAATGGTTAGAATTAGCATACAAGGTAATCAATTGTTAGAATAAGTATAAAAGGTAATCAATAGTCAGAATTAGCAAAAAAAGTACTTATTCACAGATTTCGTGGTTTTTTTAAACACACCGTTACCCAGTTAATATATTAAGTGCAGAAAATACAGTACTAGATATTTTCAATGAGCATACACAGCATACTGTAAAATCATTTACCTTTGTTGGCATGAATTTTCGTGTTGTTTTACTAACAAACGACTTTCCAGGACACAAAATTTCTTGTATTTCTCATATTTGACAAAAATGAGGAATTTGTGTCTGTAATTTTTGGATATGTTTGTGTTAAAAGCATGGATAGGTTGAACGCATACAATTCACGAAATAATAACAGTATCATGTGAATATTGAACACAATGCTTCAGATAAGAGATAACTTTGAAAATTTCTCTTCAAGTGATAACTTAACAATTCCACTTTCAGTGACAACTTTTAAAATTTCACATAAGAATTTTCTTTTCACCCAAGTACTCTTTACACACAAGAGATTGCCTTATACAAATCACAAAACTTTCCGCTGATGGAGATTTTACAATTGAATCTTTCTCTGGGAAAACAGGGCTTTATGCATGTGCCTTAAGTGTCAACTCAGATTAGCCTGCGCAGTCGGACGACACTGGTTCCCCCTACACTGGTTCCCCCTACACTGGATTTGCGTTAAAAAGAGACTTCCTTTAAACAAAAAAGTCCATTAAAGTGGAAAGTGATGTTCCTGATTAGCCTGTGCGGACTGCTTTGAGCACGTGCAATAAGCACCGTTTTCTCACAGCAAGGCTCGTTTGAGAGAGGGATGTTTTCCAACCCTCCTATCCCAAAAGTTAAATCTCCCCATTTGCTTGTGCTGTCTGCCTATGGAGATTTAACAAAGACGAGAGGGAGGTTGGAAGGAATGTGGACCTCATATAGGTGATATACGTCTCCATTTGTATCGCTTGCCCTTCATGAGTTGAATGTTGGAGGTAGCGTTGTATGTGAGCAGGGCCGGGCTATGAAGAAGTAGCGACACACCAGTCTCTGCAAACAGAAAATATAAAATAATTGAGACTTGCTCTGGGAAAATGGGGCTTAATGAGTGTAAAGTATTGTCCAAGATGAACCTTTTGAAGTCTGCGGGGCTTGATGATTATGCAGTAATTTTACTCCCTAATAAGCCTATGCCGTGCACACTTGTTAATCAAGGACAAAACTTTTACTACTAAACTGGACTTTTGCTTAAAAGTGCCTTCCTTTAAATAAAAAAATAAACAAAACAAGAGAGGTGTTTGTCAGAAACACAATGCCCCCTATTGCGCCGCTTTGAAGCCATATATTTGACCTTTGACTTTGAAGGATGACCTTAACCTTTCACCACTCAAAATGTGCAGCTCCATGAGATACACATGCATGCCAATATCAAGTTGCTATCTTCAATATTGCAAGAGTCATTGCAAAACTTTAACCTTGACTTTAACCAAGGTTAACGTTTTGGGACAGAATGACAGACAGACAGACAGAATGACAGACAGACAGGCCAAAACAATATACCACCGATCATTCAATCCGGGGGCATAAAATGCGGACAGTGTTGTCCCTGATAAGCACATTTAATAAGCCCCATTTTCAAAGAGCCCGACTCATATATGTTATAATTTACTACCTGGCATAAAATGGAACTTCTTACCGTCAAGTTTCTGTGAAATGGAAGTTCATGAGAGCAGAAACTGCATTCTGTCTTCCCTTGTTAGACCACAGAGATTGAGGCCTCGTTTTAAACAAGCCTTAAACATTTTTAAATACATGTTTATATTTGTGAAACATTCTTTGATTACCAGACTTGAAACTGCATTGTAAATCATTTATAATCAATGGTATAACAAGAGACAAAATTGTCACAAAACCAGGTTTTTAGTTGTGGCAACCTTAACCTTAGAGATATCTACGTTATTCTTTCGGGCGACACACCGTCCAATGATGGTGAACAAATGTGCCAAATGATTTTAAAATCTGACAATGAATGACATAGTTATGGCCCGGACAAACTCATTTATGGCCATTTTTGCCCTTTGAACTCAAAGTGTGACCTTGACCTTGGAGATATGGACATAATAATTTAGTGCAACACACCGTCCAATGATGGTTAACAAATGTGCCAAATGATTTTAAAATCTGACAATGAACAACATAGCTATGGCCCGGACAAGCTTGTTCCGCCCGCCCGCCCGCCGATATTCGCCAATCTAATAACCAGTTTTTCCCTTCAGAAAACCTGGTTAAAAATATGGAGTGAAAAAATAACTTAAACAGATGATTCTATTTGACTGCACTGTAATGAGACTAGGGTTTTCTTTTTAATAATCTAATGCAATTACATGGGACAAAATGGTCACAAAACCATGTTTTCAATTTGAAAAAAAGTCTGATAAAGGGAGACAATTCAAAATGTACATTGTTACCCCCTTGTGTAAGATTGAATCTATTTGTATACGTGACGACATTGATTTCAATTTAATAAAAAAGTTTGATTAAGGGAGACCAACTCAAAATGTGCATTGTTACTGATTGTTCAAAGTTACCCCACTTGTTTCAGAATCACTCTATTTTTAGTTGTGGCGAACTTGACCTTGGAGATATTGACATAATTTTTTCGCAAGACACACCGTCCAATGATGGTGAACCCATGTGCCATATGATTTTAAAATCTCACAATGAATGACATAGTTATGGCCCGGACAAGCTCATTTATTGCCATTTGTGACCTTTGAACTCAAAGTGTGACCTTGACCTTGGAGATATCGACGTCATTCTTTCGCGCGACACACCGTCTAATGATGGTGAACAAATGTGCCAAATGATTTTTATATCTCACAATGAACGACAATGTTATGGCCCGGACAAGCTTGTTCCGCCTGCCCGCCAGCCCGCCGACATTCGCCAATCTAATAACCAGTTTTTTCCTGCGGAAAACCTGGTTAGAAAATAATTGTGTCAATCTCAAGTTAGGTCTGCAGGAAAGATACCTGCACACAAAACAGAGTTTTTCTCACCATCATTTTTGTAATGGGAATCAGAAAATGGCGTTTTTTTGGAATAAAATTGGGAAATTAATGTTGTTGATTTTATGCTTAGGAAAACTTAAAAAATGATAATAAACGTGATTTCATTATAATATTTTTTAAGGTTCAACTTATAGAGCTGGATTTGGAAATTAATGACATGTTTAGACTTATTATCAAAAATATTATTGTCTAGAAACCTACAATAGGGAAGTTTAATGTCCCATTGGGAAAAATATATACTTTTTTCCATTTGGAATGGGTCCCCCTATCCTAATTTCTTCAGCAGAAAAAGTTCTCATATTCTAAGTAACAGTGACCTTGACCCGACTGGCACATTAATGCAATTCCACGCTGGGTCTGCTTGTTGTAAGCAATCAAAAAGTCATTATGTGTGCCCAATCAGCATGTAGCGTGATCTGAACATTGTTTGATTGAAATCTCAGAAGAATCGCAAAAATGTTTCCGGGTAAAAAGCATACTTTGGCTGTCTTGTTTTCAATTAAATACAAATACATGTCACGTATATAGCGCAAAAATTGTAATAAAAATGTTCTATTGCGCTTCACAAACACTGCACATTGGTTATCCGTGAAAAAGATTGAACAAATGAGTTTTAAGTCTTGATCTAAAACAGCCCTCATTGTCAATGATTTTTAAGTGGCTTGGTAGATTGTTCCACCACTTCGGGCCAACAACAGCTAAAGATCTATCCGCCATCTTAGTTCGCCTCCTGGGAATAACAAGATTACAGTCACTTTGTGATCGAAGTCTATACCGACTGTTTGCTGGGACAAACATTTTATGCAAGTAACCTGGAGCATAACCATGGACAACACGAAAGACCATAACCAGAACTTACATGATTCTAGCTTTTACTGGTAGCCAGTTAAGTTGTTTCAGGGTTCAGTACTTGGTTGATCAAATAACGCATTCAAGACCACTCTTGCGGCATGATTTTGAGTCCGCTGAAACTTTTGAATTTGGTAAGCTGGTAGATCGGCGAATAAACCATTGCAAAAGTCAATATGGGAGTGTACAAGACCATGCACTAACACCTCCGCATGCATGCCAAATATCAAGTTTCTCTCTTCAATATTGAAAAATTTATGGCCAATGTTAAAGTTTTCGGACGGACAGACGCTTTATATTTGACATTTGACCTTGAAGGATGACCTTGACCTTTCACCACTCAAAATGTTAAGCTCTATGAGATACACATGCATGCCAAAAATAAAGTTGCTATCTTGAATAGTGAAAAAGTTATTGCCAATGTTAAAGTTTTTGGAAGGACAGACATACGCCATATATTTACCATTTGACCTTGAAGGATGACCTTGACCTTTCACCACTCAAAATGTGCTGCTCCGTGAGATGCACATGCATGCCAAATATCAAGTTGCTATCTTCAATATTGAAAAAGCAATGGCCAATGTTAAAGTTTTCGGACGGACAGACGCCATAAATTTGACATTTGACCTTGACAAATGACCTTGACCTTGACCTTTTACCACTCAAAATGTGCAGATTTATGAGATACACATGCATGCCAAATATCAAGTTGCTATCTTTAATAGTGAAAAATTTATGGCCAATGTTAAAGTTTTTTTCGGACGGACGGACAGACTGACTGACATACTGACACACTGACATACTGACGGACAGTTCAAATGCTATATGCCACCCTATCGTGGGCATAACAAATAATGAATTTGTTATTGTAATTGTTGGATTTATTCGTGTGAAATTCATGGATAGGTGCATACAATTTACAAAATAATAACAGTAATACGTGAATATTGAACACAATGCTTCTGATAAGAGATAACTTTGAACATATCTCTTCAAGTGACGACTTCAAAAATTCTCATAATAATTTTTTACAAAGTACACCCAGGAATTCTGTACACACAAGAGATTGCCTTATAGAAATCACATTGCTTTTCACTGATGAAGATTTACAAATTACCCTTTCTCTTGGAAAACAGGGATTTATATATAATATGGGACAACACTTCCCCATACACTGGATTTGCGTTTAGAAAAGACTTCGTTTAAACAAAAAAGTCCATACAAGTCGAAATTGCTGTTCCTGATCAGCCTGTGTGGACTTCACAGGTTTATCTGGAACAAAACTTTGAGCACATACATTAAGCCTCGTTTTCCCAGAGCCAGGCTCATATGAGATACGGATGTTGACAAACCTTCCTTTCCAAAAAGTAAAATCTCTCCCTATTCATGTGCCAACTCCCTATGGAGATTAAACAAAGCAGAGAAAGAATTTAGAATGATTGTGGAACTCATATAGGTGATGTACGTCTCAATTTGAATCGCTTGCCTTTCATGAGCTGGATGTTGGCAGTAGCGTTGTACGTGGCCAGGGCCGGGCTGTGAAGAAGTAGGGACACACCAGTCTCTGCAAACCGAGAGTACAAAATAATTAAGAATCTATCTGGGAAAATGGGGAATAATGTGTGTCAAGTATCGTCCAAAATTATCCGGTGAAGTCTGCGGGGCTTATTGATTGTGCATAAATTGTATTCCCTTGTTAGCCTGTGCCATGCACACAGGCTAAACCAGGACGAAATTTTCTGCTTAAAATGGACTTTTGCTTACAAGTGCGTTTCATTCAACAAAAAATACAGTGGATAAGCTGAAAGTGTTTTCCCTTCCTAATCAGGGCCTACAAAACTTTCTTTGAAGAAGCACAGTATTGGCCGTTTCCCCATCTGAAGTAACCAAGTTTTCCCCTAATTTGACCAAAATGACCTCAAGACTGGAAAAATTTCCCACCAAAAATAATATCTAAACTTCGTATGAAAGTGAAAATTGTTTACTTATCGAGCCTTCTATTTTTTTCTGTGTCTATTTTCACGCGTTTCATTTGCTTTTATTTTCACAGCTTGCTTTAATTTTACGACACACATGTTTCATACAGGTTTCATACAGACGCTTTACGACCAAAGTCACGGAAGTAAATACGAAAACCAACAAAAATGTTTGTGGCTACCCATTTTAATTTAGTTCTTGTATCAACTCCATTATCCAAATGAAATTAATATTTCTTAATTTCCCCGAATAAGAAAAACACGCACTTTTTTCCCCTAAAAAAGGCTGAGGCCCCTTCCCCAAAAAGGGTGTTTTAGCCCTGACTGATAAGCACATTTATTAAGCCCCATTTTTGCAGAGTGAACCTCATAAATGTTATAATTTACTACCTGTCATAAAATCAAACTTCTTACCATCCAGTTTCTGTGAAATAGAAGTCCACGAGAGCAGAAATTGCATTCTGTCGTCCCTTGTTAGACCATTTGGATTGAGGCCTCTTTTTAAACAAGCCTGAAACATTTGGAATATATGGCATTCTTTGATTACTAGGTTTGCAAATGCTTTGTCAATCATTTGTTATCAATTGTATAACAATCTGGAAAGATGATTCTACTTGACCACAAAGTCATGAGACTAAGTTTTCCTTTTTAATAATCTAATTCAATTAAAATAATTGCTTTAATCACAAGTAAGGGCTGCAGGAAAGAAGATATCTGCAAACAAAACAGTTTTTTTTCACCATTTTGAGAATATGATTCAGAAATATGGCGTCGTTTTGACTTAAATTTGGAAATTAATGTTGTTGATTTTATGCTAACAAAAACTTGAAAATTGATAATAAAAGTGATGCCAATATTATATTTTCTAAGGTTCAACTTATAGAGCTGGATTTGGAGATAAATTATAAGTTTAGACTAATTATAAAAATATTTTTTTTTGGAAACCTTTAATTGGAAATTTGTAGGTCCCTTACAAAAATACAAATAATGTGTCTTAAAGCACAGGTCGAGATGTGTGTGCACTGTTTATCCTCATATTTATGTTATAGAGATAACTTAGACAAAATAACAACAAAATGTCTCTCCTTTTCGCAATTGGTTGCTGCACTGGCAACCATCTTGAGGATTTTGGTTGCCTTGCTGAAGAATAACAAGCCTAGAATCATGTACATATTGTGCTATGTGTATCTAATACTTAATCTATTTTCTTTAAATTATTAAGCACCAATTTTGCCGAAATGACTGACGTTTAATGCATCATGTTTTGTTTTGAGCCGGAATTGACTCATTTGCTATGCCTTATTGATCCACAGTCGCCAAATTGTATACTATGTTTAATTGGATTGAGTTGTTTAATCTTTAAAAAAGCTAGTTCCCCTGCTTTTTAGCCCAGCTGTAACAAACTTTTGAAAATGATTTCCCTAGGCTTAAATCTACTGGCCCCAGGCTAACGGGCAAACACAAAACCGTGTAAGGTATTCAGGATGTAAGATCTGACAGTGTATTGAACGCATTCAATTTTCAAGTCTGAAGCCATTAAAGGGACGTTTCTCGTTTTGGTAAATTGACAAAATAAAACAATTTAATATTTTGGAAAATTCTGTTGTTGACGTTGTATTTGTTCATGCTACGCGGATTGCTTATATAAAGTATAAAATACATCTCTCATTGTATGAGCACGGATCGGACAGAGGTCTAAACGATATACTTTTATTCCAGGGGTCAGTGGTTCGAGCCCAGTTGAGGGTAACTATTTTGTTTCTCTAACTTTATTATTGTTTTTTAATGCAGCGTTTAAGATCCAATGTTTACATTTATCAATATTAAGCATTTAATGACAAACTGTGAAAAGGTCAATTTTAAATGTTTACCAAAAATGTCACAAGGTAAAAATTTAGAGCTCATTGGTTGTTTACTTGATTTATAAATGATCTTGTTGATTTGCATTGTTAGCGAGGTTACTTTGAAGTTATCACTTTTATCTTTTTTCAAATCATTAATAGAAAAGATAATTTAAGCTTCATTTCGGGAAAACTGGGCTTAATGCATATGCATTTATTTTCATTCCAGTACCAGATACTCTCTACAAAAGAAAAACACCATAAAATAAGAAAGTTTCGTCCTAGATTAGCTTGTGTGCATTGAACAGCATAATCAGTGTGCACAGGCTAATATATGACACCACTTATTTGACATACATTAATCCCCGTATTCCCTGAAAGCAGCCAATATGTACAGATTTCAATGACAAACTGACAAATGTTGTCGCACAAGCTGTTACAAACTATTGATTTCATACACACATTCACTATCTGCAGTGTAACAGTGTTGAAGTATAAACAGGCAGATGCGGTGGTTATCGTTCTTAGCGTAGTTAAGAGCATACCGACTTGCAACACATATTACTTACCTCAATTGTCCGCAAGCGAACAACTAAAAATGTAACAACAAAAATGAAAAAATCTTTCATAAGGAGACTCTTTCTTAAGCCCGATATGATCGCAGTTTAGGCCTCATGATAGATTTTTGCAATACTATTTGTAGCTAGCGCAATATATAAATATATAAATCAGGAGTAAAGGACTTGCTTGTTTTTGATAGCGAACAAGTAGTAAAAAAACACCACTATAATACCGTGCGACAGGTTTATAGCAAATCCATCTTTCATATGGCTTTCTCCACTACCCTGATACTTTCATCTGTGCACCAACAGCGTCCTGTGTCGCGGTCCCCCAATGTGTTGCAGACGTTTGTGGAAAAGCTCTGCTATGTGAAAATAATGAAACAGTAAATATGCAACTTTTAATAAGTGCTTTACATAGAACAATGACCGTATGGCTCAAAATCAATATAAAGGTCTACATAATTTCTGATTTCAATTATCTGAGGATTGTAAAATATACATGTTTGAAAAAGCAGATAAAGACAGAATGACGTATATATAATAGTCAGAACTAATTGCTCTGTTTCTGTATGTGTCTAACATTTGATAAATACATAATAAATGCTCTTTAGTATACTGGTTCTGTCAAAGGCATATCTAATATAATCATAGTTGGATAGCAAACTATTTGTCAGGGACCCCACACTTCAGTCCTAAATAGGTAATGTGTTTTTTTTTAAATATAATGCTGTACACAAATGGATACTAGAAGCATTTTAGAAAAAAAAACACTATATGCACGTAGGAAAAACGTAGTATAACTAATGACAAATGCCCGACTCTTAAAGCCCTTTGAGGTAGTGTTGCCTTAAAGACACCTTATGTGCTGCACTATGTAACTGTTCGTAGTCGGGGCACACACATGCATATCATTAGTAAATTTGATAAAATGTGCATGAAAAACATCGTAAATCCATTCAAGCAATAGTTAGATTTTTTTTAAACTGAATTAAGTACATGTTTTTTTACAATCTGACAATGTACATGAATGTCAATAGCAGAACATTTTACTTAAGCTGGCGACCAAACAATTTAACAAAATTCGTATCTTTTTCAAATGTCGATTACGTATATGTTGACCCAGTGGGAATGTTTTATCAGGAAAGTTTTCAACAAGATAAATTCTCTGAGCTTAAGAGTACAACGTTATTACAACTTAATACCAAAATCGGGTGAAGAACACTCAATATACAATTTTGGTTAGCGTCTTATCAAGAAAACCCACCGCACACTATGCTTCTTTATAGATAAAAGTTGGCAATTAATCAGACACGGACTTTATTTCAATGCTGTGTCATCTCGGTTAAGCTGTGATTGATCACGTACGCCTACATGATAATACAGGACATGTTTTTAGTGGTTTAACTTGTTTGCTCTGTCTTATGTATTTAGTAACAGGACCAGGAGTATTATGCCTGCGCTGTATACATAGGCATTCAAAAGATGTGTGTGATAGTTTGTAATAGATGACTTTATCATACTTCAATTTAAAAATAAAATTCATGAAAATGAGGCCTTTATGTTTAAATATATTATACTAAGATGCACAGTCTGACAATAGGTGTATCAATATAATATCTGTATAGTATTATGAAAGTTAATAAGTAATTACTTTTTAATAAGTCGACAAAAAAGTCCCATACAATCTATATAAACAATTTACACAATCTAAAGATAATTATCTCCCACTGAAATTTCAAAAGAAGTGCAACCAAGTGTTCTCCTATTTTAAGCGTGATATGATATCGTTTTTTAACATTTAAATTTTAGTAATGTTTTAACTTTTATATATCATTCCAATTTAATTGTATCTTAAGCATGGATGATATCTAGAGGAAAAGGAAAACAATATTTTGCCAGATGAACAATCGAGTTTTATAGTGTGTATGCAAACAGAAGAAAAATGTTAAAATAATCTACTTTCTGTGCATTTTTTCGAATTGTTTGATAGAAATGTTTCCAATATTATCAAATGCCTGAAATGTGTTCTTAATTTCTTTGAATTTCATTTGAAAAGCTTTTGCCATTTCAATTAATTACGAAATTATCTGTTGGAGCCTTTAACGATCTTTTGGAAACTGGAAGGTCCACTATAAGAGTAGATATAATGTTGGATGGCACTTTGGTAAACTATGAGATCATAACTGTTATTTCCACATATTTGTGTTTTCATGAAATAATACAATTGTGGTGTAGTCTTGTGTTGTGGGGAAAGCTCAAGAACACAAAGAAAACCCCAGAACCAGACTTAATCACTGCCAGGTGTGAAGGATGTTTACAAATCTCCAACACTAACCGGTCACCTAAAATCAACAAGTTATTGTCAGTCACGGTCAAATCATGTATCGCAACCGTGATTGCAATTGTTGTGTAGATACGGTAGGGTTCGTGTAGATAACGTATTGATAACGTGTTGGCCCGTGCTTTTCATGTGCTATCTATGTATCTGCCGTGTTGGTCCGAGACCGTAAGCGTGAGTTTGATAAAAGGGCAATATTCCCTCTAAATAAGAAACATTTATTTTAACTATTCAAAATTGTTCCTTCTTTTGAAGCAGATGTGTATCTAGTAAAATGTTATATTGATGAACTCGTTAAAACACATTTGTATGAGCAATTACACAAGCAATACATATTTGTCAAGCAACAATTCAATGAATACTTTATCAAAGATAAACTAATTTTCTATATGAATGTACTATATACAGCGTCAATATGCCCTTTTTAATCATTTGATCAAAATATGGAATTAAAATAAAACGTTAGCATAAACTATTTAACCAATTAAACGCCTTAAATGTTATAAATTAAGATTATACGATTTTGTCAAATATTTATGATTTTTTATATCAAATGTGTCAAAAAACTTATTCGAAATATATTTCAATAAAAATTAAAATAAAAGTTAAGAAAAACAAGTGCCGAAAAATGCGAAATAATCCAGATATTTAATTCTGAAATCGAAAATGTCTGTACAGTCGAACTCGCCAGCATGTATATCATGCATGAAGGATGTGAATCTAAATTTAGTTTTACGGATCATTTTAATTTCCTGCAACGATATCTATTCATATGACACACAAATACTAACTTCGATCCTAATAAAAAGACGAATGATTCGACTATTGTAGGAAAATATGTACGAAATATCTTCGTCACAATCGGCTCGGGGCACTTATTTGTCTTTGATACATTTTATAAAATTCGTCGTCAATATATAATTGTTCTTGCCTATTTTGTGTTATTATAACATATTTTTATAAATATATTATAATATAACACATGTAAAAATCGTATAATCTCCTTTTAACTAATATAAAATGTGTCAAAAACTTATTCTACGTATATTTCAATAAAAATTAAATAAAAGTTAAGAAAAACAAGTGTCGAAAAATGCGGAATAATCCAGATATTTAATTCTGAAATCGAAAATGTCTGTACAGTCGAACTCGCCAGCATGTATATCATGCATGTAGGATGTGAATCTAAATTTAGTTTTACGGATCATTTCAATTACCTGCAACGATATCTATTCATATGACACACGAATACTAACTTCGATCCTAATAAAAAAAACGAATGATTCGGTTATTGTAGGAAAATATGTGCGAAATATCTTCGTCACAATCGGCTCGGGGCACTTATTTGTCTTTGATGCATTTTATAAAATTCGTCGTCAATATATAACTGTTCTTGCCTATTTTGTGTTAGTGTTATTTTTATATTTTTTATAAATATATTATAATTAAACACATATAAAAATCGTATAATATCCATTTAACTGTTAACCACTGTAAAATGGTCAGTGTGACAGTACAGTTTGAAGCCACCTACTACCTCCCCACGACTTACGCGACAATAATACTAACTAAAGATTGGTTTCATAACAACATGATAGTTAGGTTATATAGTTACATAGTTAACTGGTCCTTGGTAAAACACAGATGGGCCGCATATTAGTAGAGAGATGACCGCACTGTTAGTTGTACATCTTTTTTGCTTCTCTGAAGTTTAAAATCTTTTAAAAAATGAAGGGTTAACTTGTAACCAGCATTTGTGTTTGCAGAATAGGTTTCTATATTAGCAGTGATAAACTAAGTATTTTTACTTGCTAATAGAAAGTGCAGTTTGTATTTAACTGCAAGACTACATAAAATAGAAAAGGGGGCTTCCTTTTCTCAGTCTGATAATGGGAAAGGTTAGGGTTTTGTTCATGACGTTGTATGAAGTACCTGCAATATATACATTTTTCATTCCGACTTTTACTGTGAAAAGTGTGACAAATTATTCTTAGGAAAAGTAATGACTTACATGATTATTTGTTTACAGGACATAGTGTCCTTGGAAAGGAACTTCTAAAATCTGAGAAGTAGCAGTTTTGAGAACAATTGTCTCAATTACTCTACCTTTGCCCTGTACTTAACCGGTAGCCTGTATGCGGCTGTATATAAGACAGGTAATTTCAAATTAATATTTTAAATTGCATCCCACAAGATAGCAGGTCTGATTTATCTTATCAAAATCTGATACATCAATTGGTTGATCTGAAGTGGACAAACTATCGACAGTCTAAACCTTATTAAAAAAGAGCGTTTACTTATCGACTTATAGGACTTCAAAGGCATCAATGTTTGCATATGAACCCAATGAAGGAGGTCGCTTTTAGCTAACCATAAAAAACTCTTTCTATTATGTTACCTTCACGGTGAATGAATTAATTTTCAAAAAGAAATTGACTTGACATGTGTGCTACTTTTATAAGATGCTTCTTAGATATCCTTTTAAGTGACAAGCTCACAGGTAATACACCCTGGTGTACAGTCAGAGAGAAACTTAACATATGATTTTATTCTCATTTAGACCTGACTACATTAGTACTTACTTGATCATGAAGGACAAATGGTGAGCTTTCTGATCACCCATGTCCGGCGTTGTGGGTTTTGTGGTGTTTGGTGCCACCTTTAAGCTCGTTAGCATTCTTGAGGACACATTGTTATCTAAATCTTTGATTTCAAGTTTTGTTCGAGTCCATTGAGTTTTAACAAAGAAATGGGCCTTTGAATTTATATTTTTTTCTGATATAACCCTTTAAAGGATGTTTTTCCGAAACATTTTTTAAATCACATAACGATAATGACTGTCCACCAACACTCTTGTATGTATCTTGTGGCATTTAGCGGTGCATCTGTGTACGATCGACATATATATAGTGAAACATTTGCAAACTCTCAAGTAGTCACATTTTTAGTCCAATATTCATGAAACTTGGTCATAACATCTGTTCTTATGATAAATGGGCCGAGTTTGCAACTGGGTTGAACAATAATCTAGACCACCAGGTCAAATTTAAAAAAGGCTTGTTTACACTCAATAAGTCACTTTCAGTTAATTCTGCATGACACATTGTCAGAACATACATTTTCTTCTAATAACTTGGCATAGTTCGAAAATGGTTGTTGTCGATTGAGGTTCGGGTAGTTGTCATTAAATGGCTAAAGTGAAACCTTGTTAATAGTCTAAAAACAATTTTTAATTGTTTTGATCCTTTGGATCTCAGGTGAGCACCTTAGGGTCAATTGCACTTTTTTGCAACTAAAGCCCCAAGTTTAGCTCAATTCTACTTGGCTTTGTGGAATTTGCTTGAACGATCACACGTGAAACAACTTCATGTGCAGGTGATAGAAAAGAAAGGAATCTTTGCTGTTATCTATTTTGGAAGAAATATGGCACTTTGTCATTTCTATATCCGTGGAAACAAAGTGTGTGGCTGGAGTCACCTCTTGGGTCGACTGGGGGTCCAGGTGGTCGGTCAGTTGATTGGACTGTCACGCTGCACATATTTACTTTGTGATGAGAACTTTTCTCTCAGTTTAGTTTTTATCGGTTGGTGTATTTCTGCATATTTTTTGCTGAGCTTTGTAACGTTGAGACAACTTTTGGATACTCTGTCAGTTTTCTGTGATTTAACAAAACATTTTTTAGATCATTGTATAAAAATAGCGTAGACAAAAAAAAGCTTCAATAGTCTAACGAAAAGCCATTATATCTAAAATTCGTTGTACTGCTCATAAAATCTCATTCAGTGTAACAAATTTTGCTTTGTATTTTTAGATATGGTCATAAATGTGTTGAAATGAACAAATAATCATAGGATAACTTGTAAAACGTTTTTGAGACACTTCAGTTGTATGTTGTTATATAGTTATTCATATAAATTAGAAAACATTATTTTCCCAATAATTTATGTGAAGTTTTGCATGTTTTCTACATATTTGCCACAAGTATTTGGGCAAAACTGAATACTTGAACAATTAACTGTTAAACTATAAGGGGTGAGATTTTTCCTTTTTGTTTTACACGGCGTTTCAAAATACCTGCTTATGTAGTATGTAACCATTAACTTTACTCTAATCCTTATGCTAACGGGGTACTTAAATCTAGATAAGCAGACGATGTATTCCATAAATCAATCTTACGGAGGTTCCGAAGATAGTCGATGTATCACGATTGGTGGTACTTAACACTTATTTGGTTTTCAGCGTTGATTTTAATTACTTGGACTGATTTACTTTTTAATCTAACTATATGCTTGTGTTTCATGGACTTCTTTTCAAAAATATACAGTAACTATTTAAACGAAAGAATTTCTAATTGATACACAGAAAAACATCTAGTAAATACCCTCATGTGATTTGAGAAAGTAGCATCACATATTACAAACTACAAATCTTGGCAATGCACCTTAAACATTAAATGCCAGGGTTTATAAGCGTCTGATTAAGTTTGAATGTTTATGCAAATACTAATATACATTTAACATTCAATTTTATTTTCTAATTTACCATGCCCATTTATTATCCCCATGCTTTATGAAAAGAGTGGGGATATTGTGGTTATCTCCGCTGTCTGTCCGTCCGTCGGTCCGTCCGTCCGTCCGTACTGGCCACTATCTCCTCCTCTACTATAAGCACTAGAACCTTGCAACTTACACACATGGTAGCTATTAGCATATGTGCGACCCTGCACTATTTGGAATTTTGATCTGACTCAAAAGTTATGGGGGTTGGTGTGGGGCCTGGTCATAGATTTTCACTCAATTTTTTTCTTATTTTACATTAACTTCTTCATTTCTACACCTATTTACTTCAAATTGATACTGAACATCTCTTATGACAATACGGTCAATCTCAACTATGCATGGCCCCATTACCAACCCTGGGGCGCCCCGCCCACATAGACCACGCCCACCCACAATTTTGTTTTAACATAACTTCTTCACTTATTCACCAATAGACTTCAAATTAATATTGAATATATCATGGCCAAGATCCCGAGCTATTTCAGAATAATTACAATCAAAGCCATATTTGCGGTCAACACCCCGAGCTAATTTATAATTAAATTCCAAGCCAGATTGGCAGTCAATACCCCAAAGCTATTTCAGCATAATTAAAACCCCAGCCAGTTTGGTGGTCAAGATCCCAATCTATTTCAGCATGATTGAAACCCAAGCCATTTTGGATGTCAAGACCCCGAGCTATTTCGGCATGATTAAAATCCAAGCCAGATTGGCGGCCAAGACCCCAAGCTATTTTAACATAATTTAAATCCAAGCCAGTTTGGTGGTCAAGATCCCAAGCTATTTCAGTATTATTAAAACCCAAGCCATTTTAGGCGGTCAAGACCCCAGGCTATTTCAGTAAAAATAAAATCCAAGCCAGTTCAGTGGTCAAGATCCAGAGCTATTCAGCAAATCCAAACCAGATTGGCGGTCAAAAGCCTTGTAATTTTAGCATAAGTAAAATCAAAGCAAGTTTGGTGGTTAGGATTCCGAGCTATTTCGGCACATATAAAAATCCAAGCCAAATTGGCGGTCAAAACCCCAAGCTTTTTCAGCATAATTAAAAACTAAGCCAGTTTGGTGGTCAAGATCCCAAGCTTTTTTCGCATTATTAAAATCCAAACCATTTTGGATGTCAAAATCCCGAGCTATTCCGGCATAAAAAACATCCAAGCCAGATTTGCGGTAAAGACCCCGAGCTACTTAAGCATAATTAAAATCTAAGCCAGATGACCCCAAGCTATTTCAGCATAATTTAAATCAAAGTCAGTTTGGTGGTCAATACCCCGAGCTATTTCATCGTAATTAAAATCCAAGTCAGATTGGTGGCCTTGACCCAGACTATAAAGCATAATTTAAATCCAAGTCAGTTTTGTGGTCAAGATCCCAAGCTATTTAAGTATTATTAAAACCAAAGCCATTTTGGCGGTCAAGACCCCTGGTGTTCAGCATTTTCAAAATACATGCCAGTTTGGTGATCAAGATCCCAAGCTATTTCATTATCATTAAAATTCAAGCCAGTATGGTGGTCAAGATACCGAGCTTTTGCAGCATAATTAAAATCTAAGCCAGTTTTGTAGTCAACACCCCAAGCGATTCAGCCGTATTAAAATCTAAGCCAGTTTGGTGGTCAAGATCCAGAGCTATTTCAGCATATTTAAAATCCAAGCCACATAACCCACCCCTGGGCCCCGCCCACATAGGCCACACCCACCCAAAATTGCCTTTTCATTCGTCCGTTCCTGCCACTATCTCCTCTATTCGCTATTATCACTAGAACATTGAAACTTAAACACATGGTAGCTTGGGGCGTGGGGATACGCGTAGGCCTCTGCCGCGCCATTTCTAGTTTAAACATTTTGTTAATTGGAAATTATATACATATAAGTAGTGTTATTTAATACAATATACGGTAATTCATAAAAAAATGCAGTCAATGAGAGTGCATTAATATATTAAGCCCAAGTCTCGTCAAATGGTTAATGCAGTGTGTTTTAGCATACACGCCATACGTCCTGGATTGTTCGAAATTGTCCAGGAAATGAGAAACGTTACCAGCAGTCCCGGAAATGTGTCAAATGTCCCTAATTTTAAACAATCCGCATAAACAAGTACCATATCTTAGGCTTAACTGCACCTCGAATCTGTGTTCCCACTAATCCGCAGCGTCTCCATGACAATGCCTATCCGAATAGATGACTACGCTTCGTGTCAAAATCGATCAATTAACAGGGGTCCAGTTATCATATCGATTGTCCCACGTTTGCAGACAAACCGAAAAGGCGGCATTGTTTAATGTGGTTGTTCATTGGCTTTAATAAACTACGTTATAATTTCCCGCTGCGTAAGGGCAAAGGAGTTGTTCACACATCTGAAGTCCAACATCGTTGAGTAAAAAAATCAATGCAGGTTATGTTCGCATGTTTAACCGACAAAGAATTTGAGTAAAAAAATAAGCATATACAATCGTCAGCCTGCATAAACACTTCGTAGCGCAGAGAAAATTTTTATGCGGCCTTAGATACGCCCATGCTATTCCTGCAGATGATGTGACATGTACACAAACACAATTTGGTGCTCTTTTCTAACACGAAAAACACGTGGCTTGTATCTAGTAACGAAAGTAGTAATGTTTAATTGACGATACTAGATCTAGTGTATTTCGGATAGGCTTTCGAACTTAGCAATTTACGATGTGAAAAAAATGCGTACCAAAAATGCATATATGTCTATATATATCGCTTTATGTATTTATGTCCCAGAATATTCCTGGTGTCAGTGTGTTGAGTGTGAAATGCAATCAACCCAAAGATTAAATAGACAAGCACATTAATATTAAATGCTTCCTCTACACATATTTGGAACCTGTATGTGTATATCAACTGTAAGGGCAAAGTACACATGGTTTAATCATACCATGTCCTATAAATGGGAAAACAAATAGATAAAGTCAGATACTATTTCAATTATCTTGCGTTCACTTCAACTAATGATATGCATTATCTCATGTTGTAAAATCATCTGACACGAATACAACTTAGACAGGTAAAATGCTAGAACATCCATAGTGCATTATGGGTTATCATCCACATTTTTTTTATCGAATTATCTTTGGTCAGATTGTTTACTTTAAATATTTGTCTTAAAGGGACCTTTTCTCAGATTTCGGCATATATTGAAGTTTGTCATTTAATGCTTTATATTGATAAATGTAAACATTGGATCCAAAAAGCTCCAATAAAAAGCAAGAATACATTAAAGACAGAAAAAAAGTAACCCTTAACTGGGCTCTAAAACTGACCCCTTGAGTATTTCAATCGTATCGCGTTGCCACACTATATTATTTTCAGGATTTTAAATCGTCAAAAGATGCATATAATAGATATTGTAGAGCCTGGTAAATGTTGAGTATTACAATTTCCTCACAAATATCATAACTACATTAAAAATTTGCGAATCTCATAAAATTTTGTTAAATTTGGTCAATTAACCAAATCATGAAAAGGTCCGTTTAAACTAAGATAACTAAAATATAGGATTGAATCAGCTAAGTTACAAACAAAATATAAAACAGTATTTGTACTGTTAATTTTACTCTGTTTTAAGTGTGGTAAGTTTGTCATCAGTACTTTTACATTTTCATGTATAATACAACAATTCAGTCAATGTGTTTGCTGTATAATACAACTACATGGGGTCAATGTGTTTGCTGCAAAGTACAACTACATGAGGTCAATGTGTTTGCTGCATAATACAACTACATGAGGTCAATGTGTTTGCTGCATAATAGAAATGAATCAGTTTAATGTCTTTCCTGCATAATACAAATATTCACCCCCACCCAGCACCACTTTACGCAAATGCATTTAACACCATTTTCCAAGAGCACAGTTGATATATGTTTCTTATTGCAGGACGGCAGTGAGCTTGACCAGGAAATTGAGAGAGACACATCGTCGCTTTATTGCTACGTGTTCGTGAGAACGAGATCTTTAATATGACGTAATCGGATTCTATATTCAGTCGTCACAGAACAAATTTTTCGATTCCACTTTGCTCTATCTCCCACATTTTAATAAGTGAGAAAATAAAGGTTATACATTTAAATTTTTCTGAATAAAAATGGTAGTTAGAGCACTAAATCAATCTCGTCTTTTTATTAACCAATTAAGCGGTTGCGCGAACCAAAGTGTTAGCTGGATTTATCACTTTAACATAATTTTTTAAGACCATGAAGCATTTTGATTAAGCACTGTATTTTATACAGTTCTTGATTTTGACGATTTTTAAAACCATGTTCAAGCGCGAAACTAATCACATATCAGCTGTGAAATACATGTATAAAAGTGTGTACTTCTTTGATTTTATTTATACTAACATTTTGGAGGAATGGCAACCATTGTTGCAAACCGACGAAAGCTCTGCTTATTATTGGTGCGTTAAGGTTGATGCTTAAAATGTTGTCACAGATTAACCTGTGCAGTTCGCACAGGCTAATCAGGGATAATACTTTCCGCTTTTATGGTAGTTTGTTTTTAACAGAAGTCTCTTCCTAGTGGTTAATCCACTTTACACCGAAAGTGTTGACTCTGATAAGCCTGTGCAGACTCCACATGCTAATCCGGGACACTTCACAAACATGCTTTAAGTAAATTGTGTTTCCAAAAATGGGTCAAAAAGTTTATTGTCTACACTTTTTATCTTGCCTCAATTTAAACTGTAAATAATTGTTTCATGTATGGATGCATTGTATAAGCGTGTTTGTCTTTGTTTTCATAGTTTTATATTTTCATGTTATTTTGTCCCCAGATTGATAAACATAAACGATCTTTAATAAATTTGAGCCTTCTTTATTATTGTCTATAATATTTAGTAAAGATCGAATATTTTCACAGTGTTTATAAAATCCGGGCTTTAATATTGTATATAATTTGTTTAATAGTATTATTTTTTAAATAAGCATCTTTTCACCTGCATGCCACTGTAACACTGTAGCCAGACATAAAATCACATCCTTTAATTTATCATACAAAATTTTATTCAAAGAATAATGTTCACGCAGTCTGTCTAAGAAATTATTATCTCGTTCATTTAAATGTTACAGGACAGACGAAATAGCTTGTCTTTGTGACTGAGTTTAAACAAAGTTCTCAGTAAATATTCAGAAACTTCTTGAATGTAAACAATGTCAGCCCCTACAATGACACTATAGGGGTCATGATAGTTGCCCAGGTCCTTTGTCCAATCCAAAACACAAATCTTTGTTCTGATTGAATTTTCAGGCAAGTTTTGAGAAATCTGTTTACCTCAGATAGTCGTAAACCTCATGTTGGGTTATCTTCCCATGGCTGCCTGAAAACGCAAACCACTGCAGTATTTTTTAAAATGCTGTAATCACTAAAGTTTCTGTATTCCAGAAAAAATGTATATAGACGTATATAATAAATAACTTTTAAAAAAATCTCTGACACTGCAAGACATGGTGTATGTGGGTTTCCTTTACTGGAATGTTCAAATCAGGCCCCTGGGATCAAAACTAACCAGGCATGAGGGGACACATGTTATATGGACTTATATAGTAAACCACTTAATAATGTACTAAATATTTTAATTTATTCAAACATTGTTTTAAACCATACGAAATCTGTGTCACACAGAGTAAACATCTTGGTAAAAACAACATAGTTCTTACACAACAAACATCACAAAGTCAGCACATAACAGTTTTTACCTGCGTGTCTCAGGTGAGCGGAATTATTGTTTTCTATATAGTTTGTCCTATTAAACCTAACTACCGATGTTTTCAGACAAATAGGTATGAGGTGGAATATTTCAGGCGTGACAAAGACAGTTTTATTGATTTTCAATTTATCATTTACTTAATAAAATTGTCTCTAAATGAAATGCTTATTTGTGAAAATTACATTAATTACAGCTAGATTGAAGTCCTATATAGGCTTTCAAGTGGTATACTGTTTAACATGCTTCATATTTTACCCATGTAATCGATACTACTTAAAGCAATTTTTCTTCTTGCTTTATTGATTTAACGCAGCCTCAAGTTTAAATACATGTATTTCCTTTTGTATACTCAAGTAAACCAATGGCAAACTCAGGTTTAACCATGTGGTTTTATCTTACCATACGATTCACAGATTACATAGTTACTTTGTTTACTTAAGTTTAAACCTCCAAACAAACAGGAGTTTTATATTTGTTTCATACTGGTAATGTTATGCATAACTTGTTTACGGGCTTTGGACAATTGGATGGGCGAGATTTGTTGAGCTGTTTAATTTAGCTGACAATCATTTAGAGGCACTAACATATTTAAGTTGAATCAAAGGTAAAGGGATCCTTAGCTGCCGTGTTTGTGAAAATTAATTTAGTAAAATGGCAACCTTTTCACAATCCTCCTTAGACAAGGGATCTGACATTACAAAAAGCTTTTCACAATCCACCATTGACAAGGGATCTGACATGATCCAAGACTTGTGCTCGACCTGCGAAGACAAAAAACTGGATAAAATGGCTGATTACTACTGTGAATCTTGTGTGAAGTTTTACTGTGGAGAATGTGTTAACATGCACATCATGTTGTTTACAAAACATACCCCCTGTGGAAGAGGAGCTATGTATAAATGGCCAGTGGCCAAGAAGGTTGAAGATTTTCTTCTGAAATGTGATATTCATAAAGAAGAAAGCCTGAAAATTTATTGTGATGATCACAGTGAGCTGTGCTGCACAAATTGTGCATTCCTTAATCACAGGTATATTAATATATTGTTTCTTCATTTTAATTATAGAAAAAACACTACCATTACAAAAATGCAGGGTTTTTAATCTTTGTTGCAAGAATGTAACATTATTAGCAAAATCATTTTATGCCCGCGAAGGAGGGCATATAGTGATCGGACTGTCCGTCTGTCCGTCTTTCCGCCACACTTTGCGTTTAGGTTTCGACAAATGCTAATAACTTCTATGTCACTTGAGATATAACCTTCATATTTGGTGTGCATGTGTATTTGGACAAGGCCATTCCATAGGCACAAAAAATTTATCCCTATGACCTTGATCTTGAACTTAGGGTCCGGGTTTAAGTTTCGAAATCTGCGTAAAAAATGTACATCTGTGACCTTGATCTTGAACTTTGTGTCCGCGTTTAGGTTGCGAAATCTGCGTTAAGTGCAAGTGTATATGGACAAGGCCTTTCCAAACGCATATACAGTTTTACCCCTGTGACCTTGACCTTGAGCTTAGGGTCCGCGTTTAGGTTTCGAAATCGAAAAATAAGCATAACTTCTATCAAAGCGTTTATAGGGGGCATATGTCATCCTATGGTGACAGCTCTTGTTTATAATATTAATGAAATTGTTTTTATTTATTTCAAGAAACTATTAATTTTTGCATGTACAGTAATTATAAATAGAAGTCTGCAGTTTAAAGCCATCTTAGTAAATCACTAAATGGGGCTTTGAATACCTCCAGTAATATAACTGATGAAATAAATACTTAGGTTTTATAAATGTTTGAATATATATATATATATATATATATATATATATATATATATATATATACTATTACATAGTGCCAGTTACGCGGTCTCGGTAGTTTTCAGACTATACTTACGAGGTCAGTATTAAAAACGGGGTCAGTTTACAAACCCGCGTTCTAGGCACCTTTAATTACTATGAGGGGGTGTAGGAGAGGTAATTCAATCAAATGCCACATTAAGGTCTTAAATCGAAAACCACAATCACGTCTGAAATTGAAATTTTATATACCTCGCAACTAATGTCGCTTACATATTTTCTTGTATAAGACGTTAAATAAATGACGTATTTATATATAATAATATATTAGGTACCCTTATATATCTTAATTTGTGTTAATATAGATAAAAAAAGGGTATGGAGATACAACCCCATGACCCATTTATAAATCAGAGACCCTGTAACTGGCCATATGTGTGAATATATTTCTGGACTCTTAATGCTGGACTTTAAAATCAATCTCATTCTGATGTTGCCAAAGTACTTAAAGATTCGTATGCGAAAGCTTTCAAGAAAGTATTTTAGTATTGTATATAGTACAATGTGTTTATTTCTCTTTTCTTTCAGACTCTGCCGAAAGATAACTTTTATATCAGACAAAGTAAAAGTTGAGTCCACAGACCTTCAAAAACTGTCAGTTTCTATCAAAACTATACTGGAAGAAATAAAAAAACTTGAAGACAACCAAAAGGCTAGCATTCAATATGTTCAAAGTTCATATGATGAGCAGTTATACACGATACAGGAAACTCGCCAAAAAATAAATTCAGCCTTAGACACAATTGAACAGAAGACACTGACGGAAATGAAAGATTTTCTGACCAAACTACAGACCTCTTCCAAAATTGCTGTTGACAAATGTATCAGGCTTCGGGATGAATTGCAACAACTTCGAGACGCAATACAGGATATAAGTGATAAAAGCAAACTGGAACTATCCTTTATAGCCACCAGGAAATGCATGGATAAAATACAGCAGTCTGAAACCTATCTGGAGGAAAATTATCTTCAGGCTAAAGTTTCAATAACATTCCAGCCTAACCATGAAATTATACAGTACTTGTCTAAACTGTCTGGTCTTGGACAGCTTGAACACAGTACTCAGACATTGATGGGACAAGGGAATCCAAACAAGGTAATCACTGTGCAGGGGAAGTCTGAACACAATGTGAACATATCAAGTGATTCACAAAAATGCTGTAGTATCACAGCCATCTGTGTTCTACCAGACAGAAAGGTCCTGGTTGTAGACAACGATAATGCGAATGTCAAGCTTCTTGACCAGCAGTACCACGTGGTGAGTCACTGGAGTGCTACTGGCAGGCCAGTGGGTATGTGTGAGATCACACCCGGTGAGGTGGCTGTGACTCTTAATTGTCCAGATACAAAAACACATAAGGTCCAGTTCATCACAGTAAACAACAGGCAGCTGGTCATGGGGAAAAAGCTTCAGTTTCAACATACATGTAGTGGTATTGCCTTCCACCAAGAAGACCTGTATATTACTTCTAATACTGCCCTGTACATGTACACATACAGTGGGAAATTTGTCAGCAAGATGTATGAGGATACATCAGGTAAAATGACAGGTAAGAATAGCAAAATTATGAAATTTATATTTTAGGTTGAATACATAGATATAGAATGTAGCATCATTGCATTATTCCAGCCACAGTTAAGAATGCAATGTCACGTTTAGTTTATTCAGTGTATGACATGTCTATAAAAGAACATTAATGTGTTTTTAAATTACTGTTACCTTGAGTCAATAGTTTTTGGTCTTTTTGAAATGTTCAACAATTAAGTATGGACTTGTAAAGAACAACTGTCTTTTATAATTGATCAAGAAACTTTATATAATATTTCAATTTCAGAATTAAAAATACTTTAAAGTTACTTATATGTATGATTGTCATGTAAAATATCTCAATATATGTTTCAATAACATTGTAATCTTTGTATATGTAAGGATAATCTATAATTACTGCATGTAGTTAACTCACCTTACACATTTTTCAGTGTAAGTATTTCCTTCTGTGTTGTTGTTGTAGACATCAATTCTTGAAGCACCAGTCACATGCAAACATCCCAAACATTGTGCGAAAACAAAGCACTGAAACAAAACTTCCTACCAAACCTAGTTAATGATTATTATTGGATTTGAATGCAGACTTTAATCATTTGTTGCATAATTTATTGTATTTAACAATATACAATTAATACAGTTTTAACGAGAATTGTTATCAATTGCTATACATATTATTTAATTGCTTGATGCTACTCTGTATTGCAGAAGTCAGTTGTGCTGTGAGTCCCACAGGGGACAAGTTGTACATCACTAACCGTTACCAGAACAAGATCCTTATCCTGGCCAGGGATGGGTCAGTCCTGGTCACCTTTACTGATCCAGCACTGGCCAAATGGCCAACTTGTGTAAATGTGACACCTTCCGGGCAAGTGCTGGTATGTGGAGGCCAATACCCCAACTTCTATATCATACAGTTGGACAGTGAGGGAAGAAGGAAGCTGGCCACTCTTGCTACGTACCAGGATGGGTTTATTTGCCCATGTTCAATCTACTACAACAGACACACCGCCTGCGTAATTGTCGGACTTTTTAACAACAGTATCCAGGTGTTCAAAGTACAATAGTGTTTTTTAACAAGCATCTTGTTTTATTATTCAGATTATTTAATTTGGCCATGATAATATGCTGTTCTACAATTAGAGCATTGTGATATGATACCATAACAATGATAGTAATAATTAAGAGTATATGTGAACATTATAAGTGCTATGAATGTATTAAGTTGTTAAATCTATGAAAATTATTTGTGTATTTCTATTTCACTTATCACGTTAAAATGATTTTAGTTCAGAGAATAATTTATTTTATTTACCTTACATCAAAATCGCACTCGATTTATGTATATTGGCTTTCATGTTTTTAACATACATTACACACGTAGAGAAGATTACTTGAAATTTGTTTAATCCTTGGTTTTTAAATATGATGAAAATTGTTGTTTCCTGCTTTGAAAACACCTTTCTTTTTTTAATTTTAATGACCTTAACTCAGGATTGGATCAAAAGTAATACCCAATGAAATGTTCAAATATTCTCTTCCAGTTCAATTAAATGAATAAATGTTAATTCAGTATAGGTTAATATGAAAATTATAGCGATGCAGCATTTTACCATTTTGTTAACCCAAGTTTACATTTTACACTATCAAAATCAAGACATTTTGTGTTTGCCCCTTTATATTTTTCAGTATGTTTAATTTTGCAAATGGTGTTCTTATATAAAACAATTAGAATTTTATCATATACTATACCCTGTTTCCTATTGAATACAACCATAAAATATTATTTTAAATTACACATGTGTAAGACAACATTTTTAAACGTTTTCATTGGCTTAGTTTTCGTTTATTGACCAATCGCATTTTGTTATTTTGCTGAAATGACGTTGCAACGTCAAATGACGTCACGAAATGTAATCAACATTCGGGATTTATCATTATGTTTGCGTAAATATTTATTTAATTTGATCATTTAAAAGCATGTGATTCAAAAGATCCGACACTCGTTGTCATATTATACCATATTTTATTAAACTCATTCAGAAAATTTGCCAAAGGCTCGCTTACTAACAAAATTCCTAAACTCGTTTAATAAAATATGGTATAATATGACAACTCGTGCCCGATCTCATATATATATTGCATTCTTTGAAATAGTATATATTATAGCATACAGTTCTTCCACACTCTTCCCTACCCTGATATACATGCACTTACATTATAAAAATTCATATAATTGTTTTTTATAATTGATATTCAAACATTTTAAAGTAATGAGTTTCACATAAGCCAAAATTACAACAGTGCATTCATGTAAAATTAAGTAGCTGCAAGACATTTAAGAAATACCAATAGTAAGAACCAGTTTAATTGATCTTATTAAAAATAATATGCAATAAACATAAATTGATTACCATTAGTCTTTTGGCATGAATTCTCCGGTTTAAAATAGTAATGAAATACAATGTAATCAATTTTAATTAAGCATGATATATTCCAAGATAACAATTACATGCATGTACATGTAAATTAAAGATTGGCTCCCTAACAAGTCTAAAACACTGCAATCATCGTAGTTTCACAAAATATAACGACAACAACAGAACTCTCCAGATTATTTAATCGTTTCGCGCTGCAACGCTATATAATGTTCAGGTTTTTAAATCGTCAAAAGATGCATATAATGGCTATTTTAGAGCATGGTAAACGTTCAGTATTACTGTTTCCTCACAAATATCATAACTAAAACGAAAATTTTCGAATCCGAATCAACTTTTTTAACTTTGTCAATTTACCACAACGTGAAAAGGTCTCTTTAAACCTGAACATGGAGTGCTGAAGGTGACAAAGCATAATCATGTAGTCATTATCTAGGCCGACTTTAAATCTGGGTCACATGTACAAAAACTCGATCACTAAGATAATTCATAAAATAGCCATGATACCACTTTAGAGGCCACATTTTTTACTCATTCATGATGCTACCTGAAAATATTGCCATAACACACCTGTACAATGGTGTTGTTGCATTTGTATATGAGAGTGCTCTGGGAAAACGGGGCTTAATGCATGTGTATAAAAAGTCTTTCCAGATTAGCCTGTCCAGTCAACACAGGTCAATCAGGGCGACACTTTCTGCCTTAACTGGATTTTCGCCTGTGTGGATTGCCAGTTTTTCCAGAACGATGCTCAGGTGTTTATGTTTATATATAATATTGACACATATACATAGCCATTGCAATGGCAGAAATAGTCTATTATACAAATATGTACACACATTGTTCATATATTTTTTGTTCACATGTTTCTTGTTGAATTTGACTGTGTAATTTGACTCTTCATTCATTTCACATTTCATATGCATTATATAAATTTATACCAAGCACTATACAAAGTGGATGTGATCAAGTGTGTGGCCTTATACACCTTATGTGTGATCAAGTGTGGGGCCGTATACAAAGTATATGTGATCAAGTGGGGGCCTTATACAAAGTAAGTGTGATCAAGTGTGGGCCCGTATAAAATGTGAGCATGATTAAATGTGTGGCCTTATTCAAAGTAAGCATAATTTAGTGTGAGGCTTTATACAAAATGAGTGTGATAAAATGTGTGACCTTATACAAATTAAGCGTGATTAAGTGTGGGGAATTATGCAAAATAAGTGGGATTAAGTGTGGGGCCTTATACAAAGTAAATGTGATTAAGAGTGGGGCCTACTAAGAATTAAGTGTGGTTAAGTGTGGATCCAAATACGAAGTAAATGTGATTAAGAGTGGTCTTTTACAAAGTGAGTATGAATAAGTGCGGGGCTTATACAATGTAAATGTTTATAATTGTCGGGTCTTATACAAAGTAATTGTGATTAAGAGTGGGGCTTATAAAAAGTTAGTGTGATTAAGAATTACCCTTGCTTTAAAACATTGATAAAAACTTATTTGTTTAGGCAGATTTGTTTCAGATTTGTTGACTACACTCTTTATATATTAACTGGTAAGACTAATGTGGTATTTTATACTAAGTCTTTCAAGATGCCACTCCTATAGACGATTGTGTATATATAATGCAAAATTAGTAATCCAAATGATTGTTAGAAATACATGTTTGTTATTATGCACCCTTTGCAGATGCGGGATCGAATCACTGTTTACTTTTTATTTGATGTTAACAGTCGAATTGCTTGTAACATGAAATTTGGTTAAGAACAAAACATCTATAAGTATATGGTAAGGTTAGTTTAATTTCTAAGCCTGAACATATTTTTTGGCTGGTTGCCATTTATAAAATGAGGATATTTCTTATCAACAAATTGTATCATAATCTGTACTTATTTACCTACCTAAAGTTCATAATAGGCATCTTGTTTTGCATTCTAAAATGTTTGTCCATATTTACCAAATCTGACTGTTTATCTGTTGTATTTGTTTTCCAATTGAAGCTATAATTTCACAATATTTTTGTCTACAGTAAGACTGTGTCCAGAGACAATCTCCACAAAACCTGAATATCGAATGTGTATTTTCGTGTGTGTATGTTAACACTGTTTTAGCATACATATCTTCATTTCATTATTCTTCTTCAATGTTTTTTAACATTTATTTTAAATTCCTTAAAATAAATGAATGTTTAAATTGCGAGTAAAATTAATTTTCTATTCGTATCAAGTATTAATACAATTAAACTGTTTCTAAAAAATTTAGAAACCCTGTTTTAGTATAGGTAAGCTTTTCGACACTATAGTTACACTTTTTGGTGGTGTTTAGATTATATTTAAACTAATTACCTTGTTTTCTCAGTATAACAAATTGTAATTTGTTTGCTAACATAAAAAAACCAAATAAACAACAAATACCCTTCAAGGCAAATTAAAGTTGTTCATTTGCTAACTGTGCAAGTGATATCAATCTATTATTGTTAGCATCTGTTTGTATACAGAGTAAACAGTATTTGTACAAATTATCATCTATGTATATCCTGGTAAAGCATCAAATTCAATATGTACCAAAGTTTTGTCCCATAATAAAATGTATTTATCTTTTCAAAAAACTGTCTTATTTATGACACATTTTGGTATTGCCGACATGGGAGAAAAATGTGGGGGCATTTTGAATCTACCCGTTCTGGAAAAACTTGGCTTACTGAATGAGTGTAACGTGCTGTCCCAGATTAGCCTGTGCAGTTTGCACAGGCTATGCAGCGAAAACCCCTTCTTTTAAATGAAAACCACTCCAGGCTGAAAGTGTCGTCCCTGATTTGCCTGTGCAGTCTGCACAGGCTATGCAGCGAAAACCCCTTCTTTTAAATGAAAACCACTCCAGGCTGAAAGTGTCGTCCCAGATTAGCCTGTGCAGTCTGCACAAGCTTATCAGTGAAGACCCTTTCACGGAATTTGTTGTTTAAATGAAGTATCATCTATATGAAAACCACTCCCGGCTGAAAGTGTCGTCCCTGATTAGCCTGTGCAGATGACACAGACTGGGATGACACTTTACGCTCATGCATTGAGTCTGTTTGCTAGAGCAAGACTCACATGAACACACATCTGTTGACTTTTTACTAGGAGTGAGTTGTGAAGTAAGAAACCACAAGACAACTTGATAAATTGTTTATTCAAATGTTAACAAAATCAGTAATAATTATAAAGAAAACATCAACATCAAATATAGATGGATACATAACAACACTACACAGATACTTCTATTAAAATTAGACTTGCTCTGGGAAAACAAGGCTTAATACATGTTCATAAAGAGTCCTCCAAGATAAGCCTTTGCATTCCACACAGGCAAATCTGGGACTACACTTTCCGCCTTAACTTTATTTTCAGTTAAAACAGACTTTCTTTAAACAAAACAATGAAAGCGAAAAATATGGTTCCCGATTATCCTGTGTAGACTGCACAGGCTAATCTGGGATGACACTTTTAGCACATGTATAAAGCCTATTTGTCCAAGAACGAGGCTCAATTGCTCCTTGCATGTCCAAAGTCATCATTAATGGTTAGAATTAGCATAAAAGGTAATCAATAGTTAGAATGAGCATAAAAGGTAATCAATGGATAGAATTAGCATAAAAGATAAGCAATGGTTAGATTTAGCATAAAAGGTAATCAATAGTTAGAATAAGCATAAAAGGTAATCAATGAATAGAATTAGCATAAAATATAAGCAACGGTTAGAATTAGCATAAAGGTTATCAATTGTTAAAATAAGCATAAAAGGTAATCATTGGTTAGAATTAGCATAAAAGGTAATCAATGGTTAGAATAGGCATAAAAAGTACTTGTTCGCAGATTCCGTTTTTTTTAACACACCATTACCCAGTAAATATACTAAGTGCAAAAAATACAGTTTAAGATATTTTCAATGAACATACAGCAGCATACTTAAAATCATTTACCTTTGTTGCCATGAATTTTCGTGTGTTTTTTTTAAACAAATTACTTCCCAGGAAAACTAAATCTGTGTATGTGTTCATGGATAGGTTGAACGCATACAATTTACAAAATAATATCAGTATCATGTGAATATTGAACGCAATGCTTCAAATAAGAGATACTTTTGAAAATTTCTCTTTAAGTGATGACTTTAAAACTTCAACTTTCAGTGACCACTTTGACAATTTAACATAAGAATTTTCTACAAAGCACACTCAGGAACTCTTAACACACAAGAGATTGCCTTAGAGAAATCACAGAACTTTTCGCTGAGGGAGATTTTACAAATTACACTTTCTCTGGGAAAACAGGGCTTAATGCATGTGTCGAAAGTGTCGTTCCTGATTAGCCTTTGCCAACACTTTAACTTCACACTGGATTTGCATTAAGAAGAGACTTGTTTTAAACAAAAAAGTCCATTAAATTGGAACGTGTTGTTCCTAATAAGCCCGTGTGGACTGCGCAGGCAAATCTGGGAAGACACTTTAAGCACATGCATTAAGCACCATTTTCCCAGAACGAGGCTCATATGAGAGACGGATGTTGTCCAACCTTCCTTTCCAAAAGTAAATCTTCCCACTTGCTTGTGCCGACTTCGTATGGAGATTTAACACAGCCGAGAGGTAGCTTAGATTGATTATGGACCTCATATAGGCGCTATACGTCTCCATTTGTATCGCTTGCCCTTCATGAGTTGAATGTTTGAGGTAGCGTTGTACGTGAGCAGAGCCGGGCTGTGAAGAAGAAGGGACACACCAGTCTCTGCAAACAGAGAATATTAAACAATTAAGACTAACAAACTGTCACAAGAAAAGCCCGTTTGAAAGTTTTGGACACCATGCTAAATGCTTGAAATGCACTAAGTGACGTAGTGAACTAGTTTTTGACCCGGCATGACCCATATTTCAACTTGACCTAGATATTATGTAGAAACAACTTCTGACCAAATTTGGTGAAGATCGGATGAAAACTACTTTAATTAGAGAGCGGACACTATGCTTAATCCTTGAAATGCACTAGTTGACCCTGTGGCCTAGTTTATGACCCGGCATGACCCATATTAAAACTTTACCTATATATTGTCTAGATACAACTTCTGACAAAGTTTGGTGAAGATCTGATGAAAAACTATTTGAATTAGAGCGTGGACACTGCTGTGGACGCTGCCGCCGCCCGCCCACCCGCCCATCAAGGGTGAAACTATAATAAGTCCTCAAAACAAGCGTATACAAAGCGGAAAGTGTTGTCCCTGATAAGCACATTTATTAAGCCCCATTTTTAAAGAGGGCAACTCTTATGCATTACAATTTACGACCTGTCATAAAATTGAACTTCTTACCATCCAGTTTTTGTGTAATGGAAGTCCACGAGAGCAGAAACTGCATTCTGTCATCCCTTGTTAGACCATAAGGATTAAGGCCTCGTTTTAAACAAGCCTGAAACAATTCGAATACATGTTTATATTTTGATCAATCATTTGTAATCAATGGTATAACAATCTGCCATGTAAGAATAACTTAGAAAGATTATTCTATTTGACCGCAATGTCATGAGACTACATTCTCCTTTATAATAATCTTAATTTAATTAAAATAATTGTGTAAATCTCAAGTTAGGTCTGCAGGTATGCAACCTGTACACACAATATCAGTGCAACACTTCCAACCAAAGTACATTTTTAAAAGCAGAAAAAGTTATTGAGTCTTAAAACAGTGACCTTGACCTTGATCCGACTGGCCCAAAAATGCAATGCCTAGCTACATGTAGTGCTACTTGTTGTAAGCAAACAAAGTCACACTTTCTGTCCAATCAGTATGTAGCGTGATCTGAACATTGAGTGAAATCTCAGCAGAATTTATAAAATGCTTCTGGGTAAAAAACAAAGTCAGAAGCTAAATGTATCACCCACACATTAAAAAAGCTACTCAAAAATGTTCTTTGGATCTCATTTGAGCATGCAAAGACGTTTGGCTGCTTGTTTACAATTCAAGGGCCATTATTACCAAAAGTGCTTCATGCAACCTGGCTGGTTGTTTAACTTTGAGAAGCTTTGCCTCCCACAATCATAATCAACAAGTTTCCCGCTTAAATATTCAGCTGACATCGTTTCCCTGGATACTGCCATTTTCCAGGATGCAAACTTCACAGACTAATCTGGGACAACACTTTATGCACATATATAACTTTGCCCACGTTTCACAGAAAGAGGCTCATGTTAAGTCTTGCGAAGATGTACCAGTGGTTACACATGAAGACCTACCCTGCACATGTCCGAATCTGGGATAACACTTTACTCATATACACTAAGCCCATATTTCCCAAAACAAGACTCAAATGTTAAAATTATTAATATTTTGTTTTATACGATGAGGATATTTTCTTTTTATTTTATGCTTTATACAAATGATTATTTTTGTATTTTGTCATTCCAGACAGTAGAATTCCCAGTCGGGCGCCCGAAATGTTATTACATGTATGTTTAATGGATACTCAGCGTTTTAGATAAGCTGCGCATTAGCGTAATATACGCATTAAAAATATCAAGATACGCTCAATTTATCATTTCCGTGCGTACATTTAAGCAAGCCAATCTGGACTTACGCAAGTGCTGTAAATTATTTGCGTACATCGTAAACAAAAAATATTAACAGCCGATTGTCTTTCGCCAAAATATGAGACACATGGTAAATTTTATAGTATTGATTTTTTTCACAGACAGTCAAGCACCTATGTGTTTATTTAATAACATGAAGAGGTCAGCATGTCTTCTTTGAAGCCAAAACAAATTACTCCTCAAACTAAAATTGATTCTTTTTAAACGGCGAAAGTTGTATCGAGTAATTTTGTACTGCCAATACTGAATGATTTAATTTCCTCTGTTTTCAAAAAAAAATGACACACTAAAACGCTAATAAAACAACTGATGTAAGTTGGCAAACAATTTTTACCGTGGCTTTCGATGGTGTACAATAAAGACGAAGTTTGTATTAAATGTAAAAATTGCCAACAATACAAGTTAAAAAAACAAAAAACACTTTACGAAACCTACAGCTATGAAGGGATACACAAAGTTAATGGTTAATTGTGTTTAACACGATAAAAGTAGCGTGTCTGTATATACATGTATCCCTGCTATATTCTTGTTCTACTTTAAGCAAATTACCCTTCAAGCAAGGCAAAATTTGACCATTTACTCCCATGCTTTGAAAAGTGGCGGTATTTACCCCCATGGGTCAAAAATTATCTATAACACTGGATGCTTATCTGTATATTTTTATAAACATTCAATGCAGAGTAGCTGCCCTTGGTAAAAATTGGCAGTCACAATGGGGAAACCAAAAATATCTCAAAATAGTTCCTGTAAAATAAAACAGTTTAAAACAGTAACATATCATTTTAATTCACTGATATTTCTCTAAAAACCATCGGAAAGAATTAAATAAATAACATGAAACCTACCGTGCACATGTCTGAATCTGAGAGGTTCACTATTCCTTCTTTCATCATGGCCCGGTCAATGTGTAGAGCAATCAAGGCGTCTTGGGACAAACTGGAACGCCGAAGACTAAGACCGTTTGCCTTTGATAATAATCGCTGAAATTCAAGACTTGGCTTAATGCTTGTACCCAAAGTTTCTTCCCAAATTATCCTGTGCAGTTTGCGCAGGTTAATCAGGGACCACACTTTCAACCTAAACAGGATTTTTGTGTACAAGCGACCATCCTTTAAACAAAATATTCAATAAAAACCAAAAGTGTCATCCCTGATTGGCCTGTGCAGAATACACAGGCTATCTTTATGCACATGTATTTATCCCAGTTTTCACAGAGAAAAGCTCATACATAAATTTGGAGTCTGAAATATGTTGTCATTTCATATCAATTGTGTTATTTTTTACCCGATTTTATCAAAAATTATGTTTTAAAAAACAAGAAATGTGTTTGTCAGAAACACTATGTCCCCGTCTGTGCTGCTTTGAATTTTTTGTCTTTGACCTTTGACCTTGAAGGATGACCTTGACTTTTCACCACTCAAAATGTGCGGTTCCATGAGATACACATGCATGCCAAATATCAAGTTGGTATCTTCAATATTGCCAAAGTATTCATAAAATGAGGGATTTTGGCCACATATATTTGACCTCTGACCTTGGAGGATGACGTTGACCTTGACCTTTCACCACTCAAAATGTGCAGCTCCATGAGATACACATGCATGCCAAATATCTAGTTGCTATCTTCAATATTGCAAAAGTATTCATAAAATGAGCGATTTTGGCCACATATATTTGACCTCTGACCTTAAAGGATGACCTTGACCTTTCACCACTCAAAATGTGCAGCTCTATGAGATACACATGCATGCCAAATATCAAGTTGCTATCTTGAATATTGAAAAAGTTATTGCAAATGTTAAAGTTGGAGCAAACAGACCAACAGACCAACGTTCAGACCAACAGAGAGGGCAAAAACAATATGTCCCCCACTGTAGTGGGTGGCGGACATAACAACTAAAGGCCGACAGTTCAATCATTAACATGACAGCAGTTACTTATCCCTTAATGCAAATATACAAGCTGACATAGAAACAAAATAATCCAAATAGTGCTGATGCATTGGGATTGACAATTCACTTCAAAATAAGGCATGTTCATTAATTTACATAAAAATATTGTATTTTTTAAGAATTGACATAAGCTATTTACTTTTATTTGTCTTGACTGAATCTAACAAGACTTACTTTTTTGTCAATATTAATCAAGACTTTATCCACGAATAGTTATAGTTCTCAATATAAAATCTGGACTGAATCTGCCAAAGTTTTTGTTACATTTCTCAACATAAATCTGCACTGCATCCGCCAAATTATTTATTTAATTTCTCAATATAAATCTATATGAATCCATCAAGACTTAGTTTTATTTCTCAATATCAATCATGACTGAATTCACCAAGACTTAGGTCTACTTTTTAACATCAATTAAGACATAATCCATCAAGACTTAGTTTTATTTCTCAACAACAATCTAGACATAATCCTTCAAGACGAGGATGGATCAGAGTTGATGCAAAAGACTATTAGTTTTATTTTTAATTTATTTAAACATATGTTTTGGTATTATATTTATATATAATTCAACCATATTGAATAAAGACCTACACAATAGTGTGTTGATAAATATTCCAGAGAAAATGGTGACGATTCGAACAGGTGCTTGAGGGAAAGTAGTTCCTCTGGAGACGGATGGTCTGAGTGCTCCAACTACAACAAGATGTAAATACTGTACAATAATCTGAGTGCTCCAACTACAACAAGATGTAAATACTGTACAATAATCTGAGCCTTGCAGTGCTCCAACTACAACAAGATGTAAATACTGTACAATAATCTGAGTGTTCCAACTACAACAAGATGTAAATACTGTACAATAATCTGAGCCTTGCAGTGCTCCAACTACAACAACATGTAAATACTGTACAATAATCTGAGTGCTCCAACTACAACAAGATGTAAATACTGTACAATAATCTGAGCCTTGCAGTGCTCCAACTACAACAAGGTGTAAATACTGTACAATAATCTGAGCCTTGCAGTGCTCCAACAACAACAACATGTAAATACTGTACAATAATCTGAGCCTTGCAGTGCTCCAACTACAACAAGATGTAAATACTGTACAATAATCTGAGTGCTCCAACTACAACAACATGTAAATACTGTACAATAATCTGAGCCTTGCAGTGCTCCAACTACAACAATATGTAAATACTGTACAATAATCTGAGCCTTGCAGTGCTCCAACTACAACAACATGTAAATACTGTACAATAATCTGAGTGCTCCAACTACAACAACATGTAAATACTGTACAATAATCTGAGTGCTCCAACTACAACAACATGTAAATACTGTACAATAATCTGAGCCTTGCAGTGCTCCAACTACAACAAGATGTAAACTGTACAATAATCTGAGTGCTCCAACTACAACAAGATGTAAATACTGTACAATAATCTGAGCCTTGCAGTGCTCCAACTACAACAAGATGTAAATACTGTACAATAATCTGAGTGCTCCAACTACAACAACATGTAAATACTGTACAATAATCTGAGTGCTCCAACTACAACAAGATGTAAATACTGTACAATAATCTGAGCCTTGCAGTGCTCCAACTACAACAAGATTAATACTGTACAATAATCTGAGCCTTGCAGTGCTCCAACTACAACAAGATGTAAATACTGTACAATAATTTGAGCCTTGCAGTGCTCCAACTACAACAAGATGTAAATACTGTACAATAATCTGAGTGCTCCAACAACAACAAGATGTAAATACTGTACAATAATCTGAGCCTTGCAGTGCTCCAACTACAACAACATGTAAATACTGTACACTAATCTGAGCCTTGCAGTGCTCCAACTACAACAAGATGTAAATACTGTACAATAATCTGAGCCTTGCAGTGCTCCAACTACAACAAGATGTAAATACTGTACAATAATCTGAGTGCTCCAACTACAACAACATGTAAATACTGTACAATAATCTGAGCCTTGCAGTGCTCCAACTACAACAAGATGTAAATACTGTACAATAATCTGAGCCTTGCAGTGCTCCAACTACAACAAGATGTAAATACTGTACAATAATCTGAGCCTTGCAGTGCTCCAACTACAACAAGATGTAAATACTGTACAATAATCTGAGCCTTGCAGTGCTCCAACTACAACAACATGTAAATACTGTACAATAATCTGAGCCTTGCAGTGCTCCAACTACAACAAGATGTAAATACTGTACAATAATCTGAGTGCTCCAACTACAACAAAATGTAAATACTGTACAATAATCTGAGTCTTGCAGTGCTCCAACTACAACAAGATGTAAATACTGTACAATAATCTGAGTGCTCCAATTACAACAACATGTAAATACTGTACAATAATCTGAGCCTTGCAGTGCTCCAACTTCAACAAGATGTAAATACTGTACAATAATCTGAGCCTTGCAGTGCTCCAACTACAACAAGATGTAAATACAGTACAATAATCTGAGCCTTGCAGTGCTCCAACTACAACAAGATGTAAATACTGTACAATAATCTGAGCCTTGCAGTGCTCCAACTTCAACAAGATGTAAATACTGTACAATAATCTGAGCCTTGCAGTGCTCCAACTACAACAAGATGTAAATACTGTACACTAATCTGAGCCTTGCAGTGCTCCAACTACAACAACATGTAAATACTGTACAATAATCTGAGCCTTGCAGTGCTCCAACTACAACAAGATGTAAATACTGTACAATAATCTGAGCCTTGCAGTGCTCCAACTACAACAAGATGTAAATACTGTACAATAATCTGAGCCTTGCAGTGCTCCAACTACAACAAGATGTTAATACTGTACAATAAACTGAGTGCTCCAACTACAACAAGGTGTAAATACTGTACAATAATCTGAGCCTTGCAGTGCTCCAACTACAACAAGATGTAAATACTGTACAATAATCTGAGCCTTGCAGTGCTCCAACTACAACAAGATGTAAATACTGTACAATAAACTGAGTGTTCCAACTACAACAAGATGTAAATATTGTACAATAATCTGAGCCTTGCAGTGCTCCAACTACAACAAGATGTAAATACTGTACAATAAACTGAGCCTTGCAGTGCTCCAACTACAACAAGGTGTAAATACTGTACAATAATCTGAGCCTTACAGAGCTCCAACTACAACAAGATGTAAATACTGTACAATAATCTGAGCCTTGCAGTGCTCCAACTACAACAAGATGTAAATACTGTACAATAATCTGAGCCTTGCAGTGCTCCAACTACAACAAGGTGTAAATACTGTACAATAATCTGAGCCTTGCAGTGCTCCAACTACAACAAGATGTAAATACTGTACAATAATCTGAGCCTTGCAGTGCTCCAACTACAACAACATGTAAATACTGTACAATAATCTGAGTGCTCCAACTACAACAAGATGTAAATACTGTACAATAATCTGAGCCTTGCAGTGCTCCAACTACAACAAGGTGTAAATACTGTACAATAATCTGAGTCTTGCAGTGCTCCAACTACAACAAGATGTAAATACTGTACAATAAACTGAGTGTTCCAACTACAACAAGATGTAAATATTGTACAATAATCTGAGCCTTGCAGTGCTCCAACTACAACAACATGTAAATACTGTACAATAATCTGAGTCTTGCAGTGCTCCAACTACAACAAGGTGTAAATACTGTACAATAATGTGAGCCTTACAGTGCTCCAACTACAACAAGATGTAAATACTGTACAATAATCTGAGTCTTGCAGTGCTCCAACTACAACAAGATGTAAATACTGTACAATAATCTGAGCCTTGCACTGTTGCAGTGCTCCAACTACAACAAGGTGTAAATACTGTACAATAATCTGAGCCTTGCAGTGCTCCAACTACAACAAGATGTAAATACTGTACACTAATCTGAGCCTTGCAGTGCTCCAACTACAACAACATGTAAATACTGTACAATAATCTGAGTGCTCCAACTACAACAAGATGTAAATACTGTACAATAATCTGAGCCTTGCAGTGCTCCAACTACAACAAGGTGTAAATACTGTACAATAATCTGAGTCTTGCAGTGCTCCAACTACAACAAGATGTAAATACTGTACAATAAACTGAGTGTTCCAACTACAACAAGATGTAAATATTGTACAATAATCTGAGCCTTGCAGTGCTCCAACTACAACAACATGTAAATACTGTACAATAATCTGAGTCTTGCAGTGCTCCAACTACAACAAGGTGTAAATACTGTACAATAATGTGAGCCTTACAGTGCTCCAACTACAACAAGATGTAAATACTGTACAATAATCTGAGTCTTGCAGTGCTCCAACTACAACAAGATGTAAATACTGTACAATAATCTGAGCCTTGCACTGTTGCAGTGCTCCAACTACAACAAGGTGTAAATACTGTACAATAATCTGAGCCTTGCAGTGCTCCAACTACAACAAGATGTAAATACTGTACACTAATCTGAGCCTTGCAGTGCTCCAACTACAACAACATGTAAATACTGTACAATAATCTGAGTGCTCCAACTACAACAAGATGTAAAAACTGTACAATAATCTGAGCCTTGCAGTGCTCCAACTACAACAAGGTGTAAATACTGTACAATAATCTGAGTCTTGCAGTGCTCCAACTACAACAAGATGTAAATACTGTACAATAAACTGAGTGTTCCAACTACAACAAGATGTAAATATTGTACAATAATCTGAGCCTTGCAGTGCTCCAACTACAACAACATGTAAATACTGTACAATAATCTGAGCCTTGCTCATGAAAAACAGGGCTAAATGCATGTGTGTAATGTGTGTAGTGTGTGTAAAGTGTGTAAAGTGTGTAATGTGTTTCCAAGATTAGCGTGCACAGTATGCACAGGCTAATCATGGACAATACTTTCCACCTGTATTGTATTTTTTGTTCAAACAAAGTCTTTTAATCGCACAAATTCATTTTAGGAAGAAAGTGTTGGTCCTGAATAGCCTGTTCGAACTGCATAGGCTAATCTAGGACACTTAAAGCACATGCATTAAGCCCCGTTTTAACGGAATGCTCCAACCACAACATACGCACGAAATCATGGGAAATATTGTGAAAAATCTCAAAGTGGAGTCAGAATATTGACTGTAGTAAGTTTGTAATACTAGGCCGTTGTTGAAAATTACCTTATCTAGGATGGCCATGAGGGCGTCTCTGGTTTCCCCCTCCGTGTGTTTATACGCCTTGTGGTCCATGGCTTGTAGCACCTGGTGGTAGTGGTTGATGCGATGTGCCAACTTGTGGCAGCCAAACTGCTGCTTCTGGCTCTCGTTCCATAGGTGATGGGTGAAGAACACCCTCGGGAACCAGTATCTATAAATAGCAACATGACATGATGGCTATTAATAGTAACATGTGATGGGTGAATAACACACTCCAGCACCTAAACTTAGCAACATGACTTCCTTGCTTTTTATAGTTACATGTATTGGGTGAAGAACACCCTTGGGCAACAAAATACATTAGACTGATCCCGCAATTTGCAAGAGTTTACAAAACCCCACTAATCCCTCAGTATGAACAACGCTGGTCTATCATATCAACCAATAAATAATAAGGGTTGGTACGTTCTGATATTGAAAGGATTATAAAATGGTTCAGCTTTATTTGTACCAGCAGATTAGTGCTTTTCTGGGACATATCTTACTGTAGAATACCTCTGTCATTAATAGGAACTTACTAAATGTATCTTTCATCACTGTATCACTCAATCACATGTAAAATCCAATTATGAGTATAACCCGTATTACTAATCATCAGTATTAAGCAATAAACAAATATTTGCAATCATCAGTACTACACAATGATTACCAAATCATCAGTATCACTCAATCACCTGAAATATTAAATATCCAATCATCTGCAATACCCAATCACAAGAAGTACACAATCACGAGCAATACCCAATCACCAGCAATACACAATCACGAGCAATACCCAATCACCAGCAATACCCAATCATCAACACTACCCAATCACCAATAGTATCAAACACCAGCACAGTGATAATTTTAGAAATCAAAAAGTACGAGTCCCAGGGACTCCTAGGCTTTAAATCTATGGGTCCCAGAGAAAAAGTATGGGTCCCATCTATGAGCAGAAGAAAAACATAGTGGATCAGGGTCGTTAAAGATTTTAATGACATCACATGGCTACCTAGTCACAATTAAACAGGACACTTAACTCAACAGTTTTATGACTAGATTATTTTCACGGCTTAAACAGGCCATTGTACATCACATTCATGCCTGTGTAGTGCGACAAACATTAACCCCACTTGACCATTATAATAGATAATAGCAGTTTTACGTAAATACTGAGATATCTCAACGACTGTAGCCATTAAGATGCAGCGTACTTAATATAAAAAGTTTCCACACAAAGCACTATAATTTTGTATTTATCATTCAAATTAAAAGCCAAGGCTTTCCCCGAAAAAGAATTACATGATTTCTTATTTTCGCATGTTTTACATGAAATGCACGAGGACTGTTTGTTGCTAGAAAATTACAAAATTGTCAGAACAAAATAGTGCTATGCAACCCATGCTCTGTATCATAATGACGCTTCCTATTGTTGAATACAAAATTAAGCTTTCCAATGACCCGGATTATTGATTGTGCAATAGTAAAATGGCGACCATTTTCGGTCTATTTGCAAGTTTTTTGGTCTTAAATTCTTAAATTCTGTTTTTCTCTGTTCGCGAAATATTTTTCAGTATGATAATTTATACACTTTAAGGATTGTGCATCCACGGGACGCATATATAGCAAATGTTTGCGTCCCCTGCGATTTCTATGCATACAGGACGCAGAACGCAGACCTAAAATTATCCCTGCCAGCAATACCCAATCACCAAAAGTATCAAATCATCAGCAAAACCCAATCACCAACAATACCCAATCACCAGTACTAAACAAACACAAGTATTACCCAATCACTGATGATACTCAATCCCAAGTACATTTTGTATTACCCTATGATGAGAAATCCGTTGCCCACAACAGGTATCGCCCAGGCCAAAAGCAGCAGCACGACTTTCACAAGATCTCTCGGCATCTGGAATATTGAATTTACATAAATGGGAATATTATTATGTACATTGATGGGAATATTAAAATTTTAGCAAAAAATAATTATTTTAAACATAACATGATACATACAAGTAAAGCATAACATATGATGGAAAGGAATAAGAAATATATTTTAAAAAATACAATTATTTACTTCTGATATTAGTAATAAGACTACTTATTGAAGGCATGAAAAACCAAATGCGGGCTGTTGCAAGACAGCACTTTCAACTCTTCTTTAGTTTTGATACTATAATGAACATGTTCTGTCAGTCATCTGGTTTAATGACCTCATAAAATATCTGATGTTGAATGTCTGTAGTACATGCAGTTACATAGTATGTACACTTAAGGGCCAACGTGAGGAAATTCGGTTTTTAACTTTTTGCAAATTGATTAAGGTGAATCTAATTAACTTTGAAACTAAGGTCTACTTGTCTAAGCTACCTAAGCACGAAAATCACTAGATCTTGCAGCATCGGGAATATGAATTTAAATTGAGTAAACAGTGCAAATTTGCATTGGTAATGGACAATTTAAACACAATTTTTTTTTTTTATAATTTTATTTCATTTTTTTGAATATAAGGTTCGCAAAATTAACTAAACACTAGAAATGGTGCGGAAGAGGCCGACGCGTATCCCCACGCCGCATGTTTGACCCTGGGGGCACCCCAGGGTTGGTAATGGGGCCATGCCTAGTTGAGATTGACCGTATTGTCATAAGAGATGTCCAGTATCAATTGGAAGTGAATTGGTGCAGAAATGAAGAAGTCAATGTTAAATAACATAAAACAAGAGATGTGTTTGTCAGAAACACAGTGCCCCCTCCTGCGCCGCTTTGATTTATTTGTAAAAAAAAATTATCATTTGGCAGGTTCATTACTTACCTCCCTTTAAAGCTTATTACTTCCCTTGGATTTGTTTTTTTACCTTTGTCCTTGAAGGATACACAAACACAATGCCTCCTCCTGCGCTGCTTTGATTTATTAAATATTTTTATATCATTTGGCAGGTTATTTACTTACCTCCCTTTAAAGCTTATTACTACCCTTAGATTTGTTTTTTTTACCTTTGACCTTGATGGATGACCTTGACCTTAACCTTTCACCACTCAAAATGTGCAGCTCCATGAGATACACATGCATGCCAAATATCAAGTTGCAATCTTCAATATTGCAAAAGTTATGGATAATGCATCATACCGGGGGCATAAATATAAGTGAAAATCTCTGACCCGGCCCCATGCCAACCCCAATAACTTTTAGCCCAGCGGTCAGATCAAAATACCATGTGTGTAAGTTTCAAGGTTCTAGTGCTAATAGTGTAGGAGATAATAGTGGACAGACAGACAGACAGACGGACGGACAGACGGCAGAGATAACCACAATATCCCCACGCTTTTCAAAAAGCGTGGGGATAATTATGATCAATAGTGTGGCCATATTTTGCAATAAATGACAGGAACAAATCTAATTCTGGTGGGAAAAATATCATGAAATTTGACATTGGAATCTGGAACGGTTTTAATTTGTTTTAAGTTTTCCAGTAAATCAATAAATATTATTATTATTATACCAGATTTATATAGCGCCCTTTTATGCACGTTCAAAGGCGCTTTACATAAGAACAGTTGACATATCGCAGATAGGAATACATTTTGCAACACTTTTTCAAAAGAAATCGATCAAAACTACTCAAAGTGTACACTTGGGGACTTTTCTAACGCATCACTTTTCAAACTTGAATATCTCAGTTATGAGTAAAGATATTGATTTAAAATTTTACATACTATCATTTGACTACATTCTATGCAAGCTCACGATAAAATCATTCATCCGTGATGATTGCACGCTTTAGCACGTGGGGTAGGTGTGGTTTCATATTTTTGCACATGGAAATGTTGAAACGCGATTTAATTCTAGTTTTATTTCAATTTAATTATTTAAGGTGGGTTCTTACACAAGGAAAACATAAAATTAATTCACAAAACAATATAGCTTGTATGAATATTCAGGAGCACAATCACGCATTTTGCATTTTACAGGCTATGGCTACCTTTCCCACTTGCTTAAGCGTCCGATCATCACGGGTGATTGGTTTTATCGTTAGCTTGCACATATTGTAGTCAAATGATCACATGTACAATTTTAAATAAAAATATTTACTCATTACTGAGAAATGTAAGTTTTAAAAGTGTCGCGTAAGAAAAATCTCCAGGTGTAGTAAAAGGTGATATACATGTTATTCCAATTTAGTTTCAATTTCATAGTTCTAGGTAAGTTTTTACACAAGAAAAACATAACATTTATTAAAGAAAAACAATATGGCTTGCATGAATATTCAGGAGCAAAACGGCTCAATCGGCATGTTGCAAGCCGGTCAGTTATAAAAACGTGTAAGTTTATGCATTTAAGCTTTCACATTGTTATTATTTAACGTTGTACGAGTTTGAGAATTTGACTTTTGAAGTGACGTTTTTAATTTGTTAAGTTTTATATTTTCTTGTTTTTCAATTTCAATTAAATTTTCAGGAATTATCAGATATGTGTTGAATTATTCTTTGTCCAAATTTCAACACAACCCGTTCAAAAATAAGGGAGCTATATATTGATATGATTAAGTGATGCGCTAGAAAAGTCTCCAAGTGTATAGCTATAAGACAATTAATGAAACAATAAATTCGAAAACTTATACTATAAGTACTATGTAAAAACATGCACAGTAACCGTAAATTTAAAAGTTCAGCAAGACACTATAAAAACTACTCAATATGTATAGCTATAAGACAATATTTCTTAACATGAATGTGCAAGTTAAACAGTCTGATCAGTAATTTCCTAAAATTAGTCAAGTAAAGAGAAGACTGATTGACAGTTCAGACACAAGTAAAGAGAAGACTGATTGACAGATCAGACACAAGTAAAGAGAAGACTGATTGACAGGTCAGACACAAGTAAAGAGAAGACTGATTGACAGTTCAGACACAAGTAAAGAGAAGACTGATTGACAGTTCAGACACAAGTAAAGAGAAGACTGATTGACAGTTCAGACACAAATAAAGAGAAGACTGATTGACAGTTCAGACACAAGTAAAGAGAAGACTGATTGACAGTTCAGACACAAGTAAAGAGAAGACTGATTGACAGTTCAGACACAAGTAAAGAGAAGACTGATTGACAATTCAGACACAAGTAAAGAGAAGACTGATTGACAGTTCAGACACAAGTAAAGAGAAGACTGATTGACAGTTCAGACACAAGTAAAGAGAAGACTGATTGACAATTCAGACACAAGTAAAGAGAAGACTGATTGACAGTTCAGACACAAGTAAAGAGAAGACTGATTGACAGTTCAGACACAAGTAAAGAGAAGACTGATTGACAGTTCAGACACAAGTAAAGAGAAGACTGATTGACAGTTCAGACACAAGTGAAGAGAAGACTGATTGACAGTTCAGACACAAGTAAAGAGAAGACTGATTGACAGTTCAGACACAAGTAAAGAGAAGACTGATTGACAGTTCAGACACAAGTAAAGAGAAGACTGATTGACAGTTCAGACACAAGTAAAGAGAAGACTGATTGACAGTTCAGACACAAGTAAAGAGAAGACTGATTGACAGTTCAGACACAAGTAAAGAGAAGACTGATTGACAGTTCAGACACAAGTAAAGAGAAGACTGATTGACAGTTCAGACACAAGTAAAGAGAAGACTGATTGACAGTTGAGACACACACTTATGCATGTTTCAATCAACTGACAATCTACTTCCTCATTCAAAAACCAGTGCAATACTATTTCCTTGAAAATGTAATTAAACATATTTCAAATTTCTTATTTTGTGTTTCTTATAACCAAAACTCAAAGTGCAGTTTATAATTTTGAATCACTAAAACAACTGAAGTTAATGGTTCAGTTCAATATTTAATCTGTGACATAAATGGTTTTTAGGGGGGTATATTTTGTATTGTTGTTTTTTTTGCACATTAAAGACCCCTCATAAAAATTGCTTTGGATAGAAACATAGAAAAAAATAACTTAGACAGAAATAAAATAAATATATTCAGAGAAATGAAAAATGTAAGAGGTCAAATAAACTGATTTTTTTATTGTGATTAATATTGTGGTTGTGTGTTACGAACAATGTTCTAAATAAAGATACAATGAATTAAACATATTTCCCAGTATCAGTTCTTTTCAACCATTTCCCACTCAGAAGCAAAGTGAACATGGCCATTTGCAAACAGCATAAAACCAGGACATTGTTTGAGTAACTCTAACTTACAGTCTGTTCAGGTTTTATGCAGGACTACAAGCATCTCATAGTGCGTATCTGAGTGTTAAAGGGTCATGCTTATTAAACCTAATTAAACCTATACTATCAGCGATTTTTTTCCTTCTTTATAAAGTACCGGTAAACGGCACTTTCCCAATTACGAAAAACTACAAATTTCCCAATTGCTGTCCAAAAAATTCCCAATTTAAGGTAAAAAAAAAAAAAAAAAAAATTATTTATTTTTTGTTCGAAAAATTCAACATTTTGTTAGTTTCCCTGTGCAGCTCTATGGTTTGAACCTAGGTAAATATAATATTGATAGCTTGAAATCACTTAGTTATCAATTTTAAAGTATTTGGGAGCATAAAATCAAATACACCAATTTCCCAATTTGAGGGTTTCACGACTCGATTTTCCCCAATTTTCAGGCTTTCACGACTCAATTTTTCCCAATTGGACAGGTACAGTACTTTTCCCGATTGGACAAAAAAAATCGCTGACTATTGTCATTTGCTGAGCTTATCTTATTTAAGAAAACCTAGATTATTGTCATAGGCTGAGCTTATCCTTCTTAGTAGACCTAGACATCTGGAATTGGCTGAACTTATATTTCTTTGACAAGAAGTAAAGGTTAAAGAAAAATGTAGTGGATTCTACCTCCTGGTATATTTCCAGTTCCCGTCGGGAGAATGTGTGCAGTTCACGTCCCGTCCACATATTTGTTGCCACGCTGAAGTAGGTCCGTGTGTCCAAAATAATAAAACGCACACCTGCCAGTGAAACAATAGACAGCTGATACACCAAGCCAATCAATATGTGCCTCACTCTTTGAAAACGGAGCTTAACCCTTTGCATGCTGGGAAATTTGTCGTCTGCTAAAATGTCGTCTGCTGAATTTCTAAAATAAGCATAATCTTCGATTTTTTTTCAAAGAATACTATCAGAATAGCAAACAGTTTGGATCCAGATGAGACGCCACCTTCTGTGGCGTCTCATCTGGATCCAAACTGTTTGCAAAGGCCTTCAAAATTCGGTTCCCGCACTGAAAGAGTTAAAGCGTGTGGAAAACTGCACAAGCTAATTTGGGACAACACTTAACAAAACGCATAACATGTAAGCCATGTTTTCAAAGAGCCAGACTTGTAGTATATGTTATACATGTATATCAATCTAAATAAATAATTAAGCACAGTATGATAAAATTGAGTCCAGACTTGTCCATCTTAACTGAAAAATCACTTCACTTCATGACCTGTATTGTGCTGCTAAGTTAAATATTACTGTAAAATTATTATTAATAGAACATTAATTGTCGTTGGCTTTGCGGGGTGACTAATCCACAAATTTGAATTTTGAAAGACTTTGTTAGTTGTTGTTTTTTGCCATAATTAGACATCCACGAATTATCGTGTCAAGGAACTACATTGTAGTCCTTTTTTTAAACATGAAACTTTATGCTCATGAATAAAAATGATTTACAGTAGGTATTACTTTATAAGAATAAGTTGTGATTATTTATCATGATCACGGACCAAACAACTAAAATGTTGTTTAATACTGTGTTATAGGTGGTTTACTTAGCAACAATTATTTTAAAACCCCTCACTATTTTAAAAAAGGGATAAAATCTTTCACATTTCAAAACAAGATCAAACATGAAAAGAAACATAATTCAAACAACTTTTTTTGAAATTCACAAATTGAATGGTGACATTAACTTCCTATCTATTTAATGTTAACCAACATCTTGCTTTAAATCTATTACTGCTTTATTCAGAAATACTAAATGGTAGAGTTCAGTCTGAACACAAGATTACTTTGCAAATACATGTAATGTGTGAACTAAGATTGTTAACTGGCAGTAAAAGGTTTCAACATTTTAAGGAACAATACTTTTGTGAAACATTCATAAATACACACAAAATGCATGCATGTCCACTCTGACTGGAACGTTTCTCACTGATTTAAGTTTAAAGAACATTAATTGTTGTTCAAGACAGAGATAAGAAAATCATGTGCCTGATTTAGGGGACACAAAAAGAAAATAATTTTTTAAAGAATATGACAAAAGTATGAATATATCTGGATCAATTCATTCCTTGTAAAATATCTGTTTCATTTATATCTTTAATTACAAACATGTTAATGCAACATAAAATTACATTTGAATTCTTTTTAAATTAAATCAGTGGGATTCTTTGCCAAATTGCAACTATAATTATATGCTCACCAATCACTAAAACTAATAAACATGCCCAAAAATGTATGATTAATTAATATTACATCAATAAGCAGACTGCACAAGTACATCTATGTAAAATACTATATTAGACCCTCTCCACTGTTTTAACCATATACGAACAAGTAACTTCATACACAAAGAAAAATTAGTCTAATGTGTATAACCACCATAATGCATAAATGTTGCATGTTAAATTTTGATCATTTATGCGCCTCTCCCTTAGAAAATGAAGTTTAATTCATGTGTATAAAGTGTCGTTGCAGATTAGCCTGTGCAATTCTCACAGGCTTATCAGCAGTCATCACAGGCTAATCAGGGATGACAACGCGTAAACAGGATTTTTGCTATGAGGAGACTTTTTTAAACAAAAAATACAATAAAGTAGTGTCATCCCTATTAAGCCTGTGCAGACTGCACTGCCTAATCTTGGACCACATGGTAGCCACATGCATGTTTTCCCACAGTGAGTCTCATATTCATGTACACAATTTGGTATAGTCATCCTACACTACACAATTTGGTACAGCCATCCTACAATACACAATTTGGTATAGCCATCCTACAATACACAATTTGGTACAGCTAGCCATCCTACACTACACAATTTGGTACAGCCATCCTACACTACACAATTTGGTACAGCTAGCCATCCTACAATACACAATTTGGTACAGTCATCCTACACTACACAATTTGGTACAGCTAGCCATCCTACAATACACAATTTGGTACAGCCATCTTACACTACACAATTTGGTATAGCCATCCTACAATACACAATTTGGTATAACCATCCTACACTACGCAATTTGGTATAACCATCCTACACTACCAGGGGTGTCCCCCCCCCCCCCCCCCCGAGCTCCTAGCTTATTGTTCTTTTTTTATAGTTTTTCTAGGTGCAATTTCTGGTGAGAACAATGCAAAATATTTTAAACCAAACCATCCGTAACACCGCATGTGTATTTGTCATTCTAAACAGATGATATTAAGAACTTCAAAATTAAATTAAAATTGACAAACCATACCGTATCCGAAAACAACTGTCCGAAAACATGTCGCGATACACCATTTGCAAATGAAATAAATATGCATATCATTTGACTGCAGAAAAAGTAAACCAGTAACCGGTAACCTAGCAAATACGCAGTCAATATGTAATTTGATAAACATATTGTTTTAAAATATGATATTGCAGTGCTTTACTTTGTCAGTTACTGCTCATGTCAGTGCTAGCCGCTTACCAATCAGAAATCAATAAATAAAATCGGTACCATGCACAAATGTCCGGAATTCCGACGATGCTATAACAATATTCGTTCTGAAATGATCCCGCACTAAAAGAATTTTTTCCCTACCCCCACCCGCCTTAAACAAACTCATCGGATTTACATTCACCTCAAAATCAACCCTGGACGGCTCAAATCCGGATTTCCGGAATAATCCGGAAAATTGACACCCCTGACTACACAATTTGGTACAGCGATCCTACAATACACAATTTGGTCTAGCCATCCTACAATACACAATTTGGTACAGCCATCCTACACTACACAATTTGGTACAGCCATCCTACACTACACAATTTGGTACAGCCATCCTACACTACACAATTTGGTACAGCTAGCCATCCTACAATACACAATTTGGTACAGCCATCCTACAATACACAATTTGGTATAGCCATCCTACACTACACAATTTGGTACAGCGATCCTACAATACACAATTTGGTACAGCCATCCTACAATACACATTTTGGTACAGCCATCCTACAATACACCATTTGGTAAAGCCATCCTACAATACACAATTTGGTATAGCCATCCTACAATACACAATTTGGTACAGCCATCCTACAATACACAATTTGGTACAGTCATCCTACAATACACCATTTGGAATAGCCATACTACAAAACACAATTTGGTATAGCCATCCTACAATACACAATTCGGTAAAGCCATCCTACAATACACCATTTTCTAAGACTTACATTTAACTGTATTGTAAGCTTTATAAACCTTTGGTAGATTAGTCTCCAACTTTCGCTCCGATGCTTCTACAAGTCTGTTTAATTTATTAATCACATATTTCCAGGCTTTTATTGGAGGACCTATGGTATCTTTGGGGTCATTCGAGTGTGAGGTACACAGACATCTTCCACTACAAAAAAAAGTTCAAACAAATTGTATAAATTGTGTTTTTTTATTATCACTGATAAATTCTATCCCGGATCTTTAAACAAATGGGTACATTTGTTCATGTAGCTCTAACAAAACTTACAGACAGCAAACCACAGGATTAATAATAATATCACCAATTGTGTATTCACACTAAAGAATAAGTTAAATAACTCATTTAATAATAGTTACTTCTGGGGCATATTATTTAGACTTAAGATATCTCTTAAATTTTAAAGGGAGATTTTTACAGTTCTGCAAAATTACAATCAAAATAAAAAGTCAAATAATGTATTCAAAAAAATCTATACACTTTGTTCAAGCAAATGAAATGTCAGCCTTGACAAAAAAGCATGAAAACAAATGTAAGTTCAAATTATCATTAACCATCACAGCGCTATGTAGTGGACGTCCTGGCCTCATACGTCCATTATACAAATACCTTGGACGTCCAATAATCAGCATGTACGCTATTTTCTAATACACAACACGTCCAAATGTCAACAGTAAATCGGGTTATTCCGCCTAAGAGCTAATGTTTTCAATGAAATTTGCAGCGAGTGGCCAAAATTGATTTTTCCAGCTGACAATCAAATTCTTCTTGGTAAGCACATCAGCCAATCAGCGCTCATGAAGCCGAATAAACGCCGACCCCCCACATGAAGCAGTATACAATAACTGTATGACACAGATCATTACTGACCTATCTTAACCAATGTAGCTCTGCAGATACAGCGTTAACCCTATGCATGCTGGGAAATTTGTCGTTTGCTAAAATGTCGTCTGCGGAATTTCTAAAATTAGCATTTTCTTCGATTTTTTTTCAAAGAATACTATCAGAATAGCAAACAGTTTGGATCCAGATGAGACGCCACGTTCTGTGGCGTCTCATCTGGATCCAAACTGTTTGCAAAGGCCTTCAAAATTCGGTTCCCGCACTGAAAGAGTTAATAAGTACTTATTTAGTTAGAGAAAAAGTTTCTACATTAAAAAAATGCTCGACGATTTTTTACCAAAAGTAAAGATATGAGTGACCTCTGCGCTACCAAGTTTTTATTCAGCAATCAGATACTTAAGTCCACGCTTTCCCTGAGGAAGAATAACATGGTGTTGTGCATGAAGTCAAATGTTCGCGTGATTTTCATCTGTACACGAAATACAAGAGAAATGTTTCTTTGTTGCTAGAAATTTCTTCACTTTCCGTAAATAAGGAAATCTGGAAATGATTTCGGATAACACGTTTAATTATACGCATTTGAAAATACTTAAATCAAATAATGTATTTTGTTATTCCAATGGTCATAACATACAATGCAATAAGTCGGTAAATAACTTGTTTTGAGATTGCCAAACTATGCATACATATAGGTCTACATGCATGAATGACCTGACAAGTTATATCGCGATCCGGAATGAAGTGTACTCGGTAAAATGTAAAGAAAGACGCGTTTTTATTCTCAGAAATTCGCGTTCCCATTTGCCAACTTTTCTGAAAGGAGGTAAATGTAACATTTTAAATTCAGTCGTTGATTTGTCGTTATTACTAAATATGAACAGTGCTCTATGCTCTCAAATCGCATCACGTGATTAACGCATGTTCAATGGGAATTCCCCCATCCCACAATTCGATTTGTTTATGCACTTGCGGACGTTTGTTTTTCTGAAATTCTTTAACACATTCAATGTCAATATTGGTTGTTTTTTGGTTTTGAAAATAGAAATCGTAATTATACTGGATTATCGGGTAATGGATGGAGTTGGAACATGTACGTATATTAAAATTCTGAAATAAAAGTGGGACTTCAAAATTTATATCTGGGACGTCCAAAATTTTAGTTTTGGAAGTCAGGACTTCCAACTTTTAAAAGCTAGCGGAAGCGCTGCCATCAACAGATATCAATAAAACAAGATTTCTTTGAGAAACACAATGCCCCCCAGTAAGCCAAATATGAAGTTGCTATGTAGTTTATCAGGGTTGCCACCAACCTGATGAAATAACATTCCCCACACAACATATACATGGTTAAATACATTGGTAATAAATCCCACTATGCTCCTAATAAAGTTTCATGATCCTAGGCGTATGCGTTCTTGAGTTATCATCCGGAAACCATTTTACTATTTCGGGTCACCGTGACCTTGACCTTTGACCTAGTGACCTGAAAATCAATAGGGATCATCTGTGAGTCATGATCAATCTACACATGAAGTTTCATGATCCTGGGCGTATGTGTTCTAGAGTTATCATCCGGAAACCATTTTACTATTTCGAATCACCGTGACCTTGACCTTTGACCTAGTGACCTCAAATTCAATAGGGGTTATCTGCGAGTCATGATCAATCTACCCATGAAGTTTCATGATCCTAGGCGTTTGCGTTGAGTTATCATCCGGAAACCATTTTACTATTTCGGGTCACCGTGACCTTGACCTTTGACCTAGTGACCTCAAAATCAATAGGGGTCATCTGCGAGTCATGATCAATGTACCTATGAAGTTTCATGATCCTAGGCCCAAGCGTTCTTGAGTTATCGTCTGACAACCATCTGGTGGACGGACCGACCGACCTACCGACCGACCGACATGAGCAAAGCAATATACCCCCTCTTCTTCGAAGGGGGGCATAATAATAAATCGCTTGAAAGCCTGTTGTAGATGTTGGTTTAATAGGTTGCTCTGATAGGGACAAGCAGATGTGTAAGTTGTTTCCACTAAAGAAAACATTAAAACAACAAATTGTTACTTTATAAAAATCTATATAATATATTTATAGTATAATTTAAATTAATGGTGAGTCGCTTGAATTATGAGAAAAAAATTTAATGCAGATCTTTGCACACAGTTAAATATTCAATTCCAGTTCACAGGCTCCAATGTATGCTGGGAAATTTATCGTCTGCAAAAATGTCGTCTGCTGAATTTCTAAAATTAGCATTTTCTTTGATTTTTTTTCAAAGAATACTATCAGAATAGCAAACAGTTTGGATCCTGATGAGACGCCACGTTCTGTTTGCAAAGGCCTTCAAAATTCGATTCCCGCACTGAAAGGGTTAATGTATCAGCTCAATAAACATAACATGTAAAACACTAGGTCATAAAAATGCTCTGCTATTTAACAACCTTATGGATATCATTAATAAGATTACTTTTATGCTGCTCCAGTTTCATTTGTTTCGGACTTTGCTAAAGACAAATATTTTAATGGTTATCAAAACTCCAGAACGGTGGAAGAAAATTGGCAATTAATCAAGAAATTCTTATTTAAATGTGCAGACACTCATGTTCCAAGTAAAATATCTAAAAGTGTACAATCTTTACCTTGGATTACCTGAGAAATCAAAACATTAGTAAAATGTAGAAATAAAACTCATGCAAATTTAAAAATAACTGGAAATATCAGACTGAAGAAAAAGTGGCAATTGTTAAGAAAACAAGTAAAATCTGGAGTTCAAGATGCTCATGACAATTATGTGAATAATTTAATTGGTGAAATTAAAAAAGACTCTAAACCTTTTTGGAAATACATAAACTGTCAAAAATCTGACAAACAGGGTATACCCCCGTTAATAACAAAATGTGGCTCAACGGTAGAATCTGATTTAGATAAAGCTAAAGTTTTAAATGAACAATTTACCAGTGTCTTTACACACACTGAATATACATCAGTTCCTTATGAAACACCTTTATATGAAACAAGAGCACCACATAACGGGTACCAACACTCGGCTGCGAAAGTTTGTCAGAAAAAATATAATATATTTTTTTAGAGGTCACAGTGACCTTGACCTTTGACCTAGTGACCCAAAATTGGGTGTGGCGTGTAGAACTCATCAAGGTGCATCTACATATGAAGTTTCAAAGTTGTAGGTGGAAGCACTTTGATTTTAGAGCCTATGTTAAAGTTTTTTATTAGAGGTCACAGTGACCTTGACCTTTGACCTAGTGACCAAAAAATGGTGTGGCGTGTAGAACTCATCAAGGTGCATGTACATTTGAAGTTTCAAAGTTGTAGGTGGAAGCACTTTGATTTTAGAGCGAATGTTAAGGTTTATGTTTAAGTTTTATATTAGAGGTCACAGTGACCTTGACCTTTGACCTAGTGACCCAAAAATGGGTGTGGCGTGTAGAAATCATCAAGGTGCATCTACATATGAAGTTTCAAAGTTGTAGGTATAAGCACTTTGATTTTAGAGCCTATGTTAAAAGTTTATTATTAGAGGTCACAGTGACCTTGACCTTTGACCTAGTGACCCAAAAATGGGTGTGGCGTGTAGAACTCATCAAGGTGCATCTACATATGAAGTTTCAAAGTTGTAGGTGAAAGCACTTTGATTTTAGAGCCTATGTTAAACTTTTATATTAGAGGTCACAGTGACCTTTGACCTATTGACCCAAAAATGGGTGTGGCGTGTAGAACTCATCAAGGTGCATCTGCAAATGAAGTTAAAACGTTGTAGGTGGAAGCACTTTGATTTTAGAGCCAATGTTAAGGTTTTAGCACGACCCATACGGCGGACGGTGGACGAGCTGGCCATGACAATACCTCGGGTTTTCTCCGAAAACAGCCGAGCTAAAAATGGAATTAATAAATATTACTGAAAAAGGAGTAGAAAAATTGCTTCAAGGCTTAAATACAACCAAGGCCATGGGTCCTGATAGCATACATTCAAAAGTATTAAAAGAACTTGCAACTAGTATATCAAGTGTCTTAGCGCATCTCTTTCAACAATCAGTAAACATTGGTAATATTCCAGAGGATTGGAAATCAGCAAATATTTGTTCCTTATATAAGAAAGATGACAGATCAAAACCTAGTTACTATAGACCTTTGTCGTTGACTTGCATATGTTGCAAACTTCTAGAGCATATCATTTGTTCCAACTTAATGCAACATTTTGATAACAACTCTATTCTGAACAAAAATCAACATGCTTTTCATAAAAATCACAGTTGTGAAACGCAACTTGTAACCGTCATTAATGACTGGGCAACATCTATAGATAAATCTAAACAAGTGGACATTTTTATACTGGACTTCGAAAAAGCGTTCCACATTGTGCCTCACGAATTATTACAGTGTTTTTTTTCCCCCACAGGAGAATGGTGGCGGGGCCCGTCCAAAGGGGAAAAAAGCGTCGTTTTTTAGGAAAAGGGGAAAATTAAAAAATTTACTCTTTTATATGTAATGATATTAATTATATGAATACACATGTATGCATGAATGGAATATTCACAGCTGAATGCCTTTGTCCTATTTCTTAAATATATACCAATGATTTTTTCAACATTAGTTTCAGACAGTTCAGCCTTCATGCACAGTCTTAGTTTTCCTTGCCATTTTGAGTCTAATTGGAATTTTTCAATCGATAAAATGGAAAATGTGAGCATTTTTTATCAATAAAATGGACCAAATTGGAATGTTTTCATCAACGAGTATTGACACAATATACCTAGATACATCAGGCCTTTTCCTGGCCATTTTGGGAAAAAAATGTAATTCATGTTAAATTAACTGATTTGGAAAAAACTAACTTAATATTACTCTATAATAATTCTAAATCATGTTAATTATAGTTATATACTTTATTAGTTGATTATGAAATAAATTTGAGATATATCAGGGCTCAACATTAACCGAAAAACCAACTTGCCCTACCGGGCCAGTACTTCCAAAATCAACTTGCACCGAACGTAAAGCAACTTGCCCAAACATATAATATCACATCAACTGTAAACCTCATATTGTTTGATAAACCAAAATGATACACCACAAAACCTTTTTTTATTTTTGAACATTTAACAAAATGATTACAGCAATTAAAGTCTAAATTAAATGCTCATTGTTCTTTTTTGCACTTTTCCGGGCGGACAACTAGATTATAAAATAACTTGCCCAGATTCAACTTTTACTTGCCAGGGGCAAAATGACAACCATAAATGTTGAGCCCTGTATATTTATCATAAGACAGTTATTTAAAAAAAAAAAAAAATTGTTTTTTTGTTTTAATTTTTGAGGGGATTTTTTCTACAAAATGGGGGATAATATATACTCTTTTTTGAGGGGAATGGATTCGGCCCCGAAATTGCCATAAAAAAACACTGTATTAAAATCTTAACTACACAAATAAGGAGTTCATGTAAACATTCTACAGTAGATCGACTCGTTTATAGTTAACCATAAGCAATGCGTTGTAGTTAATGGCGCCAGGTCAGAATCTTCAATTGTTAAATCTGGAGTACCGCAGGGAACTGTGTTAGGCCCGATCCTTTTTTGGTGCATATTAATGACATCTCTATGGACATAACTTTGATATATAAGACTTTTTGCCAACAATTGTGTTTGCTATAGGGAAATTAATAATTTTGAAGACTGCTTAGATCTACAATCTGACATAAATAAACTTGGTAATTGGGCCACTTCTTGGGGAATGAGATTCCAACCCAGTAAATGCAAAATGATGACTCTTTCACGTAAAAAGAAGAAAATTAATTTTGACTACACATTGAACAAGAAATGTGTTTGTCAGAAACACTATGTCCCCTTCTGCGCCGCTTTGACTTTTTTTGTTTACCTTTGACCTTGAAGGATGACCTTGACCTTTCACCACTCAAAATGTGCAACTCCATGAGATACACATGCATGCCAAATATCAAGTTGCTATCTTCAATATTGCAAAAGTTATTGCAAATGTTAAAGTTGGCGCAAACCAACCAACAGACCAACAGACAGGGCAAAAACAATATGTCCCCCACTATAGTGGTGGGGGACATAAAAACAGGGCTCACGCAACTGGGCACTTGGGCGATTATATCGCTGCGGCTTCCCTGTAATCGCCCTGATCAAAAGCACCGACGATAACCACTTCGCCCTAAAATCTGGTAATTATCATATCCGCAGCGCTATCAAAGTTGCTTCTTTTTATTACCGAATACACGCCAATGTCAATCAACTGACCGAATCGACGAAACTCCGCCCCCTGCAGTGCCCCAGATAAGCTGCGTATCTGCGTCTTTTACCCTATTAAAATGTTTAAAAAAGCAAAGAAATACAATATCATGCGTATTGAAAACGCAACCAATTTGACTTTTAAGCAAACTCGTCAAATGGGATGCGTACAATACAATGGCTTCGATCGAAAATGCTTTTCTCATCTTCGGTATTTTCTCTTTTGAAGTATTATCGTAACGAGGCGATGCTTTCATTCAGCAAGCACCTGGATGTTTGAGCAAGAAACAGTCAAACTAAATAAAACGCTCTGCGGACTAGATTTCATAGTAAAATAAAGAGTCTGACCAAATAATTTACGACGACATTCATGCGTTTTCAATCTGACTTAATCCGTCGTTTTATAACTCAGTTCACCCTATTTCAAGAATGAAATCACCCTATTTTTCAAAATGAAAGGGTGAAAACCCTATTTCCCAAATAATTATCTGGGCCACTGCCCCTGGCGTAGTAAATTACCTACTGAAAATTGATAAGCAACCATTCACAGTGCTCGTCATACAGGTATTTGGCAGGGTTCTCTCCTGACTAATCAGAGCGTGGGTTACAAACTCCATTTCGGCTAATAGAAAACATGCCGACACCGGGCGAGACACTTTGTTAATTGATGACAATTATCGCATTCAAAGTCCCCAAAACAATGATGATTAAAAGAATGTCGGTCTCTATGTATTAATTGGTATCTGTTCTTGGTAGACAGGTATGTATATTTTAAGCTCCTTGCCCGTATTGTCTGTTTTTCAAACCGTGAAAACTTGCTTTTCGCTAGTAGTAGTTGGCTTAAAATGGTCCAAGACGGGAAAAGATGAGTTGATGCAGACGAAAAGTGCGAACAATTAACGTATGTCCCCAATTATGACGAATCTTTATACTCATTATCTTGGTCATGATCATTCTGAATCGAGAACTCGGACTGTTAACACAAAATTGAAATCTGAAATGTCTCTAACGAGTTGGTTACAGGGCGATTCGCCCAAACCAAGTTCGATGAAACATAAATTGTTTGAGATTGACTCTGAATCTAATTTGTGTGACACACCTAAAAGGAGTTTTTCTAAATCACTAAATCAGGCATGTTTTGACTGGTATGTTAAAGATGGTGAGGGACTTTGGCACTGTAAGTTGTGTCGAGATGCAAAATTTGACAATCAGTATGCTTAGGGTCATGAGATTCCTGCAAAAACCACAAATCATGGACGACATGCTGCATGTGAGTATATTTTACTATACTGTTTTTTTTCGCTTAAAGTGATATTATGGGCATATATCGAAAATAATACTTTAAGATACGCTGGCCGAAACGCTTGAAGTGATATTATGCGCATATAACAGTATATGCTATGTTTATAGGTGTCTATCGCAAGCGGTGGTTATTTTTGGTGTTATCACTTCATATACACTTATATTTGTTAATGCAGCATCAACATACTAAAACAATATCCCGGAAAGAGAAAAATAATGCATTTAATATCAAGCGTACTTTCGTTTGACAACTGATCATGTACGATGTAAATTTAGTTTTAGTGCAGATTCGTTCATACGACACACGAACACTAACTCCGATCCTTATAAAAAAAGACAGTTCCTCTCGGCTTAGAGGGCTGGGGCAGTAATGTGAAATATCGAATATAATACTTTAAGATACGCTGGCCGAAACGCTTGGAGTGATATTATGCGCATATAACAGTATATGCTATGTTTAAAGGTGTCTATCGCAACCGTAAATTTAGTTTTAGTGCAGATTCGTTCATACGACACATGAACACATATCGAATATAATACTTTAAGATACTGGCCTTAACGCATAAAACCCATTTTCGCATGACGCGGCTATGAAAGAGTGATTTAAATGTGTCGAAAAAAAATCTAGGTAGATCAATTCCAGGCCTCGACACTAACGGTGGTCCGGGGACCCGAGGCCCGCAGATTTTGGCGAGGACCACCAGTTCTTTCAAGCTGGGTGGTCCTCCGGGAACCCTAAATTTATAGAACCACTTTGTCTTGATTGACCATTTGAATTTTTAAAAGTGCCTCCAATTTTTAAAGAGCGGCGAATAAAAAAATCGGTAAAATCTTATCCGAAAATGTACTGCGAATAGAAAGCATGCTACTGAGCATTAGCGGCTAGCGTCTGTCAGTTGTAAATATTGATTTTCGACGATGTAAGCGACCTACAGTGCAGAGAGTATATTGAAATCACTGAAGCGTGTAAGTGTTACAAACGGTGTTTTTACTGCTATTGTCAAGTTTTATTGGGGTTATTATCGGATTATCGGATTATTTATGGCTCCTTTATGATATTGAGCCCCCAAAAATGTAACACTGAACACTGGGACAAACTGTCACGACGATCAGTAATTATAATAATTATTAGGGCCGCTATTTCTTTAATCAAAACCATAGGCGATCGGGCTGGCAATAGCATTTAATATCTCCACAAAAACACATGCCGGTACACACTTTTTTTCTACAGGTATTTGTGAGCATTTCTGTTTAATAGTTCCATTATTATAATGACCTTGGAAGGATATAATTTGATTAAGATACCAACAATTTCTGAAAAAAAAAAGTATATCGTTCACTTGGTGTACTATATTTCGGATATGTTAAAATTCGGAAATTTAAAGAAAGAGACAAGTATGTGTTTGTTTGTCGTTGATAGTTTAAAAAAAAAATGCTTTATGTTATTTCAGGCAACTAGAATAGATGGTGGTATTTATCTGGGCCTTTCTGTCAGGAAATAGGCGTGAACAACTATAATTTAATTGATCCTGGAAATCATCTAACAGAAAACGTTTTAACAACAGAAGCTGATGTATGACATGTCCAAATGACCATATATAACTGTTTTACAAATTAAGTGAGATGATTTATTTTCTGATGTTTTATATTTCTTTTTCCCTTTCAAATGATGTAAATTGGTGTGATTCTATGTTTAAGTAATTAATTTTGAAACATTTAGGCAGCATACTGTTTAATACATTGAAGTTAACATTGTTATATTATTTTGGTTATCTGTGTTGTTTATCAAGTTAAAAAAAAATGGTATTTATATACAAATAAAGCTTATTAAGACTTATAAAGGTATGACTTATGAAGGTACTTATTGTTTTTTATGTAATAATATACTTTTTAAAGTGATAATATAGACAATGACATTAATGTAGTAAGGTTTCTTTAAATGATTGTTCTTATTAATAAGGTTGGAATAAACGACAGTTTTCACGGCGCGAAAAAGTTGCAACAAGTTTTGTTGAGCCAGTGAAACCCCTGAATGCGCGTAATTACCTTTTATTTCTTAAAAGTTTATAAAAAGAACTTCCGGAACGCTAAGTTCTGGCGGCGAAGGGCAATGCTAAAGATGATAATGCTGAAGATGATATGAAAAGGATGACGATGCTGATGATATTGATGAAATACATGATATTAAAAGTTTACAAGACAAGGTTATGAGCTTTTAATGGGTCTGCTTTAAATGGCAACATAATTTAATATAGGAAATAAAAATGTGTACAAGTATGCTTCTTGTACTTATTTGCCCTTACGCCGAGAGTAGCTGTGTGTTGAAACAAGAGGACTCCCTAGTTTGGGTGAGGGCCACCAAAAGTTGAAAGTAGGGTTCCCTCCGGGTACCCTGTCAAAAAAGTTAGTGTCAAGGCCTGAATTCCAGCGTCGTTGCGGTAATGTTTGTTAAAGTTGTTATTGTCATGCAAACTCGTTGATTTAATCCAATGTTTAATGTTAGCAAGTGTTTGTTTTTTAATTGAATTGTAAAAAAAGAGTCGGTTAAAGTCTTCGGAAAATTTGCACTCCGTGTGAATTGACAGTTTGACGTCATCAAAGGATAGCCGCTTCCTGCCTGAAGCAATAATGCGACAAATTTCTCGCTGACGAAATTGGCTTTCTTTATCTAGCAATCAACATGCCAAACTAATCGTGTAATAGCACGTGCATAGCTCCGCCTTCGAATCTTTTGCAGAGAACGGAGGTGGAGTTTAACAGTTAATTGAGCAAGTTGAGTTCCGATGTGCCTAAATTATTATGGCGGACGCCCGTGTTTACAAAATTCCTAAACGCATACATCGTAAATAACGGCAGTGTTTTATTAGATTATTAATACTATTTTATCTACTTTAATATCGGGTTTGTTTAATATAATTTACTTGTTAAACAATATTATTAATGCGTCACAGACTCGGAAATAAATTTGATGGGGTCGCAATTTTACTGACGCTGATTTTCCTATTGTCTGTAATTTTTACCCGAAATAAATCTTGAGAAGTCCTTGAAAGTCCGCAAGCTGTACTATAAGTAAAAAAGTGCTTTTTGTACTGAGCTGAAGTGCTCAAATTCAAACATACATGTATACATTGAGTTTTATGCTTTGCTCTTGTGTCATATGTATGAACTGATAAATTAGTGCTTATAAAACTGATTTTTCAACATTATTTTCTTATGTTTTTATGCTTATATTTTTGTCAGTAATAAATTTATTAAAAGGAATGATTTTATTACTTTAGTTCATACACATAAACAGGTCATGGTTCACAATGGTCCATTGGTGATCGCAAAAGATCCACTTCTCCCTAAAACTGTCCCATTTCTCCCTCCAGAGCTTAGGGAGAAGTGACTTCTCCCAAAAATTGGAGTCTAGCTTGAGCCCTGAAAAATACTCGTCTAGACTTCTTATCTTGTATTAAATATATTGGAGTGAATATCACAAGTGATCTGAATTGGAGTAAACATATAAATGAAGTCTGCAATAAATCATACAGAACGTTAGGTCTTCTCAAAAGAAATTTATCCATGTGTCCTCAAGACGTAAAACTTCAAGCATATAAAGGCTTAATCCGCCCAGTGCTAGAATATGCCAGCGCGGCCTGGGATCCGCATCAAATTTATTTACAAGAAAAACTTGAAAGTGTACAAAAACAATCAGCTAGATTCATCACTTCTAATTATTGGGACTACAAACCGGGATCCATGACTAAAATTTTAAAAGAATTAGAACTCTAACCTTTGAAAGAAAGAAGAAAACAAACTAGATTAATATTACTATGTAAAGGACTATTTTCACGTGCAAATTTACCATTGGATCAACTTCATCGACCTATTTGTTTTATAAAAAACATGCACAATGAATATTTTAATAGAATTTCAACAAGGACAAACGTACTGAAGTTCAGTTTCATCCCAAACACAATATGTGACTGGAATTCTCTTCCTCCGGACTTGATTCACAAATATCAAACAGCTACTAACGATCATGCTTCTGTGTTTATTAACCAAATTAGAGGGGGGCTTGAAAACTAAGTAAGTTTTACAGCTATTTGATGCACGCGCGGTGAGTAAATGTTTTTCAATGTTTCACCGTACCACATCAAGATCAAGATGTTTGTTTTTGTCGTTTAATCGCTGGAATAAGTATTTCAACAAAATTAATGAATATGGCCATATTCACAGCACATTCACTTTATTCAATAACATATCCGCCTATTATTGTACTCAGCACATGTGCTTTTAATTTAAAAAATGCACTATTTCAGTTTATCTGCAAGTTGGTGTGACTCAAGTCAATGTCAAACAAAACGGTTCGAATCAGTCGGGTACGAATATTTGTCCTAAAAAAACTTCATATTTAATGTAACAACTGAGAAAAGGCATGGTCAATTAGCACATCTTTCTTGAAAATATAAAAAATAACTCTACCTTCTATACAAATGCTGATATTTTGACAATGTTCGTGCCGACACTAATATTGCCATCTTCGTCATCGAAACGCTTGTTAAGTTGATGTCTTTTGGGTTATTTCAGTTTCTTTCGGTCAAAAAATTATTTGGGTTAAATATTTATAGACTGTAAGTATTTTTTTTATCCAAAACGTTATCGTATGTAAGCTAAAAGACGAACCCGTCTGTAACCTTACATGCGCCGATTTGTTTGTAATGACGAACATGAACGAGGAAGAAAAAAATGAATCAGACGGGGCTCCTATGGATATTGAGGAGTAAATATCCATGAATTAATATTGCCAAGTCATTTATTTACAGACTTGTAAAATAAAAATTTCAATTTGTTCATATGCAGTATGTTTTTTCACGTCAGTTTCATGGGGTGTCGATTTGTCCCAGTTTCACTTTCCAAATCCGCAATATTCGTAACAGATCTAGAAAGTTCTTAAAAATCGTGAATGGGAAAACCATGTTTTCTTGAAAGCCGCTCAATATTTGATGCTATATGTAATAAGTTACCATGGAACAGACCATATGGCCGTATTCAGGGCACTAAATATGTCACTTTGAGAGCCAAGTATGACTTCCTGAAGTGACAAACTAACAACATGGTAACATTAATGATTGTCTGATGTAAGGACTGGAAATCTTTTTCATTTTACCTAACATATGCCAGTGCCCACGCTAGAATTGAAAAGGGCAGCATTCTGTTTTGTCAAAATAGCACTTTAACACGCACTGTCATATATTCCCTGTAGGATATTTTAAATATATTGTGTTATAGGAGGTTTTGGGGATTCCGATAATGACATCACGATTGCACATGCTCAAATTTTGGCCATGAAAACTGTGGCCATTTCGCTTTTGTTTGCATTTGATGAACCGCAGCGTGATAAGGCAGGGCCCTAAATCTATCAAATCTGCGGTCAAATTTCGGCCACAGTCCCCCACCTGAAAAGTATACTTTTTTCCCCTGAAATAATTTTTTTTGTTTTTTTTGTTTATGTGTCTCATGATTATTATATCTCAATTCTATTTCAATTAATCTTGTCAAACATACATGCCATACGTCCCGGAATGTCCGGAACAGTCCCGGAAATGAAGAACTTGTCCCGCTTTCCCAGAAATCTGTCAAATGTCCCGGAATTTACAAAATCCATATGTACATGTACCTTATCTTAGGCTTAACTGCACCTCGAATCTGTGTTTATCTGCAGCGTCTCCATGACAATGCCTACCCAAATAGGCAGACTATGCTACGTGTCAAAATCGATCAATTAACAGGGGTCCTGTTATCATATCGATTGTCACATGTTCGTGGTCAAACCGAAAAGGCGGCATTGTTTAATGTGGTTGTTAATTGACTTTAATCTACTACGTCATTATTTCCGGCTGCGTAAGGGCAAAGGATAGTTGTTCACACATCTGAAGTCCAACATCGCTGAGTAAAAAATTAAAAGCAGTTTATGTTCGCACGTTTAACCGACAAAGAAGTTGAGTAAAAAAGTATACATATAAAAACGTCATCCTCACTAGGTTTGTTATTGTCTTGTTCTAAATGTTATAAATGAATAAAGGCGTATCAACAACTACGCGTTACACACCGGTCTTAATAACAATAACGCAGTGACGTCACCATCTATGTTTAGAACGCTTACATTGAAAACACGTGGCCTGTATCTAGTAACGGGAGTAGTAATGTTTAATTTGACGTTAATAGATTAAGTGTATTTCGGAAAGGCTTTCTAACTTTCGCAATTAACGATGCGAAACAAAAAAAAACGTACCCAAAAATGCATATGTCTATAAATATCGCTACATTTTATACATGTCCCAGAAAATCGGCAAAAGTCCCGGACAATTTAATTCAATGTCCCGGAATTGGTCTGAAAAATTATGGCATGTATGGGTTCAAACATACTAAATTATGTAAAATGAAATGAATATAGTGCAAACATGTACAAATGCTGGGTTTATCACAGGCCATTTAACGGTCCCACCGGGGTGCTTGAATTTCGAAATCAGAGTCCCCCCGGCGCTTGAAATTTTCCGATCAGTGTATTTTAACAGTAAAAGAAAATGGAGAATGTCAAGAAAATCAAGGTTTCTTTATCAGTGTATCAATATTCCCTGTTTTAAAAGAGCACTTGGTACCTACTTTCGCATTTTATCGCCATAAACACCACATGGGGTCATAGATAATCCACTAATAGGAGATAGCATGACCCGCGTATCGATTATTATAGCCACATTACACAGTCATTTATGCTGGCACCGATGTATCACAGGAAACTCTCAGGTAACTTTTCAGTCGTCAAACTGTGATGTTCATCGTCCAATCGGTTACGCGAATGCTTATGAGGGCGGGGTTAACTATCAACAATTATTTTTGATTGACGTCGGGCACAAAGTAAGAGTTTATCGCAGCTTGATTAGCAAGGAGTTGTACCATTCACATAATATAAAACCGGTAACTGGAACAGTACATTAAAGACGGTTTCGGGCATCATCATCACACCTTTTAACTGTAAACAAGTGTAACTCATGACACATAATTAATACGAGAAATTAATTGCAAGTGGTAAGCAATTCCTCATTTGTAGAGAGAAAGTTTTGCAAATAACTCCTGGTAATACAGGGGTGGCAAAATCAAAGGTCCGAGTTGCTCGAGTCGTACATTTGCTTGTCTGGGCAACTGATATTTTTCAATTAAGTTGTCCATGGACAACAAGTTTTTTAAAATTCGGGTCCAGGTATACAAAAAAATACATTGTATTAAAGCCGTAATTAAGTTTTACAAAACCAGATGTTGACATGCGATTACATTGTCAGTGCTATTTGCGGAGCAATCAAGCTAAAATACGGGCACTCTCCTGCGCAGTGATCTCCCTTATTCTATAAGAGACCAGGAGCATACCGCATTTTAAACATTCGGCCCGACTGTTAGACAGTGTACAGACTGGTTTCTTTATTTTTACAATCAGACGGAAATAAAAAGTATCAAAGTAAGATAATCAAAACACGTTCTACCTTGTTATTTAAGACGACTTTAATGGTAAAAATGGAACATTTAGTTTTTTTAAATCTTCAACAACGGAGCAGAAACCCGAAGCTTTGAGCAGTCCACCTCCCGAAAAAACTAAGAAAAGTTATGATAAAACATAAGATCTAAGTAAAAGCACCAGAACTTTTCAAGAAACTTGGCTCACAGATTTTCAATGGTTACCAGTTCATGATAATCAAATTGCTACCAGTAGCGGCGCAGAGCCTCAGTCTGATGAGGTCCACATATTGGACTAGTTTAATTTGTTAAGATTACGATGTACTTATGTTCAACACATGTTTTAATAACACTAGCTTTGCAAGATTAAAAGTTTTAGAAAGTCTTTATATTGTTTATAATATACTGCTATAATGAATGTACTATTGAAATACAACTATAAACAAAACTAGCAAATCATACTCATTTTGGTATATTCCACATTGTTTTACATTAATCAATAAATGCGTTTATAATTTATATAAACATTAACGGACAAGTGTAGTTCAGCAACGGACAAGATAAATTTTCTAAATGGTTGTCCGTGGACAAGTACAGTTTTCTGAGATTTCGCCACCCCTGGGTAACAATTATGCGCTAACAATTTAATTCCAGTACATGTTTATTTCATCATGTCCATTTAAAGAACTGATTAACCTCGTTTTTTTTTTTATTTATTAGACACGTAATGCGCTTTAACAAATAATCGTTGAACTAATTACGCACAACTGTAAATGTTCGTTCGATTTTCAAATGAGCCTCTCAATTTGTAATCCGAAACACGCCTTCGAATTTTAATGCTAACGCGACATTAACAAATTGTAGCGTCAAATAAACAGTGTATTATCCTTTGTCTCAATAAAAAGCACGCAGAAAATATGCAGACATGTAGAATGTCGCATGGAAAATGTGGATGTATTTTGTGCTGTATAAAAACATGAACATCATGTCAGGCGATTTACGCGTGTTCTGTGGAGAAAAAAAAACGCCCTGATGGGAACATCCCTCCAGAACCACCCCTATCAACCCCGGGGCGCCTGACAAAAATCCTGTGGAAAGCACTGAAATGATATAATGAGAGAGTAAGAAAAAATCACCCAAAAAGTGAAACGCCTCGAAAATTCCCACTTACAAGGTTTTTTTTACTAAGAAAATGACGCCGATAGTCAGCGTCTTCCCCTACTAGAATGTTTCCCCTAAAAATACAATTTCCCCTCCAGGGTTTGACATTAACTTTTTTTACAGCAAGACCATCGGACCCGCTCCTCTTAAAATGTACTAGCCCGAATCTGATGTCTATAGACCATAAATGACATAGCAAACACAATTGGATCATGTACCTGTTTTATCAGGATTTATCAGTAAATAATCAGTGAACACCAGAAAGTTATTTTGATGCATTGAGTAAAACAATAAAATAAAACTATTTTTTGCTATTCTTCGTCAAATTGGAACTGATTCGATTTTCCATAGGATAAATTTGACATTTTCTTTTTATTTACGTTTCTTGTCAGTTTTACCGTCAAACTCTTCTTTATTAATTGATTTGTCGGACGAAAATCCTAACTTGAACACAGCCATTCTTTAAATTGCATTATCGTGTCTGCTACGTAAAAATGTTTACATTGACGATACCGATTTTTTTTATAGAAGTCGTAAAAACATGCTGCAAAGTTGTACGACACTGCAGAAAATCATTAATATTCATGACATCTTGACCAATGGAAACAAGCAATTCACGCGGGAAGCTCTCCTTTACGTCTAATAATAGCAATGAATCATGTGAATTCTCCGCGTTTAAATATATACGCAAGTTTTGTTCTGATGTAAATAACGGATACAAGAGTAATTTTACAATTAAGGAAAATGGTTTTCACGGCAGTTAGTTATAGTTATATGAATCAGTATAGATTTTTTATGTACGACCAGTCGGACAAGCCTGCCCGCAGTTTTACTAGCCTGACCACCAATCTTACTAGTCAATGTCTGTCGGACATGCCTAAGTGTCGAACCCTGCCCTCTAGGAATATCATTTTTCACCAAAACAAATGATGTTTTAGCATTTATTTCAGCTTTAAATAAAATATTGTTAATTTTGATTGCTTAATTATCCATCGCAATACTAGCTTATTTACTGTGGTCGTGAAAACACGTTAAAATAGAAATAAGCGTCTAAGGAGTTGGCTTAGAATGTGTAGTTTGCGGTTCCTGTTAATTTTTGCAAAGTCATGCCGAACATTTATCGCTGTAAATGTTGGTAGAAGAATCCTCAAACTAAACGTGCTTACATCTGAGTCGTTCAGCGCATGCTTTATAACATAATGGATAAAGGGAAGTCAATCTAAATGTCATTAGTGTCTGTTAACGTTTTTTTATGATTTTGACCAAAAACTTCTTTTAATATTGTAACTGGCGGAAATGTCATCTAGATTTGATTGGGAATGGGACCGTTTGTTTTTGCTTTGGAAATGCCTCCATATGGAGGCGCAGACAGTGGTGAAAAACCCCTGCAATCAGAGTAGATGAGTTATAGATATTGATTAAACAGTTTTTATTTTTTTCCCCAAATAAGTCACTTTTGCACGCTATTTTCCCCTTTCAGCCAGCGTCCAGCGTCTTCCCCTTTTTCTAAAAAAACCCCCTGCCTAATGAGGGTAGGGACCCGCTTCCCCTAAAATAGATTGAGGGCCCTGTAAGGTTTCCATAACAATCTCAACTTTACACATATTCGCGACCCTTTTTAAGAACAACAAAATACTCAGAAATTGAAATTCTTTCAGAATAAATTGAATGCAATGAACAAACACATATAAGGACGAAAACAAACAACAAATAAATTGATTTTATGTAATCAACATATAGAACCTGATTTAAACCTATATGTCTTTAAAAACTTACCTCTATACAGATTAACTAAATCCACTTGATAAATGTAAATGCTTTTATTGAATTGTTCACACCAATTTTGACACTCTTTGTTTCAGCATTTTTTACCCAGTGTTTAATTGCCCCTTTGTTATTCACAAACCAATTATCTCGATATGATCAAATACTGTCAAGATAATTACTAAAAAATCAGGGTGTCATAAATCCAGGGACCTATACTTGTGTGACTTTGTATGAGGTCTCTGCATAAACCACATGTGTCTGGTCATTAAACACAATTTATGATACCAGCTCCATGCAGGGCCCTCAATCCATTTTAGGGGAAGCGGGTCGCTCCCCATAGCAGCGGGAATTTTCGCAGCGTTTCCCTTTTGGGGGGATTTTTTACTTATTTCTAATTATAACATTTGTACATGTTTGCACTATATTCATTGCTTTTTTCATAATTTAGTATGTTTGACAAGATTAAATTGAAAAATAGAATTGAGATATAATAATCATGAGACACATCTTTCTATAAAAAAAACAAAAAACAAATGTTTTTTGTTTTTTTTATGGGGAATTTTTCCCCTAAAAAGGGGAAAAAAGTATACTTTTCAGGGGGGGGGGGGAATGCGGCCGAATTTTGTCTGTGGATTTGACAGATTGAGGGCCCTGCCATGTCATCTCTTGGCATATTGAGCAGTCATTTAAGCCAACAACTTGACAGTTGCTTTAATAAAATATTTGAACATATTTAAAAAAAAATAGACATTTGTCTGAAATGGATTAACAGGAACTATTAAATATATATATTTGCCAGTTTAAACATATCAATAAAGTGTTTAATAACTATTCATTTAAAATATTGTACAAATTTACTGCTTCACAATTAACGTATTTAACGGGTATACATGTATCTGCAAATGTAAACTCCGCTATAACATGTAAAGATCGTGCGTTACTGCAGTGTTCGAAACATCATCATGAAAACAAGCAATCGCGTTTGATCATAATAGGGATATAAAATACTTGTGTAAAATAAATAAAATGTATGGATTTATGGTATAATAAAATTCTCGATTTGTATCTCTCATTATCGCTACAAAATAGTTTTCAATATACATGTAAATGCAAAGACAGTTCAATTTGCAAAATATGCAGGTGTTTTTTTCCATTTGAATGCTAAAATTTATTTATATTTTCATTCAATGTAAACAAAACGAAAATTCATTCAATGTAAAAGAAAATTAAAACTACATTTGAAGATTGTAATGTATTGCGCTTTTTTAGGGCTTTGTTTTATAACTGATTCAATGCACCTCTTGAACAAAATTTTGATCGCTGATGAAAAACAACACTATCACATCAACACCACTTATTATAATTAAAATTAAATTATTATATGTTTTATTATTTTTGAAATATCATTTATTACTTTAAAAAAGAATACAGGTATTTATAATTTTGTTTTGTGAAATTGTCAGTATTAAGTCTTCCGACGACCTTTACTCTGATACAATGTAATTGGCCGCAATCGAGAAGTTGACGGCAAATCTATTTTTAGTAACGGAAAACCCCTCTTGTGACATCATGCCAAAACCTCCTATATATTTCTTACTACTTGTGTGTTTTGTTTAAAACCATGTTTCAATTTTCAATAACACTAGTTGCCTTTTCTAAATAAAGCTACATTATTGAAACTACTAATATAATTTGCTGTACAATAGTATGAACTATGATCAGATCAAAAAAGGGCATGGCAGTGGTTTAAGAGGGCTATATGCAACCTAGGGGCTGCAGGGTGGTATGCCCTTCCATTTAGACCTAGCTTAAGCACTGAAAGATAAATTTTAACTTGGAAGTTTATTATTTCTTTACTATTAATTATTACATTGCATGTGTTTTAGGCAGCTGGTATGCAGGACTCATGAAGAGATGAAGGAGGCAGGCAACAAACACTACAGTGAACAGAACTACAAAGAGGCCATCTCATGTTATACTCAGGCAATCAGTATGTCTCCATAGAAACACAACAAGTTCGCATTTATGGAACATTTGAGTTGTGTTCTGAGAACACGGGGCATAATGCATGTGCGTAAAGTGTCGTCCCAGATTAGCCTGTGCAGTCCGCACAGGCTAATAGGGAACGACACTTTCCGCCTAAACTTGATTTTTGGTAAGGAGGGACTTGAAACTAAAAATACCATAGAAGCGGAAAGTGTTGTCCCTGTTTAGCCTGTGCAGACTGCACAGGCTTATCTGTGACAACACTTTACACACATGCATAATAATTATGCCCAGTTTTCTCAGAACAAGGCTCATTTATATAATACCATTTTTTCAGAGATACCATATTGAATATTTTGCACAAAGACCATGTAGCAATAAAAATGGTTACTCACTATAATTGAGGTTATAAGTCTCGGTAAAATGTAATAAACTGCACAGTAAGTCACATGTTTATACTAGCTCGATTGGATTAAATGACAATGAGTCTGTTTTGTTGGTACCGGGCCCTCAATCTATTCAATCTGCCGTTTTTTTTTTCATAGAAAGAGGTTTCTCATGATTATTATATCTCAATTCTATTTCAATTTAATCTTTGCAAACATACTAAATTATGAAAAATGCAATGAATATAGTGCAAACATGTACAAATGTACATGTAATAATGAGAGAGAAAGTAAAAAAATCCCCCAAAAAGGGAAACGCCACGAAAATTCCCCCTCCTAAGGGCTGCGGACCCCTTCCCACAAAGTAGTGTGAGGGCGCTGTGGTAGAAGAACTTGAGCAAAGTAGATATCAAACCAGAGACCACCTGATTGTGAGATGGACACCATATGTGACATTGTAACCTCGCCATTAATTTAGTTTAAAATACTTTATATCATACTTTACAATCTAGTTTTCATTATTCATGAATGTGTTAAACATTGTGTTTTTCTTTGTATTTGGAATTTAGGAATAAAATCCAGTGTTTTTCTTCTTCCATTTTGTGAATGGGGCAGGGTCCATTTGGATTGAAAAAAATTGCAGCGTTTTGACTTATTTTGGGAAATTAGTGTTGTTGTTGTTGTTTTGCTAAAAAATGCTTCAAGATTGAGTATGTAATGTTTTCAGTACATGTATTATATATACTAAGGTTGAACTAACATCGATGGGAGTTGAAAAAAAAATATTGAGATCTAAAATATATATAATTTGTATGCCCCCCGGATCGAAAGATCGGGGGTATATTGTTTTTGGCCTGTCTGTCTGTCATTGTGTCAGTCATTGTATGTTTGTGTCACAAAACTTTAACCTTGGTTAAACTTTTATAACTTTTGCAATATTGAAGATAGCAACTTCATATGTGGCATGCATGTGTATCTCATGGAGCTGCACATTTTGAGTGGTGAAAAGTCAAGGTCAAGGTTATCCTTCAAGTTCAAAGGTCAAATATCATTGTATTTTTCGTTCCTAAAACTTTAACCATCATTAAAGTTTGGTCATAACTTTTTGAATATTGAAGATAGCAACTTGATATTTGGCATCCATGTGTATCTCATGGAGCTGCACATTTTGAGTGGCTAAAGGTCAAGGTCATAGTTCAAGGTCAAAGGTCAAATTTATGGCTTCAAAGCGGCGCAATA